>NC_081850.1:60812612-61441594 GCF_963259705.1 Myotis daubentonii | reverse complement strand
ACTGCTGCCTTGCTACATCTCATTGTTCTGCCTGATCCTGGATTTCTAGCAGCCTCTCTGGGCATTTTTAGATGATTCATTCAAACAAGTGTTGACTGAAGATTGACTCCAAGTTCCCCTTTCCTAGGCTTCAGACCTCCTCTTGATAAATGATGGACAGGCCATCTTAATCTCTTTTGGCTCAGAAAGAACCATCCAGCTGAGGTCAGGGTAGAACTGATTTCTAGAGACCATGAAAGAAATGACGCTGTCCATTCAGGTCCCCTCACCAGAAGCTTTTAAACAGGATAATCAGTGTCACAGGAATAAATCTCTGAAACAAAAGCAAATACAAAGGTTTCTAAATATGTTTTTACTTTTATTATTTTTAAAGTATATTTTTATTGATTTAAGGGTGGAAGGGAGAGGGAGAGAGATAGAAACATCAATGATGAGACAGAAACACTGATCAGCTGCCTCCTGCACACCCCACACTAGGGATAGAGCCCACAACTCAGGTATGTGCCCTGACCAGGAATCAAACTGTGACCTCCTGGTTCATAGGTCAACGCTCAACCATTGAGCCATGCCGGCCAGACTATAAGTATGTTCTTATGGGCAAATTCCCTTCTCAGAACCTGTTTCATCACCTATAAGGTGGGGTTAATATTCACATCGCCAGCGTCTTGCAAATACTCAATGAGGTCATGTACATGAAAGAAGCCACACACTGGAATACAGCAACCATCTGGCAGTCATACCCACAGTGAGAGCAGGAATAGTACCAGCAATGATAACTATTTCTTCAACACTTACCCAGGCACTGCGCAGAGCATTTGACACATAGTGTTAGGGAGATTTTATAGACGGGTATGGCTGAACGTGGCTTCTGGAATTGCCTGGGTTTCAATCCTGGACCTGTCACGTACTATAATCTGGAGCAAAGAATTTAATCTACCTCTACCTTGGTTTCCTATCTGTAAAATGGGGAGAGCAACAGTACCTTCTGCATGGGGTTGCTGAGTAACCCATGTAAAGTACTTAGTGTTATAGTGTCAGGGGCTTTATAAGTAAGCATGGTTGTTTGTTCCTCTTAGCTCATTCAACCATCCTAGCAACCTTTGGAGGCTGGAAATGTTATTACTCTCATTTACAGATGAGAGAGCTGAGGGTCAAGGAGACTGAGTGTCTGCCCAAAGTTTCATGGTTAGTTCTCCACAGAGCTTGAACTTGACCTCAAGACCCGCCAACTCCAAATTCCTTGCGTGTTGTTAACCAGAGTCATGTTGCACAATTCCAGGGTCCATTATCATTGCATGTTGTGTGCAGTCATACCTTGGAGATATTGTGTGTTTGGTTCCAGCTATTGCAATAAAGTGAATGTCATAATAAAGTGAGACACATGACTTTTTAAAAATTTCTCAGTACATATAAAAGTTATGTTTATACCCTACTGTAGTCTATTAAGTGTACAATAGCATTTTCTTTAAAAAGCAATGTAAATAACTCAACTAAAAATACTAACCATCATTGCCCGGCTGGTATGACTCAGTGGTTGAGCGTCGACCTATGAACCAGGGGATCCCGATTTGATTCCTAGTCAGGCCATATGCCTGGGTTGCAGACTCAATTCCCAGTAGGGGGTGTACAGGAGGCAGCCAATCAATGATTCTCATCATTGATGTTTCTATCTCTCTCTCTCTCCCTTTCCCTTCCTCTCTGAAATCAATACAAATATATATATATTTTTAAAATACTAACCATCATCTGAGCCATCAGTGAGTCATCTTTTTTCTAGTCATCTTTTTATCTTCAATTTGTAAAAAAAAAAAAAAAAAAAAAAAAGTGCAATATCTGCAAAATGCAATAAAGCGAAGTGCAATAAAACAAGGTAGGCCTGTACAGAGTAACCTCTATAGGATCCTACGTTGCCCATGACATCTTCAGATGAGCAATTTGAAGAAGTAACAAGCACCTTTCTGAAAACAAGGTTCACACGGTGATGACTGTGACTCAAAGCAGCCATCTCCTTCCTCTTCTCATTGCTTTCCAACCAATGAAAAATGTTAGTGCTCCCTCCCCATTACATACCCAGATTTATATTTGTACTTATGCTATTTATTTTTTATTTATATTTATATTATTTGTAAGCCTATATGTGCAGTTAGAAAGAGGAAAGTATGCACAGTTTTTAAAAAAAATGTGTGCCTTATACTAATTCACAAAACTATACATTTGTGTGGGGTGTCTGTATCTGAGCTTTCTTTTACTAGTTTGAAAATATCAGAGGCAGCATTCTCCAGTTTTATGTGCATGTGGCTGTAAGCTCCGTCAACCAAAGCAACAGTTAAGGAGTCAGTGGCTGTTATTCTTCCAAACCTAATCATGTTGCAGCTGTCTTCTTTTCTCACGGCACTGTCAGGAAGGAGAACTTGCAGCCCGACACGAGAGAAAGAACAAAGGCTTTGGAATGAGATAGACCTAGGCTAAAGCCTGCTGTCCACACTTTTTACTTGTTGCCTTCTTCTTAACAGCCGTGCGATGTTGTGCAAACTCCTCAGTCTTGCAGAGATTCGATTTCCTCATGTATCAAATAGGGAGAATGTATTGTTGGAAGGATTAGGTAAGCTTGTGCAATGGTATACAGTAGATGCTCAAGTGATGCTATTGCTATAATTATTTTCATGAGTCAAAGAACAGGTTGGCCAGGTTCTAGGACCTGGAAGGTGTGTGAGTCCACCACCATGTTGGGTAGTCATTCTGATCGTTCCCACAAGTTGCTCTAAGCCCAGTGGTCTTTTCTCCTCCCGCTGTCTGCCTTATCCTGGAGGACAGGTCTGAGCAGGGAAGCGTTGGGTCATACCTTTGTGTGCTGGGAGCATGTGATCCTTGTTTGGGGTGTCCTTCCCTGGGGACATTACATGAGGAACCAATGAGTCACCCTTTCAGTGATAAAGTCAATGAGAAAAAAACCCCTTCATCGACTGTTCCTTCCGTATCTGGGGTTCTGGACTTGAGAGGTGAGAGCTCCTCTGTAGAAAGCCTTTCGCCCCCCTGGGTCCATCTTCACTGAGGCCACCAGGGCCTAGTTGACACTCCATCTCTCGAAAAACAAGTCTGGGTGACATCCTGCTCCTCCAGGGACATTTGGTAATGTCTAGAGACTTTTTTGGTTGTCATAACTGGGAAGATGCTGGTGGCATCCGGTGGGCAGAGATGAGGGATGCTACAGCACATGGGAGAGCGCCTCACGGCAAAGGATTATCAGGCCCAAATGCCCATAGTGCCAAGGTTGAGAAATCTTGACCTAGAGGGAAGCAGACGAGGAGGCTTGTGATCAGACCTCTAGGTCCTGCCCCAGGCGCCTTGGCAGGCACCCTGTTTACAGACAGAATGCTTGAGGCTATGAGAGGTTACAGGACTTGCCCAAAGTTACTGAGCTGTCAGCGAGACGGTTTTTTGACTTGAAGGCTCACTAGCTTTCCTGATAAATGACGTTTATGGTAGCCCTTTATTTTACTTATTAATATTGATTTTATTTTTTATTTTTATTTTTTAAATATATTTTATTGATTCTTTACAGAGAGGAAGGGAGAGGGATAGAGAGTTAGAAACATCGATGAGAAAGAAACATCGATCAGCTGCCTCCTGCACACTCCCCACTGGAGATGTGCCCGCAACCAAGGCACATGCCCTTGACCAGAATCGAACCTGGGACCTTTCAGTCCACAGGCCGACGCTCTATCCACTGAGCCAAACCGGTTACGGCTAATATTGATTTTAGAGAGAGGGGAAGGGAGGGAGGAAGAGAGAAACACCGATTTGTTGTTCCAATTATTTTGCATTCATTGGTTGATTCTTGTATGTGCCTCGACTAGGGATCGAACCCGCAACCTTGTCGTATGGAGATAATGCTCTAACCAACTGAACTACCTGGCCACCTTTTAAAATAAGACCTTCCATGGGCCACTTGAGCCACAAGAAGGAGGTGGTGGTTTTCGAGTCTTATGAGTTGCTCCAGCGCTTCCCCAGTCTCGACTCTGACATGACACAGCGGGCTCCTTAGCCAGGCACACAAGTCCTTTCAAGTTCAGGCCCCACTCAGGTCTCCAACTTCACATCACAACTCCCTCCCGCCTCACGCTTGCTCTCAGCATTTCCTCCACACCCCACGTTCTTACTCATAGCCACACCTTTGTTCACTGTTTGCCAAATGTAGTACTCAGTTTACCGGATGATTATGTCAGGCCATTTTTTAAGGGGATAAAAGGAAAAACGAAACTAGCAAGCAACCCTCATGATTTAGTGTGTCTTTTGAAAATGGATGCATGTAAGTTTTAGAAGTAGTCCGGTTACAGGTGATAGTCAGACAGTAAAACTAATGGCGGTGGTGTACACAGAGCTGAGGTGTGTCTTTAAGCTCTTTCCTTGTGTTTGTTTTATTTTTTAATTCCAGTTTACATTCAGTATTATTTTGTGTTAGTTTCAAGTGTACAGCACAGGGGTAGGAAATCATGTACTTTATTTTTTTAAAGGTATTTAATTGATTTTTTACAGAGAGGAGGGGAGAGGGATAGAGAGTCAGAAACATCAATGAGAGAGAAACATCGATCAGCTGCCTCCTGCACCTCCCCCCCCGCCCCCCCCCCCCCCCACTGGGGATGTGCTGCAACCAAGGCACATGCCCTTGACCAGAATTGAACCTGGGACCTTTCAGTCCATAGGCTGACGCTCAATCCACTGAGCCAAGCCAGGTAGGGCGGAAATCATGTCCTTTAAAGAGTGGTCCTCCTGATATTTCCAGTACCCACCTGGCCCCGTGCATAGTTATTATCGATGCTCAACCACTGAGGCACACCAGCTGGGCTATTTTGTTCTTTAGATTCTACATATAAGTGAAAGATGGTATTTGTCTTTCCCTGAGTTATTTCACTTAGCATATGACCCTCTAGGTCCATCCTTGCTGTCACAGGGGATAAGATTTCATTCTTTTTTTTATGGCCGAGTAGTATTCCAGTGTGTACATGTACCACAGCTTTCTTATCCAATTGTCTATAGATGGGCACCTTCCCCTGTCTTACTGCTTTTCTCTGCTGGGCTCCCGGCCTCCGCATCCTCACACCCTTGCCTAGCTAGTGCCTGCTCCTGCTCAGAGACCCAGCTCAAGCTCTTGTCCTGCAGAAGCTGCTCTGGCTCCCACCCCCCCGCTTCCAGCCCTCGATGGAGATGTGTTCTCTGTGGATTCCAGGAGGCAGGACACACAGCTCACTGAACTCTGAGTAGAGCTGCCTCCCACCGACCAAGTCGAGGCTCAACAACCGAGGAGCTCATGGTTGAAGAGCGGGCACCAGGCGCCGCTTTTCTCTGTGAGGTTCCGGGCACCAGTTCAGCCTGTCCTGAGAAACGGGCTCCTGACTGGAACAGAACATCAGCCATCAGCCGGGGCTGCAGAGCAACTGCCCGCCATGTCTGCGTTCACCGCTGGACCCAGCCTCGTCTGTGCGGGTGGTTGCCATGTACTCCAACCTCTGAGCTCGGGGCTGGGAGACCTCAGCCTGTTTGCGTGGGGCCAGCCAGTCTTCCTCTCTGAGCTGCAGGTTCCCATCTGTAAAATGGGAGGGGAGAGCACCCCACCTCCCGAGGTGGCGGCGAGTCTTGCCCCGGGTGAACGGCTGTGGAAGCACTTTGTAAAACCAGAAATCACTTTGGAACAGGTGAAGGGGTTGTTGTTTTTAAGCTCCTAAATGAGGCCAGCGGGTGCTCCGGGTTTTCAGTGTGATGCCGTGTAACTAGAATAACCGGATCGCGCGTTTAGGCATCTACGCAGACAGGGGCGCACACGCCCTCGTTGCAGCATGTGGCAGCGAGGCCTCTTTGGGAGCAGGACACGCACGTCGCTCAAAGAGGACAGTGAGAGCCCTACAGCCGAGAAGGGCAGAGCCTGAGAGGAGGGATACGCGATCACAAGCCAGAAAGTTTCTCCCCTTCACACCTAAACACCACTTGCTCCTCTGAGCCAGGCCCTGCCAGCGCCCTGCCAACGTGGAGATAAAGGCTCTGTTCCTGGCCTCAGCAAGCATCTATTCTGGCCGGGAAGACGGCCGTGTGAACCAGCTGAGCAAGGAGGGGACCACGGGCATTCCCAGAGGCAGCCCCGATCCTGGGGATCCAGAGCTCAGCTCACTACAAGGCCAATGAGAAAGAGGTTGTTTTAAGATGAAAGAAATGAAATACTACTTTACGAATCACCTCATACCTGATTCACAAGTAAAACATAACGTCTTGATTTCCCAGAGGTGGTTGAACATCGCCGAAGTGTTTGGGAAGAGCAACAACTTGGCACTGAGAGGTGCAGCTAACTCGTGGGCCCCCCTGAGGGCAGGGGTTGTGTCTAATGTTCCCCAGCGTCACCCGGCGTGGAGCAGAGCTCTGCACGGGGATCGAAGGTGCTGACAGATGCGAGGTCAACATCAGCACAGCTGGGCAACCAGCAAAGGCTGCCTGGCCAAGTCCAGTGCAGGGCCTGGGGGTCGGAGGAGGAGGGAGGGTGCACGCTGCTGAGAGTCAGGCAGACTGCAGAGAGGAAGGGGGTTGGGGAGGCGGGGGGATGAGGCCCAGGCAGGACTGGCCTCTCCCTGGGGGGAGGGTGACAGGGGCTCCTGCACAGAGGAGGACTTCGACGCCAGAGATGAAACCAGCTCTGCTCTGCCAACCAGGCCTCTGTAGCACATGCTTGGGGCCACCGTCTGGGTCTTAGAAGACCAAGCCCTGATTCCTCAACTCCCTGTGTTCACATCCTCCCAACTCTTGGAGCTCCTCTAGACCAAGGACCAATGCTCTCCCTCCAAGTCCCTGGCACAGTGCAGGGACTCAGACGAGTGTCGAATGAACGGAAGATTGGAACGGAATTGCATATCTATAGAAGAGCCGTCGGGGACAACAATACAGGCCCCCAAACCTGGCCTCCTCAGCAGGGACACCAGGCTCTAATTTAGATCTCACTCATTTAATGTATGTGAGCAAACAAAAACATACTTTAAAAAAACTCCTGGCAGTGCAGCTTAGTGGTTGAGCATCAGCCCATGAACCAAGAGGTCACCGGTTCAATTCCCAGTCAGGGCACATGCAGGGTTGTGGGCTCAATTCCACCGGTGGGGGACACACAGCAGGTAGCGGATCATGTTTCTCTCTCATTGATGATTCTACTTCTCTTTCCCTCTCCCTTCCTCTCTCTAAAATAAATAAAACATATTTAATATATTTGAGCATTTCCATTAGCCACCTCTGCATTTTCTTGTTAAAATTATTATTAGTATTAAGAGGCAATATATAAGGCATAGAAAAAATATATATATACTACACATATAAAGTTTGAAATATAATTGAAAAAATGAATACCCATAAGCCCCACCCAACTCAGCAACCAGAACATGCCTAGTACTGCCATGCCAGCTGGGTGAGCCTTTCCAGCTCATCCCCTGGCAGACACTGGTAGACCATCCCTCACGGCCACTCTCCAGCATTCTCGGTTCGTTACTCGCTTTATTTTTTATAGGTTTCATTCCAGGTTATATATATAAGAAAACAACCCATTACTTCATTTAGTTATTTAGTGCTTCACAATAAAGTGTCCTACTCTATCACACCTTATGCAGTTTGCTTTCTTTCCTCATTAATTCTCTATTATTGCTTGTGGCCGTGATTCATCCGTGCTCTCCACTCTGTGAATGCACCATCATTGTGTTCCAGTCACCTGCCGCCGATGGGCATCACGTGCGCTTCCAGTGGGTTCCCATCGCTTGCAATGCTGCTGTGGACGTTCCGTGTGTACGTGCTGGTGCCCATCGGTAGGGCTTCATCTAGGGCAGTGGTCCTCAACCTTGGCTGCACATTAGAATCACCTGGGAATCTTTCTAAAATCCTGATCTCTGGGCCTCATCCTCCGGAAATTCTGTTTCTTTGTTATGGGGTGGGGCCACAACATTAGTAACAAAGAAACAGAATTTCCGGAGGATAGGGCCCAGAAATCAGGATTTTAAAAAGATTCCCAGGTGATTCTAATGTGCAGCCAAGGTTGAGAACCGCTGATCTAGGGTATATACTGAGAGGTGCATTACTGGGTTGTAAGGCTCGTGAATGTCCAGGAGCCTAGAATTCCGAGCTGTCGGTGGCCAGGCCCACAGGACTCTCCAGCCTTGCCCCCATGGCCCTTGCCCAGCCCACCCCTCTGTGCGCCATTCCCAGAACTCGGATTTGCCCTGCACGTCCTCCTCTCTAGGACTTTGACCACGCCTGGAATGCTTTTTCCACTCCTTTCCCGTCCCTCCTCTCCCCAAGTCCAGCTCAGAGCCCCACCGCCCTGCTGATGGCTGGTCTCCTCGGACCTCCGCCTGCTTTGTTTGGGGTGAGGGAGGAAATGACCAGGGCTAAGCCCCAGCTCTACAGCCTCCCGTCGTGATCGTAGAGAGTTTTTCCATCTCTCTGAGTCTCAGATCTGCATCCCTCAAACAGAGGGAAAAGGCGACAACTACTGCATGTTTACTGAGGCCGGGCTTATGTTAACATGCATTCCTCAATTAATACACTGTGTTGCCACGTGATGGTAGGATCATTCGCTTTGGAGTTAGATCATCCTGGGCTTGAGGAGTAAGTGAGTCAAGTATATAAAAGACTTAGACAATGCCTGGCCCATGGAAAACGTGCAGTCATTTCTAGCTGTTGTTAATACTCATGCCTTTATGAAGGAGTCGCTGTTTCTCTCCCCAACTTACAGATACGGACACTGAGGCACAGAGATTTTATAGCTTGCCCAAGATATGTAGCCGAGTTAGGCTAGGAGCCTTAACAAGCCCAAGCCCCTAACTACTTCCTGTAACCGCAGTTTGACGATAAGAGGCTAAAATGAAAGTATTAGCATCAGAAAGTACTTTCTCCTTTTCAGCCTGCTGGATATTTGGCCAAAGCCCTTCGACTTGTGCCTGTATTTTCTCTCTTCGAAAGTAAGAGCTTTCAGAGGGAAAAGCCTGGCCATTTTTGCATCTGGTACCTTCCTGATATCGCTGGGGCAGAAGGGTGCACGCACATGATCAAAATAGTTCACCTAGAGGGGGATCTCCTTGCCAGGAGCCCTTGCCTCCCTCTGTCTTTCTCTCACCTAAATAATATTTTAAAAACACACACACACAAGTTTATGAAGTAATAGGCCAACGCTATAAACATGTTTTCCAATTCACTACCAGCTGTCTGGTGAATCATAAAGCTCCCTGAAATGAGGTAGGAATGAGGCTCATCTCCACGGGGAAAAGCGTAGACTTTAGGCTTTAAAGTGGGAAACTGGTAACCAGAGCCTCGGACCACTTAAGCCTTTTGAAGAATAAACACCTTCCCTATGCCTCCGTGGCCTTTTCATCCGGGCACCGCAAGCTTTCGTCAATGGGCTTTGGTGTTCTTCCAACTTTGCACTCTCCAAGAGGCAAGGATCGTTGTCTTTTACTTTTAATTGTGACAAAATATACATAACAGATAATTTGCCAGCTGAACCATTTTTACGTGTACATTTCACTGGCGCTAAGTACATTCACAGTGTTGTGTGGCCATCAATACTGCCCCTCTCCAGAATTCTTCATCTTCTACAGCAACGCCATCATACCCATTGAACAGTACCTCTCCATGTCCCTCTCCTCTCAGCCCCTCATAACCACCGTTCTGCGTCCTGTCTCCATGAATTTGACTTGTGTAGGTACTCCATATAGGTGGAATCACATACTATTTTGTCTTTTTGTGGCTGGCTTGGTTCATGTAGCATAATGTCCACAAGTTCACCCATGTTGCAGCATGTGTCAGAATTTCCTCCCTCTTGCCCTGACCCGTTTGGCTCAGTGGATAGAGCGTCGGCCTGCGGACTGAAGGGTCCCAGGTTTGATTCCAGTCAAGGGCATGTACCTTGGTTGCGGGCACATCCCCAGTGGGGGGTGTGCAGGAGGCAGCTGATCGATGTTTCTCTCTCATCGATGTTTCTAACTCTATCCCTCTCCCTTTCTCTCTGTAAAAAATCAATAAAGTATATTAAAAAAAAAAAGAATTTCCTCCCTCTTAAAGGCTAACATTCATCCCATTGTATGGATAAGCCACATCTTGTTTATATATTCATCCATTGGTGGACATTTAGGTTGCACCAGGCTTTAGCTACCATAAATAATGCTGCTATGAAATAGCTGGTTAAGAGCCTGATTTCAATTCCTGGGGGGATGTACCCAGAAGTAGAATTACTAAGTCATGTGGTAGTTCTACATTTAATGTTTTAAAGAAACACCATGGTTGGCAGCACCACTTTACATTCCCACTAACAGTGCACAAGGGTTGCAATTTCTCGCTTCTCGCCAACACTTAATATTTCCTGTTTTGTTTTGATCGTGGCCCTCCCAGTGGGTGTGAGGCAGTATCTCATTGTGGCTTTGAAGATACTAAGTCTTATCAGTGTGACTACTCTTATCATTTGACTATACAATGCACCTCCTATGGTAGGTGCAGGTCCTCCATGAATTAGGTGCTAAGATGGGGTTACACATGGGGAAAACCAGGAGGGAGCAGTGAGAGGCTGGGGGGCCCCCCGGGGTTAGAGCGGGAATAGACTTGTCTATGGAGTTACCTCCAGAGGCAGAACAAGTCTGACTCCAAGTGAAGGTGACAAGGATGGAGGCTTGAGTAAAAGCACCCAAAAGGCCACCCAGTCAACGAAAGACCCAGCAAGGTTGCTGGGGCGTCCTTGAAGCAATGTCACCCCTCGGAGGCTTCCAGGATCTCCCGGGAACAGGGCTGCCTCCGTGTGCCTGCCACACTCCGTCAGTGGCTGGGAACAGCCCGTGGGAAGTGTGGCCAGGACAAACACGGCGATGGATTTCAGAGCAGCTCTGGGTCAATTGCGGTCAGTGGCTCTCTCTGTAGTTGGAAGTCTAAGTGACATGAGGTCATGCTGGAGTAGGGTGGGCCCCTAATCCAACACGACTGACATCCTTATAAAAAAAGGGGGATTTGGACACAGACATGCACACAGGGCGATTCCATGTGAAGATGAAGGCAGAGAGGGGTGATGCTTCTACAAGCCAAGGAATGTCAAAGATTGCAAGCAAACCAACCAGGGGCGGGGGAGAGGCACAGACCGATTTTCCCTCGGAGCCGGCAGAAGGAGCCAGCCCTGCGGACACTTTGATCTTGTACTTCAGCTCTTCAGAGCCACGAGACAATCAGTTTCTGTTGTTTAAGCCTCTTTGTTTGCGGTCTTGTGCCCGGCGGCCCTCGCAAACGCATTTCGGAGAAGAAGAAACCAGGTGATCATGATGATCCGATTGGATATTTACTTTTTTAAGGAACATCTACCCCAGTGCATGACTGCGCTAAAGAAAACGATGTTACTAGAAAAAAAAAAAAAAAAGTTGCTTATCAGGAGATTATTCTGATGTGGCAATACACAAATGTTTTCAAACAGCTGGTACCTTGTAAAAGGAGGACCTTGTAAACAGGATATTCCTGTTGGCATGGAACAGCGTATTTGCTTAAAAAAACAGTGCCCAGTTTCTGCAACATTCAACCAATGCAAACAAGGAAATATAGCCGGAGACATGAGAAAACGCATACATTGTAGAAAATCCCCTGGACATGAACGGAGACAGACTCGCTGAAGAGTGACAAAAGATCTCTGGCAAACGTAGACGCTTGCCCTTTGAAATGTTTGACATTTTCCTGGAAAAGTCACACTTGGGTACATTGAAAAGGAAAAGCGTAGAATGTCAAAGTGGGAAGGGCGCTTAGAGATAATCTGATTTTACTGGTTGCAGACAATGAAGCTCAGAGAGGGAAAGGGATTTGCCCGGGGTCACACAGCTGGCCAATGGCTGCTGGGACTCCAGGGCCCAGCTTTTCTGACTCAATGAGTCCTTCTCTCTCTGCCTCTTTAACTCTTCCACTTCTCTCTCTGCCTGGTTCCCTAGTGCAACAGTTGCCAACCGGTGGTCCGTGGACCCCTGGTGGTCCGTGAGGTCCGAAAGATCGGCTGAGGGCATTACAAACAAAACCTCACTTTCTGCCTGACTCTCCTCACTGCTCCCCGGTTCCTGGGATGTCAGCAGGGTTGGCTTTATGTTCCTTCTCACCGACCTGGGAGTGTCTGAAAGTTCTTCCAAGTTATGTCAGTCCTTCTCCCCCTGACTTGGTTTATTGCCCCATGGGGAAAATTGAGTGCCCGGCAAAGTCCTCCCTCCCCGGCTCTCCCCATCCCCATGAAGACCGATCCCCAAGGAGCCCCCTGACCTTGTGATCTGTGGGGCAGGAGGGGTGGGGGGCAGGTACATCACAGCATATCGCACTGAGCTCTCACCACACACACAGCCGCAAAGCCCCTGGAGGAGGCGGTGAGGGAAAAGGTGCGGTGGGGAAGGAGACAGCCCCGCCCTTGGGTTTGAGCCTGGCTCTGTCCTAACCTTGGGCAGGTTCCCGAATGTCTCCGAGCTTCCATTTCAGCATCTGAGCGCGGCTGTTGGGAGGATCTGATGAGATGATGCACATCAAGGGCTCGCTCCCGTGCTGACTGCCTAGGCCAGACGCGTGGTTGTCATGTTGCTGTTTTTATAGGAAGCCTGTCTGTCTGGGTGTCTGATCCCTTCCCACTGCCGGGACGCTGGGTACCACCAAGGCCAGGGTTGGTGCAGTCTGGCTGGCGTGGCAGCCTCCTGATGTCCCTCTGCCTCAGGCTCGCCTCTCCACTCCTGCCCTGCAACGTGCTCTTGCTCTAGTGCCAACCTCTTCATGTTCTTCCCTCCGCAAGAAGCTCCTTTGGCTGCCCTTCACTTCCAGGATCAAGTCCAAACTCCGAGGCTTGGCACACGAGCCCATCCTCATCTGTACCTGGCAACCCACCATGCTCCAGCCTCACAAATTTGCTCATTGCTCTCTCAACACCTGTTGCTTCTTCCCCGCTCAGGTCTTTGTATACACTTCCGGCACCGCCTGGCATGCCCTTCCTTCTCTTCTTGATCTAGTTCAGTGGTTCTCAAAGTGTGGTCCCTGGGCCACCTCGGCTGCACCACTGGGGAGCTTGTTAGAAATGCAAATCCCAGCCCTACCAGCATGGCTCAGTGGTTGAGCGTCCACCTATGAACCAGGAGGTCACGGTTCAATTCTTGGTCAGGGCACATGGCCAGGTTGTGGGCCCGATCCCCAGTGAAGGGTATGCAAGAGGCAGCTGATCAATGATTCTCTCTTATCATTGATGTTTCTATCTCTCTCCCCCTCTCCCTTCCTCTCTGAAACCAATTTAAAATATATTTAGAAATGAAATGCAGTCCTAGCCAGTTTGGCTCAGTGGATAGAGTATTGGCCTGCAGACTGAAGGGTCCCAGGTTCGATTCTGATCAAGGGCACATGCCCGGGTTGAGGGCTTGATCCCCAGTAGGGGGTGTGCAGGAGGCAGCCAATCAGTGATTCTCTCTCATCATTGATGTTTCTATCTCTCTCTCCCTCTCCCTTCCTCTCTGAAATCAATAAAAATATATTAAAAAACAAAAACAAACGAAATGCAAATTCTTGGGCCCTCCCTCGGACCTACTGAATCAGAAACGCTGGGCATGGGGACCAGCAATCTGAGTTTAACAAGTCCCCCAGGTGATGTGATGCGTGCTTATGTTGGAGAAGCACTATTTAGTGAGAATGTTTTCAACCAAGCTCCAGTGTTGCTGTTGATGACATCCTTCCCAAACCCCTACGCCTTTCACAGAGGGAGCCCTTCTCTCTTCAAAGCTCCTCAAAGTGCTGAGAACTCTGCACACTCCCAGCACTTTACCACACTCGGTGGTTGTTCCTGTTATCTTGTCACCTCTGTGTTCCCACCATTAGCTGAGAGCCTTGAGGCCAGGGACCTGGCCACACCCTGTGTCTGCCCAGTGCCCAGCCCAGGGCCTGAAACGTGTGACAAAAATGCCGATGAATATTCTGTCCTGGAGATCTGCAGACCTTAGATTTGCCTGTGTTTACAAAGTGCATCCAACCCCATGACCCTGCGCCAAGTTCAGGAGCAAGGGCTGATAAGGCCTCAGGGGGGAGTGGGGAGGGTTTCTCACCCTCATCCAGCTGTGACTCATAGACTTCGCTTCTCTCCCTTCTCCACCTCCCCTCCCCCTATCCTCCCCTCCCCCACCCCACGAATGGACAGAAATTCCTGGAAATCGCATGCACTGGTGCATTGTGTTCTCTACTATACCTGTGCTAGTTTTTTATTTTAATTTTTAATTGTGGTAAAATAAACATAAAAAATTTACCATCTTAACCATTTTTAAGTGTACAGTTTAGTAGCAGTAAGTATATTCACTCTATGCTATTTTTAATGGGGAAGTTGATTCAAATTATTTGAAGACAAGCAAAATTGGCAATCCAAATATATATATATATACTAGAGGCCCGATGCACGAAGATAAATGCAAGAATGGGCCTTCCTTCCCCTGGCTGCTGGCACCACCTTCGCTTCAGCCTGGAGCTGCCTTTCTGCCTTCTCACGCTGCCCAGAGGCCCAGAGCAGCTGGGGCAGTGCAAAACACCTGTGTTGTAGCCATGGAGATGGTGCAAGTGTCCTGCCCTGCCCCGGCTGCTCAGCGCCTGTGTATGCAAATTAACCCGCCAGCTTTGTTGGATAATTTGCATACTCACTCCTGATTGGCTGGTGGATGTCACAAAGGTATGGTCAATTTGCATCCTTCTCTTTTATTAGTGTAGATATACATATATATATTAGAGACTCGGTGCATGCATGAAATTCGTGCACTGCCGGGGGGGAGGGGGGTCCCTCAGCCTGGCCTATGACCTCTTGCAGTCCGGGAGCCCTCAGGGGATGTCCAACTGATGCCTTAGGCCTGCTCCCCATGGGGAGCGGACCTAAACCAGCAGTGGGACATCCTTAGCACTGCCCCAGAGGTGAGACAGGCTCCTGCCATCGCCACTGCACTCACCAGCTGTGAACCCAGCTTCTGGCTGAGTGACGCTCCTTTTGTGGGAGCACACTGACCACCAGGGGGCAGCTCTTGTGTTGAGCATGTTCCCCCTGGTGGTCAGTGACCGTTCATTCTGCCCTTTGGTCGATTTGCATATTAGCCCTTTATTATATAGGATATATATATATATATATATATATATATATATATATATATATATATGATATATATATATATATATTCATCACATCCATACTGAGATCTGGAACTCTCCAAGAGGTATGTATGCCCCACTTTGAGAATAATGGTCACAGCTTACATTGATTAAATGCTAAGTGCTTTCAAACATATCCTATTTAATATTTCACCAACTCTAGGAGATGAGTGTTGTTACTACCTCTGTACTACAGAAGGAGAAATGAATGCCTAGAGAGATAGGGTGACTTGCTAAGGACCCCTGTGCCTCTAGATTCCGATCTCAGGGCCACTAGGCTGAAACTTCTGGCGCTGCCCAAAGCCCAAGCCCAGCCACTCCGGAGATACCAATGTCTCTCAGGGGGATAGTGGTCCCTTCTGCCTTCCAGATCCATCCTCAATTAAGTGGCCTTTGCATCTGTGAGCACAAATGACCCAGGCCACCTTCTCTCTGATCAGGCCAAGCCACTGTCATCCAGGCTTACCTTCCCCTCTGCCTCATGGAACCACAGCTCCTTGTTTGAAACTAGACCAGGGCTACAGTCCTCAATCTGCCATTTGGCACCTGTGTGGCCTAAGACAATTCCCCCCTCTTGCTGAGTGAGCCTCACCTTTCTCAGTGGTAAAATGGGAATAATTCAGGGTCACAATCTCCCACCTAACACCCCCAGGCCAGCTGCCTCAGAGGTTAGCATGCTTCCGATTTTAGAAAGGTAACAAGCGTACATACTGTGCATTACATAATATCCCCCCTGGAATCTGGACAGCACCCCCCAAATCAAACACATCACTATTTCTGCTACAAAAGTATAAATATTCACACTGAGTAGGATAAAGACACATGTTATTTCAAATTAGGGTTTACCACCAGAAAAGTGACACGAGTGTTTTCCTTGTTAGAGTTTCCTGGCATTTGGAGTTGAGATTTTGGATTTGTACTTGCCTCTGAGGGTCACCAGAAGGACTAAATGCACTCAGAGTACATGTGAATGCTTCTGAGCCCAGGCTCTGGCCGCTCGGAGGAGCAGAAGGTACCTCACAGGAGGGAGTCCTTTCCCTCCCTCTCCAACTCCTACGCTGGTCTCAGGCCCCTTCCAAACCCTCTGCTTTCACTCTCCTGCTCACGCCCCACCTCCTCAGCGTGCTCCTCCCAGGACCCAGATGTGCTTTCTCCACATCCTCCTAACTCGGATCTCTCCAGATATGCAGTCATTTGATGACATCCTCCAGCTTGGAAATGTCAAATTGTACGCCCCTCCGTGAGCTGGCCTTAGGCATTTACTAGGGCTGTTTGAGGCAAGCTACTCCTGAAGTTTGGTACTTTCTTGCAAAAGCACGGTCGCACGCAACCCAAGTTTTTCTAGAAAGATGAGCACACCTCCCCCCCTCCCCAAAAGCCCACCCAAAGCCGCCCTCTCTGACTGACCAATGGCTGAGGGAAGGGGAGCCAAGAGGTGATGCACCAGCTGGGCGAGCCTCTTAGTGTTCTAGGGATCAGCCAGCTCTGGGTCCCTCTGGGGCCCAGCCCTTCTCACTAGCCGGGCTGTGACCACACCGTGCTTTGGGGATGACGTTGGGGCGCACAAAAATGTAGTGAGGGCAGAGGCGAGGCATCCACCTCGGACCTCCGTCAGCCAGTTGAGTGCTGCTGTTGCTGTTATGACGGTATTGTGCCAGGGAATGGGAAAGGCCCTCCCTGATCTAAGCCATTATTATGTGGCCCGATGCTGGCCACAGACATCACGTGGGGATCCGGTCGCTGCTGTTATTCCAGCCTTAGGGGTGAAAACATTGGACAGTGGAATCTTTTTTGTTCCTGGCTCCAGCTTGGAATGCAGACTTTGGAGTCACCGTTGTTTGTCTCCACCTCTCACCACACCAAACAGAAGGGCCTCCCGAGGCACATCTCTCTCCTTCCAGTGTCTCTGGCCTGCTCACAGCTGGCACTAGACGCCACCTTGGCAGAGGCCCAAGGCCCAGAACATGAAGGAATGCAGGCAACCGTTTGGGACTAAGTCCTGCCGTGTTAGGGGCGAGGCTGGTGGAAGGAACACTGTGGTGGAGGTGGGGGCCCAGCTGGGCTAGCCAGCCGGGGGTCCCCGTGGAGAAGGGGGGAAGGGAAGGCGGCCGGAGGGTTGGGGAGCAGCCAGCATCAGCCTGACCTGCTTGCGCCCCTCGTGGCGCTCGCGGGAACGGCAGGCTGACGTCTTGTTGATTTCGGAGCTTTGATGAGGCGGGAGCGGGCTTCTTCAGAGGAATGCAGACCTGTCTGCACCCGAAAACCAAAACCGCGTCCAAGGGGCGTGGCCGGGTCGCTGGCGAAGAAGCCCCACCTCACCTGGGCGGACGCAGGCATCTGGAACGGGGCCTGGCAGAGTGGGCCCGGGAGGTGGCTCCAGGCCCAGGGCCAGGGCCAGCCACGCAGCCTTCCCACGTGTGCAGGCGTTGGCTTCCCCAAAACCAGACTCAAGGGAGGAGGGGGGAGAAGGCTCCCCGGGAGAGGACAATTGGGGCCTCCCCCCTCTGTGTGCACCGACCTGCGCCAGGAGGCGGCTTCTCCAAAGATCCCACGTGGGGCTTTCGCGGGATTCTAAGGATTAGTCCGGAGATACTCAGAATCACTAAAACTCCTCGGTTCTGATCCCCGGGCTCACAGCCTTCCCAGGGCTCCCGACACCACCCACTGATCTGCCCGGTTCTAGCCCCTGGGACCTAGGTGCCTGTGGCTGATGGGCCCTGCGGACGTGCTCCTGGGAACACCAGATTTCAAAACTTAATCTGAGAACAAAGAATGTAAATATCTTATTAAGAACCATTGTTGTATATTGAGTTTAATAAAACATTAAAATTAATTTTACTTCTTTATTTTTTTAATATGTGGCTACTAGAAAATGTAAAATTACACACGGGGCTCACATTGTATTTGTTGCCTGTCCAGCCCGCGGAGCTGCTTCCTGGCCTCAGGGCCTCTATACTGGCTTCTCTCCGCCTGGCCTGGCGAGCTTTCCTAGCAGCAAGACCTTCTTGTGTCTTGTTGTTCGCGTCTCAATACAAGTTTCTCAGACCTGACTGCTAAACAGTCCCACCCCATCTCCCTTTCACCATCTCCTCCAGTTTTATTGTCTTCGCAGCACTGAGCACTCTTTCTGTATCATGTTTATTGTCCCCCAGTCCCCTCTGTCCTTAGAAAGTACGCTGGGTGCCCACAGTCAGTACTTGTTGAATGGATGTTGAGAGGTTGGGGGTGGGAAGGGAGGGGGAGCTTTCGAGGGCCTTTGCCCTCAAGATGGCCAAAGCCAAAATTCCAGTCCGTGTGCCTGCAACGGACGTCCTCACGGGTCCTTTGCTCTGCCTTTTCTGCTCACTGGTCCTGGGAGGTGGAGAAGCACATGTGAATTTGCATGTGCTAATAGTCCTGCTCTGTTTTCGGTGTGTAATTGCACTTCCCGGTGAAGAGTTCAAGCTCTAGCTGCAAGGGCTTCTATGGTCCGTTCTGCCCATCAGTCCGGTGACTGGACAGGTGTCCCTCTCGGAGTCTCAGTGCCCCCTCTGTGCTGGTCACTAGGGGTCCTTCCTGCCCAAATGGGAGGCTTTGGGTGTTTGGACTAAGGGCACTGGACCCTGTTTTGCCCTCCAAAATGGTGTGGCAAAGTCTCCACGAACCAGCTGGCCCGAGCGCTTGGGACAGAGGTCCTCAAACTTTTTAAACAGGGAACCAGTTCACTGGCCCTCAGACATTCCACACATGCGCACTGCGGGCCTGGGACGAGTCGGCTGCTAAGCAGGACAGGCAGCGGCGGCAAAAACACCCGGCGGGCCGGATAAATGTTTTCGGCGGGCCGCATGTGGCCCGCGGGCCGTAGTTTGAGGACCCCTGGCTTGGGGCAAGAGGTGTCCTGGTTTATGTAACTTCCTAGCTAAGGGTCAACTCACCAGGACATTCTACAGAAAACATGAATAGTACCTGAATGTATTTCCCAGCCCTAGAAAGTCACTTCATTAGACGCCGTCGCATATTCTTACAAAGTACAGTAAATGGCATCGCTGCTTCCCCTCAAAAATAAACTGAGTGTGGGGTCGAGTCAGAGAGGCCCTGTGGGGGTCCCCGCTCCGTGAGGCACAGCTGTGTGGCTTCGGGCAAGGCGGCCTTCACCTCCAGTGTCCGCTTTCTTGTGGGGGAAGTGGTGACATTACCCAGCTTCCAGGGAAGTTGCGAGGATGAAAGGAGGTGGCACATATTACGTGCTCAGCGCAGTCTCCGCGCAGTGAGTATTCAGTATTTATTATTACTCTTTGCAACGTCTCTGACCACTGCCACGTACTGAGCCACACATTCAATTATAGGAGGGCAGATGCCACCACTCCCTGGCCTGGGTGTCCTCTCGGGTCAGATGGGATGGTCCGGCTAGTCTCTGACCAGGTACTGGCAGCAGCCGGCCTCCAGAGGCTTTGGGGTCTTTTCTTCTGTGGAGCTGGAGTCTCAGCCTGGCTCTGGCCCAGCCCTCTTCTCCCAGCCACACTGGCTCCTTCCAGGGACCTCCCCAGGTGCTGGCTTCCAGCCCAGCCCAACTGTTGTCAACCCAAGTTCACAGCAGCCACAGAACGGCCAGCCCCCAACCGTGAAAAGCTGTCCTGTGACGCCCTCTGCCGTCAGGCGCTCAGCCTCCAAGCCTGGGCCCCAATCAGATTGGACCCAGGCCGGGATTGGAGAAATAGGAACCAGCAGTAAACCTGCAAATGCATGCCCCCCCCCCCGCCCCCCCCCCCAGCAAGGGTGGACTATTCTTTCTAATCTTACAGTTCGGGCTCCCTGCCCCCAGACTCCCACTAACGCCCTCCTAGGCTGCCCACCCAGCCCCGGCTCAAAACCCTTTGAGGCTTTTCTGCTAAGCTCCCCACAAGACACCCAAAGCCCAGTGATGGCAGCTCATGGGCATTTCTAGGCTCATTTGCCAGCGACCACTCTCCAATTAGCTATTGCAGATGTGGCTACAAAAAGATTTCTCTCCACAGCACACACACACACACCTCTCTCTCTCTCTCTCTCTCTCTCTCTCTCTCTCTCTCTCTCTCTCTCTCTCTCTATATATATATATATATATATATATATATATATATATATATATATATATAACAAAACAAAAAGGCTGCCAAGTTGAGGACATGTGTAATTAAATGTCTACAGTAAATTATATCAACTGTCTTTGCATCTGGCCTCAACTGTTAGGTAGCTATATATAGCTCCTATTTAATATGCAATGTGGGTGATTTTAATTTGCTTGATATGATGCCAGGGTGGGGCCTCAGAAAATAACAGTGCCTGGGGCCTCCGAGGTCTAAAGCCATCCCTGCCCTTCACACCCTCTAGGAAGCCTTTCTGAAACGCTGGCTGCTCCTCCCACAGGCTCGCTTTCCCCAGATCCCAGGCCTTCGCCCCTGCAGCTGCCCTGCTCCCAAGGCCCGCTCTTCTCCTGCCCCGCCCCTCACCCTCTCCACCCTGCCTGGCTGAATCCCATGGATCTAGGGAGCCGCTTCCCCGGAGAAGCTTTCTGACACCCAGCCAGGAACCCCAGAGCCCAGCTCCCTCTCTTTCCTGTATGTGAGAAGAATACAGGCTGAATCAAGGTGTTGGCTGAGTTGTACCTTTTTTTTTTTAACTCTTTATTGTTGAAAGTATTACACGTATGTCTCCTTTTTCCCCCATTGGCCTCTCCCTGCCCACGCCCGCCTCCCAGCACAGGCCTTCACCCCCCCCACACACACACACACCACCCCCCCGCCCCATCTGAGTTGTACTCTTGCTGAAGGATAGACTGCTGAAGGGAGGATCTGCTTCTAAGCAACCTCAGGTTGTTAGCAGAATTCATTTCCTTGTGACTGTAGAATTCATGGTTCCTGACTTGCTTCTTCAAAACCAGTAATGGGGGAGGGAGGGAGGGGAGCAGGGAGGAGGGGGGAGAGGGGAGAGAGGGGGAAGGGAGAGGGAGAGAGACAGACTCTGCTTCTTGGAGTCTCTGATTTCAGCAAAGCCTGGGCCCCCTTTAGATGCTTCATCTGATTAGATCAGGCCCACCCAAAACATTCTCTCTCTCTCTCTCTCTCTCTCTCTCTCTCTCTCTCTCTCTCTCTCTCTCTCTCTAACTCACCGCCAGCTGATCAGGGACCTTAATTGCATCTGGAATATCTTGTCACTTTCACCGTATATGATGCTATGACTACAGGAGTGCTATCCCATCACCTTCACCATGTTCCATAGACTGGAAGCAGGTCACGGGTCCCACCCACACTCAAGGGCTGGGGATTGTATTGGGCAGAACAGCAGAGGCCCATCTTAGAATTACAGCCACACTCATCCTATTAATAATGTTGGCTTAGGTCGGGATTTCTATGCTTGCACATTTAAAATGTCATGTGTCAACAAGGACCAATCCGCTGCCCGGGACCCTCAATCTTTGGACACCTGAGAAGAAGTACTTCGCTCCTTGAACCTGGGCCAGGGGAACATGGGCTGGTCCCAGCTCCACTGCTCACTCACTGCAGCAGGGTGGATAAATTCCATCCTTTCTCTAAGCCTCCCTTTCTTATCCGACTTATGGGCATGGTTGGTGGTCATGCCTACCTCCCAGTGTTGGTGTGAGACTTTCTGGATGAGAGCGCTTGTAAGCATCCACTACCACTTGTCACTCACACCTAATCCCTCCCAGCCTCACAGCCCGCAATCCCCCTCTCACGGAGCCGCACAGCAGGCCTCTGCAATCACCCTTTACTCCTCAAGGCCATTCGACGCCTGGGCTCTCACATCCCTCCCATCCAACTGGCCTTACCCATCCCCGAGCAGTGGGCATGCCAGGCACGCACGATTCCATGTCTGCATGAACACAGGCATGTGGAGTTAACATATGCCTGCCCCCTGAGGAAGGGGGAAAAGGGAAAGAAGAAAAGCATGACCTTCCAAAGCACATGCCTGTCAAGTTGAATATGAATTCCTATCCTGACAGCCGCCAAAGGAAGAGCCAAGAGCCGCACGCAGCCTGACGAAAGGTATCATTAGCTTTACTGGATTTGCGGTGACACTTGGTCGGGAGTGGTACAGAACCAGCTGTGATACCTGCTTTAAACTGCTCACATGAGCCAGTCCACGAAGAGGGGGCTGAAGCCTGGTGGCAGCCGATGAAGGCCCAGGGCCCGGGGGGGTTGGTTCTGTGCCAACATCACTGTGCCAACAGAGGCCTTCTCTATCCTAAGCGTCACCCCTCTTCCTCTGCTGTTTTTAGTGGGTTGTAAAAATTGTAGTAAAATATGTATAACATAAAATTTACGTTTGGACCATTTTAATTGTGCAATTCAGTGGCATTACGTACAATCATTTTTATGCAACTATCCCAATATCCATCCCCAGACATTTTCATCTTCCCACATGGACACTCTCTACTCATTAAACAGTAGTCTCCCCCCCCACCCCCCTTCTCCCTCCAATCCCTGGAACTCACTATTTTATTTCCTGTCTCTATAAATTTGGCTATTCAAGTTCCTTGTGCACATGGAATTATATGAACAATATTTGTCCTTTTCTTAGTGGCTCATTTCACTTAGTGTAATGTCTTCAAGGTTCATCTATGTTATAGCATGTGCCAGAATTTCATTCATTTTTAAGGCTGACTAATATTCCATTGTATGTATATACCACGATTTGCTGATCCATTCATCTGTCGATGGACATTTGTGTTTCTTCTCCTTTTGGCTATTGCTGTGAACATGGGTGTACAAATATCTGCTCAGGTCTTTGTCTTCAATTATTTTGGAAATATGCCCAGAAGTGGAATTGCTGGGTCATACGATAATTCTCTGTTTAATTTTTTTAAATCCTCACCCAAGGATATGTTTGTTTGTCTGTTTGTTTATTAGCAAGAGAGAGAGAAACATCATCGATGTGAGAGAGAAACATCAATCGATTGCCTTCCGTATGTACCCCAACAAGGGATCAAAACTATCAATCTGGGTGTGTGCCCCGACCCGGAATCAAACCTGAAACCTTTCAGTGTACAGGACGATGCTCAACCCACTGAGCCACCAGGCCAGGGCCTACATTTAATTTTTTGAGAAACTGCTGTTCTGTTTTCCACAGAGGCTGCAAACTCTTACATTCCCATCAGCAACACATAAGGATTATAATTTCTTCACATCCTCGCCAACACTTGTTATTTTTCTGGGAGCTGTTTATTCTGTTTGTTTGTTGTTGTTTCTAATTGCCATCCTCATGGTGTGAGGTTGTATCTCATGGTTCTGATTTGCATTTGCACCACCCCTCTTGACCTTATCAGCATGGGGTCCCTCTGCTTTGGCTGAGCCCCTTCTCTGGGGCAGCGTGCCCACTGGTTTGTCCTGTAGACATCAGCTTAGCCCTAAGGCCAGGTGGATCCCATAGCGTCTGTGATTTTATGAGCGGTGCTTCCCTCCTCTGCAGGTTAACTTGAAGGCCAAGTCCCAATCTTGTCTTGGATGCTTGGAAGGGAGGCCCCTGCCTAGTGGAAACACCCCAGCCAGCCCCTCCCTGGGCTGCCTCACGGAAGCCAGGCATCTGTCGGAGGTGAAGGAGGGCTGGCAGCGGCCAAGGTCTCAGGGCTCAGCCTCTGAAGAAACGTGAGGGCCAGCAGGCAGCAGAGACCCACACAGCCAGGTCTGTGCTGTGCTATTTTCAGCTGGGCTGTCATGGTGCCACTTGGAGCCAATACAGAACACTTGGGTGAATTTCCCTCGCGCTCTGAGCCCGCAAGAATTTATATTGGTCATTATGGAGCCCTGCTTGAGGCTTCCAGGGTATATTTTTGGTAAATTCGACGTATCCTTAATACACAGTTGCTTAGAAACGGCAATTTGTATAAGGTATACAGTGACTACAGTTTCCAAACCTAAAATCAGAAGACTCAGTCTGGCAAGACGAGTGCATTTATGGGGACGCAGGACATTTAAAAGTGGAACTCCACCAGGAAAGCCTAGAGGTGCTCACTCCTTAACAAGTTCACAAACAGGATGGGATTCGGGTGACTGACTTCTCCAAGTGCACAGTCCTGAGCTTAGGAATGAGCTTCTGCATTGAGCAAGAATCATCTTCTTAATTTGATTTCAACAACCCAAACAATGCATAACTACACTCTCATTGAAGAAAACACACACACACAACGATAATAATAAAACCATCCTTCCTTGACTACTGCCCCGAATTCTAGCCCCATTTTAGCAATAATTACTGCTATGTTTGGGGTAAATTTTTTCTATTCATTTACATACATATACCTATTTGTAAACATGTTATTCTATCTACACTAATAAAAGAGAAAAATGGTAATTGGCATACGGCGATACCCTCTTCATTGGCTAATCAGGGCTATATGCAAATTAACTGCCAACTAAGATTGGCAGTTAACTGCCAACTAAGATTGGCAGTTAACTGCCAACAAGATGGCGGTTAATTTGCATATGTAGGCACAATGCAGGGAGGCGAAAGGGAAAGCAGGAAGAAGCCCCCTGCCACTGACAGTGATCGGAAACCCAGGGGGGAGCTAAGAGCTGGGGGGCAGGGCAAAGGCGGCCCTGGGGCCGCCTTTGCCCTGCCCCCCAGCCATGATTGGAGAATCAGGTGCCTTTTCCGCCCTGGCCAGTGAGAGCAGGAAGTAGGGGTGGAGCCAGCGATGGGAGCTGGGCACGGTCGAAGCTGGCAGTCCCAGGAGCTAGGGGTCCCTTGCCTGGGCCTAAAGCAAAGCCCACGATCGCGGGGCCGCTGCAGCTGCGGGTCCCCGCTGCCCGAGCCGGACGCCTAGGCCAGTGGCATTAGGCCTGGGCAGGGGTGGAGCCTGCAACCGCAGGGAGCTGGGGGTCCCCTGCCCAGGCCTGACACCTCTGCCGGAGGCCTCAGGCCTGGTCAGGGGGCTGATCCGGTGATTGGTGATTGGAGGGTGATGAGGGTCAACTCCTCTGGCCGAGGCCTCAGGCCTGGGCGGGGGCCAGAGCCAGTGATCGGGGGGAGATGAGGGTCCCCTGTCCAAGCCTGACACCTCTGGCGGAGGCGTCAGGCCTGGGCAAGGGGCAGAGCCAGCAATCGGAGGGGCCTGGGGGTCCCCTGCCCAGGCCTGATGCCTGGGCCAGAGGCATCAGGCCTGGGCTGGGGACAGAACCAGTGATGGGGGAAATGAGGGTCCCCTGCCCAGGCCTGACGCCTCTGGCCCAGGCGTCAGGCTGGGCAAGGGGCTGATCCTGCGATTGGAAGGTGATGGGGGTCAACGCCTGAGGGCTCCCAGTATGTGAGAGGGGGCAGGCTGGGCTGAGGGACACTCCCCCACACACACCCAGTGCACGAATTTCATGCACCGGGCCCCTAGTATAGTTATAACATAGTTATACATAATATGTTATATATTGCACATTTTAAAATATATATATTTTTATTGATTTTGGAGGGGAAGAGACAGGGAGAGAGAGATAGAAACATCAATGATGAGCATCATTGATCGGCTGCCTCCTGCACAACCCCCACTGGGGGTTGAGCCTGCAACTTGGGCATGTGCCCTGACTGGGAATCGAACTGTGACCTTCTGGTTTGTTCATAGGTTGATGCTCCACCACTGAGCCACACCAGCCAGGCTGTACCACATGTTTATATTATCTTTCAGCTTATTATTTTCACTTAATATATATTAGCATTTTTCAAAGTCTGAATGTATAGTGCTATCTTATTATTACTATGCTTGTATTTTATGGCAGCTGCATAATATTTTATGACATAGAGATACTGTGGTGAACTCAGCCACTCCCCAGGAGATAGGCACTAAAGTTATTCCCAGCTAGTCATAATTATAAGCAATGCCGGGATGAAATATTTCATCATGCTACTTAGGACACATGTGAAAGTGTTCCTTTAGGGTCAATGTTCAAAGGTGGTGTCCAAAAATGATGAAGGAATGTTCTAGAATGTCAAGTTACCTTGGTGCTGACTGAAAGTGAATTAGTTACATACAAGGGAGGCCCAGTTGTACCGAGCTCAGGTGACAAACCCTAATGCCCATAGGGACCAGGTAGTAAACATAAATGAGGTGAGCCAACTGGGTGTATAAGACAGGAGAGGTGGGGACCATGGTGGACAGCCGACCCCCATGCCTTGTGTGTGGTGTAGCCTCTACTCAGCTCCCGCCAACTCTTGGCATATGGGAATGAAGACAGTACTGACAAATATTCCATAAGAACCTAGATTTTTTTAAAAAAATATATCTTTATTGATTTCAGAGAGGAAGGGAGAGGGAAAGAGAGAGAGAAACATCAATGATGAGAGAGAATCATTGATTGGCTGCCTCCTGCACATCCCCCACTGGGGATAAAGCCCGCAACCCAGGTATGTGCTCTTGGCTGGAATCGAACCTGGACCCTTCAGTCCGCAGGCCGACGCTCTATCCACTGAGCCAAACTAGCTAGGGCAGAACCTAGATTTTTTAAATGTGAAATCTTTTTAAATGTTGATACTAATTCTATTTTTAAAAAAGCACTGTGAAGTCAAATAAAACAGACCAGAGTCAGTGATCTGTGGTCTGGCTGTCGGCGTCTGACCCGTAGGGAACGGGTGACATGGGGAATGGCTGTTTGGGACCCATTTTTGACCAATGGGAATGGGGCGCCTGGGATATGGGATTTATCTTAGCTGGCACAATGCTACCCTCATCGTTTGGGGGGTGTGAGTGAGGAGATAGGGAGACTAGGTGGGTATTGTGTGGGCTCCTAGCAGTGTCTGCCATGTGGGACATGTTCTTTCCCCAGATGATAGCATATTTGCCTACAAAATAATTTTCAAACTTTAGCAACAGTCTAGGGTCACATCAGCTTGAGAACTGAGGCAGTCTGTAGGCTTAACGTACCCAAAGCTTCTGACCACAGAATCCACAGGATAGAAAGGGTGACAGGTTTTGGGGTCCACCATGGGTCCATTTGTACAAAGTAGAGGAGTGGAGGTAGTGGTGGATGGTCTTTCCACCCAGGTCTCCTCATCGTAGGCCATGCCTGGCACCTGCAGCAGGTCCCCTCTCTAAAACAAGCTGCCTGTCTGCTTTCTGACTGTCTATGTTTCAAAAATATGTTTATGATAACACAAAACACAGATACAGGAAACCACACAAACTCAGTGATGGTATAACCTCGCCCGAGTCAAGGAAAGAAGAACTTTGTCACCACATCAGTTCTCTGCCCATAAAAATTCCGTGCTTTGTTCATATCACTTCCAGATATTTTTTATAGTGTTACCACCCACATGTGCATCCCAAGATTTAATTTAGTCTTGCTCACTCAAAAAATATGATGTGTCACCCCATTAGTGTGGCTCAGTGGTTGAGCATCGACCCATGAACCAGGAGGTCACTGGTTCCATTCCTGGTCAGACCACATGCCCGGGTTGCGGGCTCGATCCCCAGCAGGGGTTGTGCAGGAGGCAGCCGATCAATGGTTCTCTCTCATCATTGATGTTTCTATCTGTCTTTTCTCTCCCTTCCTGTCTCTCTAAAATCAATTAAAACACTTTTTTTTAAATTGATGTCTTGGCTGTCATCAACAAACGACAAATGCTGGTAAGGATGTGGATAAAAAGGAACCCTCCTGCACTGCTGGTGGGAATGCAGATTGGTGCAGCCACTGTGGAAAAGAGTATGGAGTTTCCTCAAAAAAATTAAAAATGGAACTCCCATTTGACTCAGTAATCCCACTTATAGGAATACTAGAGGCCCGGTGCACAAAAATTTGTGCACTCAGGGGAGAGAGGGGGTCCCTCAGCCCGGCCTGTGCCCTCTCACAGTCTGGGACCCCTCGGGAGATAACGACCTGCTGGCTTAGGCCTGCTCCCGGGTGGCAGAGGGCAGGCCCAATCCCTAGGTGCAGCCTCTGGTCGGGCTCAGAGCGGGGCCAATTGGGGAGTTGGGGCGCCGCCCCGTCATGCACAGAGCGGGGCGGATCTGGAGGTTGCGATGCCACCCCTAGTCACGCTCAGGGTACGGCCGATTGGGGGGTTGGGGCACCGCCCCCTGTCACACTCAAGGCAGGGTAGATAGGGAAGTTGCGGCGCCACCCCTTGTCATGCACAGAGCAGGGCGGATCAGGGGGTTGGGGCGCTGCCCCCTGTCATGCACAGAGCAGGGCCCATCAGGGGGGTTGGGGCTCCGTACCATGTCACACACAGAGCAGGGTTGATCAGGGGATTGGGGAGCTCCCCGTCATGCACAGAGCAGGGCCGATCAGGGGGTTGAGGAGCTCCCCCTGTCACGCACAGAGTAGGGCCAATAGGGGAGTTGGGGCACCGCCCCCTGTCACACACAGAGCAGGGCGGATCAGGGGGTTGGGGCGCCGCCATCTATCACCCACAGAGCAGGGCCGATGGAGAGGTTATGGCTCTACCCCATCACACACAGAGCAGGGCCCGTGGGGGGGGGGGGGGTTGAGGCGCCACCCTCTATTACCCACAGAGCAGGGCCGATCAGGGGGTTGGGTTGCTGCACCCTGTCACACACAGAGCAGGGCTGATCAGGGGTTTAGGGCGCTGCACCCTGTCACACACAGAGCTGCAGGGCGATCAGGGGGTTTGGGCGCTGCCCCGTCACGCTGATCCCGGTGCCGGTAGGCCTCGCGGCTCCGCTGATCCTGGTGCCCGGAGGCATATTACCCTTTTACTATATAGAATAGAGGCCTGGTGCACAGGTGGGGGCTGGCTGGTTTGCCCTGAAGGGTGTCCTGGATCAGGGTGGTAGTCCCCACTGGGGTGCCTGGCCAGCCTGGGTGAGGGGATGATGGCTGTTTGCAGCTGGTCACACACCCTTCAGGGTGTCTGGCCAATCTGGCTGAGGGGCTGAGGGCCGTTTTCAGGCTGACAGGTGACTGAAGCTCCCAACCGCTCCTTTTTTTCTTTTTTTTTCTTTTTTATTCTGGGCCAGCTTTAGCTCTGAGGCCTCGGCTGCTGAAAACAGGTTTCTGGCCTTTGTTTACTGTCTGTATTTGATACAATGTTGCAGTCAGGCTGGCTGAAGCCGGCTGAGTAAAGCAGGTTTCTGGGGTTTTTTTTAGCTTCTATATTTGCAACATAGTTGCTTAGAGTTGCAGCTGAGAGGCCAGCAAGTCAGGCGGGGAATGCTGGAGTCCTCCATCACTGAAGCAAGCAAGCCTCCCTGTTCCATCAGCTGCCTGGCTGCCGGCCGCCATCTTGGCTGGCAGTTAATTTGCATATCTCCCTGATTAGCCAATGGGAAGGGTAGCGGTCGTACGCCAATTACCATCTTTCTCTTTTATTAGATAGGATATCTCAAGAAAACAGAAACACCAATCAGAAAGGATATATGCACCCCTATGTTCATAGCAGCACAATTTACAATAGCTAAGATCTGGGAACAGCCTAAGTGCCCATCAGCAGATGAATGGATTAGAAAACTGTGGTATATCTACACAATGGAATACTATGCTGCGGTAAAAAAGAATGAACTCTTACCATTTGCAACAGCATGGATGGACCTGGAGAGCATTATGCTAAGCGAAATAAGCCAGTTGGAGAAAGATAAATAACACATGATCTCACTCTTTTGTGGAATATAATGAACAACATAAACTGATAAACAAAAATAGAGCCAGAGTCATAGAAGCATCAAACAGACCATTCAACCTAAGGGAAGGCAGGGGAGGGAGAGAATGGAAGAGATCAACCAAAGGACTTGTATGCATGCATATGAGCAAAACCAATGGACACAGACAGTGGGGGGTGGGGGGTGGTGAGGGCATATGCTGGGGGGTGGGAGCAACTAGGGAGAGGTCAATGGGGGGAAAGTAGACTTATGGAATACTTTAAACAATAAAGAATTTAAAAATTGATGTCTTTAAAATGTTTCTTAGTCTATGTTTTTCTCTTCCATCACCTTCATTTCATTACAACTCATCTGTTGATGAAGACAGGTTTTTGGACCCATAGAGTTAACACAGTGAATTTTGCTGATTGCACACTTTGGTTTAGATCTTCATGTTCCTTTTTCCTTTGTATCTCCTGGAATTTGACAGCTGGATCCAGACACAGGATCAGGTTTAATCCCTTTGGCAAGATTATCAGCAGTGTTTGTCCAGCCCATAGACACATGATGTCTGGTGTCTCTTTTTCGGACCCTCGTGCCCATTGAGATCTGTGTTTTCTTTCAGTCTTGTAGAAGAAAGGCAGAATCTGGAGTGACTAAAGCTTCCTAGAACTCATTCTTCCTGTCTCCCTTCTCCCAGGAGATGTTAGGCTCCTAACTCCCTAAGTTTGGGGAGACACTGTGCAAACAGATGGGTTCCTGTACCTCCTGTGGAGAGTTCTGAGGCCCCTATGCTTGTGCAGTGGGCTCAGTCCTACTCAGATCTTACAGGGGGAGGAGGAACCCATTGGCTACAGTCAATGGTGTCATTCCAAAAAATCATTCCAAGACCCACATCAAGGAACTTTTGACACGTGGTTTCTCCTAGGAGTTTTATGGTTCAGGCTTTTATATTTAAGTCTTTAATCATTTTGAGTTAATTTTTGTGAATGGTGTAAGTTAGAAGTCCAGTTTCATTCTTTTGCATGTGGATATCCAGTTTTTCCAACATCATTTACTGAAGAGACTATATTCTTCCCATTGAATAGTCTTGGCTCCCTTGTTGAAGACTAGTTGTCTATACATATGTGGACTTTTTTTGAGCTCTCAGTTCTGTAGCATTGGTCTATTTGTCTATTTTCATGCCAGCACTATAGTATTTTTATTATGATGGCTTTATAGTCTAGTTTGAAGTCAGGAAGTGAAATGCCTACAGTTTTGTTCTTTCTCAAGATAGTTCTGGCTATTCAGGGTGTTTTGTGCTTCCATACAAATTTTAGGATTGTTCAATCTATTTCTGTGAAAAATGTCATTGGAATTTCGATTGTGATCACATTGAATCTATAGCTTTGAGTGGTATGGACATTTTAGCATTAATTATTCTGATCCATGAACATGAGCTATCTTTTATTTGTGTCTTCTTCTATTTCTTTCATCAGTGTCTTATTGATTTTAAGTAGCAAGGCACTTAATTGAAGCATTGGTTCTCCAACTTGTCTAAACAATGGAATCACCTAGCCAGTTTTAACTTCTCTACGTGCCTGAGTCTCCCCCTCAGAAATTCTGATTTAATTGGTTCAGGGGAAGGCCTAAGCACTGAGATTTCTAAAACCTCCCCCAGGTAGTTCTAATGGGCGGCCAGTTGGCCCAGCGCAGAAGTTATAAGCAGGTGGCCTTACAGCCAAATCCAATCAGCATGGCTGTCTGGTTTGGCCCACCCAGTGTTTGTAATTTGTTCCACTGCCAACATTTAAAAATGGGGATTTCATATTCATGTACGAACAAAAACCTACATGTCCAGTTTTTCCTGATAAATCAGAAAATCTGGTAGTCTCAGCCTGATTCGTACATGGCCACCATGGGTGGATGTTGAGTAGCTGCTGCTTCCTGTGTTGGTCTTTCAGAAGCCCAGTCACCGCTCTCACACTCCTGCCTTATCCCTACGGCCTCACCCTGGGGACATCCAGGCTGGCCAAGCCAGACTGGACTCTAGAGGCACCTCTTGGACCTTCTCCCTTGGATTCTGTCTTTGTGCTGCTTGGCAGGGAGAGAAACATTTCTTTCCAAATTCTGGTTTTAGATTTTCAAATTGTAAAACAGCCAGTATGTTGTAAATCTGGGTATCCTGCCCATACATCTTCATCTTCAATACATTACATCCTGCACAGAATTGTTTTACAGGAGTTTCTGAATGACCCAAGACAAATGATCATTCCTTGTTAGAAAACCAGATGAGCCACTTGATGAATCCCATGCCTGGTCAGTTTGGGCATTTCAAATGAATGCCTCTACCTCATCATTCACGTCCAGGCGTCAGCTGTTTGCATGTGCATGTAGAATAGCAAGGCCTTCTGCACAGGTTAAAAAGCACTTGCCCGGATATTCTTTCATAGGATCTTCACAGTAAACGGAACAAAAGGAAACATATTATCCTCAGTGATTGACAAGAAAAATGAGGCTCCAAGAGGTTAAGTGGCTTTCTCAAACCGACCTGGCCTGTGATTCAGGACTCTTAAAGTTTGACTTATTCCGAACCCTGCACTTCCTGCTCCCTCCCTCCCCATGCCACCTCTAAAGATTGCTCCTTTAAGAAAATGCCCCTCGAAGACATCCCGTGAGAACCGTGACCCCTCATTGCTGACTTGGAAAACACACGGCTTTGGAAATGCTCAGTCCTGCGGTCACATCTGCTTTCTGACCTCATGCTGTTCGGATTAGATTGCTCTTGGAAAAGCCTTGATTTATCAGAAAAATAAAAGATACCAAAGGATACTTGATACAATGGAAAGAACATGGACTGTGGAGTCATACAGAACAGGATTCCAAGAGACTCCAAACTTCACTCCCACCAACCCAGTCTAGGAAAAACCAGATGCACCCGATTGGCTGAGCATTAATCAGAGCCAAGAGAAGGAGGAGTGGTACCTGGGGGCACGCGCGCGCACACACACACACACACACATGAAACACAAGAGGACTGTCTGATATAAAGAAAAGAGGGTCAAGCAAAGAGAGAAAGACAACCTTGATGCCTGGCTTTGGTGGGTTTAGAAGGGCAGGGAAAATAAAGAACTATGTTATAAAATCGTTGGGACTTAACGTGTATGCACAATAGTTTGCTAGGGGACTCTCTAGTATCACACTGGCCCTTACCACCCTCCCTTAACTAGGAGAATAGCTAAGGTGTTATGCTTGCTTAGCCACACTCACTCCCTTGCTGGAAGGGTGTGTAACAAAGAGAAATTTGGGGAAGTTCTAGCAGATTTTGTATTCAAGAACATTTTTACAACCCAGCCAGCATGGCTCAGGGGTTAAGCGTTGACCTATGAACCAGGAGGTCACGGTTGGATTCCCAGACAGGGCATATGCCCAGGTTGTGGGCTTGGTCCCCAGTGTGGGGCCTGCAGGAGGCAGCCTATCATTGATTCGCATCATTGATGTTTCTCTCTCTCCCTCTCCCTCTCCTTCTCCCTTTCCCTCTCCCTTCCTTTCTGAAATCAATTATATATATATATATATATATATATATATATATATATATATATATATATATATATATATATATTTTTTTTTTTTTTTTTTTTTAAGTCTGAATGCAACATCCTGCTCTTGTCAGGTAGGCACAAGAATCTCAGTCCATCTCATGGACCTGAAATCGGAAAGTTCAGCCTTATTTCACAGATTTGAAAACTGAGGCTCAGAAAATGGAAATGCCTTGTCAAGATGCACAGGGAGTTGTAATCCAGGCTCCCCAGGGAACAATCCATAGCACCCTTCATTGCAGTTTTGGACCTTGTGTCTCGTTGTTGAGAAGTTCAGCACAGCACTCAGCATCTACCCAGGTACTCGGCGCATCAAAAGCAATTTATAAACATCTTGTTAAAGGGAGGACTGTTTCAAAAATATCTAAGATCTGACAAAACAGGGATTGTTCAGAGGAAGGCAAGAGGGTGTCAGAGGTTATCAACTCAAAAGCATTCATTTAGCACAGTACTTGTTAAAGGAGAATGAAGGCTGCTATCAGGAGTACTTCCTTGGATAACGCACTTTGTCCCCAGGTGGGTCTAACAACCATCAACAGACTCTGGCTGAGAAATGTCATCATAATCTGGGGTCAGGACAGTTGGCTACACGGGAGAAAGAACAGGAGTCAGGAGGTCTGTCGTTGCCTAGTTCCTTGAGCTAATCACATCCCCTCTGTGTGTTGCCGCTAAGATGACAAGGTCAGACTAAATCATCTTTGAGATCCTTCAAGACCAATGACTTGGTTTATCTGTTGCCTTCCCCAGATCCCATGAGATAGCTACTGTAAACTCTTTCCCAAACATGGAATAAGGACTCTCCCTCGCCCCACGCCCGGCTCCCTCCTCCAGGTGGAACTAATTAGCCATCAAGGCTTGATGTGGGGAAAAAGGAATTCCATTCTCATGTTATATTTGGGAAAAACACATTTCCATATGAGCACATACATCTGTCTTTGTGCTTGCGCTGAAAGATACGTGTGCTGACAGTTTCTTGGAGAGTTCAGAGAGCAGGAGGCCTCGTTTTCCAGCACTCACCTTGCTCACGAGGGTTTTGAAGCCAAAATCACTCTGTCGACTTCTAGGAGTTGGGGTGCATGTATCTCCCTTTTTGGCTTACAAGGTGCTTTCCCATAAATTATGTCATTGGGTCCTTACCTGCCCTATGAGGTATGAAGTGTGGGTGTTATTACCATTTTATTGGTGAGGCATCTGAGGTTAGGAGAGGTTAGGTGACTTGGCCAAGATCACAGTGGTCGCTGGCAGAGCTAGGGTACCAATCAAGGAGCCTACCCTCTTACCATTACTCATTCATTCATTCATTCATTCATTCGTCCATTTGACATGTATTTACTAAACACCTCATGTGAGCCAAGTACTGTGACAGGCTCTGAAAATACAAAGATGAGTAAGACCCAATATCTCCCTTGAGTAGCTCACAGTCTAATGCAGTGGTTCTCAACCTTCCTAATGCCACGACCCTTTAATACAGTTCCTCATGTTGTGGTGACCCCCAACCATAAAATTATTTTCGTTGCTACTTCATAACTGTAATTTTGCTACTGTTATGAATCATAATGTAAATATCTGATATGCAGGATGTATTTTCATTGTTACAAATTGAACATAATTAAAGCATAGTGATGAATCACAAAAACAATATGTAATTATATATGTGTTTTCCGATGGTCTTAGGCGACCCCTGTGAAAGGGTCGTTCGACCCCCAAAGGGGTCGCGACCCACAGGTTGAGAACCGCTGGTCTAATGAGTTGGGAGGGGATTTGTAAAGCACTAATGGCAATGGAAGGACTGTGCTTTGGGAGGGAGGAAACCTCAGGTACGCAGCTGTTGGGACAGAAGTCTTAAGAGCAATAATGAGGGAACAGAACACTGCAAGAAGAGGAACAGCACAGGTAAAGGCACCGAGGCATGACTAGTTGAGATGTTCAGTGTGGCTGAAGATTAAGGTGTGAGGTGGGCTATGGAGGGAGATGAGGCTGAGGGTTAGCAGGGACTTGGTGGTGAAGGCTGACTCGCTTTCTGAGTGGAGCTGGACTTGCTCCAGTAAGCGACGGGTAGATGAGTAGTCAGCGTGTGGATGTTCCAGATTTTCCTGTTTTGTTAATGATGTGTTGGCTGCTGCCTAATACATAGTCACCTACACAATCCAATTGCCTCCTCCTCCCTAGACATGGCTGACTTGACCCAATTATTCCAGAGCATTGCTCAACCTCTGTATAGCTTCCATAGAGACAAAAAAAAAAAAAAAAAAAGAGGAGGAGGAGAGGAGGAGGAAGAACAGAGACGCTTGAGCAATCCAGGAGGCCCAGCCAAGATCTGCCCTCTGAGAGGCCCATGTGGGTTTCACGTTCTCAGGAAAATATTTGCCATCTCCCTGGCAGAGGGAGAGTGGAGTTCTCCATGCACTGTTTGAGTACAGGTCGAGGCCTGAATGGGAGTGAGTCATGGCCTCAGAGCAGGGTTGGAAGAGAGCTGGTGGCTGATGGTGGGCATGGGTGAAGGAGATGCTGGGCGGAGGGGTACGCCAGTAAAGAAACCACCGTTAACTCCACCTCCCCCTCCGCAGGGAGGGTGCCTGAACAGATCTGCCCTACAGAGTCCGAGTGAGAAAGTCAAGAAGTGAGTCAGAGAGGTCGTCCTGGTGGGCTGGTCGTGGTTCCAGGCTGGCCCTGAGAAGGCTGGAGCTCCCAGTGTGAAGGGCACAGCCCCCGGCTCTTTCTCCCTCCTGGGATATGGTGGTCACCCTGATCCTAAGCTGATCCCAGCAAACTGCAAGAAGTCTTCTAGACTCCGCTCCCTGCCTCTCTTTCCAAGTGACAAGGCAAGGGGCCCAGTGGCCATCACCCTTCTCTGCTCGTGAATACAAGCCAATGGGGGTTTGGAGTGTGTATGCTCGTCAAGCTCCTCACGCATTTCATAACGGGAGTCTGCATGGCAGAGTTATCTCCTCCCGCGCTGCAGGCCCAGGTGCCTGCGGGATCCTGCCAAGTTTTCTCTAGAACAGCGTGAGCCCTATTAGGTTCCTGTTTGTCTGAAATTTCCTCTCCGGTGAGTCAGTGCCTAATGTGGTCTGTTTCCTCGTACTCAGAGTGTGGACCACAGTTCAGTTGCATCGATACCACCTGGGAGTTTGTTAGCAATGCCCAATCTCAGGGCCCACCCAGACCTACTGAATCAGATCTTGCATTTACTGAGATCATAAAAGTTGAAAAGAACTGCTCTAGATGCCCAAAGTTCAATTCCAAAACCCCATCATCTCCTACAATAAGCTGAATATAATGAAGGCTTGAAAATGATGGTCAAGTGCTAGGAGATGATATTAGTAAAACAGAGCACTCTTCTACTCAGATTATATCAAGCTGTTGGAAAATGACTCATGGATATATAGAGAACAGACTGATGGTTGCCAGAGGGGAGGGGTGTTGGGGGACTGGGTAAAAGAGGTGAAGGGTTTGAGAAGTACAGATTGGTAGTTATAAAATCATCTTTCGGATGTAAAGTACAGCATAGGGAATATATATATATATATATATATATATATATATATATATATATATATATATATATATATATATATAAAGTCTAAACAACCGAATGACTGAATGACTGGTTGACCGGTCGCTATGATTTGTACTGACCACCAGGGGGCAGACTCTCAACACAGGAGCTGCCCTCTGGTGGTCAGTGTGCTCCCACAGCCAACCTTCCGCAGCTGGCCAACCTCCCACAGTCCCTCCCCCCGGCTGGCCGGCCCCAATTGGCCCCGATTGGGACTGGGCAAATGACCCTGATGGGCCCCAATCGCCAGCCAGGCTGAGGGACCCCAGCCATGCACGAAGTCGTGCACCGGGCCACTAGTCTATACTAATAAAAGAGAAAAATGGTAATTGGCATACGGCGATACCCTTTTCATTGGCTAATCAGGGCTATATGCAAATTAACTGCCAACTAAGATTGGCAGTTAACTGCCAACAAGATGGCGGTTAATTTGCATATGTAGGCACAATGCAGGGAGGCGAAAGGGAAAGCAGGAAGAAGCCCCCTGCCACTGACAGTGATTGGAAACCCAGGGGGGAGCTAAGAGCTGGGGGGCAGGGCAAAGGCGGCCCTGGGGCCGCCTTTGCCCTGCCCCCCAGCCATGATTGGAGAATCAGGTGCCTTTTCCGCCCTGGCCAGTGAGAGCAGGAAGTAGGGGTGGAGCCAGCGATGGGAGCTGGGCACGGTCGAAGCTGGCAGTCCCAGGAGCTAGGGGTCCCTTGCCTGGGCCTAAAGCGAAGCCCACGATCGCGGGGCCGCTGCAGCTGTGGGTCCCCGCTGCCCGAGCCAGACGCCTCAGCCAGAGGCTGACACTGCAGGTCCCCGCTGCCCGGGCCGGACGCCTAGGCCAGAGGCGTCAGGCCTGGGCAAGGGGCCGATCCTGCGATTAGAGGGTGATGGGGGTCAACGCCTGAGGGCTTCCCAGTATGTGAGAGCGGGCAGGCTAGGCTGAGGGACGCTCCCCCCCACACACACACCCAGTGCACGAATTTCATGCACCGGGCCCCTAGTATAGTTAATAATATTGTAATAATTATGCAGGGTGCCAGGTAGATACTGAAAATATCAGGGGAAACACTCTGTAAAGTATATGGTTGTCTAACCACTATGCTGTACAGCTGAAATGAATATAAAATAATATTGAATGTAAACTATAATTTAAAAATGTTTTATAAATTATTTGAGTACTGGTTAGAGAAATTAGTGAAAGTGTCCTAGTTCAGGAATTTTTTCTAAGTCTGCCTTGTAAACCAAGGCCAACTTATGGGTAGCGGCACATGGAGCTCTGTGCTGAGAACAGGTTTGGGTTAGGGTTCAAGGTTGTGTTTAGGTTCAGTGGCAACAAGTGGTGATGGATTAGCAGTGTCTGCCATGGATCGAGGGGGCACAGTGGTTGGGGCACTCCCTGCTTTCCTGGCACTCATTCTCATTCACATCTCTGGGCAGTTTCCCTACGTGGCCTGTGACATCTCCTAGTCACTCCTGGGGGACTAAGGACTAGCTGACTCCAGCCCTGACCATTTGGGACAAGGACTGAGTCCAATACCAGCTCCCCGACCTATAGACGTGCCCCCTTGCTCTGGCCTTCTTCCGCTCCAAGAAAGGCAGTCACAGCTCCATGTCTACAGGAAGATGGCACGCATATGGCCCTGAAGGGGCTCCCTTGCTATGCTTGACCCACTTTCCCCCTGGGGGCGGGGGGAACCATAGACTTCTTACCACAGGCTCTGGGACTTGTCACAAGCCCTGGACACTTGTCTAAGTCACAAGAGCATTACCCTACATTCCAATTTTGCTCAGAACACACTGTTCTAGGTTTTAGGCACAGCCTCCTCTCGTCTCCATGCATCATGTTCAGCCTAGAACATATTAGGAGTGAGGACAGTGACTGGCTGGTAGGAAACCCTATGACCAAGGATTTCATTAGCAAGGATGCCTGAGGCCAAGTCAAGAGGCTAAGCGCTCAGTGTGAGACCCAAAAATAGAAACGTGCCCTCATTTCCCTCTTGGACAGAGTCAGCGCCCCAATTCTCCGCTTGGTAGCCCTTTTCTTTGAAAGGGAACACTGTGGAGGCTTCAAAACCAGAACCTGGGGACACCAAGGTCCTTGGTTCCCTGCCTTCCCACAGCTGCCTAAAAAAATGGGAAGCAGTATGTACCGAGTGCCTGTGAACTGCTATGCAATGGCATATACTTTATCTCACAGACACTCTACAGCAATCCTCTATGGCACACGTCATTATGCAAATTTAGAGACAAGTTAAGTAACATGTCCAAGGTCACAGAGCTAGGAAGCGGTAGAACTGAAATTCAAACGCAATCCTATTGGGCTTCCCAATTGGCATGCCTTCTATGTTCATAATGTCTGCAATGAAACCCAGTGATCTCCCTGTTGCCAAATTCAAGATTACTTCTCTGCCCTGGTCATACTCGACGTTTTAGCAATATTCCACACAGCGGACCACGCCCCCTTTCTTGAAACACTGTCTTCTCTTGGCTTCTATGAAATCTCACTGGCTGTGGTTCCGCCGGCCTCCCTGGCTCTTCCTCCTCAGTCTCCTTTTCAGATTCTCTGTTTTCTGCTCCATCTCTCCGTGTTCAAGGGCTCAGGACTCAATCCTGAGCTTTTTCTTCATTTTTTTAAATGTATTTTTATTGATTTCAGAGAGAGGAAGGGAGAGGGAGTGAGAAATAGAAATATCAATGATGAGAGAGAATCATTGATTGGCTGCCTCCTGCACACCTCCCACTGGGGATCGAGCCTGCAACCAGGCATGAGCCCTGACTGGGAATCAAACCGTGACCTTCTGGTTCATAGGTCGACGCTCAACCACTGAGCCACGCCGGCCAGGCCTGAGCTTCTTCTTCTCTGCCTCTACTCCGCCTGGGTGATCCCACTAATCTTCGGGGTTAAATGTCACCCATGTATGGATATTTCCAAATCTTCAATTCATGCCCTGACTTCTCTCTGGATTTCCACAGTCACATAATCAACTCTCTGTTTGACATTTCTGCTGAATCATTAATAGGATTATTTGTTTTTCCCCTAAAAAATTTGCTTCTCCTCTCATTTTCCCCATCAAAGTGCACAGCATCCAGGTATCAAAACCAAAGGTCAGATTCCTCCATTTCCCTGTCCCATGCCCAATGAGTCCTGTAACCTTTCCCTCCAGAAGAAATCCCAACATCCATTTCCAACACCCTAATCTAAGCCCTGAGCTCTCCTGCCCCATCCCTGCAGTGCCCTTAGAACTGGCAGCCCTGCTGCCAATCTCCCTGCCAGCCATTTGCCACACAACACTCAGAAGGTCTTTCTAAAAACATAAATCAGATCAAGTCACTTTCTTAAACACCTTCCACTGACTTTCCATCCCACTTGGAATAAATTCCAAAACCCTTTCCTTCCCTCACAAAGTCCCACCTGATCTGACTTTATTTGAGCTGCTTTCACCCTTACCCACAACACCTCAGCCACACCCACCCAGCAGGTTTCTGCCTGAAAGCCCTTTGAAAATGCTATCTACTCTCCAGAATATTCTTCTCCTGATCTTCCCAGATTGGCACCTTCTTGCCATCAGCCAAAGTGCTGCCTCCTCAGAGAAGCCTTCCTTGATCACCAATATAAAGTAGCCTCGTAGTTCTAGCCGGTTTGGCTCAGGGGACACAGCGTCAGTCTGCGGATTGAAGGGTCCTGGGTTTGATTCCGGTCAAGGGCACATGCCCGGGTTGCTGGCTTGATCCCCAGTCAGGGGAGTGCAGGAAGCAGCCAATCAATGATTCTTTTTCATCACTGATGTTTCTATCTCTCCCTTCTCCCTTCCTCTCTGAATAAAAAATATATACATTAAAATAAATAAATAAAAATGAAGTAGCCTCGAAGTGAGCCACTATCACAGCCTTGTCTTTGAATTCTCTGATAGCACTTACTGCTTTCTGATCATTTCTTGTTTATATATTTGTTGCTGTATTATATTTAGTTTCTCATTATAAATCAGAATCCAAGACCTTCCCTATCTTGTTCACCAATGTATATCCAGTGCTTAACTAGAATGGTGTCTAGCACACAGGAAGTGCTGCGTAAATAACTATTTTTTAAGTATTTTTATTGATTTCAGAGAGAGGATGGGAGAGGGGGAGAGGGAAACATCAATTGGCTGCCTCCTGCAAGCCCCCTACTGGGGATTGAGCCTGCAACCTGGACATATGCCCTGACCTGGAATCGAACCAGCAGCCTTTTTGGTGCACGGGACGACCGACGCCTAACCAGCTGTACCACAGCAGCCAGGTCGAGTAAATACATATTGAATGAATGAATGAACTTGCCTTGGGGTGGTGAATACAATATACAGATGATGTGTTGCAGAATTGTGAAACCTGAAACCTATGTAATTAACCAAAGTCTCCCCAATAAATTCAATTAAAAAGGAATGAATGAACGAATGAATGACCAAGGAGACAAAGCATGGATGTTTGTGATTCAGAGAGACAAAGCCGCAGGCAGCCTTTGAAGAGAAGGAAGCATGGGGAGCTAGCATGGGCCGCATGGCTCAGGCACGTCAGAGCCACGCTCTTCAGAGATGAGCCACTGGTCTGGGAGTGCCTGTGAGCCTCCTTCACATCTTGAAGGACAAAGTCCACAGTCAGAGTCTCTTTTCTTTCCTCTTTCCCTTTTTGTTAATTACAGAATGGCATTTTTAAAAACCTACACGCAATCCTATCACCCTAACCAAGGAATTCTTTTCACGTATGCATATTTTCTTCAAGGCTTTTTCCAGGAGCAGATATAGTTTTTACAAAACTGCAACCATAGGACACATAGTATTTAGTGCATTTTTTGCATATTGTATTGTGTCAGAAATGTTTTCCAGGCCCCTCCAGTTCTGCATTTTTTCTATAATCTTAATAATAGCTAGCATACTAGTATACTGAGTGTCTGTGCCAGGTACTATTAATATGGATTGTCTCATTTTATCCTCACCATAACCTTACAAGATGGGCACTATTCGTGTTCCATCGTGCAGATGTGGACACCGTAGCCAAGAGAGGTTGGATAATCCGTCTGATGTAACATGGCCAGGAAGTGGCATTGTGAGTCCTGAGGCTGAACTCTTCCCACTGTGTTTTACTGTCGAGGGCAAATTACATGATCTGTATTGGATATTCAGTTCTTTATCTGTAAAATGGGGTAATCGCCCTCATAGGGTTGCTTTTATAATAAAGTGAGAAAAATGTAAAAAATATCTGAACAGACAATTCATAGAATTCAAGCAGCCAACAAAAGAATGAAAAGGCGCCCCCTTCACCAGTAACTGGCAAAATTAAAAAATGAAAGATGAATGCTAAATATTGGCCAAGATTTGGGGGAGGGAGCACATTCACATACTGTTGGTGGGAGAAGAAATTCGTGAAGATTCTTTCGAATGGCAATGTGGCAGCTGCAAGAATAAATATAATTTAGAGTCTGGAATTCCTATTCTAAGCATCTCTCCTGACCAAACAGCTGCCAATGGGCATAGTGTAAACAAGAAGACGCATAGTAGGATTGTTGGCAATATTTGCTGTACACCCCCTAAATGCAGCAGCAAACGTAGAATGATTAAATGACTGTCACACATCTGCCCAGTATAGTAGACTACCATGTAAAAAGAACTACATAGATCGACATAAGCTACACTGAAAATAGATGTTGTTAAGTAAAATAGTAAGATTTGGGTCATTCTATATATTATGATCCTATTAAATTTTTTATTTCAAAAGTATATATGAATGGATAAGCAAAATGTGGTATGTACAACAGAACATTATTTTTTCTTAAAAAGGAAAGAAATTCTGACATATGCTATAAGAATAAACCTTGAGGACATTATGCAAAATGAAATAATAAGGCCACCACAAAAAAGACTTAGAGTGCATGGGTCTACTTTTAGGATGCTACAACTGCATGCTTGTGTCCCCCCTGAGTTCATATGTTGAAACCTAATCCCCAGTGTGATGGTGTTTGGAGATGGAGCCTTTGGAAAATGATTAGGTCATGAGGGTGGAGCCCTCATGAGTGGGATTAGTGCCCTTGTAAACGAGACCCCCAAGGGGTCCCTTGGTCCCTCTACCAAATGAGGACACAACAGAAAGAGCCATCTATGAACCAGAAAGCCAGCTCTCAACCAGACACCTAACCTGCTGGCTTCCTGATCTTAGACTTCCAGCCTCCAGAACTTCGAGAAATAAAATTATAAGCTTCCCAGTCTACAGCATTTTGTTGTAGTAGCCCAAATGGACTGAGACATATGAGGTACTCAGAGTAGTCAAAATTTATAGACAGCCCGGCCAGTGTGGCTCAGCGTCCACCCAGGAACCAACTGGTTACCGGTTCAATTCCCGGTCAGGGCACATGCCCGGGTTGTGGGCTCCATCCCCAGTAGAGGGCTTGCAGGAGAGAGCCAAATGATGATGTTCCTCTCTCATCAATGTTTCTATCTCTCTATCCCTCTCCCTTCCTCTCTCTCTAAAAATCAATAAACACATATTTTAAAAAATTACAGAGACAGAAAATAGAGCAGTGCAGTAAGAATTTAAGTGGAAGATAAACACTAAATTCTGGAGGATGGTAGGAATGCGATCAGGATGGTCTATGTGGGGATTTCCAGGAATGGTTTCTTTTTAAAAAAGAATCATATATCTACACACGATTCCATTGTCCTTTACACGTAGAGAAAGAAAACTAGAGAACACACACAAGATAGTGGTTGAGGAGACAGGCAGGTGTGGAGATGTGATGTAAAGAGGAATTTAATTTATTCTATTTTATATCATTCTAATTTTTCACACTGAGAATGTATTGGAAATAGATGTTCATTCAAAGACTCCTTCTGCCTTTGACTATTTCCAGTGATTGGCTCAACGGCGTTATTTTGTAACCTCCCACCTCCAACTGTATGGAACAGAGGACATACATAGTTCACGTCGGTGTCAATGTGGAAATTCATAATTAAGTTTTAAGTTCATACTGCAAGATAAATTGCTGCTTTTTAAATAGTGAAGTTGGAACATGAAAAGGGCGGATTTTTAATTTGAATTCGGATTGAACAGAGGGTGGGGAAATAGAGTGTGGACCATTCTCCGTCCTTCTTCCTCTTCCCAGGTCTCTGTTGGGCTCCGTGGTTTGCAGGCTCGCGGGGAAATGCTAAGCTCTTGGTGGGTGGACTGGAGATGCAACACTGTTATAGAATGACAAACAATATGTGGTTGTTGAGTGAAGGACAGAGAGCAGTGAGAGAAACTGAAGCCATGAGTTCAAAGGCGCCAAGAGGCACACAGACCTCTGGCCATGGCAGCCCATTAGGTGAAGGATGAGAGCGTTACTTCGGTTACCAAGGTGTAGCGGGGCCATTCTATTCTGTCACATGGGATCTCATGTAGGGGGAAAGCATCGCTCCCTATTATCCTGAGGGACAATATCAAGTCGGGCTGAGGGTCTCTTGTCTTGGAGGACTGTTGGCGCTTTCTGCCTGGTGGTAGAGAACTGGCCTTGTTGCTAAAGTGTCAAGCAGCCACCCAAAGCAGTAGTGGCGACTTTAACCAACTTGCTTGGATTCTTCGAACCCTACCCACAGGATCTGCTACATCGTTTGCAGGTCATAGTGCCAAATGAAAAGGTGAGGCCCCTTGTTCAAAATTAAGCATTTCAAGGAGTTGACAGGAGTGGATTAAACCAAGCACAGGCTCCATCTTAGCTCAAGGCCCTGTGAGACAGCCTGGTCTCAGGCTTTGCCATGCTCATCACACACACTCAGTCCTCCTCTTCCTCCGACTCCTCAGTCTCTCACGGTCCAATTCCTCCCACACACTCTTTTAAAGCCTCCCCTCAATCCAGGGCCCCATATCCCTGACTTGGGTGATTCCATTGTCCTTATGTGGTAGAGTCCTAATCCTCAGTTCTCTTTTGTTGTTGTTGTTAATCCTCACCCTAGGATTCTTCCCCCCCACCCCCACCCCGTTGATTTTTAAAGAGAGTGGAAGCAGGGAGAGAGAGATAGAGATTGGCTGCCTCCTGCATGTGCCCCAACAGGGGTAGGGATAGAACATGCGACCCAGGCACATGCCCTCAACCGGGAATCAAACCAGCTACCCTTCAGTGCATGGGCAGATGCTCTAGCCACTGAGCACCACCGGCCAGGGCCCCTCAGTCCTTGCATCTCCCAGTTGTTACTGGAAACACTCCTGTCCTTGTTTTCTGAATCAGTCTGTGGATTAGGATGAGGAGGGGGCAGGAGGTATGGACTCCCCAGCTGCAGATTGATCTCCTCAACAGAGAACACTTTCACTAGCTTCTCCTGAATCACCTGAGGGCAATACCCCTCCCCACTGAAACCATTAACCTTCCAAAGGTAGCGGTCCATCTCCTAGGATGAGTATAGATTTCTTCTATTAAGAAAATATTGCCCTGGCCGGGTGGCTCAGTTAATTGAGTGTCGTCCCATACACCAAAAGGTGTAGGTTCTATTCCCAATCAGGGGCACATACGTAGGTTGCTGGTTTGATCCCCAATCAGGGTGTGTGTAGGAGACAATTGATTGATGTTTCTTTCTCTAGTCTCTCTTTCTCTCTCTCTCTCTCCTCCTCTCAAAGCAATCACACAATTTTTTAAAAAGAAATATTAGAATTTTTCCTTAAACAGGATAGCTCTGGCATTACTGTGCTCAAAGAATCTTCTTTGGCCTGTTTTTATTACAAAGAGCTCCCCATTCGCTGAATTTTTTTTAAATGATAGAGCTAGTCTCTGATTCCCCAGTTTTTTCTCTGACAGAGAGAGGAAGCTGGGTGTCTGTCATCCCACCACATCTCAACAGGTCAGAGAGCCAGGTGGGTAAGGAAGCCTGAGTCTTAGGGGGTATCTCTGGGAGGGGGGGGGGGTAGAAGGGAATTAACAAAACTTGACAGATTCCGTACTTGTAGTTTTGGTTTATCCTAGTCCGGGGTTCCTATGTTTCCACCTCCTGACCTTTGCCATGCCCACCTGCCTCCTTTCTGGAGGTGCAGGCGGGCAGGTTACCATGTTGAGGGAGTCAGTGGGCCCGTGCTGTTGCTCCGGACCCTTTGTCCAGCCCTTGCACCTTCACTGTTCCAGCCTGTCCAAATCATTCTGGCTCTGGCGGTGTGGCTCGGTTGGTTGAGTGTTGTCTGTGCACCAAAAGGCTGCTGGTTTGATTCCTGGTCAAGGCACATGCCAGGGTTGCAACTTGATCCCTGGTAGGGGGCATGCAGGAGGCAGACAATCGATGTTTCTCTCTCTCTCTCCTTACTCCTTCCTCTCTCTCTCTTGCTAAAAATCAATTTTAAAATCTTTAAAAAAGAAAAACAAAACATTTTGCCTCTTCTCACACCCCAAACATTTTCAAGCATCCCTCACTCTGCAGAACTTTGTCTCCAAGTGAACACCCAAGTTTTCTTTATCTCAGAATATCTCTGTATTTTTTTAAAATTTTTTTTATTGCCCTAACCCGTTTGGCTCAGTGGATAGAGCGTCAGCCTGCGGACTGAAGGGTCCCAGGTTCGACTTCGGTCAGGGGCATGTACCTGGGTTACGGCCACATCCCCAGTAGGGGGTGTGCAGGAGGCAGCTGATCAATGTTTCTCTCTCATCGATGTTTCTAACTCTCTATCCCTTTCCCTTCCTCTCTGTAAAAAATCAATAAAATATATTTTTTAAAAGTATTTTTTTGTTGATTTCAGAGGTGAAGAAAGAGAAAGAGATAGAAACATCAAGGATGAGAGAGAATCATGGACTGGCTGCCTCCTGCACGCCCCACACTGGGGATCGAGCCCATAACCCAGGCATGTGCTCTGACCGGGGATCAAACTGTGACCTCCTGGTTCATAGGTTGATGCTCAACCACTGAGCCACGCTGGCCCAGCATCTCTGTATTTTTGCTCATCTTCTTTCTTTTCCTTTACCTTACCCTTTCCACTTCCGTTAGAACTCTGTTCCGTTGACTTCCCCGTCTTCCTGTCTTTGATCTCCATCCCTTTCTCCCCAGGTCCTTCCTTTCTGCATATAAATCCTCCAAATATCTCCATGTTGAGTAACTTTCCCTTCACCCCAGCTTGCCCTTCAGTCGGCATGGCATCTGGTTCCTTCACTTTGTAGCCAACACACTGAACAAATCTCCCTCACGCTCTGTTTTCACTTCCTCCTCCCACACGTCCCCAGCCCACGGCGATGTGGGTTCCTCCTGACCTCTCCACTGAAACTGGTCGACAAAGGTCAATAGCCTCCTTTTGCCAACTCCGGGGGAATCTTCAGTCCTTATCTCCCTTGACCTCTCTGTGAGCACCTCCTGTCAATGGCCCCATTCTTCATGGGACTCGCTTCACTGGCTCTCCACACCTCTCTCTCCAGGTTCGCCTCCCACCCACGTGGTTTCTTAGTCCTTTTCACAGTAATAGCATTCTCCCTTGCAATGACAGCAGAGAGACAACGCCGGCGGTTAGACGTAGTACACAACACTTAGGGCTCCCAGTGGTATTTCTTATTGGGAAGTAGAATTCCACTAACTGTTAACCAAGAGCTTGGCAAATACAGCACAGAGGTATCTAAGGAGCGAAAGATACCTGGGTCCAGGTGCCCAAACAAGTCCTATGGAAAATTCTACATTATCTTTCAGGTCTTCAAATGGCTTCCAAGTTCCCAGAATCCTTCCTACCAGGGTAGAGGTATCCATGAAATAGACGCTCCAGTGCCACCTGGCTCTATGACATCAAATAAATCAAAACAGTACAAACCACCCAAGCTGACAGCTCTGAGGAGCAAGGGTGAGGAGCGAGTGATGTGCACCCCCCACCCCTTCGTGCATCGCAAGAACATGTTCTTCCCCATCTCTCCGGCACGATCAGCTTCTTCTCCCACTAGACCATTCCCATCGGCATACAAACATGCGGCCGCTCTCCTCAGCTTTGAAAACAGTAGCATCATACAGACTTTGTCTTTTCTCTGACTTACCTCTGACTTAGCATTATGCCCTCAAGGTCCATTCACGCTGCAAAAATGGCAGGACAGCCTTCTTTTTCATGGCTGAATAATATTCCATCATATAAATAAATAAATAAATAAATAAATAAACACACATATATATATATATATATACACACATATATACACACACACACACACACACACACACACAGGTGGGCAAAAATAGGTCTACAGTTGTTTAGATGAAAATAAAACAATAATTAGTAAATAAATAATATAAGAATAACTGTTTCACGTACTCACAACTGAAACCTACAGAGCGTGTGAGTGTGTGTGTGTTGAGTGACCGCATTCTTGCCCAAGTGGCTGCCTTCTGTGGGCAGAAGTGGAGATGGAGGCGAGAAAGGACATCCCTCCAGGGAGCAGAGCGAAGTCCCCGCCTCTATGTCAGGAGAGGGGCGGTTGGCAGCCTCCCCTCCCGCATCACTGTGGCTGCCCCAGTGGAGCCCCCAGGCCCCAGGCCACAGGTGTCGGGGTGGGTCCGGGCTCACCACTGAGAGGATGGCGGGGACTGAAGCTGTTGAGGGGGAGCGGTCCCTCATGGAGGAAGGATGGGCTGGGCCAGGAGCTCTGAGCCTGTGGCACCCGGGGGTTGCCGGATGGAAAGTAGCTGTGTGTGTGCATGCGAGTGTGTAAACTAAAGCCCTGGAAGCTGGCTTCTGCAGGGTGACACTGAAGGGAGAATGGCCTCCCATTGCGAGGAGTGGCCCGGGGGCTGAGCACGGGTGTGGGCACCCACAGATCGGTGCCTGGACTGGAGAACTCAGAGCAATGGCAGGAGCGCTGGGTTCACATGGAGGCCGCCGAGATCAGCCGTCTTCCCTGTAGCCAACCAGCCAGAGGCTGGCGGTGGCCAGAGCGCCCCCAACTGCCTCAGGGGCCAAACTGCACCTCTGGGATTTTACATTGACGCAGGGGTGGGCAAACTTTTTGACTCGAGGGCCACAATGGGTTCTTAAACTGGACCGGAGGGCCGGAACAAAAGCATGGATGGAGTGTTTGTGTGAACTAATATAAATTCAAAGTAAACATCATTACATAAAAGGGTACGGTCTTTTTTTTCAATAGTTTTATTCATTTCAAACGGGCCAGATCCGGCCCGCGGGCCGTAGTTTGCCCACGGCTGGACCAGAGTATGGGAACCAGAAAGCGGGGGGGAAAAGAAATCTTTGGAATCATGCCACTTGAGTTTTGAAAGAAACCTGACCTTCTTTGAACTCCAGCTGTTCAGGCAGCACACATCCATTATTTAGTTCGTTTTGGTCATCTTTCGCATTGGAATTAGGTTTTTTTTTTCCTGATCATATAAATAGTACCTGGTGATCTTTAATCATTAGAACTATTCATATAACTCTCTGGGCAACAAATGCCACCTACAATCTCACCACTCTGAGCCAACCACCATTAAAGCTGGGCCTCAGCTTCTCTTGCACGTCTTTGTGCACTCACATACACACGTGTACATGGACACGCTCAGAACTGAGAGGGGATCCCTTTTAAAAATCATGGGCACCTTCCACCCTGGCCACGCCGCAGGCAAACCTTGTTCACCATCTGGTGCGTGCCCTTCCTCTTCTCCGCCCCCAGACAAACGTACACCGTGTGCTGTCTGTAGCTTCACACTGCCGGTCTTTGTTGTAGAGAATGAGGTCACCTGTTTCCAGCATCTTGCTTTTCTCTGTCAGCAGCAACTCACCTGGCAGGGCTCCAGCTCTTCTTAAACGGCTGCGGACTATGCTCTGGTCGTTCTGTTAAGTTGCAATTTCTCCACCCACTTTCTCCAAGGATGCCGACCCTTGAGGAGGCAGTAAACGGGCCATCGGCCCTGGGAAGCCGGGGGGTTGGGGGACACCAGAAAGTTTGGAGACAGAGGACCTGTTTCCTTAACACCTGCTTGTGCGTAAACTAGGGAGCTGGCAGGAAGAGAGATCCTTTTAAATAACGACGCTGGGAGTGCTGAGGGTGACTATTATTTGCATTTATTGGTTTTGTCCTTCTTGCTGGCTTTCTTGTTTTTTTGCTAAGTTTACTTGTTCACTAAGTCATGCCTTCCCACTCAAAATATCAAAAGGTATCAAGGGTGTACGGTGAGAAGGCCCCTTGCCACTGCTCTGGCCGGCTGCCAGCCCCTGGCCCACAGGAGACCACAGGGACTGTTTTTTGGTGTTGGTACTTTATACATTACAAATAATTTTTATTTTCTTTACCCCACTTACTCCTCCTACCACAGTGAAGTGGGCTGTAGAGCAGATATACCGCCTGTGTTACAAAGGGGGAAGCTGAGATGCCGAGATTCGAACTCTCAACACAGCTGGACTGGGGCCCCCTCCGCAGGGCGTTCTGTTCACCGAAGGAGCCCTCCCGTGGGCTGCGGCTACGGAAAGGGAGCCGAGCGAGCACCTCCGCACTGCCTTAGCGCTTCAGCAAGACGGGACTTTTCTCCCCAGAGGCCTTTTCTTTTCTTCCTTACTTTTTTTTTTTTTTAATTCCAGCAGTGGGATGTGACAGCCAAGGACTGTCCCACCTACGTTCTTGTGGCATCTGGGAAACTTCTGGAGGCCAGTGCTTGTGCAGCTGGGCCTCTTCATGTGCCTTCTCCCTATCTGCCTGGTGTCTGCCCCCGGGGCCTCAGGACAGAGGCTGTCTGTTCCTTGTATCTGTTTTGCTACCTCTGCCAGGAAGCCTTCCTGGATGCCCCCAGATAAGAATCCCTTGATGCTCAGTGGAGAAAGATCACCGGGGTGTTCATGGGCTCATTCACGGATCCTCACAATAGGAGCATGAGACAGGCACGAGGACACAGAGTGAGGCTCAGACAGGCCAAGTGACCGCAATAGGGCTTGAGCCAAAGTTTTTTTCATGGCAGGTCTCATGCTTGGCCTACAGCAGCAGATCACCTCTATGGACTGGCCACGCCCTTGGCTTCTGCCTCCAGCGTTCAGGCAGTATCCATGGAGGTTAAGGTCCTGGGCTTGGGGCTTGGGGCTCAGCGGGCTGGCACCGAGGCCTGACTTTGGCACTTATCAGCTCTATCGTTGAGGGTGCAATCCCAATCTCTCTAAACTTTGCCCAGCTGAACAGTGGAGACAATGAGATTTGACTCAGAGTGTCCGTGCTACATCACAGCACGCAGTGAGCACATGAGACCACATGCACACAGCACAGCCATCTCGGGGCTTGGCTGGATGGGAGCAGGAAAGGCTGTCGATGATGACTTTGGAACTTACTTACTAGACCCCATTCTCTTCTCCTGCTCCAGGCAGACAGAGCCTGGACTCACCAATGTTTGAGTTTGGGGCAGTGTTTTGCACAGAATGGTTGACATTTTGGGAGTTGGGGCCCGAAAGGTGTCTTATCAGACAAACAAGGAGAAGGTGCCAAAACCAGCAGGTGGGAGAGAGCTGGGTTTTCCCAGAATGATGGCTCTTCCAGGTGCCCGGACCGTGCAGGTGGCCTGAGGGGGTGTGGGAGAGATAAGCCTAAGAGGCAAAGAGGGACCAGACGTGCACAGGGGGAATGGATAACAACACTGGCTCCTGAGCCCCAAGATGGAGATCGGAGGCTGTTTTAGGCAGGATGGGAAGGAAACAGAACTCCCCACAGCTGACGGGCAGCAAGAACCGCCTTTTTGTTGTTGAAGGAATTCATCTGTTTCTTTTCCCAAACGAAAGTTTTTTGATGGATAATTATTTTCCCTGAATTTACCGGCCTACCCCTTCCCATGGAGAGGATCAGTTCAGAAAACAATGAAGTTGGGAGTAGCAACGATTAGGAACATTCAGTTGTAAAATCAGAAAGGTTTTGATTATTGGGAGGAAGGATCAGCTTAAAAGAAGAAAAAAACAAGGAAACAAAAGCTGCCTCTTAGCTGGGCCCGTCTGCAACACAGCAAAATCAATTGATAAGACTACTAGGTGTACCGGTTAATAATGTGGGTTTTTTTTTCAATAGATGGAGTTACACATATGTTGATATGTATGCGATTTGATATGTATGCTATTTTGTTGTATTGACAGCAAGCTACAAAACTTCACATGTCGAATTTTCTGAAGGTGTTAACATCATAGATATTTTTATGCTTAAAAATGTCAAATTTCGTGCCAAAAAAAGAGCATTTGCAGCAAGTTTTAATTCATTATTTTGAAGAAAAGCGCTGCTGAAAGTTATCGTATACTTCGGGAAGCTTATGGTGAACATGCTCATCTCAAGATACTTGTGAACTGGTTTAAACACTTTAAAAGTGATGATTTTGATGTGAAAGACAAAGAATGTCCAGGTCAACCGAAAAAGTTTGAAGACCAACAATTACAAGCATTATTGAATGAAGATGTGTGTCAAACTCAAAAACAACTTGCAGAAAGATTAAACGTTGCTCAGCAAACAATTCCGATCATTTACAAGCAATGGGAAAGATTCTAAAGGAAGGAAAATGGGTGCCACATCAATTGAATGAAAGACAAATGGCAAACCGAACAGTCATCAGTAAAATGTTGCTTCAACAGCATGAAAGAAAGTCTCTTTTGCATCGACTTGTGACTGGCGATGAAAAGTGAGAATTTCAAATGCACAAAATCATGGGTTGGATCCAGGTCAACCATCAACATCGACTGAAAGGCCAGATCGCTTCGGAAAGAAGACAGTGCTCTGCGTTTGGTGGGATCAGGAAGGTGTGGTATATTATTAGTTTCTAAAACCAGGTGAAACCGTTAATACTGATTGCTACCAACAACAAATAATCAATTTGAACCACGCTTTGATCATAAAATGACCAGAATGGGCCAGAAGACACAGCAAAGTAATTTTGCTTCATGATGACGCACCATCACACACTTCAAAACCAGTTAAAGACACGTTAAAAGATCTTGCCTGGGAAGTATTAACCCACCCACCGTATTCACCAGACCTTGCTCCTTCAGATTACCACTTGTTCCAATCGATGGCACACGCACTTTCTGAGCAGCACTTCAAAACGTACGAAGAAGTGGAAAATTGGGTCTCTGAATGGTTTGCCTCAAAACAAGAAAAGTTCTATTGGGATGGTATCCACAAATTACCTGAAAGATGGGGCAAATGTGTAGCTAGCGGTGGACATTATTTTGAATAAAGCACTTTTGATGTTTCTCTTGAAATTATGTTTTCTTTTATTACAAAATCCGCATTTTTAACCGGTTAATAGCTACTCTGCATTCTTAACCGGTATCCGCAGCCCTGCTGACACTTAGATTTTATCCTTGTGAGACCCTCTGACATCCATAACTATAAGATGATAAATCCGGGCTATTTTAAGCTGCTAATCTCGCAGTGACTTGTTGCAGCAGAAATGGGAAACTAACATAATGCCCTTACTTGCTGAGCCCTTCCACCCACCCCAAGTCTCAGTGTTGGTTCTGGACAGGCCTCCTGGGCTGCCTCACGAGCTCGCACAAACACCAATCCACACTTGTCCACTCCAGCTCCTTCCATGATGGGTGATGCCGACATTGCCTTTGGGTCATGCTTTGCCCTGAGAGCACCAGGCCCACCCGAGAGGACCACCTCACAGGACACACAGAGCATGAGCTGCTGCATTCCCAAAGCGGCACTCTGCCCCCGCGCTGTCCAGGAAGGAGCTGAGAGAAGGCTCTCCCACCTGGGGATTCACTCAGGCATCTGGTCTCAAGGGAGTGTGGCCGTGTCCCTGTACACCTCCAGCCTGCATCCCGGTCCCCTCGGGGGGCAGTGTCCTGGCAGGACTGGGATCTGTGCCCCAGATGCCACCCTGACCATCTGTCCTACCCTGGTTCTCCCCAAGGCTCTTGCTGCAACCTGCCCTGCTCCTTCAGCCAAAACCCCTCACTCCATGAATTTCCACACACGCACCCACTCTCACCAGACCGGCAGATGCCGTTACATCCTGTGAAGGCCACATGACCCATCCATGCCCACAGAAGAGCTTCTGAGTTTGACCTGCCCCTGCTCCCTAGCCCACGTTTCCAGAATCTGGAGTTCCTCCACGGTGAACTCGGCCACCTCGGGAGTTTTCAGGACCTTGGCCTGACAGGAGGGAAGAGCCACTGAAATCCGCCCATCCCAATTCCCCGCCGCCCCATCTTCCGACCAGCCCACCATCCTCCTGCCGCTGGGCACGCTGAGCTCAGCGGGAGAAGTCAGCAAGCACCCTGCCCCGGTTTGTGCCCTCAAAGACTTCATTGCCAAGGCAGCCTCTTTGGGGTGAGATGAGATGACAGGAACTAAATACTATTGCCCCCCAACTTCATCACTCCCCCAATTTCACCCACAAAGCTCAGCTGCTCACCCCTGATGGCCACCAGGAGTAGGGAGGGACGACCCCGCCTCAGCCCAGGCCGGGCCTCTGGCGCCCCGGGTGGCTGCCTCTGGCTGACAGCAGTGAAGGGGAGGGAGCAGGGCCCCCAGCAAGCTGGGCCAGAGCCCACCAATCAAACCCTGCCTCTGCAGCTGTCTCTTGTGCGCTCATTTGCATAATTTGGTTCAATATTTAAGGAGCCAGCCTCATTTTCTGGGCCGCCTCCATGGCCGACAGCTGGGAAGGCTGCAATTACAGCATTACAGGCACGCAGGGAAGCCGCTGCGAACGCACACTGGGAGGCAGCTGCCAAAGGAGCGCAGCCCTGGGGGAGCCCCGCCCTGGTCTACCCCGGGGGTGGGCCCCTGCAGCTGGAGCTCCCCTGGGCCACATCTGCAAGCCACAGCCAACAACAACAACAACAACAACAACAACAGCAACGGCAATGGGGACAATTACGGTTACTTTTCATTATGCTAATCACAACAGCTGACTTTGATTGGGTGTGTAAGTGCAGGCACCGGGCAGAATTCTCTACATGAAATCTTTCACTTAACCCTCCCAGCAGCCCTGGGAAGGACTGAATCAGTTAGGACTGTCTCAAGCCACTATTTAGACAAAATGATTTCCTATGGACTACTTGTGTCCCCCGATACAATAGTTTTAAAAAAATAATAACTCAAATCATTTTTCAGCATGCTTTGCCATTTACAATGCACCTTGACAGTAATCTCATTTGTTCTCTAAACACCCATGTGAATTAGATGATAACTAAATATTTGCAGGGCTTATCCCTGCCAGGCACAGATGCTCAGCACCTGTGAATTCCCTTCCTCTTCACCACAGCCCTATCCAGTGGGTGTTATGCTTCTCCATGTGACACATGAGGAAACTGAGGCACACAGACAGGGGTCACATAGCTGATACACAGCAGAGGCCCAAATCATCTGGCTTCAGCCTGCCCTCTTTCACAAGACGCTGTTCTCGTGGGTCCCCTGAGAAAACTGGGGTAACACACAGGTCTCACCCGTGGTGAGTGGGGGAGCTGGGAACGGAGTGCAATCAACTGCATTGTTCCCACATCCCAGTGGCCAAGTGGTGTGGTGTGGGGGTGAGAACAGGAATCCCCTCCTTAACTATCTTTGCTTCAGGGCACACCTGCAGGGCAGGGAGCCCTTGGGTTGGCAGGTCAGACGGAGGGACATGCTAGCTGGGTGCCCTGGTGCAGCACCCACCCCCCCCACACAGGAGAGCACCAGGAAATGGCTGATGGGCCACATCAAAACAAGCACAGGACTGAGGTGGGTCCTGTGGGAGTTTTTTCCACGCCGGCAGCGAGGAGACACCGAGAAAACAGTGAGCAGTCAGATGCTGCATTCTGGGGCTGCCCACACACACCTGCGGCAGCGAGCGGCACCTGAATGGTTTGGGGCCACAAAACCTAGTTGTGGGAACAGCAGGCAGTAAGATCAAATGTGTACCCCTAAGAGTCCAAATCTCTGCGCAGCTAAATGCAAGGCAGGATCTTGGATTTGACCTTGGAACAGTAAAAGGACATCAGTGGAAATCCGCATAAAGTCTGCGGTTCGGTTAACAGTAAAATACCAGCATTAATTTCTCTGCTGTGTCCCATTATTTAATGTCCCATTATTTAAAATGTCACCATCAGGGACACTGGGTGAAGGGTATACAGCTCTCTGCATTATCTTTTTCTGAAAGTTTAAAATTACTCCAAGAAGATGTTATTTAAAAATATTTTAAATGCTCTGGGTGGGATCCCAACTCCAGCACATACTATGCAACCTTGACTGATTTTTTCACCTGGACACACAGACGTAGGGATAACAATGGTCCGTGCCTTAGAGTATGAATGGCGGTTAGCCTTGTCCAGCACTGTAAATACTCAAATGCTGGCTATTACTGTTATCCACATAGTCTGCTCTCAGGGATTGTGGTAACCATGGGGACTGCTCCCAGAACCCCCTTCATGGAAAGACTTACTGCCCAGCTACAGGGAACAGCCTTGTCCAAGGTCACGCCCTTCCTGGGACAGCTACATCTGAGACCGAGGAATAGGGTATGATTGACAGGGTCTAAAGGCCCAGCCACTTCAGCCAGAGGGGCAGCTCTGCCCAGCAAGGCTTGCTCCAGGTCTGCCCCTTCCTCCACACAGTTCCTCACAGGCGTTGATCCCTCATACACATCTTGCCCCCTGAGCCCCATTTTGGTGTTTGCTTCCTGAGAGCCTTACCTGGGGCAGCTGGCTCTGGCCTAGTCCAAGAAAGCAGGTGGTTAGATGGGGCTCTGGAGCTGCAGTACTCCCCTCTCGGCTGGCAAGGAGGCCCCCAGCACGGTGGTAGGTGAAGCACAGGCAGCCCCCGCACAAGGTGACTTCCAATTGTTTAACTTGCACAGGTGGTGAAGTGCATGGTGCATGGCGGGGGGGGGGCAGAGTGTGCTAGCCGGGGGGGGGGGGCGGGGGGGGGCAGAGTGTGCTAGCTGGCGCGGCATGTATCAGGCATTTGAGGCTGAGGTAACTCTAATGGTCCTAGTATTAGCGAGCACAGCTAAGCATTATCAACATCCTTTAGAAAGATGATGAACAGCTAATGGAAAGCCAGGAGTGAAACCCGCAGGGCCTCTTTAATTGCATATGAGGAAACGTTCATCTTCTACCAAGGGAAGGGGGAATGAACTCAGGACAAGCCTGAGATTAATAGTCCAAAGTGGCTAAGCTTCAAAGACAGTTAACTGCCCAACCAGGGCAAGTCCCTGAGGCCAAGGTAAAGTCCCTGGGACCCTGACCAATGGGATAGGGTCATCTGGGCAGGTGCCTCTGAATGTTTCAATACCCCAGACTCCTCTGCACCTTTGGGGCAGTGGCACAATCCAACCCACCCCTCCCCCACGACAATACTGAGTCCTCTTCCTGAAAGGGGCCCACCTCTACCTCCTCTTCTCCATTTGGGATGTTCTTTAAGAAATCCTTTACCTTTAGCCACAGCAATCAGAACAGAAGAAATAAAAGGCATCCAAATAGAAAAGGAAGAAGTAAAACTGTCATTATTTGTAGATGACATGATAGTGTATATAGAGAACCCTAAAGATTCCACTAAAAACTACTACAACTGATCAATAAAATCAGTAAAGTAGCAGAATACAAAATTAATATCTAGAAATCAGTTGCATTTTTTTTACACCAATAATGAACTATCACAAAGGAAAACTAAGAAAACATCCTATTTACAATTTTGCATTAAAAAACAAATCACCACCGCCCTAGCCAGTTTGGCTGGGTGGATAAAGTGTTGGCCTGAAGACTGAAAGGTCCCAGGTTGAATTCCAGTCAAGGGCACATTCCTGGATTGAAGGCTCAATCCCCTGAGTAGGGGATGTGAAGGAGACAGCTGATCAATGATTCTCTCTCACCATTGATGTTTCTCTCTCTCTCTCTCTCTCCCTTCCTCTCTGAAATCAATTAAAACACACACACACACACACACACACACAAAACACTTACTGCCCTAGCCAGTTTGGCTCAGTGGGTAGAGCATCAGTCTGTGGACTGAAGGATCCTGGTTTCGGTCAAGGGCACGTACCTTGGTTGCAGGCTCCTCCCTGGCCCGAGCCCTTGTCAGGGCTCCTGAAGGAGGCAACCAAGCGATGTTTCTCTCACATTGATGTTTCTCTCTGTCTTTCCCTCTCTCTTTCACTCTTCCTAAAAATCAATGCAAAAATATCCTTGGGTGAGGATTAAAAACAAACAAACAAACAAACACCTAGGAATAAATTTAGCCAAGGATATAAAAGACCTGTACTCGAAAAATTATGACACCGAGGAAAGAAATTGAAGAAGATACAAATAAGTGGAAGCAGATACCATGTTCATGGATAGGAAGAATTAACATCATTAAAATGTCCATACTACCTAAAGCAATCTATAGATTCAGCGAAATTCCTATCAAGGTACCGATGGCATATTTCACAGAATTAGAACAAATATTCCAAAAATTTATATGGAAACACAAAAGATCCCGAATAGCCACAGCCCGGGAAAGGGACTCATGAGCCACCTCTGGAGCACAGGCTGGGTGAAGGTGGAGTTGCTTGTCTGGCCGGAAATCTGCAGAGCTTGACGGACAGCCTCCAGCTAATGTCCTGGCTATTAGGCTCCTCATGTTGAACCTTTTGGTCCCTGTGGCGGACGTGACTCCCATGATGGTGCCTCCTACTCAACCAGGTCTGTAAAGTCCTTTCACTAGTTTTTATAGTGTTACCTTCCACACTTAGGTCTTTAATCAATCAAACATAACTGAAGACACACACACACACACACACACACACACACACACACACACACACGGTAACTTCATTTTTATCCAGGTAGAAGCCAGTTTCTCCAACACCATTTGCTAACTAGTCCATCCTTTGTCACTGATTCTTTTTTTTTTTTTTAATGTGTTCTTCTTGATTTCAGAGAGGAAGGAGAAGGAGAGATTGAATCAATGATGAGAGAGAATCATTGATTGGCTGCCTCCTGCATGCCACACCTTGGGGATCGAGTCCGCAGCCTGGGTATGTGCCCTTGACTTAGAATCAAACCCAAGATCTTCAGTCTACAGGCTAACACTCTGTCCACTGAGCCAAACCAGCTAGGGCTGTCCACTGATTCTTGATGCCACTCCTCTCACATGGCAAGCTCTCAGCTATTCCTAGATCTGTTTCAGGATGTTCCCTTTTCTTCCATGTGCCAGCTTCGTCCTGTGTGTCTTCTTCAGCTCTGGCTCTGTCATGTCTTAATAACTGGAAAGTGAGGTAGGTGTAAGTAATCATAATTATCATTACAGGTGAGGACGCTCAGGCCAGGAAAATATGAGTTGTCCAAAATCACATGGTTAATAAGCGGCCAAATCAGGATTTGAACCACATTTGCATTATTTCAAAGACTGGGCTGTTTCCACTCCACCAGGCTATCCTCCATGTTATCTCTCTCATGGAAAGGGGTTGGGATGGTATTCTGATTGCTTTGGCTTCATGCTCTCAGCCTCAAAGGAGGTCTACTTCCTTCCAGAGGGAACGGATATTTCCTTTTGGCTCCTGGAGACAGAGGGAGAAGCCTGATTATCTGCCACTATCTTCTCCTGGGAGCATCCAGCAGGTTCAGAGAACCAGTCCCAAGCTCAGACCCAGAGTTCCCTTTAGTGGGCTTCCTGCTTCCTGTACTGTGGCTGCAACAAAAGGCTAAGAAGCCACATAATTATCTTTATCTTTTTGAAAACAGATCCGACCACATCTGTCTCCCTTGTTGAAAACAAAATAAACAATGATACTACGGGCACCCCCCCCCCCCCCCACCACCCACCAAGAAAAACAAAATGTGCAGTGACTCCCGATGAAGCAATAGGCTGCAGATTTGTTTTTGTTGCTTTTCAGCCAATAACCCTCTTTCTTCCTATAATAGAATCATATGCAGAAGCCTCAAATAGAAAACATTAACATGTAGCTCTAAAGGCAGGTGGCCTGTTCAGCCCCCTCCTTGTGCCTGGCAAACAGTAGATACTCACTAAACATTTATAGACATGATGAAGCAGGCTTTGCAAGCTGTTCATGGAAGCCATTTGGCTGTCCACTGACCTTGAGCTCAAGTGTGAGGCTTCAAAATGGCATTTGAGCGCCTTATAAATTTGGCTTTATCCTAACTTAACCTCCCACTTCTTAGACCAACGCCTGAGCCACACTAACAGTTTCATCATTCCCAAATCTGCCTTTTTTTCCCTTGCTTTTGTGCCATTGCAAAAGCTGTCCCTTCATCCCGGAACACCCTCCCTCCCATTTTCCCTGCTGCGTACACTCCTACCAAACCTTCACAGCCCAGCTCCAGGAAGCTTTCCTGATTTCCTGCCAACTACTCTGTAGCCCCATCTTTGTGGTGATTATGCATCTACTATCGTGCTTGTTATAGCAGAGCTGTCACAGAGCTCTTTGGGGCAGGGAATGGGCCCTTAGTCCATGTCCGCAGCCTAGTACTCAGCCTGGCTTTTAGTGCTCAACAAATACTACATGAATGAATGAATGAATGAATGAATGAATGAATGAAATCATTAGCACAATCTCAGCACATGAATATGAAGATACTAGTCAATCCATTGGAAACCTGTCATTGGAGGAATCAGTCCAGGTCAGACCTCCCAGACAGAGCAGCAATGGCAGATAACTGGCAATGTGGTCAAGCCCTAAGAACACACTCTCTCTTTAAGTCTGGGAAGGGTAGCTACCATCTCCAGGTAAGAGGTAGCAACCAATCAAGAGTCAGCTCTTACAGGAAGGGGGAGGGCCTCTTCCCACCTTCAGACACCTCTTCTCCAGCACTGGATAGCCCTGGGGAAGATCCCTGAGAACCTGCCCAGGTTCCCTTCCTAAATGGTGATCCTTTTGGAGGTCTGGGGCCCTGCCGCATTAATCATTTTCTTTGTTGGCCCCAGGGGGTGCCTAGTGCTGGGCTTTGCCTTTGGGCTCAATGAATACCCTTTTCCCTGCACAGCTCAGGGCAATAGAGAACCAGGATGAGCTGGGTGTTTTTAGACCAGCATCTTCCCTCCCTCCGCCTGGCCTGAGTCCCCATAGGTTGCTTCAACTGGTCCATATACCAGGTGCTGGCTGTTCCTCACCTGCTTGGCTCTTCCCCACTTCATGCTCCCACCTGCTGCATGGCTCTCCCCCGCCACAAGGGGGCGTGTCGGAGAGCATTTTTCTCTGTACCTTTCCAGTCTGTTAGCCAGGTCCTGGCATTTCCCCTTTACTCACTAGGGCTTTTCGTTTTACTTTCCCTCTGCAATGCCAGACCAACCCTCCTTCTACCCCAGCCCTTAAACCAGCATATCAAAGCAATTCATTCTAGTGCTGGTTAGCTGAGCTCCTACTGCTGCTGACTGATATGGCAAGTTTTGCTTTTGGCTTTGACACATCCATAATACAAATGTGCAAATAAATAATTATGGTCAGATATGCAGAGTTTATGCATCACAAGTTCAGAGAGTAAACAAGAGAGCAGTCGTCTGCTGGCTTGGGTAGGAAAACCTTCACTGAAGTGGGTTTTAAAGGTTGAGTAGGAGTTCAGATTAGGAGAGAGGAACATGGGAGAATTTCTAGGCAGAGCGACCAGCCTTCCCACAGCTCCACACATTTACAGGAGGCAACACCTCAGCACCCTAGTCACCTTCCCAAGCAGGGCTTTCTGGGCCACTTCCCGAGTCTAAAGTTGAAAAACCATCACTAACGCAGCAGTTCCCAAATTTCTAGTCTCAGGGCCTCTTCCTCTCTTAAAAACTGAGAAACCAGTTTTTGTTCATATGGTTTATATCTATCAATATTTACTTGATTAGAAATTAAAGTGGAGAAATCTAAAAAATACCCTAATTCATTTAACCTGAAGTAATCCCATGACTACAGGTTAAGTTTGATTTTTGCAAATCTCTTTGTCATCTGGCTTACTAGAAGCCAGTGGACTCTCTCACACCTACTCCTTCATTCAATCTGCTGTGACAGCAGGTCATGTAGCCGCTGGGAAACTCCACTCTACCTAATAGAGCAGAGTCTTAGTGTTATGAAGATAGTGCTGGCCTTACAGAACCGCCCCCTCCCCAAGTAGTCCCTAAGCCACATTTTAAGAACTACTGGTCTAATAATAGCCAGGCAGATCTGACAAAACAGAAAGGTTTAAAGAAAAATCACAGGAGGGAAAGACTTCACTCAGAGGAAGTGAAGAGGCAGGGATGAGAGCAAGAGGGTTACCAAGGTGTCCTTGGCGCCTGGCGGGGCACTTAGGAGTATGTAACTTGGGCCTGGCTGACATCAGTTAATCCATAGAATGACAATAATGCTAGCATTTAACAGGGTGGGACACATGGACTTGTAAGTTCGCTCCCTTCGCTTGGGCCAGAAGAGGACTTTGTAAAAACAGCACCAGCTCATAGCTGGGAGGTACATGTGAGTCTGGGGTAGGCTGCTTTTGCTTTTGTAACATGGATCAGATGTGGACTCAAAATGCATGGACACCTAAAAACTCTGGTACATTAGCACAGCTGCCCAATCCACAGCCACAGGGTAATGTGGCTATCAAACAAGCAAGCTCAAATTTAGGCTGCATCAATAGAGGTATCAGGCACAGAACAAGGAAGGTGAGAGCTCCTATAGTTCATACTACTCAGACCCTCCCTTAAGTACTGTGTTCATCAGGATGGGGAAGGGACTTGACATAACTCATTCCAAGTGAGAGATTTCTTTTTAGTATTGAGAAGACTTGGCCAGAGGAGGGGAGGTGGTCAGGGAGATATACAATCACTCTTCTTGAAGACCTGAAAGGTTGACAATTGGCTTAGACTGACCCCAAAGTGAATTAGGGTCTGAAGATGGTCTATGGAAAGGCAGAGGGGAGGAGAACCTGACCATCTCTGGAGTGTCTGAACTATAAGAAGCCTGAGCCGGCAGCAGTGAGCGCACGTCACTAGAAGTGTTCAAGTGGGGCTAGAGATCGGGCATGAGAGGACAGCGCTCCGTCACTGAAAGGCGCCCACAGCCCCTCCACAGCTGCGTTCCTGTGCCTCTGGCAGATGGGAACGACCGTCAGCAGAAAGCAAAAGCAGACATCGACAGTCCTGTGGGATGGGTGAAAGGAACAGTGGGCATTTTGAGAGGCCGGTCTGCTGGGATCTGACAGGAAAAGATTCAGCATTGCTCAGAAACAGTTCACAGAAATGAAAACCGGGTGCCTAAAATGTTTAGTGTTTGAGCTGTGCTGCCCAGCTGAGTGGGAGGCCCACCCGTTTCTTGGGAACACCGAGGTGCTGAGGCAGGGAGGACAAAGGCACTTAGAGATCAAGCAGGCGGACCCCGCGACCCCCAGTCCTCTAGTGGCAGCCTTCTCATCCCTGGAGGGCAGAGCACTTCTGCGACTCACTTCCGGGCAGCAGTCAGCAGCCACAACAAAGCTGGCCTGGGCAGAGATGTTCTCCAAGCCACTCACCTGACCCCCATCAGCAGCCAAAGTTAAAGGCAGGCTCCACCTTACAGGGAAGAAAACCAGGTTGCTCACTACTTGCTGAATGTATGAACCAGGGAAGCAGCACGTGCATGGTTCTGGGGGAACCACAAATAGTCAAGTGTGCAGGCTGCATTCCTCCAGTCCGCTCCTCCTGCAAAACTCACCCAGCATTTTGACTCCACGTGCTGAGACTCCAGGGCATCTAGAGAACGATCTGGCGGCTCAGCAACAGGACAATATGTAAGGCCTTCTTCTCCCATGTATAGAGGTGCTGTTACTGGAGTGCTAAATTCAGAAGAAATCTCCACACATTTTCACCTCCATTTAAATCCAGTGAAAATAACATTTAAAACATTAATGCTCCAGCTGTGCGAAGACAGTGCCAAGAGGATAGCAACTCCGCACTCAAACAGGACAGGCAGCTGGGTGCCCAAGATCAGTGACAGAGGGGAGGTGACAAGTAAGGAAATGGACTGGGCACAATGGGAGCCAAGTTTCTCACTGCCCAAGAGAGGGGCTGGAAACATGGAAAGGGGCAGCAAGCAGGCACGCTGGTGTTGGATCAGAATTAAAGGTGACTGTGTGAACTCAAGTTTTCGACTATATAGATACAGAAATACAGACGTAAACGTGTGTGCGTTAGGTTCTATGAGCCTAGACAGATGGCTTGGGAGCAATGAGACCCCAGCAGCTATGAGCACAAGTAGCATGAAGTTTGGTTTCTAAACACAATCTCTATGAAAGGGAACCGGAGCCCCTTGAAGAAATGGTGACTTCCAGGGATGGGGCACAGAAAGAACAAGAGCCTGGAATATATTGTTATGCCAGAAAGCAAGGAAGTACTCAAGGAGACTGGAAACTTGGTCTGGAAACTGACAGGAGAACACGCCAAACACAGAGCTGGCTTTAAGAATGCACACATCGGCAAAATCTGGAAAAATTCGAGCATCAAAATGGTCCTATTGGATTATGTAAGATTGAATAAAAGAGGAATCTGAATCCATAGAGAAACAAATTATAATTGGGGGAGAGGGATGTCAGAATACAGAACATGAGCTAATAAATGTAGAAGTGGAAATTATGTAATCTGAAAATTACCACTTGGCAACCATCTTCATCATAACCCAGGCAAGAAATATTAGTGGACAGTAAATCTGATGGGCACAATTTCGATGAGAAGATATTTACAGTATAAGAATGTCTCCCCATAAAGTAGGTATTCCATACAAAGGGACAGACAGTGACTGTCCAGTGAAGCTTGGCAGACACCACCCTCCTTCAACACCCAGTGAGCATTGTCCCCCTCGGGATGCAGTCAAAGAGCCCAACAGCACTTCTACGGCACTCCTTTCAAACACGTCTAACTCGGGTCCCGAGGCAACACCAAGCAAACCGAGGGGCATCCTATAAGACAACTGTCTTGTAGTCTTAGAAAAGCATCATGGTCCTAACACGGAGGGACTGAGAAAGAGTACGGGCTGAAGGAGACTAACTAAATGCAGCGTGTTAATCTGGATTGGACCCTTCTGCTATGAAGGGCATTACTGGGTCAACTGCAAAATTTAAATGGTTTTGGGGCAGGGGTGATGGTAAATGGGAGCTCTTTGTACTGTTCCGGCAACGTTTCTGTACGTTTGACATTAAGAATGAAAAAGTTGTTAAATGCTCTTTGCAAAAATGTTATAAAAATTGTTAACACCAAAGTTAATGATATAAATATTTTATAATTAAAGCAGTAATGAATTTGTTAAAATATTTAACTTTCCTTTAGATAATTTGCTTAGAACTGGAGATAATAAAAAAATTAGTCAAAATGCTATCAACAAGCAGGAGCAGGCCTGACCAAAAAGAAATATGTAAACAACCCAAAACAACAACAAAAAAATCATAAAGTAGACTAAAATTCAAGGAAGTTGCAAAAACCACTCCAGGGTTCACAAAATCACTCAAAAACAAGAACCCTAACCCCAAGCTGTTCTAAGGCATTGTGTCACCAGCCCCACACATTCTCATCCAATTTTTAACCTATCAGTTTTGAATTAACATATCAGTGTTCTTCTAATCTGCTATTGCAGGCAAATAAAAGCCAGATTGGCTCCTATAATTTATAGCCAAACTTTAAGTACATTTTGAAATCATTTTGGACTTTGTTATAGGGGTAGAAACTGTCAATAACCCAAAGCCAGGATCCATACCAAACATTCTTTGTGCCTTAAAGTGGCTACTATGTGGGCAGTAACTAGCCATGGTAGATGCTTAAGTGTGGACGCACTAACAGGCAGGAGGCCTATCTAGAGAGTGTATGTGTAGGATAGGCTTCCCAGCATTTTCATCACAGCAAACACAGTACTTGTACAAAACACTGGGGGTGGGGTGCGGTGGTGGTGGTGGGGCAATATAATGCGGGTTGGGGCTAGGGTTGAGGCCAGGTTCCTCAGGTGCCCTGAAGACTATCTCATGAACTGGAGAGGACTGTTATCCAATTCATCCCGAGTCAGATGTAAAGAGTAGGTGACAAGGACATGATCAACAAGAACAGAAAACTGTGTGAGACATGAGGCTGGAGTCTAGGAGACTATTTTTCTAATTTGTACTAGTAAAAGACAAGTTACACGGTTTCTATTAAAGGGTCCATTACTATTCAATGGTATTTTCAAGCTCCCTAGCAGAGACCATGTTCCCATTCATTTTGGAATCTGCAGCAGGACACATAAGTTCGTCATCACTTATTTCTTTGGTGCCCCAGTGTCCTCTCCACAGTGAAAGCCCTACTTGAGGACCAGTTTTCCAAATCTAACCTCATGACAGGGAAGGCCTTTTACAACCTATTATCACCACTGCAGTCCCTGTGGTTTCCAAAACATTGCAGTGCTGCATCTTTTTCCTAGCAGCCCAAGACTTCCCTCCCTGCCCTTCCCCACTACCTACACAGTTCTGGAAACTAGTCTGCCACCCAAACAGGTCCAACTGCTACACTTATCCCTCTAGTGCTCCACCCACTCTTTTTCCAGCTGTTCAAACTGCCCCAACTCTGATCCAAGGCCCAAAGACTCATCTGGCTTTCTGTGTTCTGACTGATTCATCACTCTGCCAGGTGCTTTTACAGTCTGAATTTCATTATCTTCTGGTAAGAGCGAGAAAGTGTAGTAACAGCAAATAATAATTTCAAGACACCACATACATAATAGGCCAGCACACCAGGCACACAATGTTCCTTCCTTTGTCAGTGCAGATGCGGGGTGGTACCACTCCTCTGGAAAGAACCTGTGACAGTAACTAACAAATCAAACTGAAGCCAAGACCGGAAGTCAAGAATGCCAAAAAGGATCAAAAAGCATCACATAATTTAACATATGATGGGCTAGCTGCAGTTTAGAACAGGGATGGCAAGCTTTTTCTGTAAAGAGCTAGGCAATGGTTATTTAGGCTCTGCAGGCCTTAGCCTCTGTTGCCAACTATTCAACATCAAACCTCCATAGCACAAAAGTAGCTATAGATAATATATACAAATGAGCATGGTCGTGTTTCAATCAAAGTATTTATGGCCCTGACCAGTTTGGCTCAGTGGCTAGAGCGTCGGCCTGTGGACTGAAGAGTCCCAGGTTCAATTCCGGTCAAGGGCATGTACTTTGATTGCAGGCACGTCCCCAGTGGGGGGTGCGCAGGAGGCAGCTGATCGATGTTTCTAGCTCTCTATCCCTCTCCCTTCCTCTCTGTAAAAAAAATCAATAAAATATATTTTAAAAAAAAACTATTTATGGACACTGAAATTTGAGTAATTTTTATATCAAAGAAATTTTAAGCCATTTAAAAAATGTAAAGGCAGATCATTCTTAGCGTACAGAATATTCAACAGGCAGTGAGCCATGAGCCAGGTTTGGCTCATGGGCTGTAATTTGCCAGCCCATGGCTTAGAACTAAGTGAAACAAAATGGAAGGGGAGGTCAACTGAAGAGACAAATGAGCCTTGTGGTGGGGACTCACCAAAGTGCAGACTTGTCAGGAAGCCCTTACTCCAGCAGCTGCTGGCGTTTGGTTGAATATTTTGTAGCCGTCTTAGGCTGGCTGCTTTAAGACATGAAGTATGGGGACAATGGGGATAATGAAATCTCTTAAAGTCCTCATGAAATTTGATTGACACTCCATTAGGTATCCCATTTCTATACTGATGCTTTAGTTGAGAAAACAAACAGGAGACCCAATAAGACCGATCTAGTGCCTGGCCTTCTACATGCTGCCTTCACCATTCACTGAAAAAAACAGGATCGGTGACAGAGGCACTGGTAACTTTCAATCTTAGATTTTATGGCAAAATCATTTAAAAAATGAGAAATGCAATGTTGGATGTATTGAAAATATTTTATAATTGTCTAGAATCCTAGCCTTCTAGTACAGGAAAAAAATTATTCGATGGAACACTTCAGTATTTTTTAAACACTGTAAAGACATGTTTGACTTGGGGATGGCAGTAAGATTTTAACAAATATAAACGTAAGCTTCCTCACATTTTCCACAGAGCAACTAAACAATAAAAACATTTCAAGGAATAGATGACATACCTCAAATGCGAAATTCCAAAGTCAAATAGGTCACTTACATTAAGAGATTTACCAAAACTGTTTGCAAATTAAAAGACAACAAAAGGTCACAAAAAGCCTATTTCTTTCATAGTGTTTTTGTCTGGTTCTTTAAGCAGATAAACAAGGAATGGTCAAAACGGCCTGAACTGTCCTCCGGTAATCATTAATCCCACTATTTGTAGTTTTGTTGTCCAAGGACAAAAGCTCCACGCCACCAACTTCTGCTGTCACTTTCCAGAGTAAGGAAGAGGTTGCTGTTGTTTTTTAATCCTTTTTCCAGTTTTCGCTATCTGTGAGCAATCAGGTAGCAGGTAAAATGTCATAAAATAAAGTATTCCATGATCCGACCAGAAATGCCACCCCTCTTCCCAACTCCTCTGCCTTGAAAGAGGAACATATTTACAAATTCTCATTTTATTCTCCTGAGATATTTTGCATGATTCAGTATAAAACATACAGGTGATACAAAGTCCAAAGGCCTGTTGAGTTTACGGAATAAACACATGAAGATTAAGTCACATGATTTAACATTGTGGGGAGAAACCATGATTTCATTTACTTTCAAATGAGATAGGTTATGAGTGCGTGATGTCAAAGCTTAAAAGTCATCACCAAACGATGCTAAGGATTATTGCAAGAGATTACGCAGGGAGAAATCTGTGCAAATTCATCTTCTTAACTCAGTATCAGATGGCGGAAAAAGAATTTCTTTCAAGTCTTGTTTATAGTCAGGAAAATAAATTTGGAAAACTGAACAAGTAGACATCTGCCCCCTCTTTATGATTAAATAACAATGCCAATGAAGAAGATTCCAAAGAAAAACTGAGATGAAAAAATCCAAATAAAAGCCAACATTGCTATTAAGAGTTTTCCTTTAATGTGCTACGAGATATCTTGATTGTATATTTTCCAAAGTACTTTTCCAGCCTCAACTCCCAACCCTTCCAAAAGATTTCCTCAGTCTTTCAAATAAAAGCTGCTGGATGATAGTTCTGTCCACCTTCTCTTTTTGAAAGCAATTTAACAGCCATACATTCTTTTCTAATAAGGAAAAACACTTACAAATATCAGAAACCCAGATTTAAAACATTTGCATTGATTTTGAACTGGATCAGCCTTTGTGGGTTTAAGAAAGGCAGCAGTTTGAACTCACAACTTGGTGACAAGCACGGTTCTGCTGAGGGAAGGGACAAAGGAGAGTGAGCGCTGCATTTCTCCATTGGTCCCAAAGTGCTAATCCACAAAAGGACACATCAAAAGCAAACATGCAATGGTGGTTTTAAAACTTTTACTGCAATATAACAAGGAAGTAAACAGTAATTAGACACCTACCAATTTCCCCCCAAACAAACCAAAAAAATGTAAACAGGAAATAAGTCTGCCTATACTTGTACAGCTTCTCAAATCATGTCAGAAGGGTCTCACATTCATTGATCAAGAGATTTTAAAATAGCAGTATTTTCACTTTAAGAAAAGGTTCCCCTTCTTCTCCACCCCAACCCAAGTATTTAACATGAAAGAATGGGCTTTCTTGACATTAATTTTATACTTATTTGGAGCAGCAACAATAACCATCAATTATTTGGCATCTCTTCGCAGTTGTTCCAAATTTGTTTCAATTTCATAAAGCCATTATCCAGTGTTGCCATGAAATAGAGACTGTAGATTCTAGGTAGCAAAGATTCTTTCTGAAACCAATGTTAATTCAAAGAAATATAAAGCAGGGCATTACACTAAATTTCTGGATCTAGTACACTAAAAAGAGTGAAACCTAGGAAGTTACCTACTGTTTTATACAAGAGATAGAGACCTGCAAAAGCTGCTTTTTGGTTGTCTATTTTACACACTGTGTGGATCTGCAGCATCTGCTAATTGAAGCAGACATGCATTGTATTTATCCTAGATCCCTCCCTCCCACCCCCAACAATCTACTACCTTATACAGGTATTGTGGATATGAGCCCAAGTCATCCCAGACAATCCAGTGAACAAAGTTAGTGTAATGCACTGGTGTGAAGTGTGAAATTAAAAAAAAAAAAAAAAGAGTCCCTTTCAATCTTCATCAAAGTTTTGCTGTAGAAGAAAATTGGCAGCCAAGTTCTCATTCTTCTCACAAGCAAAGTATGCTTGTATCACAAGTCCTTCAGGAAATCCTAATGCCTTTAACTGGAAGAAAAGAAAGAAAACGTATCATTCCAGCACAGCACTACTGTAAAAGACATAAAAGCTCTTGAGAATTCTACATGAATCCATCCCTATCCAGCCCAACGGATCAAATGGAACTTACACCCTTTCTTTTAACAACCACCTACAAAATTATTTGTTCCTAGTTAAAGCTATTCGACTAACAGATACTTTACTAACAACTACTGGCATTAACACTAAAAATTAGCTGCTTAACTATGGCGATTTAAACATAAGAAATTTGTAAATTAAATGGCTTTTAGTATTTGAGGGGTGGGTGAAGATATGGATGAGAACAAATGGAAATAAGTTTAACTACTTCACCTAATTATTTGTAAAGAAAGTCATATCCTTCACTAGGGTCAAATATCATTCTCAATCTCCTTGCCTTATGAAACACTCCATATTAGAAAAATGGGTGATCAATTATTAGTAATATTACATAATATTTCTGAGATAAAGACATATGGTGTTCTATTCTTATCTGCTTAATTTTTAGAGCATTATAAGTGGTGACACAAGCCACTTTCGTTTTCCTAATCTATTAGAAATCACTTGTAACTCAGTAATCACTGCTTTCACAGCCCTGAAAAACTAAGGTCAATGATCTCATTCACTAGATACTGTAAGTTTGTCAGCCAATGTTAAGAACCTTCTTCTAAACTGCCTCAATCAAGAAATGACCTTAAAAAACTGGGCACAAGTCCCAGTTCAGCATGAATATTCATCTGTGGAAGGAGAAGAACTTTCAATGATTTTGTTACCTAGCTCTTATTCAGATTAAAGATGGGCTAGCTGAAATAAAAGGTAGAGAAGGCAACAATCCAACTATATGCTTCTATAAGATACACACTTTAGATTCAAAGACACAAATATACTGAAAGGAAAAGGATGAAAAAAGACATATACAACGCACAGTTACAAAAATGGAGCTGAAGTGGCTATATTAATATCAGACAAAATAGACTTTAAGATAAAAATTGCGACTAATAACAAAGGACATTTTAGTATGATAAAACATCGGAAATACTTCATTATACACATATATAAGTAAGTTCCAAAATTAATGAAACAAAAACTGATGGAATTGAAGGGACAGAGAAACAATTCAATAATAGTTGGAGACTTCAATATCCCCACGTTCAATAATGGATGCACCAACTAAAAAGAGGATCAAAAAGCAAACTGAGACTTACCAACGCAATAAACCAACTAGACCTAATGGACACTTACAGAACATTTAACACCAGAAGATTATACGTGTTTCTCAAGTACACATGAACATTCTCCACAAAGACCATGTTAGGTCATAAAAGAAACCTCAGTGAATTTTAAAGGATTAAAATCATACAAAATGTGCTCTGATCACGATGGAATAAACTTAGAAATCAATAATGGAAGGAAATTTGAAAAATTCATAAACATGTAGAAATTAAAACAAATCCCAAATAACCAATGGATCAAAGAAGAAATCACAAAGGAAATTGGAAAATACTTTTTAACTCTCCTTTCCTCTCTGTGAAATAAAAAAAAATATTTTAAAAAGGAAGAAATTAATTTCAAAGCAAGCAGAGAAATAATAAAGATCACTGAGAAAATAAATAAAATGGAAACTTACAAAAACAACAGAGAGACTTAACAAATCCAAAAGTTAGTGTGTGTTTTTTCTTTAGATCAACAATACTGACAAAACTTTAGCTGACAGGGAAAAAAAAGAAATCTGAGGATTAAAATGACTAAAATCAAAAATGTGAAAACATTTCTATTTTTTATAGAAATAAAAACTATTAATAAGGAAATATTATGAACAAATTAGATAACAGATTAAAATAGACAATTCCTAGAAAGACAACAGAAAAAACAACAACAAAAACACAACCACCAAAATTGGCTCAAGAAGAAACAGGAAATCCAAACAGGCCTGTAACAAGTAAAGAGATTTAGTGAGTAATTTCCCAAAAAGAAAAGCTGGGCCCAGATTACTTTACTAGTGAATTCTATCAACCATTTAAAGAAAAATTAACACCAATTTTTCATAAACTTTTCTAAAGAGATGATAAGGGAACATTTCCTAAATTCATTTTATTACACTGATACCAAAACCAGACATAGACACAAGAAAACTACAGACCGATATTTTGTATGTAGATCCAGAAATCCTCAACAAAGTACTGGCAGACCAAATCCAGCAACATAAAAAAGGGTTGTACACCATAACCGAGTGGGATTTATCCCAGAAATACAAGGTTGCTCCAACATACAAAAATCAACCAACATAATAAAGCATATTAACAGGAAAAGGAACAAAATTACACGATGATCTTAATAAACACACAAAAAGCATTTGGCAGAATCCAACACCATTTTGTGATAAAAATACACAACAAACTAGGAGTAGAAGGAAACTTCTTCAACCCAATGAAAGGAATTTAATAAAACCCATAGCTAACATCATACTTAATAATGAAAGACTGAAATGTTTTCCCTAAAGATGCAGATTAAGACAAGCAATGTTGGGTCTCGTCACTTCTCTTCAACAATGCACAGGAGGCTCTAGATAGAGCAATTAGTCACACAAAACAAATAAATAATGCAGCTATATTAGAAAAGAAGTAAAATCATGGCTACTTGCAAGTGATATCTTTCATACAGAAAATCCTACGGAACACACCCAAATGATCAGAATTAATACATGAGTTCAGGAAAGTTGGAAGATATAAAATTAAATAAATTGTCTTTCTATATAACTAGCACTGAATAATTCAAAAATGAAATTAAGAAAATACACTTATAATAGCATCACAAACAATAAAAATACTTAGGAATAAATTTAATACAAAAAGTACAAACTGAAGACTATAGAACATTTCTTAAAGATATAGAAAATCTAATAATGAATGGAAAGAAATCCCATGTTCATGGCTTGCTAAGACTTAATACTACTAACATGGCAATACTCCTCAAACTGATCTACACAAAAACACAGTATCTATCATAATCCCAGCAAGTTTGGGGGGAGAGAGAAGGCACAGAAATGAACAACTTGACCCTAAAATTGATATGGAAATCTTAAGAAATACAAAATTGGAGCACTCACACTTCCTGATTTCAGAACTTACTACAAAGCAACAGAGTAAGTAATGAAGACAGCGAGGCCCTGGTTGGTGCGGCTCAGCTGACTGGAACACCGTCTGCACACTGAGGGTCATGGGTTTGATCCCCAGCAGTGTGCATGTGGCACACAACCGTTCAATGTTTCTCTCTCTCTCTAACAATTAGTACAAACATATCCTCAGGTGAGGATTAAAAAAAGAGAAAGAGTGAGGTACTAATAGAATAAACATATAGATCAATGGAACAGAACTGAGAGCCCAAAAATAAACCCTCACATTTATTATCAATTAATGTTAATAAGAATGCCAAGACAACTTAGTGAGGAAAGAGTAGTATTTTTAATAAATGGTGCTGGGGCAACTGGGTAGTCAGATGCAAAAAAATGGAGCTAGCTACCATAAACAAAAATAACTCAAAATGGGTCACAAATCTCGATAAGTATAAACTCTTCAGAGAAAAGACAAAAGTAAATCTTTTAACTTTGTATTAGGAATGCTCTCTTAGTATGAATTAAAAGCACAAGCAACAAGAGAAAATTTCTCCAACACAGAAATCAAGAACTGATAACCCTAACCTCAAAAAAAAGTTGCTATGGAACAATTGAGGCAAGTGTCATTTACTCAGAGGGGAAAATATCAGCCTGATATATAAAGTATCTTTTAGGAAATACCTAATTATAAACTTTAAACACTTGATATGTTTGTATCATAAACAAGGACAAATTACTTTCCAGATGATTTTCCAAGTTAAAATGCACTATACTGAATTTCCATCTCAGAACACCTTGTGAAACAGGCAAGTACTAGGATTTCTTATTTATAAATGTTAACAATGAGGCCAGAGAATGAATGACTAGTCATAGTATCATAAAAACCAGGTTATTACAGTGCCATGACCTACATTGGTCACCCTGGTAAGATGAGAAGAGATTCAGGATAGCAGGGTCTGATATTTACTGTATGTTATTTTTTATAAACTATATATATATATATCTCCCTTAGATTTTAGTAACAGTAGTGAAGTTAAGAAATCTGAAATATAAATCTAAAAATGAATCATCTTAAATTGGGCACATTCCTAAAGATCATTTTCTGCCTGAATTTTAAAACATCAATGAAATTTTTAGTTTCTTAATATATTTACAACTATTTCATGCTAGAATGGTACTCATTGCTGGTCCCTGGGCTTCACCAAGGACAAGGTGGGAGAGCAGGCCTGAGAAGTCTGTCTTTCCTGCAATCCCCCCCGCCCCCGGGGGCAATGCTCTATTCCGCTCTAAAAGAACTCCACCTGTGATGGAAATAGATCAGTGCTATTCAATGTAGTGGCCACTAGCCCCGTGTGAACCCTGAGCATTGGAAAGGTGACTGTTTTGTATGAAGAACTGAATTGTTAGTTTTACTTAAACTTACCCTTTCTATAGCTTCTTTTTCCTGAGGCGTTACTTGAATGTAGTTCATGTGACCACTTCCAGCTTCGGCAATTCCTCCACTGCCTCCTCCACCCCCTCCTCCTCCTCCTTGACCACCAGCTTCTTGAACTGGTTCATTTAACATCTGAATAAAATGCTCCTGGTGTTGGCTAATTTGCTGTGATTTGAAGGACAGAAAAAAATAATACATTGATATAAAGCATCTTCAGGAAAAAAAGAATTCTAAATACAAATAAGAGAGAAGCTATAACTTTTGCAACTGTAATATTTTAGATTGATTCTAGATTATTACGTTTTTATGGGGATATGATGATTCCTTGCACATTATTCAAGAAGCTCAGTTCTTTTGAGTGAGATAAACAGTGAAGAATTAAGAGAATTCAAATTCTCTTTCATAAATGTATGCTGTCAAAAAATAAAAGCAATACTAAAAAACCACTTGCTGACGGTAAGAGGAAAGAGAACTTACATATATCTTCCACACTAGCAGGCAGTACAATGATGTACCAAACTCAAATACTTTGTGACCTAAGCATTAATTAAGCCCACAAGTATGTTTCCTAAGGGCAGAGCTCTACTAATAAGCTTGGGAAAAAAGACAAATTAAAAGGTTTCTTTACTGGAGTTTCTCAGATTCTTTAATAAGGTGTTTCCCAAATTTATTTTTTGAGCAACTAAAGCTAACCCAACCTCCATCCCCCAACTCTTTTTCTAGTACATCTATCTATGCAGCATAGTCTACTGAAAGTAGCTTAGAAGGTTTAGAGTTGGTGGAGGGGAAGGGGGTGTTGATGGTCTTTTTCAAAATGGGATACATAGTCACCTGCAGTAATTGAGGATTTTCTCGACCTATCTGTTGTAGCAATGCTGGAAGCAGGGAAGGATTCTGTTGAATAATTTGTCTCATCTGTTGAAACTGAGGTTGATTCCGTAAAAATTCAAGGGGATGTCCTAAAATACACAGAAAACATTGTTAAACAAAAGTACTGATTACATATACCAAGAATTGGTTCAAACATAATTTAGACAGACACTGAAAGTAACAAATAATATCGAGGACGTGTGCTTTGTATGCTCCCTATCAAAAATAAAAAGTACTAAGAGCTGTCCCTGTTGCTCAAAAGTTATTAAGAAAAATATATAGCAGGACTAAGAAAACACCCCCCTAAACAATCTGAGATTGAATTCCTGGGAAATTTGTAACAGGGGTGGACAAAAGTATGTTTACAATTGTTTGTATGGAAAAATACAAATTAATAATAATACAAGAATAAACTGTGGCCTAGATGGTTTGGCTCAGTGCAGAGCATCAGGGTTCCAAGTTTTGATTCCCGTCAAGGGCACATGCCCAGGTTGTGGGCTTGATCCCCAGTGGGAGGTATGCAGGAGGCAGCTGATCAATGATTCTCTCTTCTCATTGATGATTCTATCTCTCTCCCCCTCTTCCTTCCTCTCTGAAATCAATAAAAATTTATTTTTAAAAAGAATAAGAGTATATTTCATATACTCACACTGTAAACCTACTTTTGCCAACCCCTGTATTTAAGAATTAAAAGTTAAGAAAGAGTTCAGGTTTGCAGATCAGATGGAGTTTTATTAACACAAACTGAATTATTGTTGGAAGATTATTTTACTGCCATCAAATTTTAAATATTTATAATCTATAAAAACTTGAGATAAGCCGCAAGACAATCTAGTAATAATATTTAGAACTCTTTCGTCCAAGATCCCTTTATAATAATAAATATTAATAATGCCAAATAAGGTATAAGATCTAGAACTTGTGATTTTTGTGTGTGTGTGTGTGGGGGGGGGGGGAGGGGATGGTATTTGTCTGGTTATGCTATACAAAATAAAGAATTGTTTTGAGGTCACTAATGAATAATGAGAATATTTTGTATGTTATTTCCTAAATTTTAATTCAAGACAATCATTCAAATTAAAGTGACCACATAACACAGATATTTATTCTTCTTTGTGTAAGATCAGTTTTATAGATGAAGAAAATGAGACTCAGAAACTAAGTTATTTAATAATTGTTGGTGAATGGACAGCACCCTCAATCTGAATCAAAGCCGTGCCTCCCCTTTCCATTCCCATGCTAATTCTCCAGAAATGACAAGTCTGTCCTGTCCTCTGGGAGACTGTACACAAAGTGCTTAGAAATTTTTATCAACCAGAACTGACTGCCATAATTAGAACTAGAATATGCATTAAAGAATGGCCTCTTCAAAATTAACAGTTTGAATACTTTCTCAATACACAGAAGAAAGAATGAAGGAGAACACTAATTCCTGGGCCTACCAAAGGCTCCAGGCCTTGCTTTGTAGTCAAACTTTTGGCAACAGAAATGTGGGTGTTGGCCAGTAGACACTTGAATTCAAGTTTGCTTTCACATAGAGACACAAGATTTTAAACCTTTCGAGGTTTTAATTCCTTGGTTGTATAATAACCACCAAGCTACCACTGGTTTTGGAATTATACATACTCGATGACATTTATAAGGAGAGAAAGAGACATGGTGAGTAAACCATTCGCAATGGTTTCAGAATATAACAAGGAATGCAAACTGGCAAGTATCTCTTCCTTCGAATATGCTCTCTACCAAAATGGCAGCAATGATGTGGAATATAAGCAAGAATATCTTAGGCCCTAACCGGTTTGGCTCAGTGGATAGAGCATCGGCCTGCGGACTCAAGGGTCCCAGGTTCGATTCCGGTCAAGGGCATGTACCTTGGTTTTGGGCACATCCCCAGTAGGGAGTGTGCAGGAGGCGGCTGATCGATGTTTCTCTCTCATCGATGTTTCTAACTCTCTATCCCTCTCCCTTCTTCTCTGTAAAAAAAAAAAAAATAATAATTAAATATATTATTTAAAAAAAAGAATCTTAGGATTTATCCAAATGCTCTGGGAATAAACCTCACCTCAAAACACTTCAGATTAAATTATTTTACAGTAGAAATTTAGAACCATTTCCTCCCCATCTAAAAGCTTCCACTTTACCTCCAGAACTTGTTGTTGTAGTTGTTGCTGTCGTAGTTGCTGCAGCTGCAGCCACTGAAGACTGAGGAGGCCCAGTAGTAGCTACCGGAGGGGGATCAACCACAGCCTGACTTTCTCTGTCTCCAGGAATTCCCTAAAATACAATTTCCAAGCTTTAAAATATTATACATACAGACTCAAAGACTTACTAATATATTTAATATCCTTGTCTAATTTCCAAAAGCATCAAAGAACTGTATGCTTCAATTAAAAGTAAAGGCTTAGGCCCTAGCTAGGTAGCTCAGTTGGTTAGACTGTAGCGGTCGACAACCGGTGGCCCTCGGACCACTGGTGGTCCATGAAAGGTTGGTGACCGCTGGGTTAGAGCATCCGATATCACAAGGTTGCAGGTTTAATCCCCAGTCAGGGCACATACAAGGAGCAATCAATAAATGCATATATAAATGGAATGACAAATCGATGTCTCTCTCACCCCCCCTTCCTCTCTATAAAAAAATAAAATAAAATAAATAAGTAAATGGGGGTAGGAGGGAGCAAAGGATCAAGATTTACCTGAAAACTACATATATTTAAATTAGGTTAGAAATGGCCTGAGTGTGGTGCGGAACAGCGGTCGCCAACCTTTCGGACCTCACAGACCACCAGTGGTCTGTGGACCACTGGTTGGCAACCCCTGTGTAGAAGAACCTACATTTCTGTAATATAAGGCAGCAGTGGCACTGTCCAACAGAACTTTCCATGATAATGGAAATATTTTCTATAGCTCTGCTGTCCAATAAAATACCCATTAGCCAGCCATATGTAGCTACTGAGAACTTGAAATGTAGTTGTTACTCCTCCACCCCATGGTGATTATCAATACGATTCCTCAATTCCAAACTAATTAATAAAATGAACTGCTAGCATTTTAAAGGCTCTCATCAAGAGGACAATGGAAAAGAGCATTCAAAAGATTAAATGATACGCTAAGAAAGGGTTTGGTGAATCTCACATGCAAATGAGTATGCAAATAACTGGTGAAAGCAGAGCATTTGTTGGCTCATGACTCTCCTGAGCAAACTATTATCTGAACAGGAGTTTCTAACAGAAGTACAAGCTGGAAAGAAAGGAATGGGTTAAACTGTGGACTGTATTTCCCATAGTTAGTTTAGAATCATGAATGATATTTAGGGCAAATTAATACTTTGATGATACTTCAAAACACCAGACAATTCTAACATAAAATGCTAAGACTAAAAAAAAAAAAAAAAAAAAAAAAAAAAAAAAAAAAAAAAATCTAATGTTATTCCAAAATTCTATGCTGTTACTTTAGTCTATGCCACATCTATAAAACTAACAGACATTGTCATAAAATATCAAGGGTTTCAGTCCATGCTCACAACAATCTATTTCTCAAAAACCTTTATGCTAGTAACAGACAGTAACTTACTTGAAATTCCCTCAGTTGCTACCAACTAGAAACAAGCTAACAATTCAAATGTCAATAGAACCACGTAAGCAACATGATATGTTAAATTAAATGCACAACATTATGTCCGGTAACAGTGAATGAAAGGGGAAGATAGTGAATTAAAGATCTATGATCGAAAACTTTTCCTAATCTCTTGCAAAAATCTGTGATTCAACTTGTCCAGGTAAATCAGATTATCTGAATGTTTTAAGTGAAATCTCCTAATTTCTAAAATTTCTACATATTTACTTCATACAGTAATAAAAAATTATATAAGCAATTAATTAGGCTTCTAACAACTTGAAACTCCTGCTTTAAGTAGTACATCTAGGATTACATTGGCAGTAAAAAAAGCTACTAAAATGTTAGATTAGATTACATAAAAAAGAAATCTTCCTCTATATCCCCAAACACAACTATCAGCCTTTGAGGATGACATAATTGGGGTAGAATGATCTACTCCAAATGGATAGTTAACTTTACAACTCAGCCATTTAGTAACTAAAAATCCTTTCAAAATCTTTTAAAGAGGTCATTTTATCAACACAAAACATTAACATACTAAGAAAAAGCATGGTGTAAATTATCTAGCATATATTATTATTCTCCTGTGAATTGTTACTGTTCCTTCAAATCTTTGTTTCTTTGAGATTTTGGTCTTAAACTAGAATGAAGAAGTAAAATGTTTCTCACCATTAAAAGATACTCCACTGCTCGGTCAGGGTTGTTGAAACTGGCTCTCAGGGCTGCAATTACTTGCTCTCGTTCATAGCCCATTGACATGATCTCAGTTACCATATTCTCATAAGACTGACCTGTCACTACAAAAAGTTGAGAGCAAGGTCGTAGGAGGGAAAAGAAAGAGAATATTTAATGCCAAACACTCTCCATACTTCTTGAATGCATACAATGTTTAGGCACTAAAGTGTTAGGAATACAAAGATGAATAACAGTATGAACTACAACATGTATGTGCTAGGTCAGTGGTCGGCAAACCGCGGCTCGCAAGCCATATGTGGCTCTTTGGCCCGAGTGTGGCACTTCCACAAAATACCGCGCCCGCACGTACAGTGCGATTGAAACTTCGTGGCCCATGCGCATAAGTCGGTTTTCGGTCTGGGCGAGTCTATTTTGAAGAAGTGGTGTTAGAAGAAGTGGGGGGTGTCGGTCGGTCGGACGATGGGAGACGCAGCTGGGAGACGCAGCACAGGCAGGCCGAGGGATACGCGGGGGAGGCGCACGCGATTCATGCACGAGTTGAGTGAGCCAGTCAGTCAGGAGTACCCTAATTAAGTTAATAACAATGTACCTACCTATATAGTTTAAGTTTAAAAAATGTGGCTCTCAAAAGAAATTTTAATCGTTGTACTGTTGATATTTGGCTCTGTTGACTAATGAGTTTGCCAACCACTGTGCTAGGTAAATAATGCCTCTCCACCCATGCCAATGCCTGGAACCTATGGATATGTTAAATGACCTGTCAAAAGGGAAGAAAGGTTGCTTATCAGCTAAATAGGGAAATTAACCTGGATTATGTGAGTGGGCCCAACACAAGGGTCCTTAAAAATAGAAGGGAAGCAGATAAGAGGATCAGAGAAACAGATGTAAAGAAAAGGAGAGAAAGGCAGAATAAGAGATGCTATGCTGCTTTGATGATGATGGGCAAAGGGGCTATGAGCCAAGGAATGTGGGCAGCCTCTAGAAGCTGAAAGGGCATAGAATAAATCCTCCCCGGAGTCTCCAGAAAATAACGCAGCCCTGATTTTAGCCCCGTAATTTAGTCCTTTGGTTTTTGTCCAGTGAGCCCCATGTCAGACTTCTAACCTATAGTACTATAAAGTAATAATAAATCTGTTGTTTTATACCATTAAGTTTGTGGTAACTTATTACAGTAGCAATAGAAAACTAATATAATGTTTGATAAGTACAATAAAAATATAGGGTATTAATGTAGCACAAATATAGGATAGAATTAGCAGATCACACAGGACAGCGTCGTGACTTTGAAATAAGAGGAGCATTTCAAGCAATTAGCTCTGCCATAAAGTTCAGTTTTCCTTTGACACCTTTTATTATCAAAGCAGAGGGGAAAAGGAGGTTAAAAGCTAGAAAGTTAGAATTTCAAGCACCACAGAAAGCTGGTACAATGAATCAATCCCTATCATTCAGTATGTCACTTTTACCTCACTTAAGCCACCTTTTCTTCCACTCATGTTCTGGGTACCATTCCCTTTCTTGTCTCCTCAAAGAACGGGTCTTTTGGTTATTTTCTCTTGCCCATCTTCCACCCTTCTCTCTCCTCTTAAATATCCTGACCAGAAGTTAACTATGCTCTTGAATGTCATTCTAAAAACAAAAACATGCCTCCCTTCATCATATCCCAATTCCTCTTTCAAGAACTGGTCCATTTGTCTGTTCTCTCCCATTACAGTCATAGGTGCCTGCACATACTGTGTCCATTTCCTCACATTCCACTCACTCCTAAACCAATACCAACACAACTTAGATGATCCCTCAGTATGTCCCATTACCTGCGATGTCCATTTCAATGAATAGCACCACTATCCATCCAAATACTTGAATCAAAAACCTCAGTGGTTTCAATTCCTTTCCCCCTGTTTTCACATCTAATCTATTAGCACCTCTGGTAGGTCCCATTGTGGCAGGATAGTAAGAAGCTAGGAAAATCCCAGGCCAAGTGCAACGGGGAAACTGAGATAATAAAATTCAATAAGGCCAAACAGTTTGGGCAGCTTGTAGCCAGCTTGTGAATTGCAAGACCTTATCATACCTAACCAAGGACACTTGAGAGCAAATGGTTTATACACTCCTCCCTAACCAGAAAATACATAGTTTAAGTCATCCTGGCCTGGGAAAATAGAGAACAAAGACCCCATTAATGCCATTCGGGACAGCTGAGAAGTCATGGTGCAGAGACACAAACACAAGCTGTCAGACTCTAGAGCCCCTACACCTAATCATGATGTGTCTCTTAAAATTATGCTTCCTGATTAATCAAGTTGCATTTTGATACTTTTTAGATATTAAAAGTACAAAGGCTGCCATAGCTAGTTTGGCTCAGTGGATAGAGCATTGGCCTGTGGACTAAAGGGTCCTGGGTTCGATTCTGGTCAAGAGCACATCCCTGGTAGGGGCATGTAGGAGGCAGCTGATCAATGATTTTCTGTCATCACTGATGTTTCTATTTTTCTCCCTCTCCCTTCCTCTCTGAAATCAATAAAAGAAAAAAAGTACAAAGGCTAATGACTCATAAAAAAAATTAGGGACAATGGATAACACAAGACAAGAGCTAAAGTAGTAGTGATGGCCCAGCCAGGGTAGCTAAGTGGTTGGGCACATGCCTAGGCCCAGGTTGTGGGCTCGATCCCCAGTAGGGAATGTGCAGGAGGCAGTCAATCAATGATTCTCTCTCATCACTGATGTTACTCTCTCTCTCAAATCAATAACAATATATTTAATTAAAAATAAAAAGAAGTAATGATGAAGAACCTTTGGACTTATCTTCTAGGTCACTATGAGCTGTGAAACGAACTAACAATGACATTACTAGATTTACCTTTTAGAAAGTCCACTATGGCAGAGAACAGGCCAGTTAGAAGCAGATAATTCAAGAATATCAGTAAGGAAAGGACATAAACGAAGGCAAATAAACGGCAGCAGAGACTTTGGGAAGAAGACTCCTGGTCTCACTAGGCCAAAAGGCAGAGGGCCAAGGATGTGGATGATAATACAAGCAAGGAAGGGAACAAAGAGGAATCAGATGGCAGAATAAAACATGAGTCAACTGGAAACGAATGAGTTAGTGGAGATTATAGTTTTTCTAGTTGGCAGTTTAAAGAATGAAAAAATGAAGGGAAAAACAAAATTGATTTTGATAGAATGGGTATGGAGACAAGATGGAAAGACATTATTCAGTAGGTAAAATTAAAAGTTGGAATAAAAAGGCATTTCCACTGCAAGTACAATATAAGCAACAAGATATACTAGTAAATGGGAACCTACAAGGCTATAAGCTGAAATAAAGTCTAGAAGAGAATAAAGATGAAGTGTGAGACAGATTTTAGTAACATTTAATACCCATTTCAAAGACATTTTATAATACACAGGTCAAGCTTTTTTAAAATAACATTTAAAGTTCATCTGGAAAATAAAATGTATGTGCTTTAAGGAAAAAAGTACACTTAACTCTAACAGTACAATTTAAAGGATTCAATGTATACTTCTGACAACATGAATGGATCTAGAATGTATTGTGCTAAGTGAAATAGGTTGAACAGAAAAAGATAAATTCCATATGATTTCACTTAGATATGAAATCTGAAAAACAAAATAAAAGAACAAGCAAGACAGAAACAAGCTCATAGATCCAGAGAATAAATGGATGGTTGTCAGATGGGATGGGGATTAAAGGGTTGGGTCACAAGGTGAAGGAATTAAGAAGTACAATTGGCAGTTACAAAATAGTCATGGGGATGTGAGTGGACATCCTATATAATACAAGTGTAATGTGCTAAGTGACCGTTCATTCGACCATTCCACCAGTTGCTATGACACCCACTGACCACCAGGGGGCAGGGATCAGGCTGAAACCAGCAGTCCTACATCCCGAGGGATATAGTAGTGAGTGAAGTGGGAGGTGGCCAGGGAGGAGCCGGAGTGGGCCCCACACTGCTCCTGCTCATCCCCTGCTCCTCCCCATCCTGGCCCTGCTGCTGTGGGAGTGCACTGACCACTAGGGGGCAGCTCCTGCATTTAGCATCTGCCCCCTGGTGGTCAGTGCGCATCATAGCAACTGGTCAAATGGTCACTTAGGTGGATACAAGACTTACTGGGGGGAGATCACTTTGTAAATTATATAAATGTTTAGCGACTATGCTGTACACCTGAAACTAACATTATATTGAATGTCAAATCTAACTGAAAAATTTAAAAACAAGCCATCTTGAAAAAAAGGAGTCAATGTATGAAACATTAATTTACAAAGCTATTAGTAACTATAATTAAATTATCTAAATCAACTATTTAGCAACTTGATTATAAGCAACCATAACAAACACATTACCATGATCCAGAGAAATAAAAATTAAACATCTTCCCTATCTCTTATATGGTTACTTACAATGTAGATACTTACCAAGTGCACTTGTTGCATCTTCAAAAAGATTTGACCGAGAAGAATCTCCTGATGTACTGTAAAAGGTTTTAGAAAATCATATCAGAAAGTATGTAAAATTTATATTAAAGTTTAGTAACTGTCTAATTTGTAGAAATTCTTTGATTTTTAATTAAACTTAAAAGTCTGGCTAAACCCTAAAGCTTTATCCATAACATGTATGGCTTGGGAGAACTTTCAATCTTAATACTCATTCTGTTTTGCAAATCCATCAGTTTAAATGTCCAAAGATTTAAAATAACATCCTCACAGATAGCTTACTATTTAAGGAATACAAAAAAAGATAATGAACAACTATTCCATGAAAGAATTTACATAAGAAGTTAAATAATCTGTAAGTCAAATCACAGTAGAAATACCAAAAGAAGTACATGATAACTAGCACATATAGGAACTACATTAAGCTAGAAAGACCTGGAAAAGTCTTTACGTAGCGGAATTTAGTTAGCTCTTAAAGGTAAGTTTTGAACACAAAAACTGGAAAAAGAAGGCATCTAAGTCAAGGAACACAGCACAGCATAACCAAAAAATGCAGAAGAGAGTTAAATCCAAGTTGTAATTGAAAGTAAACCAGTTTAAAGGGACTAAGTTTCTGTTGGGCAATTGCTGCTGAGTCTGAAAAACAAAGCAGACAAAAAAAAAAAAAAAAAAAAAAGATTATAAAAGACCATGAAGAGTGGGCTGAAGAAAAATAAACCTAAGTTTACAAAAGCGGTAAAGGTAGCAGTTAGCAGTTTAGATTAAAACATACAGATAAGACGACACACACTTATGCCTTTGTCCCAATTTTAAAAACAAACACAATATACTTCAGCTCTGTATGTAGCATAACAAAAGTAAGGGAACTACTTAAGTTTGAATTCAACTTTCTAAGCCTTGGTTTATCAATACAATGAGGTCAACAATAGTATCTATATATCCCAAAATGTTGTGTACAGGGTTATTGCTGGTAAAGTGCTTAGCAGAGTGCCTGGGATGGTAATACCCAATAAGATTATTTTAATTCTTTGGTATAATTTCTAAAGTATCTTCATTCACTAGACAGTGAAACTAACATAGAAGGCAAAATTTCCCAAAGAAATATATACCCAGAAACTAATTCTTCTGCACAAGACCCCTGCCCAGAGACAACCACCACTACCAGTTTTTATAAAATAATCACTTGTGTCCTCTTTTGTATGTGTTTTCATTTAACTTAACAATTATTCCATGTCAGCAAAACCACAACTATGGCAGGTTTTTCCAACAGATGCAGTATTCCATTTACTTGACCAAATCAAGCTTTTATTAAGGAATTTTTAGTTTGGCTGCCAACATTTAAATTCTTTCTGTAGTCAAATTTATTAATTGCTCCCCCTTTATGACTTTTTAAGGTTATTTTTATTTTTCCTATGTTCTCTTCCAGTTTATGGTTTCACCTTTACATTCAATCTTTATCCATCTAGAATTTATTTTTGTGAATGTAAGGTCTGTAATCCACCCTCCAGAAGACTAGGCATTTATTCCAACAGCCTTTTTCCCACAGTCGTCTGAAATTACATCTTTATGGTATATTAAGCCCCTATGTATTTTAGTCTGTTTCAAGACAACTATTTCACCGAGCAGTCTTTTTATTAAGAGCCATTCTAAATTGTTGTAATTGTTACTGTACATAATACAGTAGGTAGGGTTAGCTTCCTTCACTATTGTTCTTTAACAGAATAATGTGTGCTGCCCTGGCTGGTTTTGCTCAGTGGCTAGCGCATCAGCAGGCCAATGGGTCCCGGGCCCTGGTCGGAGCTCGTGTAGGAGGCAACCAATTGATGTGTTTCTCCGTCTTTCCCTCTCTCTAATAGTCAATGGAAAAATATCCTTGGGTGAAGATTTAAATAAACAATTTTTAAAAAAGGAATAATGTGTGCTATTTTTTTGCACATTGTTCCTTTTTTTTAAAAAAATATTTTTATTGATTTCAGAGAGGAAGGGAGAGAGAGAGATGCAAACATTAATGATGAGAGAGAATCACCGATTGGCTGCCTCCCACCACTGAAGATCGAGCTGCTACCAGAGCATGGGCGCTGACCAGGAATCGAACTGTGACCTCCTGGTTCATAAGTCAACATCACTGAGCAACACCAGTCAGGCTGCACATAGTTTTAAAATTTATTTTAAAACATTATAGTTAAGATTGAGGTATCATTTAACCACCTTTTTTCATTCTTGATTTTGCCTCACCACTTCTTTCCTCCCTATCCTCAGAGGAAACCACTTATCTGTCAGTCAATGTATTATCTCTTTGGTTCTGTTTTTCTACACATTAATATGCACTCCCATAGAAATACATAATGTCATTTGTGGCTTATGTTTGGTTAATGGTTATTATCTGTATTATTTTGCAATCTGCTTTTATATTTGAAACCATATTCATTTAATACAAATATATATTGCATATTTTCACTGACCCGTGGTACTGGATATCAGAGCTTCCCAAACTTTAGGAAGCCTAAGAATTCACCAGGCTTGGTAAAATACTGACTTCTGGGACCATCCTCCAGATAATTTTGATTTAGAGATCTGAGGTGAAGCCTAAGAATTAAACTTAAACAAGCTCCCAGTGATGCCGATGCTGCCTACTGACCGCTGCATTTTGAGTAGCGCTGTTCTCTAATATGAACAGGTCACAAATCAAGTCATCTCCTTACTAATGAATATTTAGTGTGGTCAAATTTGTCCTCAATTAAAAACAATATAGTTCTTGTGCACAAGTACAGTTTCTCTAAGTCAGCTATCAACCTTAGAGAATGAATTAAGAGTGGAATTTGCATTTTAATAGTTTTTGAAGAACAAAGCTGACCTAAGAAACAAATTCCTATTAATAAAATGTCAGGTCAGTGGTGATGAAAAAACTTTCTTATACCCCTCAAATTCATACCAGAATGCCTCCTGAGAATCTTCGCACTAAGTTTTGTGCTTCACAGGCCCACTGAATGTTTTACGGCACAGACGAAGGGACTAAAGCACAGCTGAGTAGCCTGATTTCTGAGCTCCTCTCACTCTTCCCCTTCCTGTATCATCCTTCTCTGAGCTGTGTAATTTGGGGAAATAAGAGTAAATTGCTACAGTTTTCCATTGTGACTGGTTCTGATTCCAAGGGCTCTAGCAACTGCCATTGAGGTCCTGAGTTGCACTAAAGCCACAAAACAGAAACAGCTCCAAAGACCACACTGGACATAATACTACTCATGCAAGTTATTTATAATATGTCAAGCTATAATATATTATTATTTTATAGTTCTTCTTTTTGGTCATTTGTATTTCCAAACTTTTCTACACAAAATAATGACTCTGATCCTCTTTCCTTTTCCCTCTGGAAAAATAAAGCGGAGCATACAAAAATTTGGAATATGGAAAGTTAGACAGAAGTGATACCGTTTTTATCAGAGTTCAAAGTTTAGAAAAAGCTTAACATAGTAAAAAGTTAATTTGGACAGAATAAAAATAAATACATGCATGAAGACCTTGTTATGAACATATTTTAAGATACAATTTTCTAGCAACCCTTACCTGTCAGTTGATGTCGGGCTAGTAGCCACTGGTGTTTCTGCTGGCTGTTCTACAGGGTTCTCCTGTTTTGTGGCACTAACAGGTGCAGGTTCAGAAGATGCTGTCGCCGATGCTGGAGTGATAGATGTAGGTGTGGGAGTAGGAGTAGGAGTGGGAGTGGGAGTGGGAGTAGGAGTAGGAGTAGGAGTAGGAGTAGGAGTAAGAGTGGGAGTGGGAGTAGGAGTAGGAGTGGGAGCCAAAGCAGGGGTGGGGGTTGGGACCTGAGCCACAGCTGGTGCTGTGGAGGAACTAACTGTGGTAGTGGTGGTAAGATTTGATTGCTGCGTCGTTGTTGGTGCTGGTGTTGTCACTGCTTTGGGCTAAACATATTAAAAAGCAAAACAATGAATGATGATAAAATACAACATTATTACCTGATCTCTAGTTAGACTGTATTGTTACAGGATGCTACAAACTCAATACTATAACAAACTTGTAACTTGAAAATAACTTTGTAAAGTGACATAATAGTCAACATTAAGACTCTGAATCACTATGTTACTCTTTCAAAGCTCTTGACAGCATATATATTATCTTAACTATCAATCTCAATTAGCTTTAGCCAACAGTTTCAGCCTTTATATTAAGTTAATATGAAAAAAAAAAGTCAGTATTAAAACGGACAGGTATAAGTACAAAGAGGTTAACATAACTTCTGAGATCTGTATGTAGTTAAACAGAAAATGAAGGCCAGCCCGGACAGCATGGCTCCATGGTTGAGCACTGATCTATGAACCAGGAGGTCATGGTTCGATTCCTGGTCAGGGCACATGCCTAATTTGTGGGCTTGATCCCCAGTGTGGGGCCATGCAGGAGGCAGCCAATCAATGATTTTCTCTCATCATAGATATTTCTATCTCCCTCTCCCTCTCCCTTCCTCTATGAAACCAATAAAAATATATTAAAAAGAGAAAAAAAAATAGAGAAAAATAAAGGCCAAATAAAGTTATATAACCACCTGTTCTGAACTTTCTGAACTAGAAACAGAGCCATAATGATTCCCACAAAACAAAAAGCAATTATATGTGGGTAGAAATCATACTGTTACAAGTCTTTTTATTCTCCTAAAGGCCTATCAATGTTCACTACCTATTTTGCTCATAACTTTCCTAATGACAAAAGGTAACTGTTTTAATGGAAGATGGTAAAATTCAACACAATTTGCTTCAAGTATAAAACAACAAATTGTAAAGCAATTAGCTGACTTATGTCTTGTTCAATTTGAGCCAGTACAGAGTGCATTAGAAAAAGGTGTCTAGGGGACTCTTGGAGGGAAAGAGAGGGAGGGTGGTAATCAACCAAGGTCCTTGTATGCATATATGCATGGCCCACAGACACAGATGAGACCATGCATATATGAGGTGGTGAGGGCCTGGGGCAGGGAGTGGGCTGGAGGGGGTCAATGAGGGGAAAAGAAGGAATATGTAATACTTTCAACAATAAAGAATTATTTTTTAAAAAGTAGCTAGTGCAAAATAGGGAACTTGAAAAAATAGTAATAGCATTAATCACCTCCTTTTCCTATTCTAAGAGTCTTGTATTTTGCTCTGTAACTTTTTAAACTGCCAATTTAACATTGCAGATCATTAATGTTCTAAAACTCCAATCTAGATTAAAATGTAGTTTAAATAAATGCATCTTGGCCATTTAATATTTCCCTTAAGACCATTTGTTATCACTACAATGTTTTTACATACCTTGCCCTCAAGGTCAGTATTGCCACAAACAGCAATTTAAACTTCCTTCTAAACTAAACAGTACCAAACCAACCTTCCTGAAGCTTTTCTGCTTAGTTTTTACTTTAATTGCTTTTTCCTGTCTCTTCTTGGTAATGAGATCATTTCTCATTGCTTCCATAATGCCTAATTATATCAGTCTTTGCCTTCTCATAGCTAGCCTCTACTATTAACTTGAAAATAAACCACAAATGTCACTGGAATCCTACGTAAAACTAGAGGCCCGGTGCACATAATTTGTGCACAGTGGGGTGGTGGAGGGGGATTGAGGGTGTTCCTCAGCCCAGCCTGCACTCTCACAATCCGTGACATCCCTCTTGCAATCCAGGACCACTGGCTCCTAACCACTGGCCTGCCTAATCACCCCTAACCACTTGCCTGACTGCCTGATACCCCTAACCGCCTCTGCCTGCCTGCCTGATTGCCCTAACCACTCTGCCTGCCTGATACCCCTAATGGCTCGCCTGCCTGCCTAATCACCCCTAACAGCCTCTGCCTTGGCCCCCACGGCTTCATCCAAAAGGTCATTCAGCAGTCTGGTCTAATTAGCATATTACGCTTTTATTATCCTACTAGAGGCCCGGTGCACAAAAATTTGTGCACTCGGGGTTCGAGAGGAGGTCCCTCAGCCTGGCCTGTGCCCTCTCACAGTCTGGGACCCATCAGGAGATAATGACCTGCTGGCTTAGGCCTGCTCCCGGGTGGCAGAGGGCAGGCCCAATCCCTAGGTGCAGCCCCTGGTCGGGCTCAGAGCAGGGCCAATTGGGGAGTTGGGGCACCGCCCCCTGTCATGCACAGAGCAGGGCGGATTGGGAGGTTGCGATGCCACCCTCAGTTACGCTCAGGGTAGGGCCGATTGGGGGGTTGGGGCACCGCCCCCTGTCACACTCAAGGCAGGGTCCATAGGGAGGTTGCAGCGCCACTCCTGTCATGCACAGAGCAGGGCCCATCAGGGGGGTTGGGGCTCTGTACCCTGTCACACACAGAGCAGGGCCGAACAGAGGGTTGGGGCTCCGCACCCTGTCACACTGATCCCGGTGCTGGGAGGCCTCGCTGCTCTGCTGATCCCAGGGCCAGGATGCCTCTTGGCTCCCCTGATCCCTGGCCTGGAGGCCTCTCGGCTGCTGATAACCATGGCCTGTAGGCCTCTCGGCTCCGCTGATCTCTAGCCAGGAGGACTCTCGGCTGCTGATAACCTGGCTGGGAGGCCTCTCGGCTCTGCTGATCATGGGTCCGGGAGGCCTCTGGGCTCCGCTGATCGCGGGGCCTCCAACTCCGCTGATCACGGGCCTGGAGCGGGCCGGGAGGCCTCTTGGCTGATCACCGGGGCCGGGAGGCCTCTGGACTCCGCTGATCACCTGGGCTGGGAGGCCTCTCAGCTCCGCTGATCACCTGGGCTGGGAGGCCTCTTGGCTCCGCTGATCGCGGGGCCTCCGACTCCACTGATTGCGGGGCCAGGAGCGGGCCGGGAGGCCTCTGGGCTGATCACCGGGGCCGGGAGGCCTCTGGACTCCGCTGATCACCTGGGCTGGGAGGCCTCTCGACTCCACTGATCACCTGGACTCCGCTGATCACCTGGGCTGGGAGGCCTCTCGGATCCGCTCATCACCGGGGCTGGGAGGCCTCTCAGCTCCGCTGATCACCGGGGCTGGGAGGCCTCTTGGCTCCGCTGATCTCGGGGCCTCCAACTCCGCTGATCGCGGGCCGGGAGGCCTCTCGGCTCCGCTGATCACCTGGGCTGGGAGGCCTCTTGGATCCGCTGATCACCTGGGCTGGGAGGCCTCTCAGATCCACTGATCACCGGGGCTGGGAGGCCTCTCAGCTCCGCTGATCACCTGGGCCAGGAGGCCTCTCGGCTCCACTGATCACCTGGGCTGGGAGGCCTCTCGCTCCGTTGATCACCTAGGCTGGGACGCCTCTCGGCTCCGCTGATCACCTGGACTCCGCTGATCACCTGGGCTGGGAGGCCTCTCGGATCCGCTGATCACCGGGGCCGGGAGGCCTCTCGGCTCCGCTGATCGCGGGGCCTCCTACTCCGCTGATCGCGGGCCGGGAGGCCTCTCGGCTCCGCTGATCACCGGGGCTGGGAGGCCTCTTGGCTCCGCTGATCTCGGGGCCAGGAGTGGGCCGGGAGGCCTCTCGGCTGATCACCGGGGCCGGGAGGCCTCTGGACTCCGCTGATCACCTGGGCTGGGAGGCCTCTCGCTCCGCTGATCACCTGGGCTGGGAGGCCTCTCGCCTCCGCTGATCACCTAGGCTGGGAGGCCTCTTGGCTCCGCTGATCTCGGGGCCTCCGACTCCGCTGATCGCGGGCCGGGAGGCCTCTCGGCTCTGCTGATCACCTGGGCTGGAGGCCTCTCGGCTCCGCTGATCACCGGGGCTGGGAGGCCTCTCGACTCTGCTGATCCCAGGCCCTGAGGCCTCTCTGCCCTGCTCAGGGCTGTTTGGCTTCGCTCTGCTTGGAGCCTGAGTATGCAAATTAACCGCCATCTTTTAGCTTCTATAACTGAAACATTGTATCTTTTGGAGTTGTTGCTTCAGGAGCTCAGAGCCCCGCAGCTGAGGGGATCCTTGACTTTCTCCATCGCTGGGGCAACCAAGCCTCCTATTCTCAGCTGCCTGGCTGCCAGCCGCCATCTTGGCTGACAGTTAATTTGCATATCTCACTGATTAGCCAATGAAAAAGGTATCGGTCGTACGCCAATTACCATTTTTCTCTTTTATTAGTATAGGATACTAGAAGCCCTATGAACAAAATTCGTGCAAGAGTAGGCCCTAGCAGCCCCAGCTGTGTCTGGAAGGACTTCCGATGGTCGTTCTGCTGTTCGGTCGATTTGCATATTACACTTTTATTATTATCCTATCTAATAAAAGAGAAACCTGCAAATTGACCATAACCCCAACACCCTTCCCATTGGCTAATCAGAAGGATATGCAAATTAACTGCCAACCAAGATGGCAGCTGGCAGCCAGGCAGCTGAAGCGAACAGGCGGCTTGCTTGCTCCAGTGATGGAGGAAGCCAACATTCCTGGCCTGCCGCTGCTGGCCTCTGAGCTGCACTCTAAGAAACAATGTTGCAATTATAGAAGCTAAACAAGCTCCAGGGACCTGCTTTCAGCCCTCAGAGATGGAGCCAGCTCTCAGTTCCAGTGACAGCCATAGAAGGTAAATAAATCCCAGAATAAAAAAAAAAAGAAAGAAAAAAAGGAGAGGCTGGGAGCTTAAGTCTCCCTCCAGCCTGAAAACCAGCCTGGCAACCAGGCTGGCCAGGCACCCCAGTGGGGACCCCCACCCTGAAGGGGGTGTGACCAGCTGCAAACAGCCTTCAGCCCATCATCCAGGCTGGCCAGGCACCCAAGCGGGACCCCCACTCTGATCCGGGCACTTTCAGGGCAAACTAGCCGGCCCCCACCCATGGACCATGCCTCTATCCTATACTACAGGCAGGGCGGGACAGCGCGAGCTGCCATCCGGGCCCCATGTGCAGCCCTGGGCTGTGGGGCATAAGCCCCGCCCCCAGCTGGGACCCCTGTGTGCCACCTGAGCCCCCAACCGGGATCCCCGTGCCACCTAAGCCCCGCACTGCTAAGCTCCGCCCTCAGCCGGGACCCTATGACTATTGGAGAGCAGGAAAGTGCCGCTGGGCCCTGGGTTGCTGTGGTGATCCAGCCATCAGTAAGTAGAAAAGTGTGGCCTGTAGGCAGCGCCCAGCTGCGCCTGATCTGGGAGCAGGAAAGCAAGCCCAGCCTGCGGGCAGCCCCAAACTTTGCCTGCTCCCCAGTTGCCATTGTGATCCGGGAGCAGGAAAGCAAGCCTGGCCTTAGGGCAGCCCCCAGCTGGGCATGATCCGGGAGCAGGAAAGCAAGCCCGGCCTGCGGGCAGCCCCAAGCTGGGTCTGATACAGGAGCAGGAAAGCCCGGCCTGCAGGCAGCCCCCAGCTGGGCCTGCTCCCCGGTTGCCATGGCGACTTGGGAGCGGGAAAACCTGGCCTGTGGGCAGCCCCCAGCTGGGCCTGCTCCCCGGTCGCCATGGCGATCCGGGAGCAGGAAAGCCCGGCTTGCAAGCAGCACCCCCATCCTGGCCATAGCTCAAGGGAGAGTACAACATGCAGTGGAGGCCAGGAGCCTGAGAGATCAACACAGAGGGGCTCCTGCTCCAAGCCTCCATGGTGTGGCTGGGGGCAGGCCCCCAGCAGACACACGCACACACAGGCACACACGCGCGCACACACACACACAGTTCCTGCTGAACCTCCAATGTGAATAGGGGCAGACCCCCAGTGGGGACGGACACACACACATACACACACACACGGCAACTGCTTCGAGCCTACGTGGCACGGCTGGGGGAAGGCCCTAACAGGCAGGCAGGCAGGCAGACACACACACACACACACAAGGGACGCCTACTCCAAGCCTCTGCTGCCAGACTGTGGCCATCAGTAGGACATCCACCGAGGGCTCCCGGACTGTGAGAGGGGCAGGCTGGGCTGAGGGAACCCAACCCCCCAGTGCACGAATTTCATGCACCGGGCCTTTAGTAGATAATAAAAGGCCAGAGGTGTCATGACCGAAACGACCAGAGATCAGACCACCACGGCCCCTTGCAGGCTGGCCACACCCCCAAGCAACTGGTTAGGGGCAATCAGGCAGGCAGACAGAGTGGTTAGGGGTGATCAGGTAGGCAGGCAAGCAGTTAGGGGTAATCAGGTAGGCAGACAGGCCCTCGCAGGGCTAGCCCTGACCCCCAGCAAAGAAAGAGGGAGGTCCAGGCCAGCCAAGCCATCGCACCCCATTCTGTCACCTGCAGAGGGAGGCCACTGGTGGCAGGGAAGGGGGGGCAGCAGTGCACAGATGGCAAGCAATGGCAGCGGCAGGGGTGGGGATGGGGCCAGCTGTCTGCAGCCTGGGGAAGGATAGCCCCAATAGACCCTGATCTCAGGCCAGGCCTATGGACCCTATCTGAGGGGTCCCAGATTGTGAGAGGGTGCAGGCTGGGCTGAGGGACCCCGCCGAGTGCACGAATTTTCGTGCACCGGGCCTCTAATTATAGATAAGAACAGGCTAGGCTCCAAGCAGCTATTCTTCAAATGCATGCACGTATTCTGAACCTATCCTGCTAATCCTTAATTATATTCTAATAGTCAAGGTTACTATAATACTAACGGTAATAAGACTGATAACAAATACATATCCAAATGTGTTCCCACCACAATTTTCATATGGACTATGTATGATAAAACTAGGTGAGATAATGGAATATTATTCAGCCCTAAAAAGGACAGCAAAGCTACAACACGAACTGAAATAAGTCAGTCACTAAAATAACAATACTGTATGATTCCACCTACATTAAGTATGCAGAGGTGGAGGGCAGGTATGGACATAAAGTTACTATTTAATGGGTACAGTTTCAGCTTGGGAAGATGAAAAAAGTTCTGGAAACTGATGGTGGTGATGGTTGCACAACGTGAAAGTTCTTAATGATACTGGACCATACACTTAAAAATGGTTAAATTGGTAAATTTTGGGCTATGTATATTTTATCATACTTTTTTAAACACTAGATGAGACAAAGTTTCCTCATGTGATTTCTTTCTTTGTATTTAAAGTTTAACATTTAATGAATAAGTACTTGAACACTGCAAAATTAATATGGTTCTTAATGGTTTAAAAAATTTTCAAGTCCAATTCATATAAACTGTTACTTAGTACAAAAGTATTTAGTCAAATGTTAGTTGTTGAATTCTATTTCCTAGTGTATGTATCAATTATTTTGTGACTTTAAAACCCATATTTAGGCCTGGCTGGATGACCTAGTTGGTTGGAGCGTTATCTCATACACCAAAAAGGTTGTGGATTCTGCCCTAGCTGGTTTGGCTCAGTGGATAGAGCGTCAGCCTGGGGAATGAAGAGTCCTGGGTTTGAGTCCAGTCAAGGGCATATGCCTGGGTTGTGGGCTCAATCCCCAGTAGGAGGTGTGCAGGAGGCAACCAATCAATGATTCTCTCTCATCATTGATGTTTCTATCTCTCTCTCCCTCTCACTTCCTCTCTGAAATCAATAAAAATATATTAAAAAAAAAAAAAAGGTTGTGGGTTCAATCCCCAACTAGGGCATGTACAGGAGGCACCAATCAATGTTCCTCTCCCATACTGATGTTTCTCTCTCTCTCCCCTCCTCCTCCCTCCCTTCCACTCTCTCTAAAATAATAATAAAGTTAAAAAAAAACAACAGAGTTAAGTGCACACTACTATGGATGTGCATAACTGTATTCCCTCAAAGGTATAATGGCTGCACTTGGCATCATCATTATTTAAAAACTCACATACACGAAGATATAAAGAATAAGGCTTAAACTTACTTTTGTCACCATAACCACCACAAAGTTTTTCTCATCAATTTTATATTCTTTTAGAGCAGTATCATCATTGAGGATTTTACCTGGTATATTAAAAAAAAAAAAGTTATTTAAGGCACAGTAACCTTTGTCATAGATATACCTGAAGTTAAAACAATCATCAACATCAATTCTATCAATTAAAATACTTTCCCAAAAGAAAAACATTAACTAATCAGCCAAGATGAGGATAAATATAAATGGAAACACAGTTAAGAAGGCATAAGCATTTGACTAAAAGATAACAAACACATATATAGTATATAGATATCCCAAGCAATTCTTAAAAATTACTTATAATAAAAATACTTGATGGTTAAGGAAATATTAACAAGGTCCCAAGAAAAAAAATTATAAAGACAAGCAAAATTTAATATTCAGATTGCACAAGGATTCCTCCTGGGGAACAACTTATAATCCTTCTTCCTGGAGGAAGGAGAAAAGAACAAACTTCCTGATCCCACAAATACTAGATGCCTGGCAAGACAGAAATGTTCCAATGGTATAAAAGTGATACTCATAATAAAAAACACTTCTGCTCTCGCCGGTTTGGCTCAATGGACAGAGCATCGGCCTGCGGACTGAAGGGACCAGAGTTCAATTCCAGTCAAGGGTTGCGGGCTCATTTACCGGTCAGGACATGTAGGAGGCAGCCAATCAATGATTCTCTCTCATCATTGATGTTTCTATCTCTCTCCCTTCCTCTCTGAAATCAATACAAACACACACACACACACACACACATACACACACACACACACGTGTACATATATATATATTTTAAAGTACTTCATAAAATGATTTAGTATACAGAAATGACAAGATGATATAGAGCTGGGTAAGACACAAAGAAGTACATAAGACTTCGATGGGCAAGAGTGGCGGGGGCAGGGAGTCAATCGGGGGAAAAAGAAGACATATTAAATACTTAAAAAAAAAAAAAAGAGCCAAACTGGTTTGGCTCAGTGGATAGAGTGTCGGCCTGTGGACTCAAGGGTCCCAGGTTCGATTCCAGTCAAGGGCATGTACCCTGATTGCAGGCACATCCCCAGTGGGGGGCGTGCAGGAGGCAGCTGATCGATCTCTCTCATCGATGTTTCTAACTCTCTATCCCTCTCCCTTCTTCTCTGTAAAAAATCAATAAAATATATGAAAAAAAAAAAAGACTTCAGTAATGCTAAAGGTCAAATGTTAGGTCAAGATTCCTTCAGGTTTCCTTTACCTTTAACTTGTTTTCTGTTTTTAAAAAGTTCTTGAATAAAAGGCTACAGATACTAAAACCAAAAAGAATAATCTATCTACTCTATGGAACTGAGAAAACAGACCAAGACTAGGAATCAGAAATTATAGTTTTATGTCTGCCATCAACAACCTGCCTCTTTAGGCTGCTGTTTCCTAATTTTGGGATTAGTGTTTTTTTTAAACTATCTCAGTTAAGAAAATACTACGAAATCCCTATCTAGAAAGAGATAAGAATCCATGGGCATCTAAGACCTACCTTACTGAAATCTACAATGATGATGTTATGCTAATTTTGAAGAATAAGAAAAAGCATTTTCTCCACAAAAGTCAAATATCAAGTCTATTTTTAAAATACATTTTCCTGGTTACTATAAGGCTAGTAGTGCAATTTCTTTTCTAAAATTAAAAGAATGTCACAGGAGGAAGAAAATAGCACATTAATTTCAATGTTCAATCCATACCTGCATAAATTAACTTCTGACCAGCTACAGGAAAGGCATCTTTCCCCTTTTCAGATTCAATCTTCTCTTTCAGTGCTTTCACCTGTAGTAAAAATAAAGATTTTTGTTTTGGAAAGTCTAAACAACAAATGACAACACAGAATCTGAATAAATGATGCAAGAAAAAATTTTTATATACATTAATGCTTCAAAAAACTTAATGATCATACCTTTACAATATTTTATCGAAAGACCGATTAAGTTAAATAACACATATTTGTTTCCACACTTTTTTCTAGAAATAAAGAAGTGATGCAACATTTGCAACTATGACTGCTTGGTGAAAATCATGAATTACAGACCACACATGTTACTATGACTGACTCCAGTACTCAGAACAGTAGTACACAGTGGTTAAGCACATAGTAGGTGCTCAGTTATTACTTGCTGAATGGGTAAATTAATGTAGCATAAAAATGTTTAGAAAAAAATAAAAGAAACAAGCAGGAATCTCATTCTTTGACAAGTCAGGATAAGTAGGCAACTAAGATTTAAAGGAGATATATATTTTCTACCCAATAAAAACTGTATTTTCACTTCTAGGACCCATATAGAATATATCTTTTAACAATTTGTTTTTTTTTAAAAAATATTTTTGTTGATTTCAGAGAGGAAAGGAGAGGGAGAGAGAGATAGAAACATCAATGATGACAGAGACTCAGTAATTGGCTACCTCCTGCTGGGGATTGTGCTGGCAACCAGGGGCATGTGCCCTGACCTGGATCAAACCATGACCTCCTGGATCATAGGTTGATACTCAACCACTGAGCGACAATGGTTGGGCTCTTTTAACAGTTTAGTCCATAAAGACTATTTCACTGTTTCCAAAAGCCTAAATAAGTAATGACCACTCTCTTCCTTTGCTTATTAAAAGAAAGGATTAGGAAGAGAGAGGAAAAAAAAACAACAAACCTTGCAAATAAAGCAGGACAAAGACAACAAAACAATTTCAACCATTTACTAATAAGTGACATTTGCTGCAAAGAAATAAAAATTGTGATTAAAGAATATTAGGAAGATAACAATGAAAACTCTATACACATCAATACCTATATGATTTGGCTAAGAAGGTAATCAGACTAACACTTAAAAGTATTTATTATTAAACAAAGAAGGAAAATTAATAAGCTAAGCACACAATTCAAATAGAATAAGATAAATACTAAAAGGAAAAATGCAAGTCAAAGAAATTAATTAAGAAAAGTGAAATGGTAGAAAAAGGTTCTTGTGCCAACAGAAAAATAAACAAATGACAGGGGCAGGCAAATCACAATTACAGTAAAAAAAAAAAAAAAGTTCAATGTCTTTATTAACCAAAGCATGTATCAGGTGTCCCCCAAAAATGTAGACACACTTTAACAAGCTGATAGCTCAATTTTGAAAATGTAATGTATTTTAATAAACACTGCCTTTATAATTATTCAAAGTGTGTATATACATTTTTGGGGAATATATATATATATATTTTTTTTTTGGGGGGGGGATATATTAGTAACTCTTTGCCTTGATATCACAGTTGCAGCACAGTAGCTTCATCTGTGGTACCAGCAAGTCCAGCACCTACAGGGCAGCCAAAAGCGTATCTTTCTTCTTTTTCTTTTTAATATATGAACCTGGGCATGTGCCCTGACTGGGAATCAAACCAGTGACCTCTTGGTTCCTGGGTCAAGGCTCAACCGATGAGCAACACAAGCTGTGACAAAAACATGGATTTTAATGTCAGACCTATTGAACAATTCTTGGTATTAAGTGTGAAGAGATACATTCTCAGAATGAGAGTATCAAATGATAAAGGGCAATATGCCAAAATGCCTCAACTCTTTTTTTTGGGGGGGGGGGGGGGAAGGATTTGACCCAGCAATATCACTTTAGGTAATGCATCAAAGAAAATAATTAAACTATGACTTTGGAACCGGGTTCACTGACCTGTCCAAAATTCTGGCATTGTTCCTTAACCTCAACACAATGATCTTTACTTTAATCCACTTAAGTCATCTAGTAGTCACAGGACACAGGCTGAATCTTGTTATCCCCAAACTTTTCCATTTTTGAAATTTTAAGTACCAATGCCATATTCCTACTAGCTCTCTCAGAACTGTTCACTACACCTGGTCTTGTACCTCATTAGGACTTTGGTCCCTAGATCGTCTACTTCCATTTTTATCTTTACTGTTAGCTCTACTCAGCTTAGACAACAATGCCACTGCTTCTATCACTTTCTTCTCTATCACACACTTTCTTGTCTTTCTGCTGCTCCTGCAAGGCAAAATTTCATATTTGGATTGACACAATTAAATCATCAGTACTCAACATAAAATTATTTCAACCACTCTGTGGTGTCAGTCTCCTCTCTCTCACTTAGGTAACGAATCTTACCATTAACTACCTGACTGCCAATCCACATTTCTATCCAGTCTTCTAAATGCCACTGGTGAAAATGAACGATATCCTCCCTCCTTCTATTCTCCTAGTTAGCCCTCTCTTCCATTCTCCAAGAGGTATTTCAAAGCTGTAGTCTCCTCTAAATCTGATTCCCAACACAACCCACCCCATGAGCATCTTCTACTTCATTCAAAACATAGAGATATCAGAGGAACTCACCCTCAGCTTTCCGGCACAAATGGCACTTCTTTTTTTGCATCTCTAATCTCCTTCCCACCTAGTGGTCCCGGGTTCTTCTTCCTATGTTCCCCAGTACCTTGCTAAAGTCATTATGTTTCCTACCCCCCACCCCACCTTGATTTTCAACTTCTCCATCAAAGCCAGTTCATTTCCATTCACATTTATTTATTTTTTAATACATTTTTTATTGATTTCAGATAGGGAGAGGGAGAGATAGAAACTCCATGATGAGAGAGAATCATGGATCCGCTGCCTCCTGCACGCCCCCACTGGGGATGTGCCCACAACCCAGGCATGTACCCTTTACCGGAATCGAACCCGGGACCCTTCAGTCCGCAGGCCAACGCTCTATCCGCTGAGCCAAACCAGGTAGGTCTCCATTCACATTTAAACAGATCCAAATCTCTATCATCTTAAAAACAAAACAAGCAAACAATAAATTCACAACCCCTTGTCTCTGTTAGCTACACTCTCCTTCCCTTAGTCTCAAGCATGTTTCAAAAATTTAACTACATACATTGTCTTCACTTACGGTAACTCCACACCTATTTCTCCTGTGCAATACAGTGCTGATAAACAGATGCATGAACTTTGTTCTCATTTTGTTGCTTATTTTCTCTAGTAGTGCCTACTCCCACAATTCCGTTTAGACTGCACTTACCAGTATCACTGATTTCAGCAATCATAATCAGACATTTATCAGTCCTTCCCTATTTTACTTGACCTTCTGTCACATTTGACATTAACCATCTTCTTTCACACTGTCTTCCTTTGGCTTCCACAGCACCATACTCTTCTGGTTTTCCTCCTATTTATTTACTCCTTTGTGAAATCCTCTTCCTTAGCCAGCCCTTTAAGGCTGCCTTTTCTTTTATTCCAGGATAATCTATCCCATCTACTCCTAGTTTTAACAACCATCCAGAGGTTAGCTGTATCTTGCCTAAGTCTTCCCTAACCCAAGGAAATTGAGCACACTTCGGAACCGCTTATGAAAGTCTTCTTTCTAGATGTTGCAAAGGGATAGGTAGCAACTGTGCCCATGGTTTCTCTTGGGAAGGTTATGGCCAGCAACGTAAGCAGTTATGACTCCTGTAACTGTGTTGAGCCTGTGTCAATGCTCCTCTTCCAGTAAGTCATCTCAATGGGTGGATGGAAAACTGAGCTCCACACTCCCAGTAAATAACCAGGGCTACTTTATCCAAGGGTAATAAGCAAGCAGGGACCAAACTTTCATTTTGCTACTTATCCCCTCCTAAAGAATGGGAGTTTATCACTAACACAACTAGAAACAAAGCATGGTTAACACTCAAGAAATCAAACTTTTTTTTCCTAGCCACATACTTCTCTTATGAAATTGTGCACTCTGAAAGAAAAGCATACTTGATATCTAATACTAAACATAGTTGACATGGCTTCCCGCCCCCTCGCCCAAGAGGGAGACAATTATAATACAGGTATACATCATTTCCATGTGCTTTTACTTGATTGTGCTTCATAGATGTTGCAGTTTTTAATGAACTGAAGGCAAGATCCCCCCGCACCCCCGCCCAAATATTACAACTCACTTTATTGTGGTGGTCTGGAACCGAATCAGCAGTATCTCTGAGTTATGCCTGTAGTCTATTAAGAAGTGCTAGTGCAAAAGCTGATAGGCTGTCTTTTTTATCCCATTCTCTTGTGAGGTAGTTTTCTCTTGCTTCTTCCATACTCCTCACATTAAATAATTTACCCAGTGGTTCCAACTTACCATATAACTATTTTCCAATGTGAACACTACATTGCATCCCATGGCACTACCCTAGTTCAGGCCAACAACCATTCAAAGTAGTCATTTTCATTGAACAAATTTAAATTTTATGTTTCAGATATCAAAATGTCTTATAGCAGTATAACGTTTTACATGTCTGTCTTCTTAACATAGTTTTGCATAAGACTTCTAAAACTACTGCTTACTGATTAGGTCAACAATTAAATATTTATAATAACTCAGCTTCCTCAATATTATTTTCTTTATTACTGTTGTAACTATGTTGTTTCTTATTACTGTTATAACTGTACACAGGAAAAAGTTATGCAAGCTGCCCCAAAACATCCCAGCTAAATGACTAACAGGTCATAGGTGCTATGTGCTTACCATATGCCAAGCGGTATACAAAGAGCTTCACAATATTTAACTCATTTAACCTGTGGTGCATCTCTGTTTGAATCCCAGCTAGTTACTCATGTGGAAGTTGGTATTTGTAAACAAATACCATTGAATACTGCTATAGGCATTTTTGAGGCAATATGCAAGCCTTTGATCCAATAATTCCCTACCTAGAAATCAATGCTAGAGATGCTCACACAAGTATTTCAAAGATATATGAACAAAATATGGCACTACATTTCTGTAGGTAATACTGAAAATTACCCAAATATCCATCAATTGTGAATTGATAAAATATACTATTGCACATGCATTCATCTAAATACTATGCAATACAAGAATGACTATATATGTAAGGCATTCAATGAATGCATGTACATATGAATGAGTGAATGAAAAATCTGCAATTATCTTTAAAAGACAATAGCTAGTTGCCAAGCAATTTGTTTTCTTTAAATATAGTGTAGCTGTGTTTATATATTACATGTAGGTATAAAAATGACTAGGATACAGAGTCTAGTGGTTTCTTAGACCAGTGGCGCAAAGCCTATCACTTTTTACTTTATATACTTTACTTACTATAAAAGCCTGAATTATTTTAGTAATCTAAGAGAAAACTTAGAGCTTAAAAGAAAAGAACTCCACCTCACTGCACTCCTTCAACCATTGCTTACTAGTATCACACAAGAATATACTGCAATTTGGGGAGCAGATTCCATTATTAAAGTAAAGTCTGAGGCAGTAGTTCTAGTATTACATAGCTTAGCAAATTAAAAAAAATAAGAGCAACTAAATTAACCAATTTACTAATGGTTAACTGCCAAAATGTTTCCTGAATCTCTCTCCCAAAGTTGGTTCCTGCTAATTCTGAGAATAGAATTGATTATAAATATGTTAGTTGGTTTCAGTGCAAGTGGAAAAATCTCCCCACGGGACCCAAGGAATGAAAAAATATAGTACAAGAAAAGTGATTTTTAAAAAATGAAACAGTAACTGAGACTAGAATATTTTTTTAAAAATATATTTTATTGATTTTTTACAGAGAGGAAGGGAGAGGGATAGAGAGTTAGAAACATCGATGAGAGAGAAACATAGATCAGCTGCCTCCTGCACATCCCCCACTGGGGAAGTGCCCCCAACCCAGGTACATGCCCTTGACCAGAATTGAACCCGGGACCCTTCAGTCCGCAGGCGGACGCTCTATCCACTGAGCCAAACCGGTTCCGGCAAGAGACTACAATATTAATAATGTGCAAAGAGACAGTAAACAAAGGAATTAATTCTTTTTGCCCCTCAAAGGCAATTAATTCTTAAAGTAGGGTCAAGAATTTAAGAGGTATGCCTGTGGTCCCAAAATCCTACTTTAAATATAATATCCAGGTATTTAGGGTCCTAAGCCAACCTAGTCATGCCAATTTAATCTATTCTATTATAAAAATATATTCCTAATAGTATAATTTCAACAAGATCAAAAGATGTACAGAGTTTGAAGACTAAGTAGAAATGTAGAAAATCCCAAGATACTGTAACTTTTAAAGTTTTTATGCAGGCAGAGAATGTGCACCGGGCCACTAGTCCACTATAAAAGGAGGCTAACAGGTAGGTAGCTCTGGCAGGCACTTGTAAAAGTTGTCTCAATTGTTTCTATATTGTCAAGAAAATATAAAATCTGGGGTCATCAGCTGAAAATAAGGAGAGAAGATATGAAATCTGCCTAGGGCAGTGGAAGAGTTGAATGCAATGGGGAAATGTGTGCCTATCAGGCAATACATAGGGTCTAGTTAAGGCTGATGTTTATGAATTTATTTTTATCTTTTTCTAGGTTGAGAAGTAGTATCTTTTTTTTTAAAAAAAATATATTTTATTGATTTTTTACAGAGAGGAAGGGAGAGAGATAGAGAGTTAGAAACATCGATGAGAGAGAAACATCGATCAGCTGCCTCCTGCACATCTCCTACTGGGGATATGCCCGCAACCCAGGTACATGCCCTTGACCGGAATCGAACCTGGGACCTTTCAGTCCGCAGGCCGACGCTCTATCCATTGAGCCAAACCGGTTTCGGCGAGAAGTAGTATCTTTAATGAAGAAAATCTGGAGAGCACAGAAAAGTCAAAAGAAATAAAATTTATCCCTATTTCCACCTTCCAGAGATAGCTGTTGGCTGTGAAAACAGCACGAGGTGTTATAGAGCGGTGGAGTCAAACCGGACATCTGTTCAACAACCTTGGTACTTGAGTTTTGGCTAAGAAAGAATTCAGAACCAAGACTTGGCTACAAGAGAAAGTTTATTTAGAAAGTCACAGAGGTAGAAGTGACCCAGCTGAGCTGCATGGGCTCAAGGAGCAAGTTACAAAGGCCAATGTTCATGAATTTAAGTGAGACAAGACAATGTGGCTATGTGTTCATCTTCCAGCTGCACAGATGCAAGCACAGACATAGGGCTGAATTTAATCACACTTGGAGTTTTACAAGCAAGAACAATGGAGTGTGAGTGGGATCATATTGCCAAGCACTGTCACAGTTCTAAGCACTTGATGTATATTACCTCAAACTCATATAACCTTCAAAACAACCCTATGAAGTTAGTACTTCCAGTGGCAGTGCTCTCATTTTACAGTATGGAAACAGGCACATTAATTGAGTAACTTGCCCAAGGGCACATAGCAAATGCTACAGCCAGGACCAAAACTCTGGCAGCTTGGCTCAAGAGAGATGCTATGCTGACCCTTGCATGTGGATGATTTTAATCACCAGCCTATTTGTGGCTGGGCATGAGTGGAAGCAATAACATGATGGAAGGAGTGAAAAGAAATATGGATAAGATGGATTATAGGTCTCACTAGAACTGAAATCAGAGAGAAGGTAAAGTGAGATACCAAAACCAGATACTGGAAATGGGAAAAGAGCTACAGCCAACAATAATGGTAAGTGATAGTTGCTAATCAATGGGATTGAAGTAGAGTGGAAGGAAAGATCACTGGATGAGAATTTAAGGAATAGAAGGCCAGGGACCATCTCTCACACGTATTGAAACTACATACCAAGGTCATTGACTATGTGACCCCAGGCAAGTTACTAATCATGCTAGGCGTGATTTCTTCCTTTTAAAACATACACTACATATTTTTCATTATTCTCGTATGGATTTCTTTTTAAAATAACACCTACCGCAAGCTGTGAAGCTCAGCATATTGTAATCATTTTCATGTTTTTAACCCACTGATAAAAACAGCTCTACCAAGAAAAGGGGGAATGTCAAGGATAATTACCAATATATGTCTATAGGTACTCTCTCCACTTCCTCATCTCCCAAGCATTCATTCCTCAATCCACCCAAATCTAACTCTGGTCCCACCACTCTATGGAGACTACTCATCACGGTCAACGATGATCCCCAAGTTGCCAAAACCAAATGTCATGTAGTTTTAAATTTCACTTTTGATTTCTCAATTATTAGACACATTTGACCTTTTCCTCCTTCTTGAAACATTTTTTCTTGGATTCTTCCTACCTTAAAGATTTGTTCTTTGATTGACCTCATCACTATTCAATCTTCACATGTTAGAGTATCCCAGGATTAAGCCATAGGCCCTATCCTATTACCCAGCAATACTCTCATCAAGGTTCCTCAATTCCAATAGCATAGATGTTAGTTAAATTTATACAATGAATACTTTAGGCATTAAGGCTCAAAAAAGACTAGGCATTAAAAAATACTGGGTGAATCCTCATCTAGTCCCATGGACTGAAGTCAACCATCTATGCTGTCTACTGTCAGTATCTATCTCCAGCCCAAACTTCTCTCTGGAATCGAGATTCATAACAAATCTCCTTATCCCCACTTAAATGTTTAATAGGCATCTTAAACTAAGTCTTGTGGCCCCATCCCAACTCCCAAACCTGTTCCTCTCCCAGCCCTGCACAGGAAAAGAATTTAAGTATTCACATAATTTATACAACCAAAATCTAGGTTTAATCTTCTATTTCTTAATTTTTCCCATGCCAACCTATCAAAAAAGTCTCAACTCTACACTCCCAAGCTATCTCAAATCCATCCACTTCTACTTCCTTGGCCAAAGAATGCACTGCTTAAGACAACTGTGCAAGCCTCCTAACTGGTCTCCCTGCTTTCACTCCTGCTCATTCTACTATCTCTTCTCCATATAGCAGTCCAAGTAACTCTTTAAAATCATACAAGAAATTATTTCCACCTGTTTAAAATTCCCCAAAGGTTTCCTATTCTACCTTGAAACCCCCCAGATGATTAGAGAGCCTTACAGATTCTGGCCCCTAACCTAACCCTCCATCCAATCTCTAATCTCTCTGCCCACCCCTACCAGATTGGCAATACAGGCTTTTTGGTTCCCTAAATACACTCTTCTAAAGGTCTTAAACACACACACACACACACACACCAAAAAACCATTCTCTTTTTCCTAAATTTATGTTTTAAAGTTTTTTTTAAAATTTATTTATTTTTTAATTTTCTTTTTTGTTTTTGTTCATCCTCACCTGTGGATATTTTTCCATTGATTCTTAGAGAGATTGGAAAGGAGGAGGAGGAGGAGGAGGAGGAGGAGGAGGAGGAGGAGGAGGAGGAGAAGGAGGAAAGGAGGGAGGGACAGAGAGAGACAAACATGGATCGACTATCTCCTGGGAATCGAGCCCAAAACCCAGGCATGTGTCCTGACGGAATCAAACCAGTGACCTCTTGGTGCATGGGACTACTCTCAACCCATTGAGCCACAATGGCTGGGCCACTGGTTGCTTCTAATTTGTGCCCTGACTGGGGATCAAACCCACAACCTTGGCATATAGGGATGATGCTCTTACCAACTAAGTTCCCCGCCAGGGCTTAAGGATCTTTACCTATAGAAAATACTCTCCCCATCTGAGTGCTTATTACTACTCAGATCTCAGTTTAAATGTAACCTTATTCAAAAAGGCTTTTTGTGACCAATTTAAAAGTAGCCACCCTGACATGCACTAACGCATTACCTCACCCTATTTCAATTCTCTACATAACCATTATCTGGTTTTAAAAATTTGATTTTTGACTGATTTATTCCACTGTAATGTATGCACCATGACAGCAGGCCGTGACATTTAATAAGTACTCAACAAATAGTAAATAAATGAATCAACAAGCAAACATGAGGGATCACTGACTTGATAGTTCACCAAGAATGCATCGAATTCATTCAAAAGAACTTTATAAAATGCTTACTGTGTGCCAGGTATAGAATGAGCAGAAGTCTGGCAGAAACCATACCAGATTTCCTAGGTCCTCTCCATATTTTGTTTTACCAATATGCCAAGAAATCTTAGTTTGATCTCTGCAATTTAGATTTTAATATACTTACTACTTGATGTTTTAATAATCTAAGAAACATTTACCATAAGGCACTATCTCCATCACAACTGTATTTAAATACAATAAACCACAATAGGAAAAAGTCACTAATAAAAAATGGCTAGCAAACACCACATATAGGACAAGTACTAGAGCAAGAGCATAATCAACATTATGTGGACGAAAGGGGCCAAATGCTAACCTGACAAGCTCAGGGAAGGCCTGCATGACAGTCTTGCAAACTCTTAAGACCTAAAGTAATCACAAAGATGGTCTGAAATTGAAAGGGTCGTTCGACTGCTAAAGGGGACGCGACCCACAGGTTGAGAACCACTGTCCTAGGCCAATATCTCCCCTGATAAGGTCAATCTTTACCTTAACTGAGCCTATTCTCTTTTTGGATCTATGATAGCATATCCTTGAAATGTCAGGGTAACTTGTAACTTCCCTTTTTCTGGAACCCTCAGGACACAACCAAATGCCCTGGGTGCGAGGACAGATCCACAAATTCATTATTATTATCATCTTAACTGTTGACTTAAATATCCTGTACCCACCTAAGTAAAAGAAGTATGTGTCTATCATTTTACTTTTTATCAAAATTCCAGAGATTTCCCCTGCTTTCTTCCGCCTCTCTAATTTATCACAAATAGATTTCATGTAACCCACTTACATCTCCTCCTTTGATTGTAATGTATAAAAATAGGTGAAAAACCACCATTCTCTAGAGCAGCGGTTCTCAACCTGTGGGTCGCAACCGCTTTGGGGGTCGAACGACCCTTTCACAGGGGTTGCCTAAGACCATTGGAAAACACATATATAATTACATATTGTTTTTGTGATTAATCACTATGCTTTAATTGTGTTCCATTTGTAACAATGAAAATACATCCTGCAGCCCTGACCGGTTTGGCTCAGTGGATAGAGCGTCGGCCTGGGGACTGAAGGGTCCCTGGTTCGATTCCGGTCAGGGGCATGTACCTTGGTTGCAGGTACATCCCCAGTTGGGGGTGTGCAGGAGGCAGCTGATCGATGTTTCTAACTCTCTATCCTTCTTCCTTCCTCTCTGTAGAAAAGTCAATAAAATATATTTTAAAAAAAAGAAAATACATCCTGCATATCAGATATTTACATTACGATTCATAACAGTAGCAAAATTACAGTTATGAAGTAGCAACGAAAATAATTTTATGGTTGGGGGTCACCACAACATGAGGAACTGTATTAAAGGGTCAAGGCATTAGGAAGGTTGAGAACCACTGCTCTAGAGCATTATCCCAATCCGTTGAGATTCTGCTTTCTGGCAATTGTTGAGTTTGGCTCAAATAAACTCACAAAAAATCTTTACAGGTTTGAATGTTTTGTTAACAACTAGAGGCCCAGTGCACGAAATTTGTACACTGGTAGGGTCCCTAAAGACTGCTAGTCGGGTACTCCCTCCCTTCCCCCGGCTGCCTGCTGCTGCGGACCCCAGCTGGCCCCACCCCTGATTGAACTCCCAGACAACTCCTGGTCAAGGGGACAATTTGCATACTACACTTTTATTATATAGGACTAGAGGCTCGGTGCACGAAATTTGTGCACTCCGGGGGTGGGGGTGGGGCACGGGGTCCCTCAGCCCAGCCTGCACCCTCTCATAGTCTGGGAGCCCTCGGGAGACATCCTACTGCTGGGGAAGCAGGAGAGGCTCCTGCCACTACTGCTGCACTCACCAGCCGTGAGCCCAGCTTCTGGCTGAGCAGGGCTCCCCCTGTGGGAGCACATTAACCACCAGGGGGCAGCTCCTGCGTTGAGCGTCTGCCCCCTGGTGGTCAGTGTGCATCAGAGTGACTGGTCGTTCTGTAGTTCGGTTGATTTGCATATTAGCCTTTTATTATATAGGACTATATAGAAGCATGGAATAGACTGTCCAATCTCAGAGGCAAGGCGGGGGTGGGTGGGATGAGATCAACCTAAGAACTTGTATGCATATATGCCTAACACATGAACACAGATAATACGGTGGTGAAGTCCTGGGGTGGGAGCGGGCTAGAAGGGATCAATGGAAGAAAAGGAAAACATATGTAATACTTTCAACAATAACATTAAAAAAAACAAACACATGAGCCCTAACTGGTTTGGCTCAGTGGATAGAGTGTCCGCCTGCAGACTGAAGGGTCCTGGGTTTGATTCCAGTCAAGGGCACATCCCAGGTTGTGGGCTTGATCCCTAGTAGGGGGTGTGTAGGAGGCAGCTGATCAATGATTCTCATCATTGATGTTTCTATCTCTCTCCCTCTCTTCCCTCCTCTCTCAAATCAATAAAAATAAATTTTAAAAAATAAAGTAATGGGTCCGCTTATAGAGAAATCTTAAACTTTCAATGAAGCCCTAGCTGGTTTGGCATTGAGCACTGGCCCACCGACTGAAGGGTCCCAGTTCGATTCCGGTCAAAGGGCAGGTACCTCGGTTGCAGGCTCAATCGCCAGCCTCCCCCCTCCAGGGGGCGTGTTGGAGGGAACCAATCGATGTGTCTCTCTCACATCAATGTTTCTCTGTCTCTCTCCCTCCCTTCCACTCTAAAAATCAATGGAAAAAATATCCTCGGGTGAGGATTAATAACAAAAAACTTTCAATGTATATACCCAGCTTTAAGGCACTAATATAGTAATATAATTACATTTCAGCTTGTGCATTTAAAGTCTCATGTCAGCTGGGTTGTTATTTTTTGTCTAGTTATTGAAAACACAGAGTGGCAGGGGTTAGCAGACTGAAGGATTAAATCTGTATACCACATATTCTTTCTTGTCATTTTCATTGATACAGGAAGATCTGCACTGCAGTAGAAGAATATCAACTTTTCTTTAATCTACCTGTTCCCCCCCTAATGGGTTTAATAATGGCAAACCAAAAAAATTAAGTGACTATGGATCTGAGCTTAAAAAATCTTTGTGCATTCCATTTCCCTCTAAATATCCATCACACCACCAACCTTCAGAATTTTTAAGAATTTTGTATAAGTATCAGTCTATTATATATCTCAAAATGCTTTATTATATAGCTTAAATTTATCCTTTTCTTTTTTTACAGGAAATCATGTATTTAAAATAGAACTCCACACAATGAAGACTGCTCTTTCAGCAAAGGGTTCTCCATCCTACCTCTTCATTTTGTTTCTATATTGTTTGAATATTTAATAAGAGGAGATGCATTACTTTTGTAATAAAAAGACTTTTGCAATGGTTCAAAATGGCTAGTGTTTTGTCAGCTCGACCAGCATGGCTCAGTGGTTGAGCATCAACCTGTGAACCAGGAAGTCATGGTTTCGATTCCTGGTCAGGGCATATGCCTGGGTTGTGGGCTCAATCCCCAGTGGGGAGCATACAGGGGGCAGAACCAAATCCTCTTGCCTTTCCTTTTACAGTCCTAAGCCAAGACTAGGTCAATTAGGTTTCCAGAAGACCCAAACCAGGTCCTAAAAGTCCCTGTACTCGTCCAGTCCCTCCAGTCAAAGCTCACTCAACAATTATTTGTTCTACAAATGAATCACTCCCCAAATTATTTTTATCTCTCAATTCTTTCTTTCACTCATTTTTGTTCTGCTCATCCCCCACAAGTTTATCTACTGGCAACTTCAAGTTACTTAATTTCCTCAATTCATTCTAATAAAAAATTAAACAAGGACAAACCTTTGAGCAGCCAAAATAGGTCTCAGAGACCAAAATCTGCTCATTTTACGTGGGGTTTCCCTGCAAGTCTCACTATAATCCATTTTCATCATTATTTTATACTAGAGGCCCAGTGCACAAGTGGGTCCTGCACTGCCCCAATAGACAGATGGGAGCCGGGTTGGCTATGGAGAGGGGCCGCAGGCAGTAGGCCGGCTGGCCCCACCCCAAATGCGGTGTGTGTGTGTGTGGGGGGGGCAGATTGGGGGCCAGTGGCCTGGGGGAGAAGCCATGAGGGGTTGAGCGACCAGCCCTGCCCCTGATTGGAGTGGGGGGGGCAGTTGGGGGTGGAGCTGGCTGGGGGAGGGGCCGCAGGAGGTTGGCCGGAGGCCCGTGCCTCTATTGGGGTGAGGGGCAATCAGGGGTGGTGTCAGCCTGGGGAGGGAGAAGGGGGGGGGGAGTTGGTTGGTTGGCGGGCAGCCCCTCCCTCGATCAGGGTGGGAAAGGTTGATCAGGGGCAGGGTGGCCGAGAGGAGGAGCTGCAGGAGGTTGGTCGCGGGCCCCACCCCCGGATTGGGCGGTTCGCTGGCAGCAGTGGGTGACCGGTCGTTCCAGTCGTTACAGCATTCTAGCCACTGGCTTTTCATACACACACACACACACACACACACACACACACACACACACACACACACACATATATATATAGAATACTATCTCTAATATCCTTGGTTACCTAGTTTTCTCAGGGGTGGGGGCCCTATAAGGCTAGAGAAATAATTTGGTCTGGCCCTGCCAAGGCAGTAGGGGTGAGTTAATTAAATGTTTGACCAAATATAGCGGGCTAATTTTTAAGTTGATAATTTTGTATTGCCTCTGAATGTTGTTATAAATATCTAAATGGCCCTTGGCAGAAAAAAAGGTCCCCATCCCTGATCTATACTCATATGGTCTTCACTATTTTCTTTTCTTACTGTAATTCTACATTCAAATTCTGTTTTGAAAATATTAACTAAAAACCACTAAAGATAAAATGTTCTATTTTTAAAACATTTAAGAAATTTAAAGTCATTAAATGAAAATCTACAATTCACTTTAATTAAAATGTCCCATATAGCAGGTTAAATGTTTTCATTTCTTGCCCCAGACTAAGTGTTAGTTTTTACATTTCTACAAGTAGGAAAAAAAAAAAAAGGTAGAGAAACTACTTTGTAACCATGAGCTTTCTGAAAATATGAACTTCTAGAAGTTTTATAATTCATATAACTAATGCATTGCCTTGGAAATAAACTGGAAAATAGCAAATAGTTAAAAATCTATACAAATACAAAATTGGCTCAAAGATTATGTACAAAGTGACCAAAGAGCTATACAAATCTTATAAAATATAAATATTTCAGTAGAGCTGTAGAAAGTCATTGAATAACTTAAATGAACTCACAGATATTAAAAAACTCTTTTGTTTCAATAATTCTGGAATTGATTTTGAATATTATAAGCTGGTCAAATTCCTGCAGCACCAACATTCAGTACTACAAAGAACCAAAATCAAAGACATTTAATGAAAAGTTTTACCTGAAAACATTAAAAAGACAGATGCACTTTAACTTGCATCCTCTAACTTACTACTACACACTAAGCAGTAAAGGAATATTCAAGAATCTGGTTTCTATTAGTAATATCAATCCACAGGGTATTGTCAATTACCTCTGAGGACACTGAAGTTTCTCACCTATAACTGATATCTTCTACACCTTTAAAAGTTTAATCACAGCATACTTCTACACATATCTTGAAAAAAATCATTTTGTAAAACAATTCCAAAAAGGTTGGGAACTATGCCTTTTAAATGTTTCTTAAATGACTAAAGATGTAGAAAACTTTAGATTACATGAGACAGATAAACATACACTACTCAAACCTCACTCAAAGGTAGCCACCGATTAAAAATCAATTCCATTTAGTGACCACCAACTTAAATACTATTTAATCTTCACATCTCTGCAAAGCAGGTACATAACAAGTACAAAGTCACAATGAAACCCATATCTACTTAATAAACACCATGGCCCCTGGTCTCCAAGAACAGAATTAACTACTTTTTAAAATATAGATGGACAGAAAGTTGCTGGTTTAAATTTAGCATTATGACAACCTCAACGGGTGTAGTGAATGGCAATTCCAAAACATAAGCAGTAAATGTAAGATTATGGCATTATTAGATTCTTGGTGTAAAGTTGTTCTGCTTTCAACAGTGGCTCCTTTTGCAGTCACAGATACAAGCTCGCACGGTAATTTACCATGTGGACTTCTGAAGTGTTCAAAGGTTTCATTAACTGCAGAAGGGATTCCAAGTTTTTATTTTTTCTCTCCCACAAAGTGCTATTATTGGGGGTGAGGGGGGATGCAGGGTTCTGCAATTCCGAGGACCCGTTAATCTGGACGTGAGCTTGAGCCTGGGTTTGAAGGGCTCTAAAGCAAAAATCTTCACCACCGGAGGCCTCAGAGTGCACCTATGGGTGCGGATTCGGTGGCGGGAGAACTGCAGCCAAAGGGTTCAGGATATATAGGCACATAAAGAAGTTACCAATTCTGGGGGGACGAGGGCACAGAATTCACTTTCTCCAACCCTCACCCTCACCCTGAGGCAGACGGAACCTGACACCCCCTTTTTAAAAAGCTCATTATCTCCGGTGACCATCTCCCAAGAGCTGCCTAACCAGGTCCACGCAGTGGCAGTGGCGACGCCTACATCTGCCTCCCCCACAACCCCCAGCACCCACACCGGGGGGGCCGGGCGACACCGCCACGGAAGCCGTGGCCCCACCCACCCACCCAATCTCCACTAAGGACTCCTAGGCCAAGGCCCTCTGCACCCCGCGCGCGCGTGCTCCACGCCATTGGCCACCAGGCCCTCGGGCCCGGCCACTGCTTCCTCTTACTCCTGCCACAAAGCCCGAGGCCAACTCCGAGGGGTCGGGGCGGCCGCACGCCATCAGGGCCGGGACGCTGGGACCCCGGGCCCAACCAGCGCCCGGAGCCCTCAGGCCTCATCCAGCGCCTGGGGCCCGGGGCCCACGCACACCGAGCTTTCCCGGTGCACCCGGAGTTGTCCCCGCTCGGGCGCGCCGCCGAGCCCGGCTCGGAGCTGAGGCGGGGACCCCGCGCCCTGCCGCGCCGCCCCCCGCCCAGGCCCGGCGCACCCCTCGTGCTCCCCGCGGCCCCAGCGCGCCCGCCCCGGCCCCGCGCTCCCCTCCGCTCGCACCGTCTCCTCGGGGTCGATGTCGATCTTAAAGGTCTGCTGCTGGAGAGTCTTCAGGGTGACCTGCATGGTGCCGCCGCGCAGCTCCGCTGCCGGGCCTGCTCCAGGTGCTGGCCGCTGGGCGGGGTCTGTGGCCTGGCCTGGCCCTGGGGTCGCCCGCGCTCCTCGTGCGCTCGGAAGGAAGACGGTGGGGGTGGGGATTTGTCACATTCGCCCAGCGGGGCGGCCTCTCCCCCCGCCGTGGCCTCGGGCCGCGCGGCTGCCTCCGCGACTGCGGCCTTTCCCGCGAGATCGGGCCGCCTAGCGTCCTCAGCACCAGCCCCTGAGTGTGCAGGAAGCTCGAGAAGCGCTTCGAGACAAGCAGAGAATCCGCTAGCTCACCACAGGCTGGTGGCCGCCATCATCGTGACTCGCCGAGAGGTGCCCCCTCCCCCACCCGAAAAACCTGGGGGATGGGGCCGGGCTGGCGCAGCGCGCAGGCGTAGGTTGCGGCGAGGCTGTGCGCAGGCGCAGCTAAGAACTCCGCCCCGGAATTGGGGCGGGGCGAATGCGGCTGCGGGACGCCCGCGGCGTACGCAGGCGCAGTGCCTGTGTGTCGTGGGCTTTAGGGCTGCCTCGTAGCGTCGGCAACCTGGGCGTTCTCCCGCTCGCCGCCGCTCCGCCTACGTCCAGGCTCCGCCCGGCGGCTCGAATTGCGCAACCCGTTGGCGTAACCGGGAGCGCAACGTGGAGACCCGACTCGGTGGATTCCAAGCTCTGCAGCTGGGGAACTAGAGGGCGGTAGGTCGGGGCCGGGCTTAAGTGAAAGGATCGTGGTTACCACGGAAATGAGCCCGGCGCCTACCGGACGCTTGCTGTGTGGCTGAGCCCTTGTGGGGGTGACTGGTGCTTTAATCCTGAGAGCACAGACCAGCGCCAGACAGCCTGTGTGGGCCCGGAGCCTAAAGAAAAGGGCCGGTAACGGGAGGTCAAGCTCTTTCAGTCCTTTGGGCAGAACTGTCCAGTGGTTCCTCATCTCACCCAGAGTAAAATAGTTGTTAAAACTCGGCCCTGAGCTCCTGCCTCTCACCATGTCTCTCTCCCGCTAGCTCTGAATGGTGGTGATGGTGGATGTTCAGCACCTGCTTCCGGCTGCCTTTGCACCCGCTGTTCCCGCCCCGAGCCCTCTCTCCCCAGACACCTGGGTGGCTCGCTCTCTCGCCTCCTTTGAATCTCTGCTCACGTGTCACCTTCTCGGTGAGATCTACCTTAGCTGCCTGACCTAAAGCCGCAACTTGCCTAGCTCCATGAACCAGCTCAGTTTTTTTCCCCCTGTAGCATTTATCATCGTATGTTTTTCACCTCCCTTTTTTTTTTTTATTGATTAAGGTATTATATATGTGTCCATATCCCCCCATTGCCCCCCTCACCTCCCTTTTCTAAACCCCAGACTGAAACCGCAGGACGGCAAGGATCTTGTTTTGTTAACGGATATAGAAACGCGCCTGGCACATAGACACACAAATGTTGGTGGAATAGGTGAATGGGCTTCCGGTTCCTCATCAGTGGGATAGGAGAACCTCTATTGTATCTCCTATTATACTCACTACTCAATTATTACTCTGAATACTTCCAGTCACCAAATGTGTGGGATTTCCCCCCCTTCACTGAGCATTCTTCCATTATCTACAGACATCAACTAGATGCCCTACAGTTCAACTAAATTCTGACACTCTCTACCTTTGAGATAGCATCCGATCCCACAAGCTAAGGGCTCAGTCCCATAAGACTGCCCCCACTTCAGATGCCAGTTGCAAATGCCAGCTTGTTACCGGTACTTCAGCTGACTGGCTATAAACTAGAGTTCCTACAACTTCCTTCTTGAGTTTGATCATTTGCTAGAACTTGGGGAAACACATTTACCAGTTTATCCTCCTATATAATAAAAGGCTAATATGCAAATTGTCCCCTTGGCCAGGAATTGACTGGGAGGCCGACCGCCAGCCGCCCTCAGCCCCTCCCCCCAGTTGGCCCCACCCCCAATTGGCCCCTCCACCCCATAGGGAGCAGGCCAGCTGGACACACCCCCCCCACCACCACCTGTGCACGAATTCATGCACCGGGCCTCTATAATCTAATATAATAAAGGATATGATACAAGATACAGCTGAACAGCTGGATGAAATACATAGGGCAAGGTTTGGAAGTGTCCTGAGTGCAGGAACTTCTGTCCCCATGGAGTGTATGGGAATGATGTTCTCATAGATTGCTGGTGAGTTTACAATTTTTTACAACCTTTTCAAAAGTCATTTAGCCACACAGATGGTTCTTAATATCTAGAATTTAAACTGTCATACATACCACTTAGATATCCCTAAAAGTATTTTTCCTCTACTTAGCTATTATGATTTGAAAAGTTGGTTTTATGGTGCAGTCAACCAGCCAGTGGGGCAAAGGCCTGACATTCACAAGTTCTATGTTTAAACAGTATCCTTTACACAACCCAACATTCCTTTTTCTCATTTGACCTGATTTTCTCATTAGTTTTGCAAGAGTAGAAAAATTGTTAGCAATATAAATTGTGAAATATATCTTTTGCTAAAGTTCAATGTGTTCAAATAGTTTTGTGATTATTTTTCTTGTTCTGTTTTTCCCCCAATTCATTCTTTTCCTCATTCAACAGGTTTTTCATTTCTAGCTAAAGCTGATTTTAATGCATTTATTTCAAGCATACCAGGCTTGCCTTTTGAACTAAAAATCATAGCTGACTTTTTGTTGATAGCATGTTTATTTGTTAATTGGTGTATTATAATTTATTCTCCATATTTATTGGGAAGCGATTATATTCCAGGCCCTACCTGTGTCGATGAATCTCTGAATCTTTGCCCTCAAGAGGTTACTAGGATGCAGAGAAATTGCAACCTTTGTGCAGTGCTGGTAGGAATGTAAACGGTGCAGCCATCATGACTGTTCTTCAGAAAATATTAAGCATGAAAATACCATTTGATCCAGGAATTCCACTATGGTTATATATCCAAAAGGATTCAAAGCAGATTCAAACAGATATTTGCACACCCATGTTCACATTAGCATAACTCACCTTAGTCAAAAGGTAGAAACAACCCAAATATCTATTGAATGGAAAGTGAGGGCTCCTTTTTCATGGACCCATGTTTATTATTTGTGGTTTTGCAATACATGCTTGCCTCTATTTTGCAGAGCTTTTATATATTAACTAAGAAGAGCCCCAGGACCCAAAGTGTTTAAAATAGAAAGTTTGAAGATAGCCAAATGTGTGCTAGTTGATTCACAGACTGGACCACAAAGTTTGGATCCCAGTTTAGACTTCAAAAGGAATCGGTAACATCTTTTCAAATTGTAGATTTCAACATAGTCTTACCTACTTTTGCGTTTCAGCCCCACAATTGCAGTCCTTGTCAGAGCCTAAAGGAATGTGATATCTTTTCAGAAATAGTACATCCTTCTTACCATTTATTGTAATTCCCTTGGTCCCATAACACTTTTTCTGGTCCTTACATTTTTACATGCTTTGATTCTTCCAGGATTTTAACATCACTGCTACTATTTATGGTTCTATGTCACTACCATAGAGTTGTCATTTACCTCCATCTTTTTGAATGTTCATCCTATACCCTCGCTTAAAGTGCTGTACGCCATCATGCTAACTTCTTTAAGTATCTCCTCACCTCTTTTCTTTTCATTGGAATTGCCCATAGTCATGTTTCTGAGCACTTTCTGGTACTGTCTCCTTTTGGAAACTTCTGGAATTATGCCTATATTTTCTTAAAATATTTTGAAATCTAGCTTCCTAAAGTCCTCTGTATACATTTTATCCATCTCAACCTTGCCCTCCCTTGAAAGATGCTCATCCCTTTCACTCCAACAAATTACTTTTTCCCATTGGTTGGAATCAGAGTACAGTTATTTTTATACCTTCCTCTACCTTATAGGACATGAAATTGTTAGGAAGGCAAGTAAAAGAATCTGCTTTTATCTGAATGAAGTACCCAGAATGGTATCTCCATTGTGTGTGTTCTGCCAATTGTGTGGCTTTCCTCCAAGTGGCTCAGCTCTGCTTCCCTAACAACATTACTTCTGCTCCTCTCTCCTTTCATCTTCATCCAAGTGTTCAGGAGTTCCTCTGACTCTATTGTTATCACAGCCTACAGTGCTGCTCCATCTCCTTCCAACAGGTCTTTTGCGCACAGCACACCCTTCTATCAGTATGTTCCCATGGATCCATTCCATCACGCCAACCCGCAGTGGTATCTCTGAGGTCTTGTTTGTCACCCTGTGCTGTAATCCCAAGGTTACTCTGTTGCTCATGTTCTGAGCATGATATCTGGATATCTGCTGTGTATGTTTGTTTCCTGATGTCCTTTCCAATTGTTTTCTCATTAAATTACCCAGCATCTCCCTCCTGTTGAAATTCTTCCCAGCCTTCTTGAATGTCATCCATGGAAACCCATTTCAATTTTGTCTAGGTGTTTTTTTTCTCCTTCCCATCTGTTTTCCATTTATAGCCCTTTTGGCCAGAGGAGTTGGTCTCTGACTAAACATTCTTTTCAGTCTTTGAAAAATGCTCTTCATTCTTAGTCAGATATCTGTCATTCCTACATTTGAAGCTATGGCCCTGAAATAAAAAATTACACCAACGTGAAAAAAAAATTACACCAATGTGTATCTAATAGTTCATATTTCATTTCATATTTTATTCTCAACATTTGTGTGTTTTAAATAAATAAGTCCTTTATTTCTTTAGTTTTCGAAGTCTTTTATACCCCAGATTTCACAGTATCTCAAGATACTTCCATACTCTGTTTTCTATTTTGATCAGTTTTCACTTCCCTGTAACTTGGCAGTTGATAGCTTTGACCTTCCACAGAAGTCTCTGCCATAAGCTAGATTCATACTCCATGAAAATAACACCCCTTCTTGCATGCATTGATTGTGTCAATTCTCAGACATTACCATATCCCTCACAAGGGGAGTCCGCATGTCCCAGCATGTAACTTTTCCTCCATAGCTTTCCCATTTCATGTGCCTTCCTCCTCTGTGGGAAAAGAATATTATGGGTGTAGTATAATAGAAAGGAGGCTTGCTCTGCTACTTCTTGCTAGGTAGGTAGAAAGAACAATAACTAAGTGAACTTGCCAAACCTCAGCTTCTTTATCCTTTATGTGGGGATGTCATACTGACTTTACAGGGTTATGATGATGATTTAATAAGATACTATATATGAAACCACTTTGTATGCTGAAAGTAACACAAACTTAGACTTTATTATTATGTTTTCAATTCTGACCCAAGGATGTGTTTTTACTGATATTTTAGAGAGAGAGAGAGAGAAACATCAATGTGAGAGAAACATCGATCAGTTGTCTCCCGTATACGCCCGGACCTAGGTATGTGCCGTGACCAGGAACTGAACCCGCAACCTTTTGGTGTACAGATGATGCTCCAACCAACTGAGCCACCCAGCCAGGGCCAAACTTAGATTTTTAAAGTAATCATTGGATTATTTTTCTTTCAACCAGCAGAGCACATGCAGCTTCATGAGAAGTTGCTTCTACTCCGTATTAACTCATTTACTGAGTGCCTTCTAGAAGCCAGATCCTCTTTAAGGAGAAACGCAGGCATGTGCAGGAAACTTGGTGGTGGACTTCTCAGCGGGGAGGAAAGTAAATTTGGGAGCATGTCCTTCCCCAGAGGATTAAAGTGGACATTGTGGTAGCCTGTGCACTACCCACACACATCTATGCTTTGCGTGTTCTTTGGATTTTAATACGCCAGGCACAAGTGTCTCTGGGCGTCCCAGAGGTCATCCCAGCCATGTGCAAGAATCTGCTTATTTTTTAAAACTGTGGGCAGTTCTGACGTGTATCTCCTACAGGATCCACCATAAGCTAACTTCATCTGGGAACATGCCACAGTACACCCTTCTCTACCCTAACCAGGATGGCATAGCATGGTTCTCTCTGTAGTTTATAGGGCAGTAATAACAACTAACCATTTGTAATAGCAACTATAAATGTCATTGGGTATTGAAACCCTATTATGTGTCACATACTCCACTAAGCTCCTTCTATACATCAGTGTTTTTCAGTCATTTAAAAAAATTACTGCTCCCCTAAGGAACCTTTTTAGACATTTTTTTCTTAATATTCCCTCCATGAAATTTTAATACCACACACATACTGTGTATTTGTTTAGGTACTATATGTATGTAGGTACTACCTGTGCTTTATATGTAAAAAGAGTGATACTTTTTCACCGTCTCTCCCAAGAACCAATTTTCACACCTTTGGGGGCAATATTACCCCACTGAGAATTCATTACATATGATATATAAATATATTACTGTAGATATTAATCATATATAAGTATATTAAATATATAATATATAAACAATATATTAATTATATATTTTTTCTTTCATTCCCTCCTCAGTCATTCCCCAAGTAATCTCTAAACTGTTTGCGCATTTCCTGAATGTATTACACAACTGTTGACACCAGCAAAAGAAACCTTGATCCAGAGGTAACAGCAAACATTCCATTTGAGGAAAGGCTGCATTTTGCACATAGGGCCCAGCCCCCAGCTCAAACCTAGACAGACCCCAGCTTGATGAAGTCCTGTGGCCTCTCTCGATGCACACTAGTTCCTTTGTGACCTCTTCCCCCAGGACCTTGATGCTGAACATTCCTTGTGAGAAATCTGAGGCGCATACTATTGAGGAGCCACAATTTTCCTTCTGCCTGCTGCCAAGTTTCTTGAGAGCCCAACTGTTGGGGTAAGATTTTGTAGAATTTTATATATATACCTACACACACACGCACACACTGCAATCTCTGAGGTCACAAATACTGTCTTTATTTTCTGATGTGTCAAAGGGCTAGAAAATGTGGAAATGTGGGAAGGTCTTGGCAGGACTGGAAAGAGGAGAGAGAGGAGAGAAGGGAAGACTAGAGGGATGGGGTGGGAGGAAAGAGAAAGAAAAGGGGGCGGAGATAAAGTGTAACAGAAAGAGCAAGGGCCTTGGAATCAGACAACTGGCTTGGTCACTTTGTGACCTTGGGAAAGTTACTAAAACACTCTGGGTCAATAATGCTTGTTTTTCAAGTTCTGTGTTTGTATAATGTCTGAGCGACGTTAGAGAAGCACATGAGAGAAGCTGAATTGTGTAAGCATTATTATTATCACACATATTGGTAATAAGAGGAATTCTAAGCAAATGAATTTGCCATTAAAGTTTTCTTAACTTAGAAAAGGCTTGTGCATACCAATACATAGAGGCACAGCCACAAGGCATTCTGGGACCTCAAGAACAAAGGCTGATGACAGAGGATCCTTTTGGAATTTCTAAGGGGCCCAATAAATAGCACCCCTTTTCTCCATTTGAACTAACGGAGAAATAAGACAAAGGAGTCAGCAGATGGAAGCCAATATATGGCCCTTATATTAATAATGCTACTTCATAGAGTGTAGCTTCTATCTTGGAGCAAGTGGAGTTCTTAACATGAACTCCAAAATTTGACCAGCTTACTTAGTAACCTCAGGCAACACCAGAACAGGGCAGTCTTCCCATGTGGGGAAAGATGCTCCCTGTGGGTAGCTCCTAAGAATAGGAACAGAGGCAGGAGTTAGGCCAGTGGTTCTCAACCTTCCTAATGCCGCGACCCTTTAATACAGTTCCTCATGTTGTGATCCCCAACCATAAAATTAGTTTCGTTGCTACTTCATGACTGTAATTTTGCTACTGTTATGAATCGTAATGTAAATATCTGATATGCAGGATGGTCTTAGGCGACCCCTGTGAAAGGGTCGTTCGACCGCCAAAGGGGTCGCGACCCACAGGTTGAGAACTGCTGAATTAGGCCATGCATGACTTCTTTCTCCTAAACTCACCAACCAGATAAGTCAGTTCACCTGCCCGGGGGAGGAATGTGAAAGGGAGCAGAAAAAGCCAGGTGTGTTATGCTAATGGTGTCCTTCCACCTGGATAAGATAAATCAAGAGAGGGTTGGGTATGAGCTTCCAACCTCCAACTGTCCCAAAGTCAATAATGGGAGGTGGCCAAAATCAGGAGAGTTTAATGAGACCACAGAACTGGGGATGGAGTGGAAAGGAGGGAAACTGTAGCCCAGCTGCCGTGGCTCAGTGGTTGAGTTATCAGCCTATGAACCAGGAGGTCAGGGTTCGGGCCACATGCCTGTATTATAGGCTCCTTTGCCAGGGTAGGGCCTGCAAGAGGCAGCCAATCAATGATTCTCGTCATTGATATTTCTATCTCTCCCTCTCCCTTCCACTCTGAAATCAATAAAAATATATTTTAAAAAAGAAGAAAGAAAGGATACTGTAGTGTGCTGCAAGATGTTTAACAATTAGCTCTCTGGAAAAAAATGATATCAATTTATACATTTTACTGATGATAAAGGGTGTGTAGCACACAATATATAAATGATAATAAAATATACGATACTTTTTCTTTTAAATTTCATATAGCCAACTGATTCTGACAGTGCTTTCACTGAGTTTTGCTGAATTCATATCTATAGCCAGTGTATGGGTTGCAATTCAACCATGATTGAAAAGTGGAGTAATTTCCACCATCCAGATAACAATAGATGAAAATAACTCACGGGCATAGACAATAGTAAAATGTAGCAAGATTATTAAGAAGTGATGAGTTTTGTGTACTTAAGATCTTTTAATATAAATCAATTGTAAGTTTATGTCATTTAACTTTGAATAATGGCTGCGTTTAACAGTCCAACTTGTAAAAAGCCTGAAAATATATCAGTTGGCACACCGCTGAGGGATATTCCACAGTCCTAGTTATGTTTTTCACAGGAGTGGCAAATAACAGTTCAATCCCCACCTACAGAGATATTTTGGTGACACTTGTGAAGTGAGGGGTGGGCAGGCTGCAAGGATCTCCAGGCAGGAAGAACAGCATCCACCAGGGGTCAGTGTGGTCCCAGATGTAGGGAGCCAGGCTTGTGGTTACTAGATGATTATAGATAAGGGCCACATCTGGAGGCAGAAGGCTGAGACTCAGGGCTTCTTTCTGGGTGTTGACCAATCCGGAAACCAAAATAGAAGTCCTGAGGACTATTGGAGAAGTGATTAGGGGAGAAGCCTCCTGCTCCCCATACCCATCTGGCTATGGAAAGGGCGGCAAGATCCATTCTGGACACCTCTTCTGGTGGGGTGAGAACTCATTCTAGACAAAGGATGAACTTGGGCTCAGGAGCAAGGGTGGGACAGAAGTTTACTGGAAATGGGACTCAGGCCTGTAGTTGAAAGGGCCTAGAAAGGGAGACCAACACTAGAAGCAAAGCAGGATTTTTTACTCAGTTAAATAATTTGGAGCTTGGAGGGCATAAGCAGAATTACAAAAATCCAATTTCCAAACTTTTCTCTTTCTTGCACGTAGGAATTATGGATGAGTTTTTAAACAGGAGCAGATTATATAGCACAACACACCCATCATCAACAGAGGTTCTGATATTTTAAGTACTTTAATTTATCCTAATTTCATTTTTTGTTTTTTTAAAAATATATTTTATTGATTTTTTTACAGAGAGGAAGGGAGAATGATAGAGAGTTAGAAACATCGATGAGAGAGAAACATCAATCAGCTGCCTCCTGCACACCCCCAACTGGGGATGTGACCGCAACCAATGTACATGCCCTTGACCACCGGAATCGAACCGGGGACACTTCAGTCCCCAGGCTGATGCTCTACCCATTGAGCCAAACCGGTTAGGGCTCCTAATTTCTTTCTTTTTTATATATATTTTATTGATTATTTTACAGAGAGAAAGGGAGAGAGAGATAGAGAGTTAGAAACATTGATGAGAGAGAAACATCGATCAGCTGCCTCCTGCACACCCCCCACCGGGGATGTGCCCGCAACCCAGGTACATGCCCTTGACCAGAATCGAACCTGGGACCTTTCAGTCCGCAGGCTGACGCTCTATCCACTGAGCCAAACCGGTTTCGGCAAGGGCTCCTAATTTCATTTTATATGCTTACAGTCATTTTCTGGCAGGCCCACTTAAGGCTAAAATTCCTCTTAAAGATTTTAATAATATAATGTCTTGGTGACTTACTTTTCCCCTAAGGTAAATCCATCTGCCCTAACAAAGTAAAAGCATAGATGCTGGAAAAATTGCATTTTCTTACTAATTTAATTAAAATTGTCCCTAGCCCTAGCTGGTTTGGCTCAGTGGATTGGGCGTCAGCCTGCTGACGGAAGGGTCCCGGGTTCGATTCCAGTCAAGGGCACATGCCAGGGTTTCAGGCTCGATCTCCAGTGGGGGAACGTGCAGGAGGCAGCCAATCAATAATTCTTTCTCATCATTGATGTTTCCATCTCTCTCTCCTCCCTTCCTCTCTGAAATCAATAAAAATATTTAAAAATAAAATAAAATTGTCCCTAAAGTTGTATAAACTATCCAAATCATTTATATAAAGTAGACTTTTGTTTGTTTCTCTACACTTACCTGCTAGGAGATTCAGTTTGTTTCGTTGTTTTGTTTATGAAGATCTAGCTTTGTACTGAAACTGGAAAGCCCGAGATTTCCAGAGATTTGTGCTTCTCTCTCTTTGCCTGCTTCAGGCATGAATTACTCCCTTGCCAGCCGGATAAAAGTCACTTTATAACTGATGTATGGGCCATAGGTTAATAGAAGATCAACAAATTTAGTTTGAGACAATGTGCGACTTCATTTTACATTGTTATTTTTAACAGTTTATGAACTGCTGTTCGGTGGTATGTTAGAAATAATGGGAGAAGAGTAAATTTGGGTTGATTGATGTCTAGCACAAATTAATTCAAGTTGTTAAATTATTTATTACAGAAAGTATATTATGTCTGTTAACCTAAGAAACATTTATACCTGTAAAGAATTTTTGTGAGTTTATTTGAGCCAAACTGTCACCAATTGTCAAGAAGCAGATTCTCAAAGTATTGAGACAATGCTCTGGAGAATGGCATTTTTTCACCTTGTTTTATACATTACAATCAAAAGAGGAGGCATAAGTGGGTTGCATGAACTCCAATGGTCATAGATTAGGGAGGTATGAGAAATCAAAGTGGGGAAACCTCTAGAACTGGACAAAAAGTAAAATGGTAGACACATACTTCTTTTTCTTAGGTGCATGTAGGGTAGTTGACAGTCAACAGTTAACAGATATAAATAAATAGATAAATAAATAAATAAATAAATAAAAACAATTCACAGATAACAATAACAGTGAGGTTCTCTGCCCTGGAGCCATTTGTTGTGCCCTGAGGGGTCCAGAAAAAGGGGAGTTACAAGTTACCCTGACCTTTCACAGGTATGTTATCTTAGATGCAAAAAGACAATAGGCTCAGGAAAGATCAAAGTTAGTCAGGTTAGCATGTGGTCCCTTTTGGTCCACGTGATTATGTTAAAAAAAACCCCTATGTTTCATACAGAAGAATAAGGAAAAAGATATCTAAAATAAACGATAATAAATAGGATCACCATATACATACTGTTTTATAACTTTAAAAGATTTTTACAGTCCATAATTTTAAACATGCAGAAGTAGAGTAAAATATAATGAATCCTCAGACTTTGTTAATCTTTTTTCATCTATAGTCTTACAATTCTGACAGCATTGTGTTTCGTCTCTCAATATAGAAAAAATAATACCACATTTAAAAATAGTTCTAAAAATTTCTGGTATCATTCATTGTTTAAATTTTCTCAAATTTCTTTTGGGTGTGGGTGTGTGTGGCTCAGACAGTACAATACACTGCAATTAGTTAATATGTCTCTTAACTTTCAAGCTATAGGTTTTTCTGCCATTTTTTTTATTTTTTTACAATTTATTAAAGATAACTTTGTTTTACTTAATATATCACAAACATTGCTTCATCATTTTTCAGGGCTTCATAATATTCCATTGAGTGGATGTTCCTAGTTCATTTGCACAATTCTCTATTGTTGATTCTCTATAATTGTTTCCAGTATTTTCCTGATATTCAACCTATTGCAATAAGTATCCACATACATATATCTCGGAGACTTGCTTGTTATTTATTTAAGAAAAATTGATAGTTGCACAGTTGGTGGTTGAAAGACTCCTCTCTCTCTTTCCCCCAATGCTTTTCCAATGGTATTTCTAAAGTAAAGGTAGGAACTTGCTTTTGAATGTGATTTAAATTTAAGTTCCCCCAAAACTGAGGATTCCTGTAAAAATATTGAAATCATTTCTTACTATACCAGGAAGGTTCAGGATTTAGTAAACAGTTTATCTCATTACAGAGGATTAGAGAGAGGTGTATGGCAAGATGTGGCAGCTGTTTACAGTTAAGGAGCAGGTTAAACTGGAAGGTGTTATATGTCCTCAGCTAGAGGCTATGGGGGATGGGGAGTCCTTCAGCCCGCCCTGTGCCCTCTCGGGCCTAAGCTGGCAGTCGGACATCCCCTGAGGAGTCCTTAGTGCTGCTGAGGAGGTGGGAGAGGCTCCTGCCCCCACCGCTGCGCTCACCAGCTGTGAGCTCTGCTTCTGGCTGAGCCGCGCTCCCCTGTGGGAGCGCATTGACCACCTGGGGGCAGCTCCTGCATTGACGCATCATAGCATCTGGTCGTTTTGCAGTTCAGTATATTTGTGTATTAGGGCTTTATTATATAGGACTAGGGGCCCGGTGCACGAAATTCGTGCACTGGGTGTGTGTGTGTGGGGGGGGGGGGGATGTCCCTCAGCCCAGCCTGCCCCCTCTCACATACTGGGAGCCCTCAGGCATTGACCCCCATCACCCTCCAATCGCAGGATCGGCCCCTTGCCCAGGCCTGATGCCTCTGGCCTAGGCGTCCAGCCGGGCAGCGGGGACCTGCAGTGGCGGGGGGGGGGGGGGCGGGGGGGGCTCCGTGATCGCGCGGGCTCCGCCCCTGCCCCTGCAGAATGCCTCTGGCTGAGGCGTCCGGCCCGGGCAGCGGGGACCCACAGCTGCAGCGGCCCCGCAATCGTGGGCTTCGCTTTAGGCCCAGGCAAGGGGCCCCTAGCTCCTGGGACTGCCAGCTTCGACCGTGCCCAGCTCCCATCGCTGGCTCCACCCCTACTTCCTGCTATCACTGGCCAGGGCAGCAAAGGCACCTGATTCTCCGATCATGGCTGGGGGGCAGGGCAAAGGCGGCCCCAGGGCCGCCTTTGCCCTGCCCCCCAGCTCTTAGCTCCCCCCTGGGTTTCGGATCACTGTCAGTGGCAGGGGGCTTCTTCCTGCTTTCCCTTTCGCCTCCCTGCATTGTGCCTACATATGCAAATTAACCGCCATCTTGTTGGCAGTTAATTTGCATATAGCCCTGATTAGCCAATGAAAAGGGTATTGTCGTACGCCAATTACCATTTTTCTCTTTTATTAGTGTAGATGATTCACCCCTGGCTGGATGAGTCACTTTAGTTTGAACTGAAAATGCCACCTTCTTTTATATGATTGATGAAAAACCCTCAACATGTAGCTAGAATGCCTTGGAAAATGTGTTCATTCCTTCTTTGATGGCTGTGCTCAGACTATAAAGTTACAAGAAAGTCTAATCTCCATGAGAGAATGTGAGTAATTGTTATCACCACAGGGTAGGATTCCATGACTTCCTTTGAAAGCTCTCAAGAATTAATTCAATGTGGGAATGAATGAATGGGAAGGGGAAGAGAGTAAAGACAAAACAAGATCAGCCATGAATTGATAATTATTGAAGCTAGGTGGTGGGTACATGGTAATTCATTTTATTATTCTCTCTAATTTTGGATATGTGTGCAAATTCATGTCTGTAATAAAAATTTAGAATGTCTTTTAGAGCAGTATGATTAATTCATGGCCATGTGGCCCCTAGGTAGCTCTTTGGGGCTCCAACTCCAGCCCTTGATGCAAGCATGAATGAATAAAGATTTCACAATAAATTATTGTAATGGGGTGTTTTTAAAGTAATAACAATTCCTTGGAGAGATTTCAAACGATATTCCACCCAAGTGTGTGCCACCATTCACTTTTATTTTGTGCAGTAAATGAATCATATAGGAATATTCTACAAAGGAAATTATGTTAGCCCCTTGTCAATGACGCTGGAGGATTCTGCCTTATACCCTTCATCAAGGAGACCACTCTTTTAAGACATTGCAGTCTTAAAAAAAAATTATCAATTAAGAAATTCTACCCTGACCAGTTTGGCTCAGTGGATGGAGCATCGGCCTGTGGACTCAAGGGTCTCGGGTTCGATTCCGGTCAAGGGCATGTACCTGGGTTTTGGGCACAACCCCAGTGGGGGGTGTGCAGGAGGCAGCTGATCGATGTTTCTCTCTCTTCGATGTTTATGACTCTGTCCCTCTCCCTTCTTCTCTGTAGAAAAATCAATAAAATATATTTTTTTTAAAAAAAGAGAAAGAAATTCTACCTTCTATATAATCTAGTTTATAAAAGGGACTGAAAGCACCTATGTTGTATTCAATTGGGATTCAAGAGATAACACTGATTTTTTTCTTTTATTATTTATTTATTTATTTATTTATTTATTTTTAATCCTCACCTAAGGATATTTTTCCATTGATTTTTAGAGAGAGTGGGAGAGTGAGGGAAAGGCAGAGAGAAATATCAATGTGAGAGAAACGCATCGATTGGTCGCCTCCTGCAGGAGCCCTGACCAGGACCAGGGCCTGAACCAGGGAGGAGCCTGAAACCAAGGTACATGCCATTGACTGGAATTGAACCCGGGACCCTTTGGTCCCAAGGCTGACGCTCTATCCACTGAGCCAGAACACTTAGGGCTAGGGTTAGGTTTAGGAATTTAAGCCCTCTAAGTCTCAGTTTACTTCTCTGTAAGATATAAATGATAATGCTTACGACATAGAATCTTTGTGTGGATTCCATATAGGTTAACACTTACTGAACACTGCTCCCAATGCTAGGCTCTATCCTTACCACTTCTCATGTTTTATCTTATTTAATCCTTAAATTAACTTTTTCACAAATACAAAGCGATTAGAAAAGTACCTGGTACATAGCAAGCACTGCATAATTGTTAGTATTCTATTATTATTACCTCTTTGAGTTGTAAAGATTAAATGGGATGATATAAGTACTTCGCACAACATCTAATACATAGCATATGCTTAACAACTATTAACTATTTGCATATAAAAGTATTTGTCTAATGAGTAAACATTACAGAAGGTCCTTGGGTTCCATTGGAGATCAGTTCCTTTTCGCCCTAAGTTGGAATCCACCTACAGAAGCACCTACGTTACTCACATGGAGCACATACACAGCAGTAATGAAGTGAAACAGTAAAAAAAAAAATTAAAAGAAAGATAACAATTCCTGACCTTTACTTGTGGTAAATAATAAAAAACATAAAACACATATGTACTACATCGAAATGACGCAACTTTTTTTTAATAAATAAATGGGAGATGGCGACGTAACCACAAAACGACCTACATTGAGTCCGAGGTAACCCGAGGACTGTCTGTATTCATATGAGTCATTACGGGAAGTAGGATCTAATCTAAAAAGATAACTGACAAGGAATGTCTCAATGGAAAAGGCCATTATAGAAAAAATTTTATAGATCACATTTCAACATTCTTTTTCTTATTTGTCATAAGTTGAGGAAGCCAGAGATCTCTTTAAACTAATTGAGAGGGCCCAGAAGGTAATTAACTAGTCTCTAATTAAGCTGGTAATAGCTGCCCTCTATTGGAGAGATCAAAAGCCAGAGAAACACTGCCTGCAAGGACCTTTGAAGATAGGCAGCTCTCAGTGATGACAGCCTTGAAGTTTTGACCCTACAAAGCAGCACAGAGAGAGTTGGCTCTGTCTTTCAGGGTCCAAGAGAAAGAAAGGAAAGGTCTAGGTCAGTGGTTAGCAAACTGCGGCTCGGCAAACTGTGACTCACGAGCCACATGCGGCTCTTTGGCCCCTTGAGTGTGGCTCTTCCACAAAATACTGGCTCTTCCACAAAATACCGACTTCTGCGCATGGGCCACGAAGTTTCAATCGCACTGTACGCGCGCGCCCGCATGTGGTATTTTGTGGAAGAGCCACACTCAAGGGGCCAAAGAGCCGCATGTGGCTCGCGAGCTGCGGTTTGCCAACCACGGGTCTTGGTGGATGGATAACAGTTAAGGGTTTGTGAGGAAAGTGTTCACTTGTATTTGGTCATTTGTATTTGTTGTATTTTTTTATTTTGAGAGTACTTTATTAAAGCTGGGGGCAGTGAAACAAAGGAAGGGCTTAGGGTAGAAGGAGCAACAGGAGAGACCCTAAGTCAGGAGTGGGGAACCTTTTTTCTGTCAGAGCCATTTGGATATTTATAACATCATTCACAGGCCATACAAAATTAACAACTTAAAAATTAGCCCGCTTTATTTGGTCAAACATTTAATTAACTCACCCCTACTGCCTTGGCAGGGCCAGATCAAATGATTTCAAGGGCCTAATACGGCCCAAGGGCTGGATGTTCCCCACCCCTGGCCTAGGTGGTGCTTTGCTTTGAGCTCTAGAAACGTTATACCAAAGAAGTGAGCCATGGCGGTGCTGCTTTCAGCTTCCTAAAAAGTCAGAGAAAAGAGGGCCTTGGACACAGATACAGGGCTTTGCCCTGGACAAGCTGCTACTGCCTGCTGCTCGCCTGGTTGTAAGTCTTGTGGGGACCCTTAGAAAAGGTAACCATACATGCCTGGGAAAGAAAGGTGTGGGTGTGCTCCAGAGAGAGCCCAGTTTTAGAATCTTACTCTGAATCATGTCTTCTAAAATAAAAAGTCAGTACTAATTGTTTGGCCGTTTTATATAAAGGACTAGGGGCCCGGTGCACGAAATTCGTGCACTGGGTGTGTGTGGCGCGGGGGGAGTGTCCCTCAGCCCAGCCTGCCCCCTCTCACATACAGGGAGCCCTCAGGCGTTGACCCCCATCACCCTCCAATTGCAGGATCGGCCCCTTGCCCAGGCCTGATGCCTCTGACAGAGGCGTCAGGCCTGGGCAGGGGACCCTCATTTCCCCCCATCACTGGTTCTGCCCCCAGCCCAGGCCTGATGCCTCGGCCAGAGGCGTAGACCCCCATCACCCTCCAATTGCCTGATCAGCCCCTTGCCCAGGCCGGACGCCTCCGCCAGAGGTGTCAGGCTTGGACAGGGGACCCCCATCTCCCCCTGATCACAGGCTCTGGCCCCCGCCCAGGCCTGAGGCCTCTGGTCCAGGAATCATGCCTGGGCAGGGGACCCCCATCTCCCTCTGATCGCTTGCTCCAACCCCCGCCCAAGCCTGACGCCTCTGACCCAGGCTTCAGGCCTGGGCAAGGGGACCATCATATCCCCCCAATCCCCGGCTCCACCCCCCACCCAGGCCTGATGCCTCGGCCAGAGGAGTTGACCCTCATCACCCTCCGATCACCAATCACCGGATCGGCCCCTTGACCAGGCCTGAGGCCTCTGGCAGAGGTGTCAGGCCTGGGTAGGGGACCCACAGCTCCCCGTGGTTGTAGGCTCTGCCCCTGCCCAGGCCTCATGCCTCTGGCCTAGGCTTCCGGCCCGGGCAGCGGGGACCCGCAGCTGCAGCGGCCCCGCGATCGTGGGCTTCGCTTTAGGCCCAGGCAAGGGACCCCTAGCTCCTGGGACTGCCAGCTTCGACCGTGCCCAGTTCCCATCGCTGGCTCCACCCCTACTTCCTGCTATCACTGGCCAGGGCGGCAAAGGCACCTGATTCTCCGATCATGGCTGGGGGGCAGGGCAAAGGCGGCCCCAGGGCTGCCTTTTCTGCCCCCCAGCTCTTAGCTCCCCCCTGGGTTTCTGATCACTGTCAGTGGCAGGGGGCTTCTTCCTGCTTTCCCTTTCGCCTCCCTGCATTGTGCCTACATATGCAAATTAACCGCCATCTTGTTGGCAGTTAACTGCCAATCTTAGTTGGCAGTTAATTTGCATATAGCCCTGATTAGCCAATGAAAAGGGTATCGTCATACGCCAATTACCATTTTTCTCTTTTATTAGATAGGATTCCTGTCTATTGGAAAAGGACTGTTGCATGGGCAGGTGTACTCTACCTTGTCTGCTATGAATGGAAACCAAGCAGTTGAAGCCTTTCCTATTCACACTATTTTGCTTAGCTAAACTGACCACTCCTTGTGTGTGTGCTTTTCTTATCATGGTACCTGCTACACTTGGGAAGCACTTGTCTTTCTCTTGGTCTACACCAGTACTGTCCAATAGTATGAGCTACATTTGTGACGTTGAGTTTTTTTTAAATAGACACGTTCAAAAAGTGAAAAAGAACAGGTGGACTATCACTTTTTTTTTTTTAATCCTCACCAGAGAATATTTTTCTATTGAGTTTTAGGGAGAGTGGAAGAGAGAATGACAGAGAGAAACATTGATGTGAGAGAAACACATCAATTGGTTGCCTCCTGTAGGAGCTCTAACCAGGGCCCGGGCCAGGGAGGATCTTGCAACCCAGGTACTGCCCTTGACCAGAATCCAACCCGGGACCCTTTGGTCTGCAGGCCAATACTCTATCCACTGAGCCAAGCTGGCTAGGGCTGGAATATCACTTCGATATATAATCCTATCTAATAAAAGAGAAAAATGGTAATTGGCGTACGATGATACCCTTTTCATTGGCTAATCAGGGCTATATGCAAATTAACTGCCAACTATGATTGGCAGTTAACTGCCAACTAAGATTGGCAGTTAACTGCCAACAAGATGGCGGTTAATTTGCATATGTAGGCACAATGCAGGGAGGCGAAAGGGAAAGCAGGAAGAAACCCCCTGCCACTGACAGTGATCGGAAACCCAGGGGGGAGCTAAGAGCTGGGGGGCAGGGCAAAGGCGGCCCTGGGGCCGCCTTTGCCCTGCCCCCCAGCCATGATCGGAGAATCAGGTGCCTTTTCTGCCCTGGCCAGTGATAGCAGGAAGTAGGGGTGGAGCCGGCAATGGGAGCTGGGCACGGTCGAAGCTGGCAGTCCCAGGAGCTAGGGGTCCCTTGCCTGGGCCTAAAGTGGAGCCCACGATCGTGGGGCCGCTGCAGCTGCGGGTCCCCGCTGCCCGGACCGGACGCCTCAGCCAGAGGCGTTAGGCCTGGGCAGGGGCGGAGCCTGCAACCACGGGGAGCTGGGGGTCCCCTGCCCAGGCCTGACACCTCTGCCGGAGGCCTCAGGCCTGGTCAAGGGGCCAATCCGGTGATTGGTGATCGGAGGGTGATGAGGGTCAACTCCTCTGGCCGAGGCATCAGGCCTGGGCAGGGGGCTAAGCCGGGGATTGGGGGGATATGATGGTCCCCTTGCCCAGGCCTGAAGCCTGGGTCAGAGGCGTCAGGCTTGGGCGGGGGTTGGAGCAAGCGATCAGAGGGAGATGGGGGTCCCCTGCTCAGGCATTATTCCTGGGCCAGATACCTCAGGCCTGGGCGGGGGCCAGAGCCAGTGATCAGGGGGAGATGGGGGTCCCCTGTCCAAGCCTGACACCTCTGGCGGAGGCGTCAGGCCTGGGCAAGGGGCCGATCAGGCGATCGGAGGGTGATGGGGGTCTCTGTCAGAGGCGTCAGGCCTGGGCAAGGGGCTGATCCTGCAATTGGAGGGTGATGGGCGTCAACGCCTGAGGGCTCCCAGTATGTGAGAGGGGGCAGGCTGGGCTGAGGGACACTCCCCTCCCCACACACACCCAGTGCACGAATTTCGTGCACCGGGCCCCTAGTTCATATATAAATATTAATGAGATGTTTTACAGTTTTTTGGGGGGAGTACTAATTTCTTGAAATCCAATGTGCAGTTTACTCTTGTAACACATCACAACTTGGATTAGCCACATTTTGAGTGTTCAGTAGCCATACATGGGTAGGGGCTTCTGTATTGAACAGTGTGGAGCTAGAGGATGAGCATCTCAAAGGCATCTAATCTGTCTTTGTACCCACTATACTTTGTGCAGTGCCTGAAACATAACTGCTATTCTGTTAAGTAAATGTGATATGCAAATTTGTAAGATCACGTCTAATGATCCTTGCCTTTGTATAATCTCTTCCCCTTTGAGGGTGGGTGGATCATGTGAATATGAAGAGAGATCAGTCTATTGATTATGATACATTATGGCCAAAGGGAGAGTATCATGGATGGGCCTGCTCTAATCAGATGAGTCCTGTAAGAGCAGACTTTTCGCCGACAAGTAGCAAAGGAAGAAATCAGAGAGAATCATTCCTGCTGGTCTGGAAGAAAGCCCAAGGATGTGCAGCTCAGGATAAAGAATAAAATTGTGCTCTCTTTGCACCTTAGGAGTCCAGCTTGCTCAATGAGGTCATTTAATTAGCGTCACTGACATAATTTCAGTCTACAACTAGATCTCAACCTTCAAGCCATGGCAATATAGCATTTTCCTGCATTCTCTCTCCACTGCTTACTACCAAAGAGGGCAGCCGTGGTGTGATGTGGCTGCCCTGTTTGGTAGTAAGCAGTGGAGAGAGAATGCAGGAAGATGGTGGCAGTGCTGGGCACCTGACTGATGGTCCAGACTGTAAGCAGTTTTCCTCCTGATCATTTGTCATTCAGGTTCCTGGTCTATGAAGGCTGGAGAGCATAACTCTCCTATTCCCGCAGAGTTATCTTAAGCCTTTCTACCTTCCTGATTCTTGAACTTCCCAGTGTTCCTTCCCTCTCAGATGATCTTGCCTCAGACTTGGCAGAAAAAGTAGAATCCATCAGATGAGAGGAAACTTTCTTCATTTCATCTGCATCACCAAATGGACTTTAGAACTATACTTAGCATGTTGTTAATTAACACATACACTAAAGGCCCGGTGCACGAATTTGTGCATGGATGGGGTCTGGCTGCCTACACTTGATCAGGGTGAGGGGGCCAGGTGGGGGTGGGGCCGGCCATGGTGAGGAGCTGAGGGCAGTTGGTCAGCCAGGGGGAGGAGCCGTGGGCGGTTGGCCGGCCAGGGGGAGGAGCCGTGGCCTGGTAGGGGGAGTTGTTAGTGACAAAGATCTTTGCAGGGGGTATACACGTTTGCTGTAGGCTTTCAGATGAGTTGAAGCTTCAAAGGTGCCTTAGTGTCAGGGACACTTACAGCTTCCATTCCTATGCCTCTCCCTAGACAGGTAATGCGGTTTAGTTCCCTGCTGACAAACCCTCTTCTAAAGAGAGGCCGTGGTGTGATGTGGCTGCCCTCTTTGGTAGTAAGCAGTGGAGAGAGAACGCAGGAAGATGGTGGCAGTGCTGGGCACCTGACTGATGGTCCAGACTGTAAGCAGTTTTCCTCCTGATCACTTGTCATTCAGGTTCCTGGTCTATGAAGGCTGGAGAGCATTTACTTACTTAGAATCACTGAAGGTCACACTTCAGTGATTGGGGTGGGGGTGGGGGTTGGGAGTGGGGCTGTCAGGGGGAGGGGTCGCAGGTGGTTGGCTGGCCGGCCCCGCCCCTGATCGGGTCGATTGGCTGCCACAGTGCCTGTCATAGCCACCAGTCATTCTCGTTGTTCTACTGTCAGTTGCTTGGCTTTTATATATATAGATTGTAAGTATGTAAAGAATGGTTCCACTATTTGACAATAGTATATGCTTGTAGGCACGTGGACTGGTTCCTTCATAATCTTATTTTCAATCTTGGTTTGCTTATTTCACTTTTATATAATGTAAAAATAAACTTTTAACTCAGTTTGGAATTTGGAAATTTCTTTTGTTTATATTAAAATCAATGAGAGGCTCTAAAATCAAGTTTTAATTTATATGTATTGCATTCTGCAAAATATGTCGACAAGATTATCATTTGTATGATAAGTATTTCACAATATTTGAAATGGGGCGTTTTATGCCTCTGTCATTACCCTCAGAGAGCTCTTCTAGTCTCATTTCTCTTGTTTTGTCTAATTACAATTTCATTTTAAAAGCAGTTGGGAGCATATATACCCTGAGCATTTAAAAATGTTACATTTAATGTATCTAATGAGTTTTTAATTCCAATATAACTAACAAAAATAATTGAAAAACTGAGTTGCTAATGGAAGCATGCTTCTCTATACAAGTAATTTACATTATCTAAAAGAAGTCTGAGTTCATTATAGAAAATTTGAAATTCACGGGAAAGTATAAAGACTAAAATAAAAACAGCCTTAATCACATCACTTCTTCAACACTCAATCTTGAGATCTACCAATCTTTTCTATTTTTCAAACATGATGTAAAAATGCAGACACATTTTAAAATCCTGCTGTTTTCTCACTGAACATTGTAGTGAGGCCATCGTTTTCCTGTGCTATTTAACTCTTCGACAGTGTAGTTTTGAAGATCAAATTGTATTCCATCATATTATAATGTTATAGTTTATTATATTGTAATTCACATTGTACATAATATCCTAATATATAGTCTGGTCCTATTATAATTTATTTAACAATTCCCAACATGCTTATTTTTAGAAATAGGAAAACCTAGTATGCACTTGGCTTGAAGCAAGTATGCATGTATTTAGTTTTGGTATTTTCATCCCACCATCAATAACCTTAACTTAAATTTTTGCCAAATTGCAGACTTCATAGTCTGTAAACAATTGCAAACCTGTTTTAAATTCAGCAAAAATTAAAAGGCCACCAAACTGTTAGGTTTCTGAAATTGCAGTCTTCCTGAGGCTTTTCTTTTTACTTCTTAATCCTTTGCTATCCACCTTTACTTCTTAATTGCTTGTTATCCACCCTTTCCCCCCTATTGAATTATTTGTAATCCTTCCTCTGTCTCTTTTCAATATGGAGTTTATTTTTATTGGAGCTTTTCTTTTTTCTTTTTTCTTTTTTTATGTGCCTCAGGCATGAAACAGCTCTGGCCACCGACATAGCCATCAAGCCAGGATGAACTAAGGACTACACATCTGCTTTGCCCCTGATTGATAGAGCAATACCACCAATCAGGTGTCTTCTTACTCATTGCCAGGGGGTGGAGCTTTTCTTCTAAATTTTAGGAAAAAATCAGATATTACACATAAGCTTATAGGCCTTATGCTTGCCTACATAGCATACATTTACCTGCATATCAAGGGTGGAACCATTTAGTGAGAGATTGCTGTATACCAGGCTCACCACACTGATGGCCAGAATACTAGTTTTTAAATTTACCCAGTGAGCCATGGAGTTGTCATGTGGTCTGAAATGTTCCACTGTGACTAACACATTCTCTGACTGAAGGTAGACCTTCAAGGAAAGCCAAGTCAGAAGCAGAAGTTTGCTTAATAAGAATGAAATCAGCCCTAACTGGTTTGGCTCAGTGGATAGAGCGTCGGCCTGTGGACTGAAGGGTCCCAGGTTCGATTCCAGTCAAGGGCATGTACCTTGGTTGCAGGCACATCCCCAGTGGGGCGTATTCAGGAGGCAGCCAATCATGATTCTTTCTCATCATTGATGTTTCTATCTCCCCCTCTCCCTTCCTCTCTGAAATCAATAAAAATATATTTTAAAAAAAAAAAAGAATGAAATCAGACCAGGAATGTTGAGTGATAACAGGCTAAGGCAGCCTTATATATGTACTAGAGGCCTGGTGCATGAAATTCATGCAGGGGGGCGGGGTCCCTCAGCCCAGCCTGCACACTCTCCAATCCGGGATCCCTCTCGCAATCTGGAACCACTGACTCCTAACCGCTCATTTGCCTGCCTGCCTGATGCCCCTAACTGCTCTCCTCTGCTGGCCTGATCCCCCTAACTGCTCTCCCCTGCTGGCCTGATCCCCCTAACTGCCTATCTGCTCTCCCCTCATGGCCTGATTGCCCTAACTGCCTGTCTGTTCTCCCCTCCTTGCTTAATTGCCCTAACTGCCTACCTGCTCTCCCCTCCTGGCCTAATCCCCCTAACTGCCTATCTGCTCTCCCTTCCACTCCGTGCCCTTTGGACTCCCTGCGCAGGTGTGATGAGAGCTCTCCGCCGTGGCCCCGCCTTCATCCTTATTGGTCGTTACATGATGGTGTCACAGCCAGTTTGTATATTCCTCTGTTATTAGTATAGATTCTTATAATTAAGGCTAGATGTGGGGTTCAGGTTAGGCTGAGGGACAGGAATTGTGACTGAGAAATTCATCAAGCAAATGAGTGGCATCCAGAAGTGCCTGTGGTGTGACAGCCAGCTTGTCATCTTGTTAAATACCTCTGCCTTACTGTGCATGGCGCACCATTCTATTAGAAACTTTTGTGTGGATAACTTGCTTCTTTCTTTACTCTCCTTCCTTCGGATCATCCATCGATGGCTCCTGCTGTCCTCCTCCTCCTCCTATGTCTAATTGTTATTTCTCTGTCTTCTTTCCATCCTGACTCAGTTCTTGCATCTGTGGTATAACATGTTTATACAAATTCTGCCCTTGGGATAGTCACTAGTGTGGCTCCTTCTGGCCACACTCCTCTCTGTCCAGATGCCTGGTTGGATGACATGTCCTGCTTTCCTTGTGCTTGCGGATGGTATGGCTAAATGGTGAGTTCTGGCCTTTGGATTATGAACAGGAACAATGCCTGTCACTTCTGGGCTAGTGCATTTAATTGCTAGTATGAGACCCTTCTTTTCTCTGCTACAGAGACCAGCAGTGCTCCAGGTGGGTGGTTGCTCGTAGTCAAAGTGCCAGAGTAAGATGACACTGAACAGAATTCCCAGGCAACTCCGGGCATAAATTGGATGAGAAAGAAACCTTTGATATATTAAGTCCCTGTGATTTGTGGGTTGTTTGTTCTGCAGCATAATCTACCTCTATCCTGACTGAAACGGCCTTCTAATTGTTTTCAAACTCTTAACCTTGTCTCCTCATGAGTTTATCCAAGATGATGGCAGTAAGTTTATCCTCTAATCCAGTGATTTTCAAACTTTTTTTTTAACCTCATGGCACACATAAACTAATCACAAATTCTGCAGAACACCAAAAAATATATTTTTTGCCTATCTGATAAAAAACAAAAAGGTATAATTTTGATTGATTCACACTGGAGGGCTACTGTTGTGCCTCTGACTGAATAGTCAGGTATTGTATGTTTTAAAAATTCTTGCAATACACCAGTTCACAATCGCTGCTCTAATTAAAGGAATTCCAAATCTATTGAAGTAAACTTAATTGATCCCCTGAGCTCAGTTTTCTGGTTTCCTTGCGACACTTCCAGTGCTCACAAGAACCTCAACCTGAATATCCTGCAGGTATTTCAAATTCACCATGCTCTCTAAAAAACTTATCATCTTCTTTCCCTCAGTTGCCGATTGCTCCTCTCCTCTATTGCAAATTTCAGTTAATAACACTATCTTTCCAGATTCACACTGCATTTCAACCTTGGGAATGTTCCAGTTCTCTCTCATGAGTTAAGTGGGGCCAGCCTTACCGGTGGAAGGCTCAATGGCAGAGACCAAGTTCAAACACAACACCCAGGAACCAGAGGCACAATACAGTTGTGTCCCTTCAATTTCCTACAGATTGTTTCTCTTAAATTCTTCCAAGTATAAAAGTGAGGTTCTCACCCTAACCGGTTTGGCTCAGTGGATAGAGCAGCCATGGGCAAACTACGGCCCGCGGGCCGGATCCGGCCCGTTTGAAATGAATAAAACTATGGGAAAAAAAGACCGTACCCTTTTATGTAATGATGTTTACTTTGAATTTATATTAGTTCACACAAACACTCCATCCATGCTTTTGTTCCGGCCCTCCGGTCCAGTTTAAGAACTCATTGTGGCCCTCGAGTCAAAAAGTTTGCCCACCCCTGGGATAGAGCATCAGCCTGCGGACTGAAAGGTCCCAGGTTTGATTACAGTCAAGGGCATGTACCTTAGTTGCAGGCACATTCCCGGTGGGGGGTGTGCAGGAGGCAGCTGATCGATGTTTCTCTCTCATCGATGTTTCTGACTCTCTATCCTTCTCCCTTCCTCTCTGTAAAAAAATCAATAAAATATATTTTTTTTAAAAATGAGGTTCTCACTTTCTTTTTCAGACCATGGGGATTGACTTTCTCCTCCATTGGTTTGCCAAGAACAAAAGTGATCATCTTCACCGTCAGCTGCCTAAAAAGATGAGATTATTCTCTTTTTTCTTTTTACATTAAAAGAATACTTAGGAAGGTGGGGCTGGGTGGAAAGAGATCAACCAAAGAACTTGTATGCATATATGCATAACCCATGGACACAGACAGTAAGGTGGGGAAGGCCTGGGGTGAGGGACATATATAATACTTTCAACAATAAAGATTTTTTTAAAAAAGAACACTTGTAACAACAGGATTACAGTATGTGTCAAGCATACTGGCTGCTGCAGGCTCCATAGACTCTGGTGGATTTTCTGAGCATCACCTTCTCATCTCCATTACATAGTCTATGAAGAGTTGGCATTTGGCCCCTGAATGCAGCCAAGAAAGGGAAATCAAGGCCGATGTTTGGGTGGTGAGGTAACATCAAATCTATGGTCCTTGAACCCGTTGTCTCCACCCCAGGTTCAGTATCTGTGTCTGCAGTTTTATGGCGATTGCGGATCTGGAAGGCTGCCATTCCAGATGTCACCAGGCCACTTATTTATTCATCAAAGCAAGCCATGATCCAATTGTTCCTTCCATCATCAGCAAAAAAGGAAAGTGTGATGAAATCAATCTTTGGCTACATTGCAGGAGTCAGAAATATATTTGGGATTGGCTGCTGCAGTTGCATTTTATATTATAATCACAAGAGGAGAATAGGGAATTGAGAGTACTATGCAAAGAACAGAGGGTCCAGGGAACAATCCACGCTGGCCTTCATAAGGCAGTTCCTCAGGCTCTCTGTAGGTTGAGAACCCAGGGCTGGGTGGATACACCATACCAGGCACTTACAGAGGCAAACACCAATATTTTGTGGGAGCCTAAAGTATGAAGTCAAAGCTGTAGAACCGAGCATGTGGAGAGCAAATCAAGGTCAAGCTGCTAGTATTGCTACAGATGAGCAGATGCCATTCTTTTCCCTAATTCTTTGTGACCAGTTTTCTCTCTCCTGTCTGCAGTTTTAAGCTTGAATGGCAATATTTCTGACAACATAAAGAAGGGAGTGGGGTTGGGTCGGACTTGCTGTTTATTATGTAATTTTTTTCACTCAATCTCCCCATTTAATTGTGGTGACTCACTTCACTGTGGCTGTGTCTGGTGTTCCAGAGTCCAGAACACATCTGCACAGCGTGAGCACAGGGGACCCCCTGATGTTCCACTGGGGTAGGGAATGTGGCTGCCTGGCCACAAAGAGCTGGTGTAGGGACCTGGGAGATTGCTCACTTCTTACAAAACTTGCAATCAATCAGTTGACCTATTTTCAAACCTATTTCTGCTTTCAGAGGCACGTGGCATCAATTCCTGAGACTTCCTGGGGATTGAGGCATGAACTGGTTTGCTTCTGGTTGATCCTCCTCCCATACCCCCTTTCTTTCCTCTCCTTGGGTTTCCATTTCCAAAATACTGTGGCTGTCGTCTCCTGTTCTCTTTTCTTTGTTTTTGTAGATTCAAGTTTTATTTTTTCTTTTAATGTTTTAGAGAGTTTGGGAAGGGAAAGGCACATTTGTGTGTAGTCTTTCATGCTTACTGGAAGTCCACTTATTCTTTCTTCCAGTTTTTATTACGTTTCTCAGATGTGTCTCGAACCCATTAGGTACTCAATACAAAAGCGTAGCAGTTATTTAATGATAAAGTGTCTTCCCTGACCCAAGAGGAAGAAAAAAAGGTGGGAATTAAAGTTATCCTGCATAAAGATTCCCATAAACAGCAGATAATGCAACATTTATCCAAATTCCTTGTCCTGCACTCATTCAAAATCAAGTGAGCAGCACCCTCAAGCTTCGTGCTGGCACGGGATAAAACGATTAGGAATCTTAGAGCCTCTCCTGGTGGATTTGCATTTCTTCACAGGACTCATGGCAGTTCAATCACTGGTGTGCATTGACCTTTTGCCATAGGCTGGAGTGACAGAGAGGAGTGACTGTCTTTTTATAGTGAGAAAACAGCTGTGCCGTCATTGCCTTTGCCAGGAGAGAGAGGAAAAATTGTCAGGGGGTTCTGTTTGTCTTTGGCAGGAACAGTGAGATGCCGGGGCAACACAAACTATTCCAGAGGTACAGACTCTTCTGTCGGTTTCCAAGAACTGGCGTAGCCTCGGCCACAAAGATCCTGATGGAGGGTCTGAAATTCCTCTTTTGCCCAGCCAAAGCACAGCCTTTACCCAGAACATTTCATGGTGCCAGCGGATTGTTTCCAGAGAGGAATTGGGAATTGAGTTGCGCTCTGGTTGTGGATGGTTCTTTTTTCATGCCTAGCTCCCCAAACAAAGGCATTGAGCCCGCAGCCAGATCTGTACCAGCACACCACTTGGAGCTGATGCCTGGGAATGTGCAGGGCTGTGCCCGATTGAACTGCTCCCACCGTACCAGGGGCTGTTTCTCTACATTTTCCGTCCTGTATTCTGGCAGCTCTCTCTTCCTCACCCCCGTCACCCCCATCCCCAAGTCCTCAAGTCCATTCATATTATAGTTTGGAGGGAGCCTGACCGGCACATATTGGCAGTGCTGTAATTGGTGTTTACTTACCTTTGCCTCTTTTCTCTCTGCGTTTGATCATTCTGATAATGACAGCTTACTTTCTCTCCCTTTACCACCAGGAAACAAAAAGAAACTCTTAAACAGAGTTGTGCAGTTATATTTAGTTTTCCGGTGTCCTGCTAGGGAAATAAAATTCACATTTTAAAATATTTTCCCACTTCCATTCCCCTCTTCCTCCCTCCTCACCCAAACAGTCAACACTGAGGGAAAACATTCATGTTGAGAATTGTTTTTCCCCTCAGAAGTTGTTGTGACTACAGTGGCAACATCCTTGAGAGCTGACATGTCAAAACGTTGATGTTCTTATTTAAGACCTTCATCATTGTCATCATACTTGGTGCCTGCATTTGCTAGACTCTGTTTATTTATGTGCATGTTTAAGTGATATTTCTCAGGATAATATTCACAAGGGTCTGGGGTTCCCGGAATGAAAAGTGTTATGTAAACTGAAATGCTTACCCCCCGGCAAAAGGTACCCTCCGCTGCGCACACCACCTGGTTCTAACAGCTCACATGTGCACAGTGTTTGTAGTTCAGAAAGAATTTCCATGTACATTGTTTCATGTAATCCCCCTGATAACACGGTGGAAAACACACCAGGGACGCTGTGGCTCCAGGAATCATCCCGGCCTGCAGCCACCAGGCATGTGCGCCTGTGTACCTGGTGCACTGCTAGCTTTTCACAGCTGTCACTGTGCAGCTCTATAGCATCTGGTCCCAGGTGGTTCCGTCTCAGAGAAGAGTCAGATTAATAGAGGCACAAACAAGCACAAAATAATTAGAGGACTTCTTTTATTTTCTTGTGTCTCCTAGGGAGGAAAGCTGGGCAGGTAATTAATTACGGGGTCTCTTTGGCAGACTCAGGGAGAGGGGAAATGTGTGGATACTGCAAAATTAATAAATTTGATTCCATCACAACTATGTAAACATTTTAGTTAAGGATACATACAATTAAGGCAGTAACTATAAGATGGATTGGGTGTGTCATGCGATATACCATAGATGAGGATATGATTTCTTGTGAGCGAGAGGAATGCATTGTTGAGCCAATGGCGAAGAATAAGAAAGATGTTTGTTTGCTGGGACATACACAGCCTTTGAACTGGGATTTGATAAGAGAGTATTTCAAGGCAGTGAACAGTTTCTGTAAAAGAGCATCCTTCTAGAAGAGAAGACCAAACTGTACTGTAAGAATTGTGGGTGTGATTTGATTTCTTCAGAGGTCTTGCCTAGAAGTCTAGTTCTTGAAGGAATGCCTTACATGCAAACCTGTTAATAAACCCAGCTGTAGATGGCCACGTCGCGTGTGGAATAAAACACGGGCTTTTGAGAAGAGCACAGGCATTGGACAAGCCAGACCTGAGCTTGAGTCCTAGATTCCCCAAGTACCAGTTTACGACCTTGGGCAAACCTTGACCTTTGTGAGTCTCCATTTTTCTATGTGAATATCCATGAATTAAAAATGCCTCCTTTACAAAACAGTCGTGAGGATAAAGTGGGATAAAATGTGCAGCTCCACAGGCGGTGGCATTTATACTGTGGCTCGTCGTCTTTCCCCTTCTCCACGGAACCCAGGTTAGAGACTCGGCTCAGGTCCTTTGTCTGTTCCCCAAAGCCCCAAGTTATAAAGGCTCTCAGAAAGGCTTTAATTTGCTGCAGCTGACCTAAATAGACACCTTTCAAAAGAGGACATTCAGAAAGCCAAGAGACATATGAAAACATGCTCAAAGTCACTAATCATCCGAGAGATGCAAATCAAAACAGCAATGAGGTACCATCTCACACCTGTCAGACTGGCTATCATCAACAAATCAACAAACGACAAGTGCTGGAGAGGATGTGGAGAAAAAGGAACACTTGTGCACTGCTGGTGGGAATGCAGACTGGTCCAGCCACTATGGAAGACAGTATGGAGTTTCCTTAAAAAACTGAAAATGGAACTCCCATTTGACCCTGTGATCCCACTTCTAGGAATATATCCCAAGAAACCAGAAACACCAATCAGAAAGGATATATGCACCCCTATGTTCATAGCAGCACAATTCACCATAGCTAAGATCTGGAAACAGCCTAAGTGCCCATCAGTAGATGAATGGATTAGAAAACTGTGGTACATCTACACGATGGAATACTATGCTGCTCTAAAAAGGAAGGAACTCTTACCATTTGCAACGTCATGGATGGAACTGGAGAGCATTATGCTAAGTGAAATAAGCCAGTCAATAAAGGAAAAATACCACATGATCTCACTCATTCGTGGACAATAGAGACCATTATAAACTTTTGAACAATAATAGATACAGAGGCAGAGCTGCCTCAAACAGATTGTCGAGCTGCAGCGGGAAGGCCGGGGAGGGTTGGGGGGCAGGAGGTAGGGGGGTAAGAGATCAACTAAAGGACTTGTATGCATGCATATAAGCATAACCAATGGACATAAGACACTGGGTGATAGGGGAGGCTAGGGGACTGTCTAGGGCGGGGGGATAAAATGGATACATATGTAATACCCTTTGTAATACTTTAAGCAATAAAAAAAAAAAAAAAATTTGCTGCAGCTAGTGTTTATTCATCACACCCTTGCTTCCAGCTCACATCCAGGTTGATAAGTTTGCTCTATTGGATGAGTATTACAAAGAACGTTTAAAAAGCACTGTTTTGGCCGGTCAAATGGCAGCTGATAACGTGGCCCAGAATCTGGCTTCTGTGAAGGATGGTAAATAGGAATCACCTTTTCATTTCTCATGCAACAAAGGAAAAAGGATTGTGGTTTTATCTATTACACATTGTAAATCACTTAGATGTCTCCCGCCTAAGAGATATGGGGTCATATTTATGGACCATGGGGGCCATGAATGCACTTCCCAGAATCTGAAGTGAGAATCACACTCGCCCTGCATTTCTTTTTATTTCTATTACACTCACCATGGGATCCCTGGTGTGAAGGGAACCGATCTCTGGAGGTGTTCAACTGGCCATCCTCCCACACACAAGGCATCTCACATAAATAGACTCATAAGAGGAATTAAAACAAATGTGAGTGTGAGCTGGTATGTTGGTGAAAACTTCTTGTTAGAAAACAGAGCTCTGAACACATCAGCTCAGGCAAAATAGGACATTTATTGGCTCACATGACTTGGAAGTTCAGGGATGCACTGGAGCCAACCCCCAGGGAAAAGAGGTATTCTGAGTACTCCGGCAGAAAAGTCCGAGGGAAGATTCTGCTTACAAGTGCATTGATGGGCTGGCAAAGGAAAATTGCACGATTGCACGTCATATTCTATTATTTACTACAAAAATCACTTGGTGACTAATATTCTATTTTGTTTTCTGCTTTTCTCTTCCTCTCCTCTTTTGTGGTCTGGGTGTTTATCCTTAAATATCCTTAAATATAAAATGTTTTCTTTTTTTTTTAAACAATTTTTTTTTTAATATATCTTATTGATTTTTTACAGAGAGGACAGGAAAGAGATAGAGAGTTAGAAACATCGATGAGAGAGAAACATCGATCAGCCGCCTCCTGCACATCTCCTACTGGGGATGTGCCCACAACCCAGGTACATGCCCTTGACCAGAATCGAACCTGGGACCTTTCAGTCCGCAGGCCGACACTCCACTGAGCCAAAGCGGTTTTGGCGATATAATATGTGTTCTATTCCTTTTTCACTAATCATGGCTCTGCTTATATCACATGCCTGTCTTTGAACCTTTGACCATGACCAGAGTGACGAGAGTATTGATTGGTCATCCTGGGCCACATGACCACTTTCACACTGGGAGGAGGGGGGCATCATTTTTCACGGATCCGTCAGGATAACAGGAACTGGGGAGGATGCAGAGGCAGACGATATATGTCTACTACACCCATCCCTGTGTTGTACCTTAATCTGTTGAGAAATGTAATTGTTGTGACTAAGCTGATTCCCTTTGGCTTAGATTCAATCCTTTTCCTCTCCGCCAGCTGGTCAGAATCCTTTCATGATTCTCCCTCAATAAAAGGCAACAGTTAAACAGTTAAAGATTCCTGAGAAGTTACATTATTTCATAGCCTTTACAAATTTAGCAATGAGAAAAACAATCCCCATTTCCATTAAGTTTTCCCAGGTGGCATTTCTAAGTCTTTTGTCATCTTCATAGATCGGATAGACAGTATTTTCTTCGATGTTTCTGCCTTTTTCAGGATTCCAAATGGAACTGATGTGAAGGATATAGTATAGGAAGCATATTGGTAAGAGAATATGAATTTCAGGGTCAACTGACTTGTGTTCAAATCCCACTTCAACCACTTGCTTAGGAAAATGAAAATAAAATTGCTATTGTTTTTCATTTATCACATAGACAAACATTTTAATATTGATATGCTACATATCTGGGTGTTTTTTTTTCTGTCTTGCATCAATTCTTCAGCTCCTTTGCAATAATATTATGTAAATTTTGCATCAAGCCTTATCTGAATCCATGTATACTCTTAAACTGCTCAGTTACATGAGCCAGTGGATTCCCTTTTTAAAAAATCCTTACCCAAGGATATGGTTTTTTGTTTGTTTTTTTTATTTTCATTTGAGAGAGAGAGAGAGCGAGAGAGAGAGAGAGAGAGAGAGACAGACAGACAGACAGACAGACATTGATCGCTTGCCTCCCATAAATAAATTATTTATTTTTACTCTCAACATGGTTGTAAAAAGAGTTAAATCAGAAAACCAAGAACATGAAATGCCTAAGTCCAGAATGAGTCCAAATATTTGGCCACATAGAATATTATCATCTTTAAGAGTAGGAGTAATAATAAAGGCTTTTAGATGAGTCTTTAATTCATAAATACAATAGGCATTATTTTGGCTACTGGAAAACAAAGGCTGTAGCATCATTAAAGGTCTGCAATGTCTCACTTTTGAGGATTCAGGTTAGTGTATTTAAGGTAACTGAAGGTGACAGCAAGAATTATAGAGATAGGCAAAAATTCACATGAAAAAACTTCCTATGTCGAGTAACAGTGGCCATTATAATTCCAGAAGTTAAAAGTGATTTCAGGCCGAAACCGGTTTGGCTCAGTGGATAGAGCGTCAGCCTGTGGACTGAAGGGTCCCAGGTTCGATTCCGGTCAGGGGCATGTACCTGGGTTGCGGGCACATCCCCGGTGGGGGATGTGCAGGAGGCGGCTGGTCGATGTTTCTCTCTCATCGATGTTTCTGACTCTCTATCTCTCTCCCTTCCTCTCTGTAAAAAATCAATAAAATATATTTAAAAAAAAAAAAGTGATTTCAGAACTTATGACTTCAGCTTGGCAAACAGCTCAGACTCCAAATCTTATTCCTCCCGATTAAAATGTGAGCCCTTGAAAAAGGATGTGTCTGTATATATAGATATATGTATGAAAATAATAAGGTGATCTTTGGAGTTGCCTTAGTGTCCCCTTTATATCTGTCTTGAAATGACCATGGAATTAGCTTCATGAAAAGGATTAGCCAGCTTCTTGGTCTAAGGCTACCATGGGGACCATTTGTGTAAGGCTAGAAAGGTACCAACGTGACATAAACCGTACGGAGAGAAGGAGATGAGAGCTTTTCCTGGCAGTTGGTAGCTAAAAATCAAGAGATTCTGAGAAAATGACACAATGCAGCCTTTCTTGTCTTTTTCTTTTCACGTTGGTTCTGGTGAAAGAGGACATTCCTGCTTTTGAAATTTCTTTCTACGCTGGGCAAGTTGATGCAGAGCTTGATCTGCACTCATCCTAACCTTTGCTGACGCCTCCATGTAAGTCGCCTTCAGATGTGTGCTCACTGCTGTCCTTCCTGGGTCACCTGCCTTTGATCATCCAGATCTGCGTGGTTACCAATTAAAATCATTGGAAATGCATCACAATCCTTTTCTCTGAGAATCTGTCTTTGAAACTTGCAGATTTCTTCAAAACTGTCTCTGTGACTGAAAAGACCAACAGGAAAGCCTCTCATATGTTGTTTCTCAGAGCTCCAACTCTTCTTGTCCTGCTCTGTGTGGAATATCTAGCCTGGCGGCTCAGTCATCTATCACACGCTGCTGTGTGTAGGGATCCTGATGGTTGGATCATAATCCATTACAAAATAGGACCTTGTGGCCTGGATGGTGGACACCAACTTGCCCACACTGCCCCACCAACCACCACAATCTGGTACTTCTGACCAAGCTATACGGCCAGCTGGCATGGCTATGGGGATGCCACCGAACTCACCTCTGCCACACCTAGTAGCCACCCACCCTAGGCCTGGCTCTGGGGATGTGTACGGCTGGTGGGCTGCGGGTAAGCAGCCAGACAGGGGTCCCCAGGGCCAGGAGCTGCCTAGAAGGCCCGTTCATGAGGTGTGGCGCTCTGGCTGGCTAAGTCCTGCTCGAGGTGGAGAAGCAGGGTGACCACAGGCCAGGGGCAGCACCAGCCGCGGGGCATGCTAATCCACACATCTCAGCAGTCTCTCACAGACTCTGTTTTAAAAGGATAATCCAGAATCACCACGATTCTAATGTGATTCCCAGATTCCCAAATTTAATCCAAGTTTCCTTAACTCTTGCTCCATAAATAGGCACAGTGGAGCTCAGTGCGGGTAATGACCAGAAGTTTTTGGCTTTTGCCCCAAATTGTATGAGTCAGCAAACACTGTTCTCAAGTCCTGTCCACTGACTAAAAAGTGCCTCAGTGGTCACATCTCAGAACCGTCACTGATGCCAGGGCCTGGGATGGCAACATTGTGCTCTCCAAGTGATACCCAAGATGCCGAGCCTGACTGCATGCCCTTGAATATTCTCTGTGTTGAATCCATACAGCAGTGAAGAGAAGACCCCTCTCCCCATCTTGGTTACACCTAATTCCCAAGTCCAGTGTGCTGGGAGCAATATCCTCAGGTTTCCTTAAAAAAAAAAATATATATATATATATATATATATATATATATATATATATATATAGATAGATAGATAGATAGATCGAGCCCGCAACCTGGGCATATGCCCTTGACTGGAGTCAAACCCAAGACCCTTCAGTCCGCAGGTAGACATTCTATCCACTGAGCCAAACCAGCCATGGCCTCAGGTTTCCTTTTGATTCTGCCTGCAGCCCAGAGAGAGCAGGTCTAGTTCATGGCCAGGGAGATATACAAGGCAGATCTCAAACCCATGATTTCATCTCCAGCTCTCAGACACTTGTCAAACCTTCTCCACCAGCTTCCTTCCAAATAGCCCCATAATTCACAAAGCCCCTTCCTTGTTATTCAGTTACGGCCTGTCTCTTTGTCTGACTCATCAGAAAGGTCTGAAATTTAGCAGTGGATGTATCTTAGACTTAAATGGAGTCCTACCATTTTCCCTGCCACATTATTATCCTGAGACAGTGAACTTCGTAACTAAAACACCAACCTTTAAATAGAATGGAACGTCAACAAAATCCTTTTTGTTATATACTGTGATTCCAAATGTGACTTATGGTTTTCAGAACTCAGCAGCCTCTGCTTACCAAATAAGGTCATATTTCCTTTTATGATCTACAGTAAAATGGCCCAAAGTCCCTGTCCTTTGAAGACCCGTCCTCTGCTGGGCTTTCCTCACCAGTGAATTCTGAGAGTTGAGAGGACACTCACTTGCTCTACATATCTGTTCTGCTGGCTGCATTTGTCAGCCATTCCCACAAAGTGACCTGCTTCTCTGCATCCCTTGATCTCCACATAGATTTACAAGTGTAGAAGGGGCCTATGAACTGGATTTAATCTATTTGGTAATCACAGCCCTTAGAGGTTTTTTAAAAAAGATAACACTAGTCACCCCAAGGATGTTTGAGGTGGGTGATAGTTGGACACTCCCACATAACCTCCCTACCATGTTATAATGAAAGCCAGTCTCAGACCAGATTCTGCCACGCAGCAAACATGTGCTGAACACACATTCACTAGCAAGCAGGCACAAAACAGTTCATGCTATCTATTCTAGAAGCTTGATGAAGTCACAGCCTCTGGCCTTTTGGATGGTTCACTGGAGACAAAAGTCAAGACTACAGAGGCAGGATCCTGTCACCTTTCTGTCGTTATCAGACAAGGATAGTTCACATCAGTTGTCATACGCTGGGGGTGCATGTAGAGCCTTTTAGCAACAATCGAGTCTCCCTGGGGCTGTTGGCTGCCCAGTTCCCTGGATTCTGCCACCCTAATTATACAAGAGTAAAGATATCTTAGCCAGTTCACATATTAAAACTACTTTTTTAAGTAGTCTTAGAAACATCTTCATTATGAGTGTTCTTTTTATATTTGACAACGAATACTTTTAATTTCACTAATAGGAGCCCATTTCTGACATTTTTTGCCTATCAACAGGACATCACTTTCCACCATAAAAACTCATTTTTGACATTCTGAGTGCAAATTGGCAAAGCTGGGACAATTGGCTGAGATACAGACAGCAGAAGCAGCGAAGGATGAACTGCAGATGAGAATGCCCCCTGACCACCCCAGGTACCCCTAGAGTTAAAGCTGAAACTAACTGGCTCGTCTATAGTATCTCACAGTCTATTTGGAAAGTTTTAAAGTCAACTGCTGACATTATTATAGGTCCCTGAACTTCAAAGCCAAAGGCCACCAATCTCTTGGATGCCACAGATTGACTCCTGGACCCAGACAAAGCAATTACAATAGTTGGATGTTTTTCAGACTGCAAATGATGACCCATTAACAGGTCATAATATGAATTCAGTGGGACATGACCAACATTTAAACAATGGTATAGGATTTATAGAAATATCAGCATTATATGTAACTAGAAGCCCATTGCACGAAGTTTTGCGCAATAGGCCTTCCTTCCCCTGGCTGCTGGCACTGGTTTTCCTCCAGCACCTGGGACACAGGCCTTTGGTCCGGCCACAGCGGAGAAGCCAAGCCTCAAGGCTAGGCTTCTCCACTGCGACTGCAGTGAGGCTTGGCTTCTCCGCTACCTGAAGCCAAGCCTCTTCAGTCTTCAGTCTTCAGTCTTCACTCTGGCCAGAGCCTTCAGTCTTCGCCCTGTGCCTGCATATGCAAATTAACACCATCTTTGTTGGGTTAATTTGCATAGTCACTCTGATTGGCTGGTGGGCATAGCGGAGTGACACCAATTTGCATGTTTCTCTTTTATTAGTGTAGATAAGGATAAGTATTGCTTCATTAAACTTTTGTTAGTGTTAGATATTTCTGGCATGTGTTTATTGAATATTATGAAAAACATGAAATATTCTCTAAAATGTCTTTTTTTTTAATGTGTACCAAGAAAGTTGTGAACTAACTCAAGTAGTTGAAAATACATTTCAAAAGGTTAGTGTTATTTACTCGTTAAATACCACTTAGATACCAGTGGTCCTACTCTAGATTCCCATGTAGGCATGTGCTTCTGGGGCATGGTTCTGGCTGAACAGGTCCCACTTACATCAGTGGGCAGGACACTTGGCATCTTAATCTGCAATATCATTCAGGTTTATGGTGACTTCACTGCAGTCACCAAGGACAATGGATAGGCACTTGCTTTACACAGGGTGGGGCAAAAGTAGGTTTACAGTTGTGAGTACATGAAAGAGTTTATTCTTTTTTTTTTTTAATATATTTTATTGATTTTTTACAGAGAGGAAGGGAGAGGGATAGAGAGTTAGAAGCATCAATGAGAGAGAAACATCGATCAGCTGCCTCCTGCACACCCCCTACTGGGGATGTGCCCGCAACCAAGGTACATGCCCTTGACCAGAATCAAACCTGGGACCTTTCAGTCCACAGGCCGACACTCTATCCACTGAGCCAAACCAATCAGGGCAAGAGTTTATTCTTGCATGATTATTTATTAATGTATTATTTTTCATACAAATAACTGTAAACCTACTTTTGCCCCACCCTGTATTTGAATAACTACAGGACCAATCCTAATAATTTTGCACAAACCAAAGGAATCTCTCTGTTCCAAAGATTCTGAGAGCTCTCTCAACCTCCCAAAACTAAAAACTGCCAGAAACCTCCCAATGGCAGTTCCAGAACAAAGAAAGAAAAGAAAAAAAGAAATTCTGTCTTTATTAGGTAATGGCATCCTGTCTGTCTCACAAGTACTCTGTATTCTGAACACTCGCCCATAAACCAGATGTTTTCTTATATATCAAATACATTGAAAAGAGTGGCTGAAGCTTTTCTGATGATTGCATTGCCTCCATCTCTGCTTGCAGACGGTGACATGTGGAGAGGGGAAAATCTGTCATAGGCAACCGAGTTCTGTCAGGTGTTTTTAAGAACTCCCTTATTGAAAGGTAGCACTGCCCGGGAGCGGTTTTTAACTTCAGAAGGCATTTTTATTAGCCAAGTCATCAGTGCGCCAAGATCCTGCATAAGAATTGACAATGGAGTTTGCAGGGATGAATAGTCTGTCTACATGATTCTTTGAATTTAAATTCAGTTTTTGCTTAGTAATGTGATAAAAAAAATTATAGTATTGGCTGCTAATATTAAAATATAAATATATGTATATATACATATATGCATTAAAAATAGTTAAAGAATATTATATGTAAAAAGGGATCAATGAAAAGCCAGTTGGTTTACCCGAGAGGAAAATGTGCTTAATAATGAGTGGAAACGGCTCAAAGAGGGAGCTCACCAAGGATGGTGGGTAGCTCATCCCCAGAAACTGGAGGAAGGGAATTTGTGATGCCTGTGGCAGAAGTCTCGGGGTAGAATGATCTGGAAACCTACATCGGGTGTATGCAAAGGCACTCGTCTGAGAGAAGCAGAAATAATGCAGTTTGTGATGAGGGAGCTGTGAACCAGCGACATAGGAAGTGACTCAGGCTAGTGGGGATGAGTCATATCAGGTTGTGGTTCGGGAACCAAGGAGAGAACTTGAAAACACCAGGGAGGCCCATCATGCACAGGGCAGCCAGCGGGTAATGGGCGTTCTCATTGAGTGTGGCAGTACAGCGTGAGATTATAACCTGTTGAAAAGCCCCATCTCCTGTTCCAGCAAACACAATAGCCCAATTTTTCCAAAAGACCGCACAACCGACACTTTTTTTTTAAATCAGAAAAATGTGAGAAATGTCTGCCTTTTATCATTTGCATTTCAAAAAATATATTTTATTGATTTCAGAGAGGAAGGAAGAGGGAGAGAGAGAACCACTGATCAGCTGCCTCCTGCACGCCCCCGACTGGGGATTAAGCCTGCCACCTGGAGTGCCCCGACCAGGAGTTGAACCATGACCTCCTGATTCATAGGTCGATGCTCAACCACTGAGCCATGCTGGCTAGGCTATAATTTGCATTTTTTTTATGTCTGCCCTCATACAAAATGAAAGGAAGTTCCAGAATTAATCACATTTTAGTTTCTTCAACATGCAATGCATAGTGAATAATGGAACGTATTACTAAGCTGTTAAGAGTGTCCTTAGACACTGCGGTCCATCCTGTTGTGTTGGAGGCTGAGTGAGGGTGAGTGGGGCAGAGGGCAGGGAGACGGCCTCAGAGAACTGTGGGCGTACAAGAGGCATGATGATACAGAGGTCAGGGGCAGCCTTGGGCATCAGACGTCTGCCTTCACGTCCAAGGTCTGCACTTTTTACCTGGACCTTCCTCTCCATCTGTTCGAAATATGGAGCAAGCTCACCTGGAGTTTAATTATTTACATTGGTTGACCTGTGCAGGCCCAAATCCCTATATGATTTCTCAGATCTCTGCTAGTTCTATCTAAGAAGCATGGAGATTAAAAATATAAGTTCAGGGCCTCAGCTCAAATCCTCACCTTGCCACTTACAACCATGAGACCTTGAGGCAGTTAAGCAGCCTCTCTATGCCTCAGTTTCCTCAATGTGAAATGGGGATAATGACAGTAACTACATCATTAGGGTTTTGTGAGTATCGAATTACTCATAAGAACATGCTAAGTCCTCATTAGCTATCATTATTATACTTAAGAGAGGCAGGATAGCACAAGGGTTCAAGTAAGGAGAGCCATGCTGCTTGGACCTAAATCCTGGTTGTGCAACCTTAGGCAAGTCCCATACCTTCTCTGTTGCCTCAGTTTTCTCATTTGTAAAACAGGGACAATAAGAGTACCTACTTCATGCCCTGGCCGGTTTGGCTCGGTGGATAGAGCGTCGGCCTGCAGACTCAGGGGTCCCAGGTTCAATTCCGGTCAGGGGCATGTGCCTTGGTTGCGGGCGCATTCCCTGTGAGAGTGTGCAGGAGGCGGCTGATCGTTGTTTCTCTCTGAGCGATGTTTCTGGCTCTCTGTCTCTCTCCCTTCCTCTCTGTAGAAAATCAATAGAATGTATTTAAAAAAAAAAAAAAAGTACCAACTTCATAGGAACTGAGCAGGAATTAGTATGTTTACAGTTTCTAGAACAGTGCCTGGCATGTAATACATGTTTTCTGCTCTTATGATTGTGCTTATTTCGCATGTTTTTTGTTTGTTCTTTTTTTTACATCTAACACTGCCTCACCCAGGCCTTGCCCATCCTAGATACTCATTAAGAACACATGAAGGAATGACTACATACAGTCTAATTCAGTGGCTTTCAGTATAGATATTGGCTGCCCTTATTATTCCAGATTTGCCAAATACCAGTACACTTGGACTTGTCTGCATCATACATGACTTCAGATAAAGCATAGACATTGTCCCCAGTTCACCCTCCCTTTCTGCCCTCTGGTGCTTGGTACCAAATGGGAGAGCCTCTGGGCCATGGGGCCATGACTTCCTGGGGAAGCATCTCTCCATTTCTCCGTGGGTACACTAGAGTCATCGTAGCATTCCCGAAGTTTGGAAATCCAAGGAGGACGCACAAATTATAAACATAAATCCAGAATATTTCTGGTGGAAAGCAGCCACCACTGTCATTTGAACGTTGTTCGGGTGGCACTGCTGGGGAAGTGAGCAGGCCCCCCAGAGCTGGCAAGCTCCCCCGCTCACCCAGCGGCTCTCCCTCTGCTGCCTGGGTGGCAGCAGCAGTTTGCCCCTTCATAAACATCAAGATACAAAATAATGGCATGTTTAGTCTGAGTAATACATTAAGGAAATCAATTAGGCCCACATGCAACTTTCTAAGATTTTAATTACAGTACTTAGGGTACCACACTAGAGCAGTTTGTCAGGAACATAATTTGTTAATGAATAACAACTGACACAGTGTATTACTTGGGATTGTAATTAGCTCTTGCTAGCCATCTATTGGAACCCTGATCAAAAGCCAGTCAGCGAAAGCAAACGAAATGAGCATAAATGATAACCCCGACAGCTCTCTCTGGGCCGCCTCCTGGATGCCAGTGTACCCGCAGGGGCCTGGCCAAGGCCACGTGCACATTTTCACTCAAGTGTGGTCTGGGGAGCAGCAACTGCCTCACCCAGGAACTTGTTAGAAATGCAGACTCTTGGGCCCCACTCCACACCTATTAAATCGGAATCTGCATTTTAAGACTTACAAGCATCTTAAAGTTTGAGAAGCACTCTAGGAATAGAAAGAGCACAGGTTCACAAATAGGCAGATTTGACTGTAACTCCTGACATACCCGTCACTAGGGACGTGTCCTTGGGCAATTGCTGAGTCGCTTTGAGCCTCAGTGTCCTTATCTGTAAGCTAGATCTGCTAATACCTGTATGAAAGGGTCAGAGTAATGACTAGCAGTAGCATGTGCGAGCACCTGGCACTGAGCAGTTGGACAACGAGATGCTCAGCAAGGCTTCCTGAGGACTGAGCCTGACTACAGTGCCACATGTTTCTCTGACCTGGGTCATCTATGTGATGCCTTTTCTGAAAATCTCTGAGTACCTCTCATCTACCATTCCTCAACAAGGTGGGACTAGGACAGTGGTTCTCAACCTTCTGGCCCTTTAAATACAGCTCCTCATGTTGTGACCCAACCATAAAATTATTTTCGTTGCTACTTCATAATTGTAATGTTGCTACTGTTATGAATCGTAATGTAAATATCTGATATGCAGGATGGTCTCAGGCGACCCCTGTGAAAGGGTCATTCGACCGCCAAAGGGGTCACAACCCACAGGTTGAGAACCGCTGGACTAGGAGGAAAAAGATAAAACATTAGAAATAAGTTAAAAGAGTTAGTAAAGAATGTATTTTAAAAGATAAAATAGTGAAATTAGCCAAAGAGTATGCTAAAGTTAGATTAACGTGTTTGTTTGTTTTTTAAAGTGGCCAAATGACCAGATAAGAAAATGTAGTTTGGTCATATCAACACCTGGGAGAGTGCAGGGCCCCCAGGTGGTTCTGTGCCTTCCCACTGGAGGGCAGAGCCTGAGCCTCGTATCCACATGTAGTCCTCCCAAGATGGGATCCTTGCAAGAATCTTGAGAGTGAGATCCATAGTTGAGGATCAGATATTTTAGGAAACATCCTTGACACAATATACACAATGGATATATTCTTGATAGAGTATGCAAACTTAAAAATATGCACATTGATGCGATTTCCTCCAAGGAAAATTTCCCTAAGCTTCCTCACCCAGCTCAAGATAGTGCTGGAAGGAGCCCTTACCTAAGCTGATTGTTACACCATGTGCTCAAATACAGGGAATTACCGCTGTGTCATGGCTCATTCAGAAATGAGAATGTTCTTACGGCACATTTTAGGTACCTAAAGGGGTTCTGGGGCATCTATGAAAAAAGAGATAGAGTGAAAAAAAAAAATCATTTTTTTTTGCATCATGTAAATACAAGGGAAATTAAAATTTGAGAAATATATTAGGTTTGCATAAAACACCCAAATAGAGTCAGTATTTTATTTTTTTAAAAAAATATATTTTATTGATTTTTTACAGAGAGGAAGGGAGAGAGAGAGAGACTTAGAAACATCGATGAGAGAGAAACATCGATCAGCTGCCTCCTGCACATCTCCTAGGGATGTGCCCGAAACCAAGGTACATGCCCTTGACTGGAATCGAACCTGGGACCTTTCAGTCCGCAGGCCGACGCTCTATCCACTGAGCCAAACCGGTTTCGGCTAGAGTCAGTATTTTAAATGAAAAAAATGAATGTGCTTCTGAAAATGTAATTTATTTAAAAAAAAATCAAGCTTGATGCTTGAAATGGCTGTACTCAGTCCTTATCAAAAGGTGTCAATTATGATCTCTTCAAATTTTGGACATTCGCCACCAATGGGTAACTTTACATTAAACCATATTTAAACCATTGTTTTACAACTATTCCAAAATTCATACTAGTTGAAGTTATATTTGGAGACAATAGCAGCTCATCCTTTTCTTTTATTGATAAATTTACTGTTGAAATTTCTTGTGATAATGCAAATGTTTTTCAAATTTAATTGAACTTTTTTATATCTAGTATTTCAAAACATTAAGGTGACTAATATGCAGACTGTCGCATATCATTAGAACAGTCACCATTGAAAGGACACATCCATTACTAACAGGCGGAAATCCCAATGAGAAGGCCATCACCAGGAGCTCAGCCTTCCTGCTGCCCCTCCTCTAACAAAGGCAGGTGGCGCCTTGGGCTGTGTCTGCACTGTGCTCCTCTGGAGGACCCATGGGCCACTTGTGTTCGCTGGGCAGTCTGGGCTCCATGTTCAGCTGCCAGTGTAGCTGTTCAGGTGGAAGGGCTTCTTTTTCCTTTGCTCTGCCCAGCACGTGGAGGCCGAATCAATGTTCAGTGGTGCTTGTTACACTCCTGCCTGCAGGCACTGTGGGTTGTCCCAGTCATCTTGGCCACCCTCTGCAGAAGCCCAAATAAGGCTGCTTATGGCCAGAGGTGACCAGTCCGGAATCTCCAGCAGCCCCAAAGGCTTGGGGGTTTGAGGTCTTGTTGCACACCTGTAGCCCATTCTTGGCATGCAACTTGGCCAGTTGGGAAGCTTTGAATTACTCAGTGGCAGGAACCAAGCCATCCTCTTTCTCTTTCACTTCTTGAATCTATACCTGGTGGGTTCTCTTACCTGTTCCTCTTCCACTTCCTGGTCCAAAGATTGGTTGAAAGACTGGGGCCTTTCTCTCCCATATCAGAGGCGACTTGGCCATCTCCATTCAGCTTTCATTTCTCCCAGATGACAACCTGACCTTGTCTACTGTCCTCATCCCACAGGAAGATGCCTGGGATACTCAGCACCAGGTTTGGGATCAATGAGGTCTTTTAGTGGTTGGATTTGCTCCACTTCCTCCGGTCATTTTGGGGTGCTGCTTCACCTTGGTCTTTCTTGCACTGCGATGATAACATCCACCCCTGTGTTTGGGGAGCGGAAGAGGAAGAGATTCAGTAAGTAGGAAGCAAGGTGCTTCAGGCCTCCTCTGAATTCTTTATTCTCTTACAGAGGCTTTGCATGAGAGCATCAAGCACTTACATAGCTATTAATAATTCTGTCATTTCTTTCCTACCTGGTCACTGAAAATTAAACGGTGTTATATGGGAGGTTTCTATTAATGCAATAATATACATTCTAAAGGAGGTTCTAGGCTAGTGGTTCTCAACCTTCTGGCCCTTTAAATACAGCTTCTCATGTTGTGACCCAACCATAAAATTATTTTCGTTGCTACTTCATAACTGTAATGTTGCTACTGTTATGAATCGTAATGTAAATATCTGATATGCAGGATGGTCTTAGGCGACCCCTGTGAAAGGGTCGTTCGACTGCCAAAGGGGTCGCGACCCACAGGTTGAGAACCACTGTTCTAGGTCATATGCAGAAGTTACAGAGAAGATAAGTTGAAAAGCACAGCTCACCAGACCCCAAACCATATCAAGGATATAATAAGGTGGAGAGAATGGAGAGTTAGGGAAACTTTATGAGAATTTCTTTGGAGAGAGTGTGGCTGTGCTGGGAGTCCTCCTTCCTTATCTAAGGAGGAAGGTTGAGGGGAGCTTCCCCTTCACCTTGTCAAATGAAGGAGTTTAGGGGAACACACAGACCTGTTGTTGTCTGATACCACACTACTGCCCAACCAGCATATCAGGGTGAAACCTGGGCTGTCTAGTTGATGGGGCAGCAAAACAAAGGAGAATTGTTTCTGCTTGGGGCTTGGCCTTCACTCCCAGTAGAATTATTAAGGTGGAAGAAGTTGCCTCAGTAAAAGATAAACCAAAGTTGTATTTCTGGATTCCCAAAGGCAGAGGAGAGAGTGAGTAATACTAGACCAGCAGGCTTTTGTCTGGGTCAAGGTCATGGCCTGTGAGAGCTATCTGTGAACTGCCCCAGAAAACAATATTAACGCCTCCCCCCCCCCCCCCGAAAAAAACAAAACACCTTCCCAACCTGATAGATAAAACGTTTCTGCTATTTTTACCTTTCCTATCAACTGTGTACACCTGATCCTGCCCTTCCCCAGCCCTGAGGGCATCAAAGACTGACCTTGACTAGCTACCACACTCCTTCCCCCTTCCTCTAGCACCTGCCCTCCTGGGGAAGAAAGGGAAAGTCTTGTCTTCAAAGGAGTTGGCAGCTTTGATTAGTATTATAGGAGACTGGACTTTTTAATCACTGGATTGATACTGTTTGCAGCTTAAAATGGCCATCAGACTTTTGATCAGAGTGTGGTCAGAAAATCATGAGATTGCTTGAGTTTTATCTCACTGAATGCAGTTTGAAGGGAAAGTGGGAGACACAAATAACATTGCAATCTGATTGCATTCCTCAAGTCCTGGTTTTTCATGGTGCTGCCTGCCATTTCTTAATATGTATTCCCTGGGCAGGGAGCTCTGTAGGGATAGAGAGAGCATTGGAGCAGACCTCACATATACCTTCAATGTAGAGTCACAGAATGTCAGGCTTGACAGGAAGCTTTAAGTCATCCATTCCACCTGTCTGCTGTTTTGAGCCCCTCTGCCACACCCCTGCCCAGTGCTCGCCCCACTTGAGTTTGGACATCTGCATAAATAAGAGGATGCACATCTTCTCAAGACAATTTCCCCCATTTTGGAACAGCACTTTTCCTTTTGAGTTTGGTTGCCTTTTCAGTTTGATGTAGTCCCACTTGTTTGTTTTTGCTGCCTTTGATCTGGGAATCAGATTTAAAAAAAATATTGCCAAAACCAGTGCCATGGAACTCTTACCCTGTGTTTTCTTCGAGGAGTTTTATGGTATCAGATCTTATGTTATAGTCTTTAATCCACTTCAAGTTAACTTTTGTGAGTGGTGTAAAATAGGGTCCCAATTTCATTCTTCTTCAAATGATTACCTAGTTTTCCCAACACCATTTATTGAAGAGACTATCCTTTTCCCATTGAATATTCTTGGCTCCACTGTCAAATATTAATTGATTGTATATATGAAGATTTACTTCTGGGTTCTGAACCTGTTTCATTGGTCTGTGTGCCTATTTGTATGCCAGTACCATACTGTTTTGGTTACTATACCTTTGTAATATAATTTGAAATCAGGAAGTGTGATGTGGAAGCTTGAGAGATACTGATTTCCGAGTCCTGATGCATTCTTCCTTGGATGATGCCTATTTACTCAAGCCTCTTGGAACCTTCTCTGGCTCCCCAAACTTCCACCATTCATACTGTTGCTCCCATCATTCTGTATGGGATTTTTTCTATATGTCTGTGAGCACCCTGAAGGCAGGGATGATCTTATCTTGTTCATTTTAAAATCCATAACACCAAGTTCAGTACTTGAAGAGTAACAGGTGCCAATAAATTAATTCCCTTCCCATCACTGCATAATCTGTAGTCCTAACGGGGAGGGCTTCAGCTATTTCCCTTCAGTCTCATCAGAACACTGATTCTTTGAACAGATCGATTACCCTTTCTTTGCTACAAGCCTCCTCCCTAGGCTTTTCTTTTCAATTCTAAAAACACTTCGATTTTTAAAATTGTACTGAAAAGAGGAAGAAAATGACTTTTCAAGGTCAGGTAGTTGGGCTGATGGGTCAACTGGGAAAGAAATAGATGAATTCTAATCTATTGTCTGAAACTCTGTCCATAAAAATCAAACCGTCCTATTTCTGATATCTTCACCTCATTCAATGGCATTATTTTCTTTGGAGGAATAGAACATTTATTATTCAGACTCTGGGCAGAGGAATGAAATGGCCTGGATCTAGAGATAAGGGGCAATTTACTACTGGCCAGCCACTGTCCTTGCATCTAACAAGTATTGGTTTAAATGAAAGCAGCGTAGGCCCATTGCTGCCTCTGCTCCAAAAGAGAACATTTATTTTGAGCCATAGTTTGACTGCCTTTAATGCTGTTTTTGAAAAATGTTGTGCACTTTCATATCTGTGCGTCTCTTCTCCTTCCCACCCAGCCTCTGCCTGAGGAGCCTGGTGGCCACTCATTAGGTCATTTCAGTAGCCTCCCTCCTGGTTCCCTTGACTTGGGGCTCTTTCCTCCGTCCTTTTCAATCCAACCCCCACACCACACGCTTTCTAAAGTTCAGGTCGGGCGTCCATGTCAAAAGCCCCCAGGGCTCACTGAACAAGTATGAGCCTGTGAGGGTGGCCCTAAAGGCTCTCCACCTATTGTTCTTTCCTGTTGCATTCTTTCTGCTCCAGCCAGTTTCACCAACAGCCGCTTCCTGACATTCCCTCCCTTTTTCTAGAGCACGCTGTTTCCTCCCTTGGAATGTGCCTTCACTCACCTTCTGCATGCTCTGCTCTCCTCATCTTCTCCACTCTAACTCTCCCCAGTAGCCTTCTTTCTATATCTTTTTTTCCTCCCCTTAAAACCTTGGCACTTTCAGTTCTCTCTTGAATGCTAGATCTCTGCATGGCTGACTCCTCCTTCAGGGCCCAAGTCAAGGTCAAATGTCACCCTCCTCCATTTTTTTTTGGTTTGTTTTCTTTAACTGTTAAGAAATTTTTTTAAAAAAATATATTTTATTGATTTTTTTACAGAGAGGAGGGGAGAGGGATAGAGAGTTAGAAACATCAATGAGAGAGAAACATCGATCAGCTGCCTCTTGCACGCCCCCTACTGGGGATGTGCCCGCAACCAAGGTACATGCCCTTGACCGGAATCGAACCTGGGACCCTTGAGTCCGCAGGCCCATGCTCTATCCGCTGAGTCAAACCAGTTAGGGCTTTTTTTTTTTTTTTTTTTTAAATAACTGTTAAGAAAATTTTTGTGGTTTTATTGTATCATGAGGCATTGAAACATCTGAACAAATCAATATCTGGACGGTGAGGCAGCTGCTTTCTCCTTCACTTCTTTGGGTTACTAGAGCAACTTGTCAGTAGATTAAAAAAGAAAAAGACAACCTTTTGCATTACTTAAATCTTTCCAAGGCATGCGCTGGTACAACACAAACTTCTCCTGTCAGATGTAACTAGTCTAGCGTCCAAACATCATGCACAATACCTAGGTAGCAGCAGCGCACTGCGCCCACTCCCACCTCGGTCCTGCTCATTTGTGTATGATATTTGGAGCATCTGGAGGAGTGTGAATAGTATCTGGAAGAGGAAGGAGGAGGAAACAGCATGAGAGCCTGGCTGGGAGGAGGTCAGCCGAAGTTGTGCAGGGCAAGCCTGAACACGTCATTGGTGCAAACCCAAGCATCGTTGATGTTCTTCAATAGGAACATCTGGTGGAACCCCATAATGGGGTCTTCATCGGCCTTAAGCTGGCCCACAACCGTGCTGAGGATGCAGCTATCTGGCGTGGGCTGGTGGTCCTGTACCGCGATGCTGTGCTGGGTTTTCTGGAACGGAAGGCTAGACAACTTCTCCACAATGGCAGCTTTCCCCTGGAATTGCTGTCCTTCCCATGTAAGGCATGATGCGTCAGTGTAAATTGTGCCTAGTTGGGTTCTGTCACTATCAAATAACTGGTAGTAATGTTGAATGAAGCTGGATCCAATCTGCTCCCAAATTGGCTTGTCTCCCATTCTGGAGCGTCCACCCAGCCTCGTTGAAACCCCGAGGGGCTGGCACGATGGTGGCAGCGGAGGCGGCAACCCAATGCGGTCGGCGACCGACTGTCCCTTCCCCCCTACCTTCCCTCGCCACCCCCCTCCTCCATTTGTTATAAGATTTGATGTATGTGAGACCTCTTATTTATTTACTCAAACGTTCGTTGAGTCTTATTATTGTGAACTTGGCACTCTGCTGGGTATGAAGGCTACCCAAATGTATAGGACCAAGCTGTTTTCCTCATGGGCCTCAGCTGAGTAAGAGCCGGAAAAGTAATTTCAAAGACCTCACGATATTTATGGTACACTGCTGGAAAGGGCTGTAATGGAAGTCTTGTGGGAGCACAGGGAAGGACATAACTATTAATAACTATGCCTGGGGGGATCAAGGAAGGTTTTAGAGAGTAACTGACTTTACCTGGATAATTACAGTGGAGAATCCTTATTTTAGAGTGAATGAAATTGAACTAAATTATACTGTGCTATTTAAGACCTAGGATTTATCTGTGTTTGGTAAATATTTAAACACAAGGAATTCTCGATTTTCATACATAGTTTTAATGGGCATTAAATATAATCAGTAGATTTCCCTACTTTTTTATTTATAAGGATTTTAGCACTTCTTATTTAGCTGACTTTACAACAGGGATTGATGGGGCAAGTAATATCAGGAGAGAGACTGAGTTGGTGGGGCTCTAGCTTTTCTTTCCTTTTTTTTTACCCCCTGCCGAGAGCTTTATTGTTTCATTTGATCCAATGCATGATAGAGGGCTTCAGGGTGGTTAAAGAATGGCTAGTAGTTTCAGGAAATGGCTCAGGTAAAAGCCAGACACCCGGGGATGTGGAGGGGCCTCTCAAAGGCCTCTGGTCTCCAAAGGCTCCTAGTCATGCTTGAGGGTGAGCCTTCTGAAGAAATACTCACCCAGCCCGGCCGGCATGGCTCAGTGGTTGAGCATAGACCTACAAACCAGGAGGTCAACGGTTTGATTCCTGGTCAGGGTACATACCTGGGTTGTGGGGTGTGCAGGAGCAGCCGATCAATGATTCTCTCTCATCATTGCTATATCTGTCTCTCTCTCCTTCCTCTCTGAAATCAATAAAAATATTTGAGAGAGAGAGAGAGAGAGAGAGAGAGAGAGAGAGAGAGAGAGAGAGAGAGATTGAGAGAAAGAGATTCTCGCCTAGCCCAGCCTGGGGGCTACGGATGTTAGTCAGGTGGTCACCCATCTTCTTGCTGAGTTTCACCTTCTCATCCAGGAAGTGGTTCTCCAGGAAGTCAGGGAGATGAGAGTCTGCGTGGGTAGAACCCAGGGCCTGCAGCTCCAAAAGAGCCTAACTCAGGTTCCTCTCCAAGGCCAGGGCAGCTTCCATGGCATCCTGAGTTTTGCCCACTCATCTGGGGAGGCTTCAGCACATGGTGGAAGAGAATGCAGCCACCTCTCTTGTGTTGCAACTTTAAGGGATGCTTAGCGCCCTTGCACTTATACTCCGCCAACTCGCAGAAGTAGCAGCCCACGCCTTCAAGAGCCACATCTCATGGTTGAAATAGAAGCCCAGAGAGAGGTAGGTGTGTGAGGCCCGCAGAGGCGGCTGGCCAGGCAGTTGACCGCAGCCTCCATCTCGGTGGAATAATTCTGACGAATTTGGGAGCTCATGGTTGTTCAGCAATAAGGAGTGAAGGTAGAAAAAAACCCTGTGTGTTGGCTGGTCTCAGAGGTGGTTCTGAAGGTGGTGACTGGATAAGATGCAGGAGAGTGGCCAGAGGCTGGAAGAAGGGGTGTCCCTGGGTCTGTCCCATCCAAACACTGATGAAGCAAGAGACAGATCCGGGACCACCGAGGGCACTGCCGGGGCTCTAGTTTTTCTAGATGAAATGAGGTGAGTGGAAGCTCATGGTCACGCAGCTGACCTGGGGTTTTTTCCCCCGAAATAAACTTGATTAAGTAGATCCCTTATCCCTCAGATAGGTGGCTGCATTCCTAATTGTCCTTTGCATATCTCAGGAAGGTAGGTGTTTCTTCCTCCCCCCACCCCCAACTTTATTGAGATCTAATTGACAAATAACATTGGGTAAGTTTAAGGTATACAGTGTGATGATTGATACACATATGGATTGCAAAATGATTACCACAGTAAGATCACTTAACATACCCATCACTCACATAATTACATTTTTTGTGTGAGTGGTGAGAACATGTAAGATCTCTCTTAGCAATTTTGAAGCATATAATGCAGTATTGTTAACTATCATCACCATGCTGTACATTAGATCCCCAGAACTTACTCATCTTATAACTAGAAGATTGTGCCCTTTGACCAACATCTTCCCATTTCAACCATCCCCCAGCCCTTGGCAACCATCACTTTGCTCTCTGATTCTCTAAATACGGCTTTTTTTTGGTTCCACATATAAGTATATCATGCAGTATTTGTCTTCCTCTGCCTGACTTATTTCACTTAGTACAAGGTCCATCCATGTTTTGTAAATGATAGAATTTTTTTTTCTTTTTTTAAAGGCTCACCCACCTATTATTTATTCATTTTTTTGTTAGTCCTCATTGGAGGATATTTTTTCCATTGATTTTTAGAGAGTGGAAGGTAGAAAGAGAGGGAGGTAGAGAGAAAGAAGCATTGATGTGAGAGAAACACATTGATTGGTTGCCTCCTGCACATGTGGATCAAACCTGCAACTGAGGTACCTTGACTGGGAATCGAGCTGTCGATCCTTTGGTGCACAGGCTGTCGCTCTAACCACTGAGCATGCGAGGCATGTCAGGATTTTATTTTTTATAGCTGAATAGTATCACTTTTTTTTTTACCCACTCACCTGTTGATGGACACTGAGGTTGTTTCCATGTCTTGGCTATGATGAATAATGCTGCAGTGAACATGGGAGTACAGATATGTCTTCAAAACAGTGACTTCATTTCCTTTGTAGAGGTAGAAGGAAAGAGAAAGTGTCTGAACTCATGATTTCCATTCTTTAATTATCAGAACCACATGGTTTTATTTTTCTCTTATACTTTCCCTTCCTATTAGTCATCAGAATTTACAATTACTAGTATGTATTAATTTGGGGTTATTTGTTGACTATCCATGTCTCTGCTATACTGAAAATGCCACAAAGGAGGAAATTTCTGTGGTCTACTGTTGTCTTTCCATATTGAGCACCTGGCATATAATTGGTTCTCAAAATATATTTATTCAACAAATGAATGACTGAATAATCCTGATAATTTGAGTAAAAGCTTTAAAAAATAATGGGAAGAGCCCTAGCTGGTTTGGCTCAGTGGATAGAGTGTTGGCTGTGGACTGAAGGGTCCCAGGTTTGATTATGGTCAAGGGCACATACCTGGGTTATGGGCTTGATCCCCAGTAGGGGGCGAGCAGGAGGCAGCCGATCAATGATTCTCATTGAATGTTTCAATCTCTCTCTCTCTCCCTCTCCCTTCCTCTCTGAAATCAATAAAAGTACATAAAAAAAATGGGAAATTCATATAAATTAAAGGATAATTGGGGTTGTAAAGTCACCTCCTCAGGGTGCATATCAACCTGTTGTAGTTCATAGAAATATTTCAGTTGAGTGTGAATCCTAGGTCCCTAACTGTTCTGATATTTTTTTCTGAAGGTATAATTTAAATTGGACTCCTGAGGCAGGAGGTGCTCTAAAGTATAGATAATGAAAATATCTTCCATTTGCTCACTTAGCAAGTATTCTTTGCTTCTAATAGAAAGGGGGAAATGTTAGTAATTTCTCTATAGGACAGAATATATTAAATTTGTTGAATATATTTAAGCAGAATATTCTTTAGGATAAATTTTAATAAATGGGTAAAGTTGTTATAATTTGGGAATAGGTCATTGAACAAGTAGTTCAAATTTGGTGAACAGATCATTGAGCAAATGGGCTTCTTTTTACTCTTCTGGGTATCAAGTTCCCCCTGTCTTTTGGTTGGAGAGGCTCGCGAATGTCTTTGTTACTGAATAAGGGGACGATGCACCCAGATGGTATGGATGGTGCTCAGAAGTCTTCCGGCAGTTCTGCCCCTTTGGTTTCCTATCCTAGTGTTATGAACTGACTTGACGTAGTCTATGCACAAATTTCAGGTTCAAAATGATAGCTGAACAGTATTGCTACCTTTTAAGTCAGAGATCACCATGAACGAACTTGTAGTCAGAGTTAGGTTCCTTGGTGTGGTAGGCAGATGCCTCCCAAGATTCCTGCCCCCTTGTGGACATATCCCATGTAATCTAACCCCACCCCAATAAAAGTGGGATCAACGAATAGGTTGGAATATTACTCCTATGATTAGGTTAATAAGGTCAAGTCTTCATCCTTTTAAAATCTCCCAAGTAATTCTAATGTGCAGTCAAGGTTGAAAACCAGAGCAGTGGTTCTCAAAGTGTATTTCCAGGCCCAGGAGCATCTGGGAACCTGTTAATAATGCAAATTCTCAGGCTCCACCTCAGCCCTCCTGAATCAGAAATGGCGGTGAGGCCCAGTGATCTGCATTTTAAGGACCCACCAGGAGGTTCTGAGGTCCTGTGGAGTTTGAGATCCTGTGCTGTGGGCATCTGCCCTCTACCAGACAAGCCTCTCTGGTAGTGGGGTGGGGGGAAGGGAGGAGGGAGGAAGAGGAGAGGCCTCTCTTTGGAGGGGTTCTCTTCCCCACCGGCAGTGGCATTGCTTCTGAGTTTCAGCCTGCCTCTTCGAGTATCGAATGTGCATGTACACACTGTCACATTTGTCAGGCATATTTTTCAGCAAACAGTAGCATCAGACAATTTTGGCGTATGCATTAGTTTAAGTAAAACAGAGGAATTTGCTAGTTTCATTTTCACTGCATTTCTTTTCTTTCTTTTTTTTTTGGTATTTAATAGCACTGAAAGGGATAATAACTAGATAAAGCAAATTTTAAAGATACCCGTTGTTGTGGCCTGACCCAGGTGATTTGCCTGTTCAGAAGGATCAGCTTCTTTTTGTTGAATATTCATGCTTTCCAATGATTAAAGGTGGGTGAGGGCAACTGGTCTCCTTTCTCAAAACCTCACTTCTGGGTGATGTGTTACAATGCAAGCAAGTCCTGAACCAGATTCAGCCACATTAACAACAAAATAACAAACAAACAAAGCCCAACACAATAACAGAAAACAGACACAAAGACTTTGGATCTGTTTTGAAGTGCAGACCCTTTGTTCTTGGGGTTCTCCAACCCAGAAGGTTCACTTTGAGGCAAAAATGCCACAGGGTCCTGATTATTGGCTAAACTTCTCTGGCCATCGGGATTGCCCAAAACACACACACATGCATTTTCAAACCTCTGATAAATGTAGGGCTGATAGGATTAAATGAAATTCTTCACCTCAAGTATTAATCCAAAGGTGTTAGGTTGCTGGTTTTGATACCAGATTTTTAAAAATATTCTGTTAATTCAAGTCAGAGTGGTTCTGGAATAACTCACATTTCACCAGTGAATCATTATTGCTAATACCCTTTGTGCTAATTAACAAGATCAGTCTGCAGCTTCAGGTAGTGGTTATTTAAGGCAAGCACTTGTCACAGTGCTTGTGCAGGCACTGGAGTAGAGGGGGCTCCTGATTAGGGTCTTTCAAATGCTAACCAGCCACCTCTGGAATGTGTATTCCTGATTAGGGCACTTCACATATTAATGAACCATTTCTAGGGAATATTTTAATTTACACCTCATATTTCTCACTATCTATGCTGATGCAAGTTCATGTAAATTACAGATGAGGTTCTATACCTGGAAGGGAAACTCATGGTGGGTGTGGAAATAGCACATGTCTGGTGGGTGATCAGTGGTGTGTGTAAGAAGGAAGTGCATTGCCTCTGACCTGGGATGTTGTGACCAGCTGCCCTGGTTTGCCAGAACAGAGGGGTTTCTCGGGATATGGGGCTTTCAGTGCAAAAACCAGGACAGCCCAGGGCAAAGTGGGACGGTGGATCACTTGACCAGTGGCTCTGCCTCTAGAAATCTGTCTTCAGTAACGAGCCAGGAAAGGTTACTTCTCATACTTTTAATAGGTGATACTTGTGAAAGTGCAGATTTGAATGCAATTTGGAGAATTAGCAATAGAGAATTTGTTGAATAAATGTTGGTATATCCATCAGATGGAATGGTTCCACCCTCACACTCTCTATATTAGCTCAGGCTACCATGACGAAACAGCAGGTTGGGTGCTTAAACAATAGAAATTTATTTTGTGGCAGTTCTGGAGGCTAGAAGTCCGAGATCAAGATCTGGTGATGTTTCTCTTCCTGGTTTGCAGAGAGCCGCCTTCTTGCTGTGTCCTTAGGAGGCGGAGTGAGCAGCAAGCCAACTCTCTGGTATCTCTTCTTATAAGGGCACTAATCCCATTGGATTAGCACCCGACTTTATGACCTCATTTAACCTTAATTACTTCCTTCCCCCACATACAGTCACACTCTGGGTTAGGGCCTCAGATATGAATGTTGTGGGGACAATTCAGTCCTTAGCATTCTCAAAAACCACTTGTGAAAAAGAAGAAATGTTCACAATAGCTATTGATTGAAGTCACAAAACAGTGTGTATGCTATGATTCAGACAGTCTTAAAAAATAAGTATATGTGTCTATAGGAAGACTATTAAAGTAGAAATTAAGGTGATTTTAAGTTTTTTTATGCTTTCTATAGTTTTCTGTATTCTTTTTTGTATTCCAAAAGTTTAAAAGGTTAACATGCAATACTTTTTAATAAGAAAATTGTAGCTTAAAAATACATGCTCTGGTTAGGTTGCTGCCAGACTAGGAGGAAATGGGTATGATGCCTATTCAGGACTCAAATGGGCCTAGGTTGGTGGTAACTGGAAAAGAACAAATGAAGAGGGAATTTGTAACGTTTGTGTAAACCTGAGTTGAATATTTCCTGTATAATTTGGCAATTGAATCTTACTTTTTATGAGAATGGGTTAAGCACCTAGTATCAGGAACTGACCACCGTGGCTGAAATCCCAGTCCTTCAGCTTGCTAGCTGTCTGTCCTCCACAAGTTTCTCCCAGTCTTCATTGTATGTAGGACGGAAATAACAGTGGTGCCTACCCATTGGCTTATTGTGAGGTTAGAGAGATTAGAGTAAGTTACTACATTAAAGGCCTTGGGAACATGTCTGCCAAGTAGAAATGTACTCAGTAAATCAGCTATTATTGTTATTGTTATCTTTCTTATAAAAATTCCTGGCTTTGCGTGGTTGGTGTGCCTCAGTGGTTGAGCATCAATCTATGAATCAGGAGGTCACGGTTTGATTCCTGGTCAGGGCACATGGCCAGGTTTCAGGCTTGGTCCCCAGTGTGGGGTGTGCAGGAGGCAGCTGATCAATGATTCTCTCTCATCACTGATGTTTCTGTCTCTCTTCCTCTCCCCTTCTCTCTGAAATAAATAAAAATATATTAAACAAATAAACAAACAAACAAATGAAAAATTCCTGGCTTTGCATCTTAGGCAATGCTTAAACATTCTTTCTGTATATAGCTTTGGACAACATTCTCTGTTTTCTTGAGAGGGTTTGTTAATTATTATTACACTTGTTAGACTTGATAAACAAAACCATAGGACACCCAGGTAAATTTGAATTCCAGATAAGCAACACATAATTTTTTAGTCTAAGTATCCTCCTATATAATAAAAGGCTAATATGCAAATTGTTCCCTTGGGAGTTCAACTGCTTGCTATGACGTGGGCTTACCACGGGGGGCGGGGGGCTTGCAGAACGGAAGAAGGTCCGGCTGGCAGCGGGGAAAGGAAGGCCCCAGCCAGCAGCGAGCAGCTGGGGAAAGGAAGGCCCCGATCGGCCCTGATCACCAGCCAGGCCTAGGGACCCTACCCATGCATGAATTTCATGTACCAGGCCTCTAGTGTTCAAATATTGCCTAGGACATACTTACACTACATAATTATTCATATCAAATTCAAATTTAACTTGTATTCTTGTTCTGTTTTCTCTCTGGCAATTCTAATTATTAGAGATAATGAGAACACCATTGAAAAGAAATCCAGCCCTGGCAGGTGTGGCTCAATTGGTTGAGCCTCATCCTGTCCAGTTCGATTCCTGGTCCAGGCACATACCAGGTTGCAGGTTTGATCACTGGTTGGGGTGTATGTGGGAGGAAGCTGATGTTTCTCTCTTACATCAATGTTTCTCTTCCTCTCCCTTTCTCTCTCTAAAATCAACAAAAGCATATCATAAACAAACAAACAAAAAAGAAATCCAATGATGAAGCTCTCTTAATCAGATCCATCTAAGCCAGTGGTTCTCAACCTTCCTAATGCCACAACCCTTTAATACAGTTCCTCATGTTGTGGTGACCCCCAATTTCATTGTTACAAATTGAACATAATTAAAGCATAGTGATTAATCACAAAAACAATATGTAATTATATATGTGTTTTCCGATGGTCTTAGGCGACCCCTGTAAAGGGTCGTTCGACCTCCAAAGGGGTCGCGACCCACAGGTTGAGAACCGCTGATCTAAGCCAAGCCCGCCCCTGAAAACCTGGTGCTGGCATTGCCTTTCTAGTGAGGAGTGTGTGAAATAGCCTCTGTGTAGGTCCTAGCTTGGCAAGTGGCACATGGTACATGCACAATAAGTCAGGCAGGAGAGCCTGCCCTTTACTTGATTTGGGGGAAATTACATAATTGCTTTAAGCTTCAATGTCCTCAAATGCAAAATGGGGCCAATAATAAGAAAGCCTGTTTCATTATGAGAATTATGGAAAATGAAAGAATTCCTAGCCAGTGGGAAGCGTGGTTTCTGGGGTGGATGTGAGGGTGGATTTCAGAGGACAGGAGCAGGGAGGTGGGCCAATCCCAGTCCTCACATGAACAGATGAACAGAGAGGTTCATCTGATGGCTGCCAGTCTGTCCTCATGATGCTTCTTCCCTGAAGAAACAGTAAAACAGCAGGAAATGGTCTCCACTTCACTTCCCCTCTCAACTCTGACATGAGCACTTTAATTGGTGGAACTTAACTTGGATAGCAAGCCCTAGCTGCAAGTGAGCTTCGGATTATAATGTCTGTTTCCAGCCACTCTGAATGGGAATGGGTGCTGAGTGAGTTTGATGCTGCTCAGTCCAACAACATGTTATGAAGGTAAAGGTTGCTGCATCGAGAGGGAGTTGTCCAATTCCGGGTCTCTAGGATGCAGCATTTGCCTCAGTGCTGCTTGGGTACTCTTTGTGTCTGAGACCCAGCCTTGATTCTTTTCTTCCTCTACCATCTCTCCTTTCTCCCTCCCTAGAGACCAGTCTCAATCTGACCCCCATTCTAGGTTCTGAGACTTGGTTATGTGTTGTCAGACTTCTCAGGATTGCGAATCTGAATTTCTAAGCATCACCTCTCCTGATGTTACGTACAGGTTGCACTTTTTCTTGTCCCATGGAGCTCATCCGCTCTGGTCTCCCTGCCTCTGACATCCCAGTGAGCCTTGCTCAATTTGGCACGCCCATGGTTTATCCCATCTTGCTATGGTTAAGGATTATGAAAGAGAAAAAGTCCTCATGGACCAAACCCAGGCCACGGAAATTTAAAGCCACAAAGCATGAGCTGTGGTCAGCATGTTCCTGGGGATGAGAGTGAGATGAGCATCTCAGCTCCAGAGGCCCACACTGTCAGCCAATCACTGCATATTAAACTGATCCTGAACTCCTTTTTTTTTTTAATTGTCTAAAGTTTTATATATGTCTTCTTTTCCCCGGTTGACCCCCTCCCCCTCCCCCCGACACACACACCCAGCCATTCCCATCCCGGGCAAGCCCCCACACCGCCCCAGTGTCTGTGTCCATTGGTTATGCTAATATGCATGCATACAAGTCCTTTGGTTGCTCTCTCCCCCCTACCCCTTCCCTGCCATTTGTCTCTGGATCTGTTCTTGTTCATCAAATTATATTGATCTGATCCTGAACTCTTAAGGACCAGCAGCCACAGCGTTTGTTAAAATCACAATGTGTCCCTTCTGCTGCCAAAGATGGAGCTGTAATTTCCCCCTCTTCTCAAAATAAATATTTCACATGGTTCTGGAAAATTTTAACTATTAGTTGTACCATCACCTCTCATTAGCCACTGGCAAACATAAGAGATAATAAACCTTACTGAAAGGAAGACATGAATAAGCACCAGATTCTAAATCTCCTGGGGCAGTGACCCTGATGAGTCACTGAGTAGTCACCGTAATGTCATCTTGCAGGTTGTTGTACCCCCACACAGAGAACATAGTAAGTGGGCCTGGGCTGTAAGAGAGTCTTAATGATTAATTTTCCACATGCTTCTGGAAGTATCATTTTTTGACAAACAATACACATCAACTCTTTTTCTTACTAGCAAAACCATCAAGAAAATTCACTCTTCTTTCCATCTCACTAATGACTCCCTCTAACTTTATGGATATCCAGGGATTGGTCTTCTTTTAAAATTATATCTAAATCCCTAGATATAATTAGAACACAGTTATTTACTCTCCTTATGTATTTGATTTCAGTTGTTAGCAATTGCTTTTTAATCATTTTATTCCATGGTGACATCATGGGGGAGATAATTGTTATTCCTTTTATTTACAGAGTAAATGCTGCTGCAGGGTTAAATGGCATGCCCCAGACCTCTGCAAGGGGGAGTCTAGATTGGAACCCAGCCTTCAGATTCTCAGCATGTCTTTAATAGAAAGGCAGGAGTTAGAAAATCACGACTTTAAATGGCAAAAACGGATCAGGAGAATGGACCCCTGCCTCTGAGCAATACCATTGCCTCTCTCAGACTTATTTTCCTGATCTGTAAAATGGGCTTATCATGGGCCATTGATGTGAGGATCCAATAAAATAGTGGACATAGAAAGGCTTGGAGGTTGCAGAAAGGAGAGGCCCCTTCTCCCTGTCCCCTTGTCCTGTAGGATGGGTGTCTGGCTGCTCTTTGATCAGGTTAAGCGGTTTGGTCTTACCCTTTTCCAGATGGGTCACTGTCTGTGGGTATCTGCTGCTGGGCACTCAGTTGGCCACAGTGAGGATGCTGCTGCTCTTCTCCATCTGGCTCAGGCACCACAGCACTCAGCTTTTTTCAAAGCAAAGGCATATTGGTGCCCAGTGAACATTCAAGCAGGTGTTTACTGGTGATCACTTCAAAATCTTACAGGCCGTGGGGCAGGGGTATCTGCATCTCCCCTCAGCTCCATCGCAGAAGGGCTGAGGCCTCACTGCTTCGAAGGCAGTGGGGAAGGACGGAGGGTGTGCCCACATGGAGGCTGTCCAGCTTGTGGACCTACTTCCAGCAGCCCTCTCCTCTGCCTGCCTGCCTGTTGCAGTGCTCCCCTTGTTTCCCTCTCCATGCCACTGCTTCCCTCTCAACCTCTCCTGATGTCTGGCAGGTTTGCATGGCCCTGAAAAATTTTAGTAACTAGTTTATACCATCACCCCTAATTGACCACTGTAAACACAGTTGGGGTAATGAATGTCAATGGCCAGGTTCTCCCAGAGCCTATGTGGCACCTTTGTTCAAACCAGAAAAAGGAGCCCTCCTATGAGCAGGTACCCTGCTTGGGACTGGGAAGTCCCTTTCTCGCAGAGGTGCAGTGCTGACAGGACACATGGCTTGGCCTGCAGAGGGCAGGCGGTATCTCAGCATCTTCTCCAGTTACCCCTCAGCCAGGGCTTGTGCAATGTGGGAGCTGGACAGCCACACCCGAGGGCCTGTCAGTGGCTTTATGCTCATGTGCAGCTGGGACTGAGGGAGAGTGTCTTTGTCAGGGCCCGGGCCTCTCCTTGCCCCTTGCATCACACAAGAGGGGAATTGAGCTCAGATTAGATTAGATTAGATTAGATTAGATTAGATTAGATTAGATTAGATTAGTGAGGGTGTAGTGTGGTGAATCGTGACTCCCCTTCCCCCAAAAAGATAATGTCCAGTTCCTAATCCCTGGAACCATGAATATGACCTCATTTGGAAAAAGGGTCTTGGAGATGCAATTATAACGTAAGGATCTGGAGATGAGATCATCCTGGATTACCTGGGTGAGCCCTAAGTGCACCCACAGCTGCCTTACAGGAGAAGGCATGGGAAGGTTACACAGAAGAAGACGTGTGAAGAAACACAAAGAAGGCCATGCGAGAGAGAGGCAGAGATCAGGGTCATGCAGCATCAGTCAAAGAGCACCAAATGACACCCACAGCCACCAAGGCTGGCGCAGGCGAGGAGCAGTTCCCCCGAACCTCCAGGGGTGCAGTTCTGCCGACAGCTTCATTTCCAACTTCTCGCCTCCAGAACTGGGAGAAAACGAATTCTATTGTGTTAAGCCACCTACACTCTGGTCACTTGTTACAACAGCCCGAGGAGACTAACACATGGGGCAAGGCTGGGGGTTGAAGTGGGGGCTGGCAAGGGTGAGGCTTGAAGAGGGGGCTGGCCAGCGGTTCTCTCTCCCAGTTACAGCTGGTCCTCTCTGTGGCTTCTAAAACCAAGCACATTTTATCCTGCGGGCTGTCCTTAGCTTAATAAGAGAAATTATTTCCCCTCTTAACACAATTATTTTGAAAACTGACACAGACTAAGCATAACTTCTTGCCCCTCTCAATTTTATACAAGAAGGTAGAATTTCTCCTATCAACAGACTCTCTTAGGAACTCACACCACAGCTTTGTTTTGCTAAGGGTGTTTTTCAGTCCCTGGCCCAAGTTATATCCAAACTACCGCCCTTTAACTTGCCCTTGGCAGTAAGAGAGAGGAGAAGGAAACTTAACCTCCCTTCAACAGTTTTAAGCACCCCTCCAGGCATTATTCATCTCTGTACCATCCAACTCAGGAAGTGGCATGCGGCAGATGGTCAGGAAATGTTTGTTAACCAGGGTGACCAACCATCCCGCTTTTCCCGGGACAGCAAGATTTTTTGAGACATCAAGCTTTCAGTGTTAAAACCAGAACTGCCCTGGGCAACCCAGAAGGGACAGTTGGTCACCCTCGTGGACTGAACGAATAAACCGCCCTGATCCCATTGTTCTTGGAGCAAGTTGCCCAATATAAAGTTATTTAGTCCTGGTCCCCACTCCACCTCATTCCGGGGTTTCCAAGCCTCCCTGGGTCCTTCTTCCCGGGAATCCTCCTCAGGCTAGAACCCCTACCTGGGCATTAGCTCAGACAGGGCCCTGGATAATGTCTGCTGAATGTATAGTTCCAGTTTCCCTGTCTTGACTATTTTGTTCTCTCAATTCTTTCCTAGCTGGTTTTTCTCCTCATGCTCCTGAAATGTTGACCCTCTCCAGGATTCTGTCCTTGTTCCATTCCCAAATAGGTCATGGATGACCTCAAGAAATGAAATTAAAACAAAAAGACACACCACCTTGAATGCTATTACCGAGTCCTTTTTGCATCCAACATTCCATCTGTCAACAAACTCTGCTGATTCCCCCTTCTGCATAAATATTAAATCAGTTCCCTTCTCTCCATCCCCATGGTGGCTGCCATATGCCAGAACCTTATCATTCCTTGTCTGTTACTTAGATTTCCCATTTCCAATCTTAACCTTTCCAGTGTATCCTTTTTATAGTTTCAGAGTAATTGCTCTAACATGCAAATATTACTACATCTCTTCCTTTCTGAAAATATGACAAAGGCTCCCTGAGCTCTCCAGGATTAAGTTACAACTTTCTTAAACTGGCACATGTTTGTCCAATAGTTTGGCTTCATCTGTCCCCTTTAGCCCCTCTCAGACCCCACAGTCCTGTCTCAATGAAGCAGTCTTTCTCCACCTATGACCCTTGGACCTCCACATCCCTCCCTCTGTGCTACTATCCCAGCCCCTCTACCTGGCTGCCTCCTGCCAGGCCTTCAGAAATCAGCTCACAAATTGCCATGACCCTGTTAAGTAGGTGGATGCCTCCTTTGTCCTGCACCAGCAGTGTGCCTTCACACTCTCAGTGCACTCGCCTGCCTGCTTGTCTCCCTTCTGTGGGTGAGCAACCCAAATGCAGGGCAATGTTCATTCACCTTTGTCTTCTCTCTCCACAGTGCTGGGCACAGTTTAGGTGCCTGTACTAGTTTATATAATGTCCCTGAGTTTATGTCCACCTGGAACGTAAGAATATGACTTTACTTGAAAATAGGATCTTCACCGATGTCATTTGTTAAGTTGAGGTCAGACTGCATTAGGGTGGGCCTCTGAACTGTTATGATTGGTGTCCTTATGGGAAGAAAGGACAGGCAGGGACACAGACATGCACAGAGAAGACAGCCATGTAACAGCAGAGACAGAGATCCGTGATGCAGCGACAAGCCCAGGAACACTGAGGATGCTGGGAGGGAGGCAAGGACAGATCCTTCCCCAGGCCTTCCAAGGGAGTGGGCCCTGCTGACACCGTGCATTTGGACTTTTGGCCTCCAGAACTGAGAAGGAATATATTGCTGCTGCTTTAAGCCACCCAGTTTACAGTATTTTGTTATGGCAGCCCTAGAAAATGAATACAGTACCAACATACTTGGTTGGCTCCGTGAATGATCTAACCCCTTTACCCCTTCCCACAGCCATTGGGAGAGACCCCTGTCAACTCCACGCTGGAATGTTCTGGCAGCCTTAGGATCGGTCTCCCCAGGCTAGCTGGATAGAGCGGCTCCATGAACTTGTGACTCCAAATGGGTCCTGTATTTGTTAGACTGATCACCAGAGGATTGTTGCTCCTGGCCTGACTACAAGGTCACCTGCATCCTGGCGCTAAACTGTGTCACCTCCACCCTGAGCGAAGCTCCCGTGCAGGGCTCTGCTGGACACCCGCAGCGACCATGATTCTGGATGTTGCCGAGCTCGCAGTGCAGGCCACAGGCCTGTTTGTGCCCCTATTGCTAATGAGTGAGAGTCTGTGTGCAGAGTTCTGACACTTGCTTTCATTATAACACACGGAGACCCGTGGCCCAAGACCTCGTACATGTACACAGTGAATGACAAAACTGGGGTCAGTTCTAACCAAGCAGATCGTAGAAAGGACTCCAGGTTTGGAACAAGACAAATTTGGACTAAAATCCCAGCTCCTGCGTTGACGGCCTGAATCCCCTATGATGTTGCTTCAGAGGGTGGGGATGGTGGTCAGAGCCCATCACTGGGTTATCGCTGTAATTAGAGATCACACATGTGAAAGGCTCCAGGTGTCACAGATGCTCCCTGTTAGCTAGTAACGTGCCTGCAGTCACACGGCTAAGGGGTGAGGTGCTGTCCGGGGTCTCAGCCCGAGGACAAGGCTCTTTTCCCCTGAAACGGAGACTGTGGCCTCTAACGAGGGCCTTAAGCATTAATTAGGCATCTGGAATGTGCCACCTTATGCACTTTCAGATACATTTTCTCCATTTATCCTCACAAAAGGTTTTTATTTTTAGAATTCTTATTATTAAAAACATGGGGAATGATGCTCAAAGAGGAAGTACAGCTCCCCACAGCTCTCTGACAGCAGTGCTTCTCAACCTTGGCGCCAGGTGAGATATCTGAGAGCTTCAAAACATCCCCACGCCCCGGGATGAAACCAGTGTCTGATACAGGGCCCAGGCACCAGAACTTTAAGAAACTCCTTTGGTGACTCCAAGTGCAGCAAGTTTGAAGATCTGTGCTCTAGTGTTTACAGGTCACTGTCCCCCAAGTAAAGTGATTTGAACTTTTACTCTCCCAGGAGGACAGCAGAGCAGATGCCATTGCCCCCACTCTGCAGATGGGCAAACCGAGGCTCCAGAGGAAATTCTGGAAGGGCTTTGATGGGACCGACAGTTCCTGGTTCAGCTCCAGTGCTCTCTGCCCCTGGAGTGGGGGGAGGTGTGCCATGTCCCTGACCTTGACCTTGCAGGCTCCCTTTCCCCTGCACCTGAGCCAGCTGCCTTGGGTCCATAGAACTGTGTACCGCTGACTACCAGAGGGAGGTTCTGAGGGTCCTACCTGGTGCCCACCACCTGGTCTCCCCGCCCCTCCCCTGCGGTTCCTGGGTTCCCTATAGCACAGAGCAGAGGTGGAGTGGTTTTCCATCGGGCCCTTCAGGTCTGTTTCATTCCCACTTCAGTTTTTCCATCTGCCTGTCATAGGGTGTATGGTACGGCTTGTCTCTGCCAAAGGCCTTAGAGGCTCTGGAATGGAGAGAGCAGCAGGAGCCCAGAGTTCATTCTGAGGGGAGAGCTGGGCTTTTCCATGCATCACTCCTCGCACTCACCCCTGGGTTCTCATACCCTGCCCCCCACCCCCATGATTCCCAGGGGCTTCCAGCAGTAAAGACACAGTTCTGGAAAGCAGAAGGCTCTGACAGCCCCACAAATCAGCCTCCATATCCCCACCCCCAGACCCTCCCAGGACAATGCTATCAAGTCATCTCGAGCAAAGGAACCAGAACACCCCAACGTAGTGAAAGAGAACAGAGGCCTCTCTTTCTCGCTGCTGCTGCGATTTCAATAGAGAGCCCTTCTTGAGCAGGAAGAAGCGGTTCTTCTGGTGTGTCCCTGACAAAGCTGACCTCTTCCTTGGCGGGTTTCGTAGGCCCAGAATCAAGCTGGGGTTATTTCCCCACCATTGCCATAGTCATAGCAACAGCTTTGATTAATGCAGTGGCCCATTAGAGGGATAATGTCAGCCCTAATCAGAAACGCCTCAAGTATCTCTCTTTGCATTTTGGTAAATGGCGTAATCACATTATGGTTCGATGTGTCTGGGAGCTGATTGCTGTCGTGAAAAGTCTGCCTGATTTTCCAGGTTAAGGGGTTTCAGGGGGCCCGAGATGCAGCTAATCACCATGTATTGTTGGGAGGGTTTGGAGAGAAGGCGGAGGGCAGGAGGCCGCCTGGTATTGCTGCCCTGCCCTTCCTTCTGGGCTGGCAGTAGCACTCTGGGCTGGTGCTGGGCTGGCAGTAGCACTCTGGGCTGGTGTTCTGTCTGTTTGCAGGGATGTTTCCCTGAAGGAGATGCGCTGGGAGTCAGAGGGAGGTGGCTTCCACTGTTGCGGTTAAGCATGAAGAAAGCAGAGGCATGGCTGGGAAGGGCAGGCAGGCCGCTGAGCTGGGCTTGGCTGTTCCTGCCCCTTGTCCATCAGGAGTGTGATAGATAGACAGCCTCAGGTCATGCCACTGGGCCGGCCTGGAGGTAGGAAACGGCGGGGTGACATGCACTGCAGAGGCACATAATGAGTGTGGACTTGACTTTCATAAAAGCTCTTGGCTGCTGCAGGCCCTGAAGAACCCGTGGAAGCTTCCCACTCAAGGTAGATTCCTGAGCATCCTGGGGAGGGGACCTTCCCCCACCCCCTGCTTTTACTAGCAGGGAAACCAAGGCAAAGAGGGGTGGCATCTCTCACCCCCTGTGTTTATATAGAGAATTGATGCTAGGCTCTACCTCCCAAGGGACCCTGCTTTTGTCTCTGCAAGTCCGTGGGCGACAGTAACAGTAAATTGTCCCCACCAATGTTGAAGGATTAAGAGGAGGACCTGAGGAAATATGCACTGAGCCCCCTGAGGCTATTTCTAGCTGCTCCAAGGAGGTTTTTAAGGAGGACTCATGCAGTTAACTATTTATGACTTTTCGGATGCGGAACAGAAATAGAAGGTGGCACTAGCTTCTCCAGCGCTCGGAAAGTAAAATCCTCGCCGAGGCCTGAAACCACTCTGGGGCCATTAAATTTACTGTCTCTTGGACGACATATAATATCCAGCATAATGTTTTCATCCTTGGCCATGACACTAGTTTTTCTTCCCAGTATTAAAAATGATCTCAGGAGCAGCTGAGAAACTGAGTCAGTGAGTGAGAGCTAGCCCAGAGTGCAGGGCTAGTCTGTGGCCAAGCTCTGGTGGAAGCAGATCTCTTGCTACTTGGACCAAAGTTCACTTCAGAGGGTCCAGCTCAATGTCCCAGGGCAGGTGTCGGTGTGGGAAGTTCCTCAGGGGGACCCAGTCCAATGGACAGATAAGACACTGTGACACCATGAGTCACCCAGTCTGTCTTCCATCTTTGCTCCAAGCTTTGCTTCCCACCTGGAGGAGTCAGTGTTCTTCCCAAGGAAATATTGGATTAGACATGTTGAAGGACAGAGACTCGCTGCCTGCCCTCAAGCCTCACAGACTGGTGTTGCACTAGGAGTAGGAGAGAATGAATTTCCCAGGCTAGGATGTGCCTCAGCTCTGGAAGGAACTAGCAATGTCTCCCCAGCTCTATAAAGCGTTATCGTGCCTTTCTAGTAGCCAGGTCCTTGATCATCTCTTCCTTTAAACTTAGCTGACCAAGGAATTGGAAATTAAAGCAAATCAAGGATGTGGGGCCTTCGCCCCACACAGCCAATAGCTTTAAGCTAAACCCATAAGAGACCAACATTTGTCTGAACAGAAAACCACAGAGGAATGAATTAACATTACGGTGAGAGTTTCCATCTGGCCCCTGCTGGCACCCTCACCACAGAAGCCGCCTGAGCTGGCACCCCCTCCCTGTTGGCTCAGCCTGATGCCAGTCCCTGAGCCAATCCAGACAGGCAAGATGTGTATTAATATTCTCCCTCCCTTAGCCCAGTCGACAGCTTCCCAGACCTGGGACTCAGGGGCCCAGCCTCTGTTACTGCCTCCCTCTGCCCTTCCTTGTGTTTCCGCCCACAACCTCATCCAGCTCTTGGCATTCCAGAGGTGAGCTCTCCACAGCCAAGTAAGCATAATGGACCATATGGATCTTCTTCTCTTTTTCATCCTCACCCGAGAATAGGTGAGAGAGAGAGAGAGAGAGAAACATCAATGTGAGATGTGCCCTCACCAGGGATCAAACCCATAACCCAGGCATGTGCTTTGACAGGGAATTGAACCAGCAACCTTAAGGTGCACAGGACGAAGCTCCAACCAACTGAGCCTCTCCGGCTGGGCTGGATCTTCTTGATGCCCACTTTGACATAACTCCAGTTTTAGCAGGGTTGCCTTTTAGCAATTCCTGTTGGCTACTCTGGCTCCTACCATGCCTGGAATTTGGCTCCCTCAGACACTGCTGACTCTCCAGGACCAGCAGCTGTTGCTGGTCCATTGACATTTGCCTCCTCCAGCCCTAGCTCACTGACCACATGTGCAGCATCCTCATCACCACCTGGCACAGCACTTGCATGTTAGCTTGTTGGTCTTCCTCCCCCAGACTGTGAGCTCCACGAGAACAGAAATCTCATTTGTTTTCTCCTCATGGTATCCCCAGCACCTAGCACAGCATAGCAATGTTTAATGCATATTTGATGAACGAAAGCATAAATAAAAAGGTGGCATCCCCTTCCTGTAGAGGGAATTGATAACTCGCTTGATTTTGCTAATGCACATCCATCTCTGTTTATTTAAACTGAAAGAGCAAGTTCAGGATTCAACCCTGGCAGGGTTTTGTCACTTCTGAAAAGACAGTCTCTTTACAAAAACCTGTGCTCATTACAAAAGAGTTAGCATCATGAAATTGGCCTTTTGTTTGCTTTATAATTGTATTCAATTGCTAACCGTTCTGCCAATTAACCAAGTCTTTAGTGGCTTTCAAATTAAAAAAACAGTTATATTTTAGAGTTGGGTTGGAGGGGCAATGACACTTGATTGGAGATGACAAGATGGCTCTGGTCACTTAGTTCCTATAAATTTTTGAGTGAGTCACAAAGTATCTCGAAGCCTTAGTTTCCTCATCTGGAAATTGTGGTAGTTGACTCAGTAATCACTAAGTTCTTTCCCAGGTTTATTGCTTCTATTAACCTATAATTCTGTTTCACTAATGCAAGTCCAAAGCATGCCCTTTCTGTCTTGTATTTTGGCCAAGTCAGAACTTAGGGTGAAAGCCTTTTGCACATCTTTCAGCATCTTGCCACCAGGTGGCAGGCGCGTGCCACAGACCTTTTGTCCCAAGCACAAAGTGTGAGCATTTTACCAGAGATTGAATTAAGATAGTAGCTTTCTAAGCTGGAGGCCAGAGTCTTTGAGTTTTTGAAATAGCAAACACTTAGTCTTGTGCAAAACAACAGTTTCAGGGGTACCAGGGACCATATCTAGGGATGAATGTTCAGGCACCCCGATTTATGTGGTTCAGAATTTTGAGGGCACCAGAGCTCAGCTTTTGGGTGTCTTCCGCTCTCTTTATCTCAGGATGAGTCAGTGGACGCCCATTACCCCAGCAGCACCTGCAGTACTCAGTGTCCCATGAAGAGAATCATGTGCTGAGCCAGAGTTGATGGATTTTATCCTGTTCTTTTTGTTCTTTCCTGTCTCCTTCCAGGAAGGAGATAAGGGATGCATTCAGGCAAAGTTGGGACAACTCCCTAAGTTCTGTTTTAAACTATTTGCCTAATTACAATAAAATTTTCCTTAAATACAAACTCAGAAAAAGACATTCCATTTCCCCTGGTCCCCCTCCGTGATTAATTTTATGTATCAACCGGACTGGGCCAAGGAGCACTTAGATATCTTTGGTCAAACATTATTCTGGGTGTTTCTGTGAGATTGTTTTTGGGTGAGATTAACATTGAAATCTGAGTAAAGCAAATTGCCCTCCCTAATGTGGTGGGCCTCATCCAATCCATTGAAGCCTTGAATAGAACAAAAAGGCTTATCCTCTCCCGAATAAGAGAGAATGCTTTTTGCCTAACTGCCTTTAACTGGGACGTTGGCTTTCTTCCTGCCTTTGGACTTGAACTGAAACATTGGCTCTTCCTGGGTCTCGAGCCTGCCAGACTTTAGACTGGATCTGCACCACAGACTCCTGCGTCTGCAGCTTGGAAACGCATCCCACAGACCTTGGGACTTGTCAGCCTTCATCTTCATGTCAGCCAAGTCCTTATACTAAATGTCTTTATATACAGGGCATCCCCAAAAATGTATACATACTTTCACAGCTGATAGCTCAATTTTGAAAATGAAATGCATGTTAATAAACACTGCCTTTATAATTATTCAAAATGTATATATACTTTTTGGGGGACACCCTATATAAATATAAACACATATATATGTATGTGTGTATCTGTATATCTCCTGTTGGTTCTGTTCTCCAGAGAACTGACAAACGCACCTCCTAATTGGATATTCGTCACTTAGTTGTGCACATACATATGCTGAGCACCTACTTTGTGCCAGGCCCTGTACTAGGCTTCGAGAATAGGGAAATGAACAAACTGAACGTTCCCTGTCTCAGGAAGCTTCCAATCTACTGAGGGGGATAAACAATCAAATACTCACACAAGTATAAAAACAAAGCTACAGCAAGTGCCACTGAGGTTGGAGTGGCTGTTGAAGTCCAGGAGGAGTAGGGAGGAGAGACTCGAGTTGCACTATAGCCAGGAGCCACCCATTTAAATTCAAATTAGTTAAATACAAATGTTAAAACTTAAGTCCAGTGGCTAGCTGTATTTCACCTGCACAGTTTCCACATGTAGTTAGTGCCCCCCCCCCCCCCCCCCAGTTCCCTCTACAGTGGGGGAACTGTTGATAATCCTTTTGACTTTATTGACAGCTGGAACTGGCCTGTGTGAATTTTAGGTCAGCATCCTGAGGTAGGAATATAATTGGCCTAACACGTCTTCTTTGAGCAAGGGCTGGGCTCCACACCAAGGGATGGGCTCCTAATCTGTAGGAGAGCCCATTGGAGGTTGGGGTCCACCCTTATGTGTGCCACTTGGTACAGAGCCTGACTATGCCTGTTCAACAGGGACCTGCAGTAGAAGGTGTGAGTGAGCCAGGTACCCTGGTACACAACTTGTCCAACATCTACTTCTTTGACTTTTTTCCTAATTTCTCCCCGGTCCTCCTCCCACCCCCTGTCATCAGTAGCTCTGGAATTGATTCAGCCTCATTTATTTTCTTATCTGCAATCAACTCTTTACTTCCCTTCATCACCTAGTACAGTGCCTAGCACATAGCACGTATTCAACAAATATTTGTTGTTTCAATGCCACCATCCAAAGACTTCCAGGAACATACCTATAGTTAAATAAATGTAGGTTTATTTAGCTTGCTCCAATGAATGAGAATATATGGTGTCTTGGTAAGAGAGTGTCAGAGGGGTTTATTAAAAAATTTGGGCTTTGACGAGGTGATTGTAAGGAAAGCTAGAGAAATAGGAACTAGTTTTGTATTAGATACTCTTAGGGAGTAGGAGTAATTCAGCAGCTTGGTATCTCAGAAATCCTGTTCAGGAATTAGAACAAAATGAGGCTGAAGATGTCTTTGGCAAGAAGGCAACAATCACTCAGAAATAATTTGGGGGGGAGGGGGCGCGGATTACAGTATGGCTTTGCCTTTGTTTGGTTACAAATTCTATCACACTCTAACTGACAATAGGGTTGATTTCCGCTTTTTCAGTTAAATTTGAAAAAATAGCTGAATAAATATTTAACTTTACTCAAATGTAGAAGCAATTGCAATTGTTTTTAAACCTGCCAAAGTGACCTTTCACCTTATCTATCTTTTGGGTAATTGCTTTTTACTGACTTGGAACAAAATTGGCCCTTAGTTTAATGATATTACATAGATTCATCTGATGCTCCATCTACCATTTTGGAAATAGTGATATCTGTTTTTCAAAATTGGTATTTTAATTTTGATTACCCATTCAAGGATACTCTGGAGTTGATCATTATTCCTCTTCAAATGTGGTCCCGATATCATCTACATGGAACTCAGAACAATGAGTCAATTACTTCCCGAGTTTGCAACACCACTTTCCTGTGACTCGTCTTTTCCTCCAGGAGTCACCTTACCCCATTGTTCACAGGAGCTGTTTTTAAGCAAGTATACCCCTGGCCTGGCATGCATGCAATTGATTTTTAGAATCTGAATAAAAAGCTCATTTATCCTTCCAACATCTTACTCATTTTTACCCAACATTCTAGAAGGTTGGAAAAAAATACCTATCATATTTGTCATCACTCTGACTTTTTGTCATTTGCAACTTGGTTAGCATCTCTTCTCTGCACTTCACTCATAACATTGACCAAAAATTGAACAGGATACCTGGAAGAACAGAATTCTTCCAGCCTCAACTAGTCACCAACAACACTCTTTGGATATGGTTGTTGGTCTCTTTTCAGTATGCTTAACCAGCCGCATTTCACCCCGTATGTGCATGAGTAGAAGAGCTCTTGGCAACTGTGCATTTGGGAAAGTTACTGCAGCACAGGGAGGCTCTCAGAGGGTGGGGTGTTGGGAGGAGAGGAGTGGGAGCAGGGAGACCAGTGGGGCTAGAAAGAAGTATCCAAACTTGAGGTCATCCGTCCTTAAACTAGGGTGGGGTGCCTTTGGAAATGGACAGGGAGGTGTTGTTACGACAAACGTTATGAAAGGAAAAGTCAGCAGGTCTCTGTAACAAATGAGTAGGGGAAGAAATGGGGGAAAGAGGAATGTAGAGCCTGAGTGCTTGGATGGTGTCATAATTAGAAATATAGAAGCCTTGGAGGGAAGCTGTTTGAGGTGACAGTTAGATGGTGGAGGGAATTCTTGCTGCAATGTAAAGGGATTTTATGGTTCAGTTGATTGAAAGGTAGGTTAAAAATATTTTGAAATTCCAGAGGTTTATTTGTATTAACTGTTGACAATAGAGAGGGAGAGGTCAAAGATGGAGAAGAGGTTGGGCGTGGCAGATGAATAAGGTCCACAGCTGAGCACAGGCATGGGCATCAGAATTCAAATGGGCGGGAAGGGAGGTCTGTGGATGAGAGCACATTTTAGAGCTTCATCTCTAAGGGCCTTTGCAACTGCTGTTCCCTCTGCTCAGATGCCTTCTCCACATAGTCTCATGGTTTTTCCTGTAGATCATAACATGATGGTCTTTTTTTTTTTTTTTTAATTTCAGGCCTCAGCTCAAAGGTCTCCTGCTCACAGAGTCTTTCCCTGGCCAGTCACCTGTCACCCAGACCCATTCCAATCCGGGACTAGCCCTGCCCCAGAATGGTCCAGGACCTCCAGGCTCTTGACTCTCACAGGAAAGAATTCAAGAATGAGTCATGGTGGGGGATACGGGCTGCGAAGAGCCTTCAGGCTCTAAGGGAACAGGAAGAACTAGAAGATTTGTCAAATGACTACCCCTCCAGCACCAGTGAAGATGAGGGGGACAGTGGTGGAGAGCGAAAGCATCAAAAGCTTCTGGAAGCAATCAGTTCCCTTGATGGAAAGAATAGGCGGAAATTGGCTGAGAGATCTGAGGCTAGTCTGAAGGTGTCAGAGTTCACGGTCAGTTCTAAAGGATCAGGAGAAAGGCTAGTCCTTTCAGATCTGCTTGAACCTGTTAAAACTTCATCCTCATTGGCCACTGTGAAAAAGCAACTGAGTAGAGTCATATCAAAGAAGACGGTGGAGCTACCCCTTAACAAAGAAGAGGTTGAGCGGATCCACAGAGAAGTGGCATTCAATAAAACCTCACAGGCGCTCTCCAAATGGGATCCCATCGTTCAGAAGAACCGACAAGCAGAGCAGCTTGTTTTCCCCCTGGTAAAGGAGCAGTCAGCCTTCGCTCCCATGGAGCATGTGCTCAACAGCTGGAAGGCAAGAACACCCCTGGAGCAGGAGATTTTTAACCTCCTTTGTAAGAACAAGCAGCCAGTGACAGACCCTTTACTGACTCCTGTGGAAAGGGCCTCTCTCAAAGCCATGAGCCTGGAAATGGCTAAGATGCGCCGAGCAGAGCTTCAGAGGGCCCGGACCCTGCAGTCTTACTATGAGGCCAGGGCTCGAAGAGAGAAGAAAATAAAGAGCAAAAAGTATCACAGAGTTCTGAAGAAAGGAAAGGCCAAGAAATCCCTAAAAGAGTTTGAGAAGCTGCGGAAGACCAATCCTGCTGCTGTGCTGGAGGAACTGGAAAAACTCGAAAAGGCCAGAATGATGGAGCGAATGAGCCTTAAGCACCAGAACAGTGGAAAATGGGCAAAGTCAAAGGCAATTATGACCAAATATGACCTGGAGGCTCGCCAGGCTATGCAGGATCAGTTGGCCAGGAACAAAGAACTGACGCAGAAAGTCCAGGAGAGTGAGGAAGAGGGAGGTGAAGAAGAAGAGGGTGATCTCCTTGTCCCTGATGCAGTGAATGAGGCACACATGACTGCAGATGGACCAAACCCCTGGATGGTCAGGAATCACTCTGATGACGCAAAAGAGGCTGAAATCCAGAAGGACTCTGAACAACTTCCAGAGCCCATGGCCAACGAGGCTTCTGAGAGTGAGGAAGAAGAAAGACCAGTGGCAGAGGAAGAAATTTTGTTGAAAGAATTTAAGGAAAGTCAGTCACTTAGGAAAATGTCGGGGCTCAACCAGGACACCAAGCCAGTGGGCAGACAAGAAACAGAAGATTCTAGCACCCAGGAGGTGCTATCCAAACTGAGAGCACTGTCTCAGAAACTCAACAAGGACAACCATCAGTGCAGAAAGCAAAACATGGGTTCAGTGAGGACTGTTTTGTCCACCCAGAGAGAGGGACCTTCTGGGGAAGAAGAGGAGCCCCTGTTGCTACAGAGGCCGGGGAGAGCACAGACTCTGGAGGAGCTAAAGGAACTGAGCAAAGAAGGATGCTTTCAAAATGAGGAGCTTCCCAGGCCTGCGTTAGAAGGGCAGCAGGTGGAGAGGAATAATCAGCCTAGTGCTCCCAAGAAAACGAAGGAGCAAATGATTGACCTACAGAACATCTTAACCACAAAATCTCCTTCCGTGAAGTCTTCGGCTGTCCCCACGATAGAGGAGTTGGAAGATGAGCAAGAGAGAGAGGAAGAGAGAGAGCAAAAGCAAATGATAAAGGAAGCTTTTGCTGGTGATGATGTCATCAGAGATTTCTTGAAAGAGAAGAGAGAAGCAGTGGAGGCGAGTAAGCCACAGGACGTGGACCTGACTCTGCCTGGCTGGGGCGAGTGGGGCGGTATGGGCCTGAAGCCCAGTGCCAAGAAGAGACGCCGGTTTCTCATTAAAGCACCTGAAGGTCCTCCAAGAAAGGACAAGAATTTACCAAATGTGATTATCAATGAGAAGCGAAACATCCACGCAGCAGCTCACCAGGTGCGAGTGCTTCCATATCCATTTACCCACCATCAGCAATTTGAGAGGACCATCCAGACCCCTATAGGATCTACATGGAACACCCAGAGAGCCTCCCAAAAGCTGACTACACCCAAGGTTGTCACCAAGCCAGGACATATCATTAAGCCTATAAAAGCAGAGGATGTGGGCTACCGGTCTTCCTCACGGTCCGACCTCTCTGTCATACAGAGGAATCCAAAACGACTCTCCATACATCACAAAAAACAGCTGAAGAAAAACTAAAGATAGAGTTGCTGGAGGAGTGACATCTTGGCTCCCAGAAGCAGGACCCTAGAATGCTCCTCCATTAGCTGGGTTTTACTAGTACTACAATTTCAAAATTTGTTAGCACACATATTAGGAATAAAGGCATTTTTTATCTATTAAAAAAAAAGAAAAGAATGAGTCATGGTGAGAGTGAAAGCCAGTTTTGTTCAGGTAGAGAAAAAGAGTTAGGATGCGGGTTCCTGGAGACAGGATCAGGGGTTGAGCTGCCCACTGCCCCTTTGGTTGCAAGTCTCAGGGCGTCGCTGTAAAAGTAGCAAAAGTACAAGTGGAATGGGTGAACTTGAGAGTGAGTTGTGTGCTGGGTCAGTCAGTTCTTGGGATTTTATGTGTTTCCAAGGCTGGGTTGTTTCTAAACTTTGTGGCACTGAGTTCTGACTCGGCCTTCTGTATGCGTGCATGCGTGCGTGTGCGCGCGTGCGTGCGTGTGTGTGTGTGTGTGTGTGTCTTGTTCCTAATATGGTCTGTTCTAAAAAGTATCATGGTGTTCTTCCTCCTCTGCCTCCCCTCCCCTTCTACTTGTGCCAGTTTTCATTATGATGATGGTATAATGAGCTTTGAGGCCAGTCTCTTACAAGTTTTTTCTCCATCTTGGATGGATCTGGGTTTAGCTAGTCCTTGTTGCTGTTGTTGACTTCTGTGACCCTGCAGGGGTTTCCTGTCTGACTGTTTCCCTATGATCATGCGTGGAGGTGGGGATCCTGGTGAGTCGACCTAGTGATTTACCATCCCGTGATGTCGGATCCTACTTCCCCATTCCACTCGTCAGGTGTTTTCTCTAACTTCTTTCTATCCTGCCTCACACTTTAAAATAGTCCTCAACCCTCATCTGAAATTATCTTATTTGCTCATCTGTGTGTGGGTTTTTTGCTGTGACCTATATGAAAGCTGGGACCTTTGCATGTTTGTTCATGGTTGTACTTCCAGTATCTGGTATATGTTTGTTAAATGAATGAACAGCATGCAGAAAGCCTGGTAGAGAATAGGCACTCAATGTTGAGTGCTAAAACGAGCAATCGTTGCACTCCCACATATATACCCAAGAGAACTGTACAGAAATGTCTATAACAGCATTACTCTTAGTAGACGGCAGGTGCAAACAACCTAAATATCAAAATGTGGTGTATCTATACGATGGGATATTATTCAGCCATGAGGCAATGAAGTACTGACACCGATCACAACATGGCTTATCCTGGAAAATGTTGTATTTAAAAGAATCCAAACACAAAAATCCACATGTCTTATGCCATTTATATGAAACTAGAGGCCCAGTGCACAAAAATTTGTGCACTCGGGGGGGGGGGGAGGGGGCTCCCTCAGCCTGGCCTGTGCCCTCTCGCAATCTGGGACCCCTCGGGAGATAACGACCTGCTGGCTTAGGCCTGCTCCCGGGTGGCAGAGGGCAGGCCCAATCCCTAGGTGCAGCCCCTGGTCGGGCTCAGAGCAGGGCCGATTGGGGAGTTGGGGCACCGCCCCCTGTCACACTCAAGACAGAGTCGATGGGGAGGTTGCAGCGCCACCCCCTGTCACACACAGAGCAGGGTCAATCAGGGGGTTGGGGCGCTGCCCCCTGTCACGCACAGAGCAGGGCTCATCAGGGGGGTTGGGGCTCCATACCCTGTCATGCACAGAGCAGGGTCAATCAGGGGGTTGGGGAGCTCCCCCATCACTCACAGAGTAGGGCCAATAGGGGAGTTGGGGCACCGCCCCCTGTCACACACAGAGTAGGGCGGATCAGGGGGTTGGGGCGCCGCCCTCTATCACCCACAGAGCAGGGCCGATCAGGGGATTGGGGCGCCGCCACTCTCACACTCAGGGCAGGGCCGATGGGGAGGTTATGGCTCTACCCCGTCACACACAGAGCAGGGCTCGTGGGGGGAGGGGGGGTTGGGGCGCCACACCCTGTCACACACAGAGCCGCAGAGCGATCCGGGGGTTGGGGAGCTCCCCCCTATCAGGCACAGAGCAGGGCTGATCAGGGGGTTGGGGCGCCTTCCCCTGTCACAAACAGAGCAGGGCGGATAGGGAGGTTGTGGCCCTGCCCCCTGTCACACACAGAGCTGCAGGGTGATCAGGGGGTTTGGGCACTGCCCCCTGTCACGCTGATACTGGTGCTGGGAGGCCTCTCGGCTCCGCTGATCCCGGTGCTGGGAGGCATATTACCCTTTTACTATATAGGATAGAGGCCTGGTGCACGGGTGGGGACCGGCTGGTTTGCCCTGAAGGGTGTCCTGGATCAGGGTGGGGGTCCCCACTGGGGTGCCTGGCCAGCCTGGGTGAGGGGCTGAGGGCTGTTTTCAGGCTGGTGGGTGACTGAAGCTCCCAACCTGTCCTTTTTTTCTTTTTTTTATTCTGGACCAGCTTTAGCTCTGAGGCTTGGCTCCAGCTTTTAGGCCTCCGCTGCTGAAAGCAGGTATCTGGTTTGTTTGGGTTCTATAATCGAAACTCTGTATCAACTCCAGCTCTGAGATCCTGGCTCACTGAAAGCAGGTTTCTGGGGTTTTGTTTAGCTTCTATATTTGTTACAATGTTTCAAACTGCAAGCTCAGAGGCCGGCAAGGCAGGCGGGGAACATTGGATTCCTCCGTCACTGAAGCAGCAAGCCTCATGTTAGTTTCAAGCTGCCTGGCTGCCGGCTGCCATCTTGGCTGGCAGTTAATTTGCATATTACCCTGATTAGCCAATGGGAAGGGTAGCGGTCGTACGCTAATTACCATGTTTCTCTTTTATTAGATAGGATTCCCAGGAAACATAAATTCATAGAGACAAAGCAGGGGCTAAAGAAAGGGGTCATGGGGAATAATTGCTTAGTGAGTACAAATTTCTTTTTAGGGTGATGAAATGTTCTGGAATTATCCCTAGCTGGGTGGCTCTGTTGGTTGGAGGATCTTCCTGTACATTAGAAGATTGCAGGTTCAATTCCCAATCAGGGCACATACCTAGGTTGCAGGTTCAATCCCTGATTAGGGCGTGTACTGGAGGCAACCAATGGATGTTTCTCTTTCTCCCTCTCTCTTATCAATAAAACATATCCTTGAGGATTAAAAAAAAAAAAAGAAAAGAAAAATGTTCTGGAATTAGTGGTGATAGTTCTGTCACACTTTAAATTGGTTAAAATGGTAAATTTTATGTTATGTACATTTTACCTCTTTAAAAGAAGATAGACTGGCCCTAACTGGTTTGGCTCAGTGGATAGAGTGCCAGCCTGCGGACTGAAGGTTCCCGGGTTTGATTCCGATCAAGGGCATGTACCTTGGTTGCCGGCGCATCCCCCGTGGGGGGTGTGCAGAAGGCAGCTGATTGATGTTTCTCTCATCGATGTTTCTAACTATTCCTCTCCCTTCCTCTCTGTAAAAAAAATCAATAAAATATATTTTTTTAAAAAAAGAAGATAGACTGGATTAGCATATGAAGTATAGCTGAACTCTAAAACACACAGGACTAATACTTAAACTCATCTGCAGACAAATCAAAGAACCATGTAAAGCAACCCTGAGGCATGAATCTACCAAATAGATTTATCGTTCAGTTATCAATTCACTACTGATAGGATTCTTGAAGGATTCCTTCAGATTGTGAGCACTTGTCTCTTTTGCATAAAAACTATTTGATTCCTAGGTAGACCTTTGGGGGAAATACTTTTACATGAAAGAAGACCTGCTGTGGGTAATTGCAAATGCTACTATTCAATGTAAAAAAGTTCATTTAGTGACCAGAAACCACCTCATCACTCCACCCTTAGACCACAGCTCAGGACAGCCTGCACTTCCAAGGAGTTGTTTTCCCATGGTTTGGGGGAGAGGGGGCCTCTGGGGGGTGAAAATGCTACTGGTAGCTGTGATGTGAGCTCAGCATACTCTGGGGCAGGTGCCTCCCCAGAAGCCCTGAGGTTGCAGGAGTGATGCCTCTTATTTCCAGCTGTGAATAGACCTCTATTGGCAACTACTGAAATCGACCTGCTCTCTCCAGAGGCAAGAGAGTGCCCGCTCTGTGAATGAGCACAAGTCCTTTCAAGGCACTACAGGTTGCAGCTGTTCCAACAGAACGGAGCATCCTCAGCAACATTGAACCTCCTACAGGTCTGGTTTGGTTAAATATGCTCATTAAAAATCTCTAAGCAAATTTTCTTTATGGATCATCTTCTATGTGGGCTGAACCATGGACACTCTGGTTGCCCTGTGCTGACAGCCATAAGCCTCCATTTCCACTGGACACTGGGAAGAAGCCCTAAAGGCAGGATCTCGTTTATGTGTAAGGAGTTTGGATGTGAGGCTCCCTTGACTCTTGCCCAAGGAAAGACTGCCTGTGAATGGTGATATTTGAATTAGAATTAAGTTCAAGCTTCAACGGGCATTATTTCTACCTTGCTATTGGAAAATGGTTCTCAAACTTGTGCCAAACAACTCAGTGTCATATCATTTCATCCAAGGGGCTGCTCCTACCGCTGATCACCTCTTATCCAGACAGATAATCACATCCTGCTCTGGGATCACACTTCTATTTTGGCACTTCTTGTAGCGAGGTCATTCGTTCAGCAAGTATTTATTGACCTGCTTTGAGTTATGCACAGTTGTAGGTGCTAGGAATAAGGTAGTGAGTATAAAAGGCTAAGTGTTGGTGCTTACAGGGAGGCAACAAATAAATATATATGATAAATAAATATAAAATGTATATAAAGGAAAAGTTGGGTAAAGGACATAGGGAGTGCAGTAGGTAGATGGAGACGTCATTGGGTAAATGGAGACCTGAGAGCTGACAGTGGGATTTTGCAATGTGGAGGTCATTCTTCCAGCAGAAGGGTGGGACTTGAAACCTGATTAGAGTGACTTCAGGAGATTAGGGAAGGGCTCTCTGATTAGATGGCATTTGAACAGATGGAGCAAACCATGCAGCATTATTGGACTAAGGAAATAAATTATGAGTACATTTTCACAGGACCACTCTGGCTGCTGGGGGTAGAGCAGAATGAAAAGGAGCATGGAAGAGCAGATCAGTTAGGAGCCTATGGCTGGAATCCAGGTGGAGATAACAGTGGCTCTGACTAGGTTGGATGGTCAGATACGGGACACAATTTGAAGGTTGAACTCACAGGACTGACTGATGGGGTGTATGTGGGAGAAAGAGGAGCCAAGGATGATTCCAAGTTTGGATGCCTAGAAAAAATGCAGTTACCTCTTTTCCGAAATGGGCAAAAACGTGGAATGGGAGTTTTAGACAAGGAAGCCAGGAGTTTGGAAGGACTGTCCTGCATGCTGCAGGAAGTTGAGGGTCCCTGGCCGCTTTCTATTAAAGGCCAGCAGCTCTCGCCAGTCATTAGGTCAACCCATAGCCACCCTCACACATTGTCAAATACCCCTTGTAGTGGCGGTGCTGCCCATGTTTGAGACCCACTGTAACCAATGAAGTGGGTGTCAGCACCTAAATGTGACTGTTTTTGGCTGATGCCAGAAGCAGCAGAAATCTAGCTTCAAGAGCAGAATGAGAACTGACAAATTCTGTAGAGATGGCGACTCCTTCCTCTTTGGGGAGTGAGGTTTAAGTCTAGGAGGTTACAGCATAGAGGTTGAACTGGTCTCCAATCTAGAGAGACAAAGCAGGGTCAAACCAGAAATAGTCACCTTATCAAGGATATCATGCTATACATATTAGAAAGTTTTGAGACTTCCTTTCCTATACCCTCCACCTTAGGAAATCTCACTTGCCACTCTTGTGAGAAGCATCCCTCTAAGCATGATGGCCCCTACCCACACCTGATTAAACCCAAGGTGAACACCTGAAATAACAAGACAATACATTGGCTGATTGGTGACCTTTCAGATTTTTTCCTGTTGAGCAGTTGAATAATTGGCTAGTGACTGTAGTCACTTGGCGGTGGGTATTTGAGCTGAAAGCACCTATAGACTTGAGATGAAGGTTGCAACATGACAAAGGGAAAGCCACAGCACAGGAAAGTCCAGGTTTGGGGAGAGCAGAGAAACCAGGATCAAGGAGAAGAAGTCAGCTATGAAACAGGAGCACAGCTCAGCCCTGCAGAAAGAAGGAGAGGTGCAAGAGCATGTGGTTCCAGGGAGATGGGGAGGGACAGAGACAGAGAGAGACAATAGTTGACTACTTTTGGGTTCCATGAGACTGCCTGTTGACTTTTAATTGGTCTTTTTCTTATTTTGTGTAGTTTGAGTGGTTTCTGGCCCATGCAACCAATGATATACATTGTCCTTACCTGTATGTTAGAGCTGCAATCAGAGGATGGTCTAAAGTCAGTCACTAAGGCCAGGAATCAAGAACCAGAATCAGGGAAGAGAAGGAGGTCAGTCATTGTGAAGCTGCTTTAACAGTGCTGGAGCGGATCCAGCCTCTCGTTGAAGCTGGAGAGCATGTATGATGGTAGGAGACAGCTGGGGGACGAGACTTCCCCCCTTACAGAGCAGTGTGGAGGCAGCCACTGCCGGGAGCTTCCTTCAGCCTCACGCAGGGCATCTGATTCATTTGCCTTGCTCGACTTGGCTGGTAATTTCATCTTTCAGCCAGAAGCGGAAGAGACTTGGGGAACTTCTGTTCTGGACTTAATTCTGACCAACTAGGAAAAATTGCTTGGCAAAGTGGATGTGACAGGAACTTGGGAGAAAGCAACAACGTCATCCTGGAGTGTGTGAAAGCTGAAAAGGTTAGCCTGGGCTATTAGAATGCTGAGCCAGTAACCATTCATACACATTAAGCTTATGGAGCACAGGCTGTGTGCCAGGCAGCATTCTTGGTGCTAGAACTAAAACATGTAATAAGGCAACATCCTTACCCTTGGGAGGCTTCTATTTTACAGTAAGCAAACAAGTGAGCAAAATCATTTTAGATAGTTTTTATGTGCCACACAAACAGTAACTGGAAAGTGTTGGGGTGGGGTGAGTCTAGATCAAGTGGTCAAGGAAGGTCTCCCTGGAGAGTGGAGATATTTAAGCTGAAATCCAAGTGATGGGAAAGAACCTGCCATACAAAGGGAATGTCATGAGAAGAATTAGCAAGCATAGAGGTCTACTGGGTAGCTGTGTGGTCAAAGACACAGAACTAGCACATGCTTTTCCTTAGAGTAATGGTGGCTGTGGCTCTGAGATTCCAGAGGAGTTTTTCCATTACAGTTGAACTTGGGCACTTAACTTGGTGATCTTAGGGGAAATTAACTAGAACAGATTATTCAATAATAGTTCTTGGGTACCTATACACAAATTGATGGTCATTAGTGTCTAGTTTGTGACCCATAACATAAGTAGAACCTCTCCACATTGGGGGGAAGGAGCAGGTTTAATAGAATAATAGGACAGAGAGAGGTAGACACAGTGTATTTTGACTTAGCAAGTAATTTTTATAGACAAATTAGAAAAATGAAGATGGTATTCTTTTTTAGCCAACAGTATCCAAGAGGTGGTCTTAGAGAAGAAGGACCAAATCTGATCCGTGTTTCCAGAAGCCAAACTGGGACCAATGGTTGGAAATTATGGGAACGCAGATTTTAAATCAGTATATGTCAGACCTTCTTAAGAGTAAGACATGTCCTAAAGCTGCTTTGGAATGAGGACACAGATGAGCGAAATTGATGCAGCAGATGGTGAGTGTTTGGAGTCTAGTTTCATCTACCATGATAATATAGGATTATATGATTCAGGAGAAGTAACTGATTATTATGCACCATTTTCTCCCTGTGATTTAGTAACGATCTCTATAATAAAGGCTATGTCAGTCATCCAGATGAGAACCTCAAAATCTTCATTTATTCCCCCTCTCCCATATCTATCTCATTCTATTCATTCTCATAGGCCTTCTCCTCCTCATTCCTATCCCTACTGCCATTGCCCTAGGTCAACTTCCATCATCTCTTGCCTGAACTTTTATGTTGGCCTCTTCATTGTTCTTCCAGCTTCTACTTTCTTCCCCCATGACTTCATTCTTGGCGTGTGGCCAGATGGCACTTTAACAGACAGAAATGACATCAAACCCCTCTACTAAAATCTCCATTGACCCTTCTTTCCCCAAAGAGAAGCCCCACAGATTTAGATTGTTCTTAAGGCTCCAACCTCAGTTTATGTGTATCTACCCTGCTCCACACATGCCATGTAGGCTCAGGTCTCTTTTCAATGCCATGTCTGAGAAACCTCCTTGTTTCCCCAAGCAGCAATAATGTTTGGCCCAGCTGGCATGGCTCAGTGGTTGAGCATTGACCTATGAACCAGGAGGTCACAGTTCGATTCTGGTCAGGGCATGTGCGGAGGTTGCAGGCTCAATCCCTAGTGTGCGACATGCAGGAGGCCGCCGATCATTGATTCTCTCTCATCACTGATGTTTCTATCTCTCTCTCCCTCTCTGAAATCAATAAAAATATTTTTAAAAAGAGTAATGATATTTACACTTCTTTTTTCCACACAATAATTTGTCTCATTAATTATTTATTATTTTATTTATTCTTAAATTTTTTTATTCATACATTTATTAATGGTACCTATTGTGGGCTAGCTCTATGCTAGGTGTTAGGGGAAGTGAGCAAAGTAAGATTACTACTAATTTATTAGGTGGCAGGTATTGTGATATGTGTTTATGTCCATTATCTCAATCTTCATCCAATGAAACAATTACTATTATGAAATAATTGAGATATTATTCCAAATGCAATTATCCCTAGGAGGATAGTTACTATTAGCATCCTTATTTTAAAGATGAGGAAACTGAGGTTTAGAGAAGTTAACCAGCTCACCCCATCAAGAGCCTGGGCTGGGATTTATACTCGGGTTGTCTGATTCCAGAGTTTAGATTTCCAGTTACCGTACCAGGACATCTTTTCACTACAGGTAAGGGGACACAGGCAAAATCTTGCCCTCAAAGAGTTCAGACATTGGTGTTTCTAGCTGCTGAATGTTTCCTTAGCATTCATGTATTTCTGTCTGAGACTGTAGTTAGCCACTCCCACATCTAGCCCTCCATTTGATTATAAGCTCTTTAAGGGCAGACAAGGCCCTGTACCATCACATTCATCCCCATCTTCCAGGCCCAGAGTTACTCTAATTATGTTTGCAGATTGAATTAACAAATCATTGTATGTGTCAGACCAACTATGCTGCAAGTTTTCCTGGGTAAGAGGATTTTTAATTCTATCCAGCTCTGGGCCCTGCACAATGGGGACATTGACAAGCTGGTGCACATTCACCCAGAAAGTGGAAGGGGCTGTTTTGAATGCTATTTATAAACACTGCCTTCCTTGGCATGTATTTGGAAAGTATTAAAATAAACTGTGAATGTGTTAGAAGATCTTTCTGTTCCCTGTTTTATAAATTATTATTTCAGTCTTGAACAAAGCTGTTTTTTTTTCTTTTGCATGTACCATAGTGTTTATAGCCTGACAATCCTATAATATTAATAATGATAAAGCACATTACAGCTATAAAAATGACATTAAGAAATAAAAGTTTCAAGTCGAGAGGACAGCGGGTACAGCGAAGTGGGGACACATGCTGCTGTGGCCAGGAATTGCCCACGGCTGACCTTTATGGAGAGCTTGCTATGTGCCTGCCCAGTTTTGAATGCTTTACATGTATAAACTTATCTGTGCCATTACCACTTTTTATAATTGAGGGACACAGAGGCACAGAGTCCCTTAAAAACAGGTCTCTATTCAGCAGTTACCACATTCTATTATTGGTATGCCCGGCTTCCCCCGTTAAAGGCAAAGACAGCCTCTGGTGCAGCTTCGTACCTTGGAGCCTGGCCGGTTCCTGGCCTAACAGAAAACCTCATGCTGTGTCAGAGAACACTGCTCAGGCAACAGGGCTCCTCCCCTAGCTGCTCACCTGAGAAAAGCTCAGTGAACACATGGTTTTGCTCTCCAAGTAAGGCCAACACATTCTCCTGGGGCAGAGCTGTTCCCCAGTAGAACAAGCCACGCTAAAGATCGGCTGTTGAGCACACAACCAAGGCATAGAGGTAGATGGTTGGACTCTTGAACAGCCTCATCCTAAGATTACCAGAGTAGGCGTGGTCTTGTCCATGGAACCATAATCCTCTAGGTCTGAATTCACTGGGAGAGGCACGTCCTTATCATGCTTCCATTTCCCATAAGCCCCCTTTCGTGACAATTTTATTCTTTGGAGATGTCAATACTTTTAGTCAAACTCTTATGGGTGCTCTTTCTGTCTCTTTAGTGTGACCTTGCCTATCTCTGCTTTGATTTGTAACATGCGGATTTTACAGTTTCAATCCTTAGAGAGCTCCCTTATTCCCCTCATTTTAAATTTTCTTCTTCTTCCATCCCCCCAAGTACGAACTATATTATTATCCCCATTTTACAGATGAGGAGGAACAGAGCCCAGTCGCCTGACTTCCAACGCCTAGCATTTCCCCCCTCTTATCAGCACCATTTCAACAGTTCAAAGTGCTTTTACTTGGGTTATTTGACTGTGGGTTGCACATGTGAATATCTTTGGACAATGGCATGGCCACCACTGGAGTCTTGGTGCGGACTGTGAACTGCGAGGTGCCCAGTCAGTGCGGCTGCTGGGGTTCTTTGCTAACATGCTGGGGCAGAGCAGCCTCAGAGCCGGCCTTCTCTCCTGTGCAGTCACAGTGGTTTCCAAGCAGATGCTAGCTTTCCACCTTCTGATCTTTCCCTGCTTGGCTCTGGGGTCCTTTTATTTGGCCACGTTTCTCTCTATATACACAGAAGTCTCCTGTACACTGCCCCCAACAGTACTTATAATCACCTCTCCTGAGGCCAACACCGTAATCTCATCTCTAATTCACTGTCTTTTTTCTTTTTTTTTTTTTTTTGTCTTTTTTTCTTTTCATTCCTCTTTCTCCTTCGCTTTTACTCTTGCTCTGAGCCTCTTAACACAGGCCATTTCTCCAAATACACCAGGTTGGCCAGAATCCCCTTCCCACCTATATAACTGGAACCTCCCCCTTCTCTGCCTGTTATTTACCTCTTTATCTGAAAGCACATCCCCCTTATTATTAAATTTCATTTACTACAGACCTCAGGCCCCTGTGTGTGATTTCCCGGCTTTCAGCTGGTTGGCTACCTCTTTTCTGCCCCCAATTGCAAGCAGCCGTTAGTAATCAACACAGAGCGTGTCTGATAATCAAATTAGACAAGTGGGACTCTGCCTTTATTTTCTGCGTAATCACTGGGCGTGATAGTAATAATGTCAGCTCGAATAATCTAGTGGCGTGAACCTCTCTCCATGTTATTTATTTTTCCCAGCCCTACTTCAGGTTCACCCCACAGCCAGAGAATGCACGCTATGTCCTCACCCAGACTGGGTTTAGAATCTTGATTGTGGACCGTGTCAACCGCGTCAAGCCTGGGTGAAGCTCATACTTGAATGGTAGTATATCATATAGGGGATTTTTTTTTTTTTAAATCCTTAACCCTACCTGGTAATGAGTTTGTGCCCTGCAGCTAGAGTCTTGATAGCCCTTGACATTTCCTCTTCCTTCAGGAGGGAGGCTGCAGCTGCTGCTCTGCTCTTTGCTCGTGGGTGGAGCAGCCTGGGCCGAACAGAAAAGAGAGTCACTGCAGCTGCCTCCACTTCCTCAGGCAACGTGGCCAAGTCACTTTTCTCAGTTGTAAACTAAGGGTCCTGGTCTCCAACCCTCCCCACCGGGGTGTAGAAGGGCAGAGAGAATGTTTCTGGAGCCCTTGAAGCCACTTAGCATAAGGATGCTCTGCAGACGGTGAAGTGTCTGTAGAAATGCTGTGATAAGTACACAGTGAAATTAACAAGTGTGAACCCTTGGAGATGCGGTTGGAGCTTCCTATAGCTGGCACAGAGCTGTGGCTTTCTGGTGCGAAGATAAAACCAAGTTCGGGGGGGGGGGGGGGCGGGAACCGGGGCCCTGAAAGGTCACATCTCCTCTGAAATGGCTGGGGTAGAGGTACCAGAAGCCACAAGAGGATCTATGTGTGATCAAAATTACGCTGCCATGTTAGAGAGGAGATTGTAGTAGATTTGTAGGCAAAAAAGTTTGGATGTTTATAACTTGTTGACTTTGGGCAAGTCATTTAACCTAAATCTCATTTTCATATCTGTGAAATGGGGGTAACAATACTACCTCACAGGGGCTTTTCCAGGATATAGGAAGAGGAAGGGAGATCATAATAACAACAGTGTTGTGTTGGTAAAACGGATCTCCAGGAAAAAGTCCTGTTGGGTGGCATTTGCCAGTTTCTATGGTGTAAATCCATCATTTCAGGCTACCAATGGTTTAACCACTCAACATTCCTGAATATTTACCAATTGGTTCTTATAAGCCTCTAGCACCATAAGTACCATTTATTAAGTAGGTATCAGACTTCACATATAGTCATTTCATCTTCACAGCTACTTCTCAGATAGTTATAATTAACTCCAGTTTCCAAATGAAGAACATGAGGCTCTGAGATCTGAAGTGGTTTGTATAGGGCCTCATGGTAAATGGCAGAAGCAGGATTTGAACCCAGGTTGATCTAATTTTAGAGTCTATTGTTCTTTCCTCAAAGCCAAGTTGTGTAAGCAGGGCCATACATGGGCAAGTCAGTATAATCTGAAAGATATTACAAACCTGAAATAAATTACTCTCTTATCTGAGATGTGATAGCATAGATTCTACCTCTTGAGTCTTCTAGGGTTCACCCTGGGCTTTTCAGACTCAAAAGGAATGTGGACCCGCCCAGTTTCTTTCTCCTGGCCAACAAACCATCTGATGGAAGGAAGGCATCTGTTTCTACTTCTCTGCTGGGAACCTTCACACATTTCTGTCCAAGAAGTGTAGTATGAAATCTTTCTGGGAGGCCATTAAAATTAATCCTGGGAGATGAGGCAAGCCAGGATTTGGCCAAATTCCAGTATAATGTGCTATCCCCCAAAGAGGAAAAAGAACATTCCTTCTGAGATGGTGCTCATCTTTGAATGTTTGGGCCTAGCCCAACTAAGGTAGAACAGAACTCAATGGAGAACTGTCTGTTTACTCTCCCTTACGGATTTTTCTTTTTGCCAGCCCAGCCCTCATGCTCTACTTTTGGATCCAGCCAGCTACCTACATGCCTCAGTCCTATGGTAGTCACTAACTGGATTATAATTGTTTATTTGCTAGGCTGAGCTGCTCCCAGAGCGTGAGAAACCAACTGTTACCACTGCCAGCCCCACATTTCTCCCAGCCAGAGGCCATCCCCCAACAAGGAGCTATGCTTTTTCACAAGGACTTTGCCCACAAGAAGAGCAAGCAGCTCATGTTGACGGCCAAGGTCAGTTTTACTGTCTGTCCAGGTGACACCCACACCCTGGTACACCTTTCTCTTCTAAAGAGCCTAGCCTTCTTAACTTGGGAAGCTGACCAGAGGCCAAGGGACTTGCCAAATCTCCAACTCCTGGACTGAGATTCTACTGCTCAGTTCTCAGCAGTTGCCAACAGCAGAGTTTCCAGTGCGTAGGTGGCAACCAGCATGGATTCTGGGCAGTGGTGAGGCGTGGCCACCAGCCAGGGAAGCAGGTGCGGGTAGCAGAGGGTGATACAAGACAGAGGGGGATGCCCAGCTTGGTTTTTGCAGTTCACAGTGTTGGTCTATGAGCTCACAGTAGGCTGTACAAAATCTGAAAGATATTACAGGCAGGGGCTGGATTTGGCCCATGAACTGTAGTTTACTGGCCTCTGCTCTAGACAATCAACAAAACAATAAATCAGGCTCTGGTTTCTAGTGTTTGCCTATTTCTGTGGTGCAAATTCTCCCACCATGGCCAATTTCAAGTTACCAATATGATATCACTGAATGTTGGGATGGGAAGAGATGTGTAGTAGTACACCATTAGATAGTATTTTTACCATAAAGATACAAAAGATACAAATAATCTCAAGTAAACTGCTGTGAAATAATTAGGAACTGATGATATTTGAGTAGTTATTACTTTTGTTTTTAATTTGTTTGATTTGTTTTCTTGTAAGTTTATATAATTTAATATTAAATAATAGCTGTTTGACACCAGCTTGCAGAATTTCTGAAAATTTATCACTTGGCTTGGCTCTAGCACACCACTACCCCTGGTCCATCTGACTATGCCAGCCACGTGGAAGAAAAGAGAGAAAAACCACTCACAATGTGAGATCTAAGAAGTAGCTCTTGTCAAAGAAGCATTAACCTCTTCCATTCTTGCTTTTGAAGACTTCATCCCTTAGCTTGATGTCCTATTGTGTTCTCAGTATCACAGATTAGTTTCTTCTTCTGGGGATGGAGTAAAGGAGGGGTCTTGAGCACTCCCTAGTGGTTAATATGTGATCAACAGGAAATTCACATCCTTTGTTCATTTGTGCTCCACTCCTATGTGATGCTATAGTTGTGCGCCTACTATGTGCCAGGTACTCTATTAGGAACATTTCATACATTATCTGGCCTAATCTTTACAACAACTTTGCAAATGAGCATTACTGTCAAATTTTACAGATGATGAAACTGAGGCTCAGAAAGGTTAAGCAACAAGCAGCCCAAGGTTACATAACTAGGACACATCAGAGTTAGCATTTAAATCCCCAATCTGGCTTTCTCCCAACCATTGTGCTGTCATTTGCTCCTCCTCTTTTGATGTGACTTCTGCCTTTGACAGAAAGGGACCGGGATAACTAGAGGACAGGTGGACGTGGAGGACAGAGTGTCTTGAAACCCATCTTGATTGGATACTGACTGGCTCAGCCTTGTTTAAGACTCAGAGTCACAGTGGACGTATGGTTTGGCCATTTCTGGTCACCACCTCAGTTTAGGCTTTATCATCAAATCTCAGAGGATACAATAGAGGTACATCCCGAGTTGGCACGGAGATTGGGGAGCGTTGGCAATGATGGGAGCTCTCCACTCATCAGAATTGCTAGGTTGCTCAGGCTGATGGGAGCAGGGCTAGCTCAGATATTTCCCATTGCGGTGCCAGAGGGAAAGAGAGATCTGATGGTCTTTCACTGGTGATTAAATTCTCTGGCCTAGAAGTGCAACCTCTCACTTCTTTGTAGAACTCATTGTCCAGAACTGGAAGGAGTTACAAGGCCCTATCTAAGCACTTGGGAACCAGGCAGTGTAATCCTACCATGGACTCAGAAGGGACTTCGGGGAAGACAGAAACATCCAGGAAACAGCACGAATGTCTATGTACAAAAGTAGAGAAATGCCAAAGTCCATTGGAGAGGAAGTAATAACTGAGCTGGCTGTTGAAGGAGAAGGCTCACCACACCTTGGGGAGAATTCATGCAGAGGCCAAGGGAGGGGAGGCAGCTGGTGTGTTTGAGGGGTGGCAGGAAGTGCTGGCGGTTGGACAGAGGGTTCCGTGGTGAACAGAAAGAGATGAGTGTGAAGGACAACAGGGGCCAGGTGCTGCCCTGTGGAATTTGGACTTGACCCTATGGGCAATGGGACCTGGGTTGGAAAAAATGGACCTGCCATTTGCTGGCTAAGTGACTCACGCAGGGGCACTGACTTCTGTGAGCCACTGTATGTTCTGCCTCACAGAACCTTTAGTATGAATCAAAATGACGTGGTGGTGGAAGGTGCCATCAAGTGTGAGTCATTATTTTTTTACCTACAGGTTTTTTTTGGTTTTTGTTTTAAAAGGGATTCTCCAGGCCTTTCTCCTATCCTTCATGGGGTAATTTCTCTCCTTCCACTGGAACAGAGAATTCCTTGTCCCTGAAAGCCACCAGGGCCTGGTCACGGGGCAGAACCTGCAGCCAAGAGTGGCTTTTCTGCCAGCACCAGCCAGGCTCTTGCCCAGATAACCCTGGTCCTCCCCTTCCCCAGCCCCAGCAGCTTCCCACACAGCTGTGGCCTCATTATCCAGGTGACTGTGAGCCGCTGAAAGGAGCTTAGCCAGGGGTAAGCTTTCAAGTGTTCATAATAAAGCTTCAAAGTTCACACCTTCATTAAGATGTGAAGAGTCAGGTCCTCCCCGTACCTCTCCCAGGGCTATTGTTCCCTTCCTATCAGGCTGCAGATTCAAAAGACAAGCAGGATTGGTTTTCTTGGTCCAGACAGCTCTCCTAACCAGAAAGGCTAGTCCTGTTTGTTAAGAGAAGGCTTCTCTCCGGCAGCCCACTTCAGACCTGCTGTGGAGGGTTCACAGACGCCGTGGAATTGGGGCATTTGTCAGGGCTGCCTCCGGGAAGCAGGACTGGACTTGTTCTGTGAGGTCTCGAGGGCGTGGACCTAGGATTAGTGGGTGTAAGCTGAGGGGAGGCAGGTTTCCAAATACCAGAGGGAGAACTCTCTAACACACAGAGATGTGCAGAGCCGGGCCGTGGTGTTGGGGCAGGGACGCCCCCAGGTAGGTGAGCAGGGCAGGAGCGGGGCCTGACTCTTGGCAGGGAAGCTGCAGAAGACCTGCGGGTTTGGCTGTGAAGTTGGACTGGCAGACCTTTCAGGCTGCTTCCAGCCATGCCATGCTGGGACCTCCTCACTCCATGGCCCCTGCTGCTGTGTATTTGGCCACTTCTGAGCTTTTTCCTTTAAACGCCCCTTGTCCCCACACTCCCAGCTGTGGCTGTCTTCATGGGTGCATGTTTGGCCCCCCTGCCTTTTCTGTTTTTCTTTCAGCCATTTGAGAGCAAAGCTATCAAGACATCTTGGGGGTCTCCTTTGTTACCATGAACAGGTTTGCTTCCTCTGGCTGTGCACACAGGTTCTGAAGGATCCGTTTCCCCTTCACTGCCCCTCCAGGACAGAGCAGAGCTCAGAGAAGCACAGGCAGCCCTCCAACCTGGGACAGTTGTGAATGGCTTACCTAGGTGGCAGACAGCCTCACCAAAGGGCCCTCTCTCCTCCCTCCTGGGAAAGGATGTGGAGGGAATTTTCCTTGAGGGCACACATCCTCCTCATGGTCCTCTTGGTTTCATGATGAGGAATAAAGCAGGAGGCTGGTTGTAGGTGAGACAACAGTCAATTAGGAATGTGTAAAAGAGCTGAGCTAGGGACAGGGCTGGGGTACTGGAAGGGGGCTCTTTGAACTAGAATAGCCTGGGAGGCCGCTCTGGGGAGATGCTGTTTGAACAAAGACCTGACTCAGGTAAGGGAGTGAGTCCCACATGAGAGCAGAAGCCTTGGAGCGGGAACAAGCATGGTGTGGTCTGGGAGCAGCCAGGGCTGCTGGACAGTGGGAGGCAGGTCATAGGGAGCCTCGTAGGGCGTGCAGGGGCCTAGGGGGGTTTCTACACACAATGAGGAGCCATCCGTGGGTTTGAGGGGAGGATGACATGATCCGGCTGCATGTTGGAAAAGGCCATTCTGGCTGCTTTGGGAGAAGAGAGACTGTAGGAAGGCAGGACTGGCAGGCCCAGGCCAAGTGCATGGCTCTTGCAGTTTCCCAAGAGAGCAAGGATGCCAATTTGCACCGCGGTGACAGTGATGAGGGTGGTGAGAAATGGTCAGATTCATGGTATATTTAGAAGGTAGAGCTGATAGGATTTTTGATGCTTTGAAGGTGGGTTGGGAGGGAAGGGAATTGAAGATGACATAGCAGAAAAACACTTTTAAAGAGCCATAAACTCAGTATAGGGTGTGGCTGAGTCTCATATTGGTTCCCTATATGAATAGACCAGTTTTTACTTCTATAAGGAAAAATTCTTCTAAAAATCAATTACTTATAGGTATCTTAAAAGTCCGACTTTATGGCATCTATTCACAAAGTTTTCATTAGTGCAAAATTGTGGTAAAAATCTGGTAGAGCTGACTGGGTATAAACACAGCTCTAGGAAAATGTGCATCCTCACAGTCAGAACACCGTTAACAGTGAACCCTCGTGGAAAGCTCACATTGAGGCTTAGCATCCGTTTTCTGACTTGATCCTCACATCTGCCCTCTAGAGTAAGAACCGGTGTCATTTGACAGATAAAGAAACTGAGGCTCAGACAGGCCTTGCCAAAGGTCACAGAGCTGCTGTAGAGGCGCCGTGGTTTGATTCCCTTAAATCTTATGCTCAGTACATATCCTGTTGATGGTCAGCACTGGATATAGCTTTTTTGTTAGCAAGATGTGGGGCATGGTCTCCAGGAGCTCCTGATGGAAGGTATTTGGGAAGCAGGTGAGTGAAGGAGGAAGTTTTGAAGTAGATGGGATGTCAGCATCTGGTTTTCGGTTCCTTTCAAACGGTGGTGGGAAAAGGCTCATGCTACAGCAGCCTGGCTGGGCCACCGGAAACAGGTGATGGCTGCTGAAATCTCCACCAGGTGAGGCCGAGAGCCACTCCCCACCAACAGCGGCCAGGGACAATGGGCTACTTTTTAAGGGAACTGGCTCTACCTCAAGTTATTCTTCTCTAAACCATTGGCTCCTCCCACTGCCTCCTTTCCCTCACCTTCTCTTCATTCCTGAACCCGCTGCAGGCTGGTTCCCACCCCTGGCTGTTCCACTGAGAAAACATTCTCTGACTCTCTTCAGGTCAAACCCAGTGACCTCTTTCTTCTCTCTCCTTGCCCGTCTGAACTCCCTGCAGCATTTAATGCTGGGGACCTTTCCCTCCTTCTTGTCACTTTCTCTTTCCTTCTGGTCTGTGTTGTTTCTCTCTTCTGCATCTTCCTTCACACCATCATCTTTTTATTTGTCTTCTGAGTTGGAGTTCTTCCTTTAGGGCACAGTCCCACTTGAACATTGGTCTTCCTGAACTTCTCCCTGACTTTTCTCCCTCCATGCCTCTTCTCCACCTACATTATCTACTGATCCCCCAGCTCCAGGTTTTCCATTATAGCTTCTACAGAGATCTTCCCAGTCTGCATCTCCAGCTCCGTCTCCCAGGTAGAGATAACAGTCTTAAAAGCAGCTGAAACATCAGGAGATGGAGAGAAGGTCTATTTGACCTGAATTAGAGATAATAAGATGAGAAAGGTGGTTGAGACCAGGTTGTGAGGAGTCATACTATAAGGGCTTCATGCATCTTGGATTCAGAATTGAAAATAGGGCCAAGAGAAATGACATCATTGTATTTTGAAAGGATTATTAAACAACCTTGTGGAAGGTGGACTGGACTGGATTTTACTAGTCACAGAGAGAAGATGGGGTATGGAACAATCCATGAGGAGTGGCCACTCTGGCAAACATAAACAATCTTCTGAGTAGTGGATTGGAATTGAGAGTGGGAAGGAAGGAAGGGAGAAAGGAGGGAGGCTCACATAATTGTATTTGGTTCTCACACTGAGGCAGTCAAGTAGCTGTTTTGCAGATGAAGAAACTGAGGGTCAGAGCAAAGCAACATGTCCAGGGACAGACAGCTATCAGTGGCAGAGTCAGGCCTTGAACCCATGTCTTTTGACTCCTCAGCCAACGTTTCCATCAGGCCATGCTTACTGACTGATTAAACTCACCAGATGTCTGAAGTTTCCAACACCAAACACAAAGAAGCTTTTAGTAGACACAAGTTGTTTTTGCCTGTACAGTTTACAGATCCCCCTTTTTGACATTTGCATCTCTATTAAGATAATGTGAGCTGCTGTAACAAACAAATCCCCCAATGCATGATGTTTCAAACATGATAGAATGTTCACAGTAGATGTTCCTGTCTGGTGGGCAGCTTTCCTCCAGTTGGTAAAGATTTAGGGATCAGGCTCTTTCCATTGTGTGCTTCTACCATCATCTACTCATGGCCTCCAAAGTTGGCTAGGAGGCTTTGATGGGCCTAGAAGCAATACCTACTACTTCTCCTCACCTTCCATTAGCTAGAACTCAGTAACATGGACACACCCAACTGCTAAGGCGGTTGAAAACAATAATTAGAATGTGTATCTAGGAAGAAGAGAAGACGGAAGAGAAGGAGAAAGAGTGAGACAGTCACCACCATAGCAGTGGTGAACCATGGCTCCCAATCTCTCCATCCATCAGGCCCAGATGGAGTTCTCTGCTTCCTACCCTCCATCCTCCTCATCTAAGATCCAGGATGATTCAGCCTGGATAATAATATTGGAGAAATCAGCTTATTCCACTTCCTGCACATGATGATTGTTTTGGATATTGATACATAATTAACCCACATTGATTTCATGAAACTCAATCCTAGGATTTTGTTGGAACTTTTGGCAACGAAAACCTCCCTTTCCACTAGGGTTGCTGAGGTGTAAAGATATGAACCAAGGCAACCATTTGTCAGCATGAGAGGAGAGCCTGCTTGAGGATGAAGCCAACAAATCAGAAAGCAGAGCTCAGAGATAGGAGATCCTTTTCAATGGTCTCCTTTGAATGTCTGCATTCTATATTCAGGTATGTTATTCTTGAACCCAGTTTATATTGAATTTCTGTCCTTTATAAGCTAGAGTTTCTAAGAGAAGCCCATTTGCAAAACTCTGGGACACCCTCTCACCCCTCTCCCATCCTCAGATACCAATGACATGAGCATAGGCTCTGTTGTCCTTTTTTTTTTTTTTAATATATTTTATTGATTTTTTACAGAGAGGAAGGGAGAGAGATAGAGAGTCAGAAACATCGATGGGAGAGAAACATCGATCGGCCGCCTCCTGCACATCTCCCACTGGGGATGTGCCCGCAGCCCAGGTATATGCCCTTGACCGGAATCGAACCTGGGACCCCTCAGTCCGCAGGCCGACGCTCTATCCACTGAGCCAAACCGGTTTCGGCGGCTCTGTTGTCCTTGAGAGCGCCCTCTGTTGGTGGTCCTCTGAGACAGGCTGCCTTTGGGTCCTCCCACCTCCATGTGGCTGGACTGCTCATTTCTTAACACAGGGATTGTTTCAATCAAATGCAGTATTTGTTGCCTTCTAAACAAGTCAGAATTATTTAGACTCACATTGGCATTTTTATAGACCACAGAAATTATAGCAGAAAAACACTTTTAAAGGGCCATAAACTCAGTATAGGGTGCGTCTGGGTCTCATATTGGTTCCCTGTATGAATAGACTAGTTTTGAATTCTATAAGGAAACATTCTCCCAAAAATCAATTACTTATATGTATTTTAAAAGTCAGGCTGTGGCATCTATTCACAAAGTTTTCATTAGTACAAAATTGTGGCAATGATCTGGTAGAGCTTACTGGGTATAAACACACACACACACACACACACATACACACACTTAAAGAAACTGAAAAAGACAGTAGCAATGCTATTAGAGAAGTTCAAAGAAAATGCGTTGAACTTCCGAGTTGTGGAGCCACTAGGAGTTTGGTTGAAGAAATGGCAGGAGCCAAGACATCGCAGTTCAGATGGCCACTACAAGCAGAGGCCGCTAGAGAACCGACAGGGCTGGGAGGCCAAGTCCTCTCCCTCTTTCACAGCAGGTCCAGCCACTCTTCCTTGAGCTACACATTCCACTCTCTTAGACTTCCTTAAACACTTCCCATACTTAGAAAATACTGTTTGAGATGCCCCAAACGTCACGTCTGCGAAGCCTTCTGGAGAAAAGTTAATCACCCTCACCACTGTGTCCCATAGTGCTTTGCCTGTGTCTCCGAGTTGGAATTTGTGGGAGTGGCTTCTGTGTTCATCTCCCTGGCTTCACTGTGAGCTCCTTCAAAGCAGGCTATGGCTCAGCCATCTTTGTAGTTCCTGTAATTTTCAGCTAAGCCTTGGCATATAATGGATGTATAAAAACTGTGGAGTGAATGGAAAACTATACCACAACTCTTATAAACTTGCACACCAAGAGTTATGGGGGAGAGAATAAAGGTTGCTTAGCTCCGAGAGGACTCATGACAGAATTGACAATTCAGAGATGATGCCAAAGGGTCACTCTGGACAGGTCAAATAAACCTTCAGTCTGCAACTCAATTATTTTTCTCAGTCACACAGGGAACAACTGAGACAATTTAGATGAGTACTTTGAAATGAAATGACCTTATTTTCCCACTTTAGAGTAGTCATTACTCAGTTAACACTGGGTGGCCAATCTTCCTGGGAGAGCTCAGGTTTACACCTGTTGACCCTGCTATTTATAGTGCCCCAGTTAAGTCTCAGAAGTATCCCAATGGGCGTTTAATTTTTGGCCACCCTATCAGTGGAGAACTCTGTTGGCCTGACATATCACAGGTAGAGCTGGACTAAGAGACAGTTTCTTTTAAGCTGGAGAGAGCCTTGATTCTAGCTATTCTCCATGTCTTAATAGTGAGGAAGGAGAAATTTCATTCCTGGTGCTCTTCTGTTGCTTTCTGTATGGCGAGATGGGAATTTACTCTCTCTATTAATTTGTGGCAAAAAGTTGGTGTTATCTATTACCATTTTAATCTTTATAACAACTCTGCAATAGATATTATACATTTTACAAAGAAAGAAGTTGGGGTTCAGAGAAGTAAAGTGATGTGCTCAAGAGCACACAGCACATAAGAATCAGTGCCAACGTTAACCTCATTTTGTCTGACTCCATTGCATGCCCTGTCCACTTTGCAACCTTGCTTACAATTTAGAAACTGCCTTCACAACCACATTCCCTTATTTTGGAACTATCTTCCCCCTGTCTGAATTATTGAGCAGTGATGTAATTTCTGCCTTACCAAAGGAGACCCTGCCTGACATCTGTTTGTTGTAAAAGATCATTCTGGTCTGTGAATGATCTGTAGATTTTGCTGTTTCTGATATGAAATAAGAATTGGGTTTTTATGAACAAGTGACTCTTTTGCAATTATTCTCAGCAATGATCTTTTGACTTAAGAGTTATTAATATGTTGTTAGGTAGGTTTAACTGGAAAACACCTTAATTTCTTCCAATAGGGACAAGGAAGGGATTCAAGAGTGGGGACAGGCATTAGACAATAGAGCTAATAAATCTTTGCCTTGTGTTTATTCCAACATTGAGGATCACTGAGTTGCTTGCAATAGCAAAAAATTGGAAACCACATATAGTCCAAGTTCCATCCATACAATGTAATACTATTTAGTCACTATAGTAACTGGTTATAGATACTTACTGATGTCATAAGATAGATTAAAAACATAGTTAACCAGGTTATAAAGCAAAATACATTATTGTATTTTAAAAATGCACACCTACCCTGGCCTGTGTGGCTCAGTGGTTGAGCATGGACTTATGAACCAGGAGGTCACGGTTCAATTCCTGGTCAGGGCATATGCCCGGGTTGCAGGCTCAATCCCCAGTGTGTGTGCAGGAGGCAGCCAATCAATGATTCTCTCTCATTATTGATGTTTCTATCTCTCTCCCTCTCTGAAATCAATCAAAACATATATTTTTAAAAATGTACACCTATAAAAATGTCTGGAAAGGTATCTAATATCTTTACTGTAAAAATTATGGGTGTTTTTCATTTCCCCCTTTTTGGATTTATTTAAATTTTCTGTTTCCTAATAAATGTAAAGTATATGTATAGTTTTAAATTAATAATTATCAAGTATATCAGAGAGAAGAAAATGCTAATTTTTCTCTCACCACTATTAAAAGGCTGTATGTTATTCAGCATCAACAAAGAAGGAAATCCTACCTTCTATTTGAAACAGATGAACCTTAAGGACATTTGCTAAGGGAAATGAGCCAGTCACAGAAAGCTGAATCCTGCATGATACCACTTATATGAGGTATATGGAGGATTCAAACATGTAGAAGCAGAAAGTCAAATGGTGGTTGTCAGGGGCCAGGAGGAGGCAGGAGCGGGGCGGGGGGGTGGTAGAAATGGGGAGTTGCTATTCAATGAACATAAAGTTTCCCATAAGCAAGGTGATCAAATTCTAGAGATCTGCTGAGCAACATTGTGCCTATAGTTCCCATTACTGTATTGTGCACCTAGGAATTGGTAAGAGGGTAGATCTCATGCTAGGTGCTCTTACCACAATTTAAAAATAATAACAATCTATATACATAAAAGCCTAATTTGCAAATTGTCCCCTCGGGAGTTCAAATGGGAGACCCAGAGTTTGATTGCTCACTATGACGTGCGCTAACCACCAGGGGGTGGCACGGAATGAAGGAAGGCCCCAGCCGGCAGCCAGCAGCAGGGGAAGGAAGGCCCCAATCGGCCCTGATCACTGGCCAGGCCTAAGGACCCTATCTGTGCACGAATTTCGTGCACCAGGCCTCTAGTATAAAATAAAGGCCCTGTGTGGCTCACAGGGCAATTTCCCACAGCTGAGCCTCCACCATTATCTACAGGGTGCTGGCTCCTGCTTCCCCTCCTTGGCCAGGAGACTCATACTGCTTGCTCAGTTACCAAATGCTGATAGCATTCTGTAGGTTTTCCCTCAGGGATTTCCTTTACTCCTCCTATAAACCCTGTGAGGCAGAAATTAGTATTCCCATTGGCAGGTTGAGGAAGTGACGTTGAGGGTCCTGAGATGCACGATGGAACCTCTCTTCCCAAACAGGTTCTGCTTTGTTAGAAGAACAGCCTGCTGATGCCAGGTCCAGAGCTCTCTAGGAGGCCAGCAACTAGAAATGGGAATAAAGTGTCAGCCTAAATTGAAGCATGGGCGAGGAGAGCAAGCTGACAAAATGTCCTCTTGCCTCTGAAGTTGGGACTATGGTCCCTTTGTGGTCCAAGGCCATTTATGGAGTTAGCTCCTGGAAAAAAACTTATCTATTTCACCTTGAAATCGATGGCTGCTTTGGGCAATCACATTTATTAGCTACTATTCACCAAGTACAGTGTGCCAGACCCCACACTGAGTACTGTGCAGACACCGTCTCGTTTAATCCTCATCACCACCACCCCGCTGAGGTAGTTTCTTTATCCTCATTTTTGCTAACAAAGAAATTGAAGCTTGAAGAGGTGGAGTGTCTTGGTCAAGGTCACACAGCTTGTGAGCAGCAGAGTGCCAAAAATCTAGGCTCTTAATCCAGTGCTACTTTGACTCCAGAATAAAAAGGAAAAAAAGAGCCCGGGTGGCATGGCTCAGTAGTTGAGCGTCAACCTATGAACTAGGAGGTCACTGTTCGATTCCCAGTCAGGGCACATGCCCAGGTTGCTAGCTCGATCCCCCGTGTGGGGTGTGTAAGAGGCAACCAATCAATGATTCTCTCATCACTGATGTTTCTATCTCTCTCTCTCCCTCATTTCCTCTCTTTGAAATAAATAAAAATATATTTATAAATAAGTAAATACATAAATAAATAAATAAAAATATGTTTCAAAAAATAAAAAAGAAGGAAAAAGAAGTTGAAGGAGAGGTCAACGAGAAAACCTGAACACTTGGAGACTTGGTGAGGGCCTTGAACCAGCTAGAACTTTGTGTCCCTCCCAATACTTCTTGTCTATGCTTCTTGTCCATCCATGGCCAGATCTTTTAGAGTCCTTAGTGGGGAGGTAATGGGATGTGCTATGGTATGGCAGGCTAGAAAAATCACAGGTTTGGGATCCATACTGATTGGTTCAAATTCTATCAGTGCCACCTACAAACTGTGGGCTTTTGTAAGCTACGTGACTTTCCCAAGCCCTGCATGTATCATTGGCTCAGTCAGATGGATCAATGAGGAAAATGAGTGTGAAGGTGCCTGACACAGGCTTTGGCAGATACATTAGTCAGGCTATGCTAGATCATCTGAGCGAGCAAACCCCTCATTATTTTTCATAATTAAAACCCATTCCTCACTCACCTGAAGTCCCATCCTGGTCAGGCAACCCTCTTCATCTTGTGGCTCTGTCATCTGTCATTCCAAGTTGCAACCCAGCTCCAAGCTGCCTTGGCCCAGAATGGGACCTGTTACTTCTGTTTCTAGTTCATTGACCAGAACTAGACACACAAACCCAAACAGTCACAAGGACGGCTGGGAGAGAATGGGGAGCACTTGTATATTCAGTGTAGAGGGTTGTCCCCTGTGGTGAGCATGTCTTCGCTTCTACTTCCAAAGGTATTTTTCAGAACTGAAATTCACACACGAGTCTAGGGCTATTAGTAAGCTCTGGTTTTAGGTATGTAGATTCAGTACCTTTCATCTCTTTTTTCTTAAATTGTACATGAGGAGGAAATATAAGTGAATTATTCTCATCATTTGACACACAATGTCATGAGAAAAATATTTGGAATTAAATCAATAACACACCATATTTTGAGAGACTAATTAAGAGGTACCAAATGTCTCTTGGGAGGAAAAGTATCTTAATCTGGTGTGTCTGCATAGATTTTATTTTTTATTGTATCACAGATAATTAGAACTAAAATTACCTTAGCTGTTGTTTGCTTGTGCATTCTTATCTTACCTGGTTCCAGAGGGATTGGAAGCAACACCTTAGAAATTACAGCATACTGCAACAGTCTGTTCTTCGTGCTTCCTGTCTCCCACCACCAATCATTCTCTACCCTGGCACCTAAAGATTTTTTTCTAATATATGTATATATTATAGATATATATTATTTATTTCAGAGAGGAAGGGAGAGGGAGAGAGAGATTAAAAACATCAATGATGAGAGAGAATCACTGATCGGCTGCCTCCTGCACATCCCCCAACCCCCCGACACACACACACACTCCGGATCAAGCCCACAACCCAGGCATATGCCCTGACTAGAATCAAACTGTGACTTCCCAGTTCATAGGCCAACACTCAACCACTGAGCCATGCCAATTGGGCTAAATGTTCTTTCTTTTTAAAAAATATATTTTATTGATTTTTTACAGAGAGAAAGAGAGATGGATAGAGAGGCAGAAACATCAATGAGAGAGAAACATCAATCAGCTGCCTCCCGCATTCCCCCCTGCCCCCCCACTGGGAATGTGCCTGCAACCAAGGCACATGCCCTTGACTGGAATCGAACCTGGAACCTTTCAGTCCGCAGGCTGACGCTCTAACCACTGAGCCAAACCGGTTAGGGCTAAAAGGTCTTTTTTAAATGCAAAGCTGATCAAGCCACATCTACTTAAAGAGAAAACAAACATTTCTATGACTTTGCTCTGATCTTCCCACCCCAAATCCTTAGCTTGGCAGTACAGTCTGCTGAGACCTACCTTGCAGCCAGTGATAGCTGTGCTCTGTTTTAATCTAACTAAACTGGAACTATACTTCCCAGAATTCCCTTCCTTGTTTAATTCTGGGTTGGCCACAGATAAATTTGCTACAAGGAAGATTAAGGTGGGACTCATAATATTAGAAGATTTCTAATAAGAACCTATAAGATGGGAGACAACGTAGATGTTCACTACTAACATGTACAAAGTGTGTACCATATGCCAGGCACTTGGTCCAAAAACCTAATATGTACTAACTTATTTATTCCTGACAATGATCCCCTGAATTAGGTCCTATTGTTATTATACAGTTGCTGAGATTGAGAAACTGAGATTGAGCCCCTTGCTCACACTGTACAGCATACTAAGATCACCCAGTCAAGATTTGGACTCAGACTGTGCGACTGAATAGCCCACGCTTTTTATTATTATAATAATTATATGCTACAGAAGCTTCAACAGAGTTTCTGGGAGAGTTTAGTTCTCTATGGAAGAGACACAGAAAGAAATGACCTCTTTTTGTATGGCTCTGATAACTGTAATTTTCAGCTATCTCTTTATGAGCCTGGGGATAAAGCTGGAACCCTCAGAAGACAGAGCTGAGAAACTATATATATATATTTATACTCCATTTGTGCTTGTGTATGTAAATGACTAACACTTGTCTGATATTCTTCAGTACTCTTTCTTGCCCTGTGATCATGGGATCCCATTAGGTTTTCCAGGCACGGTCAGGATGGGAGAGGCTTTGCTGCAGTAACAAATGACTCCCAGATCTCTTAAGACAAAATAATTTTATTCCTTGCTAATGTTAGATGGCCCTTGTGAGTTGTCAGTGGCTCTGCTCCATACAGTCTTCACTCTGGGATACAGGGTGATTTGGAACATTGCTGGTCTCTGTACTAGAGGGAAAGAGCAAGACAGAGTACCTACTGGCTCTTAAAGATTCTGCCTGAGTTGTTGTGGATGGTGCTCTAAGCAACATGGCTCTGAGAGCTGGCTACATCTCTTCCCCACCTGCATCCCTTCCCTGCATCCTTTCCCCACCACCACCATGAAGTGGATGTTTAAGGAGGACCACTTGCTGGAACACAGATGCATGGAATCCGCGAAGATCCGAGCGAACTATCCGGACCGGGTTCCATGGAAAAAGTCTCAGGCTCTCAGATTGTCAACACTGACAAACGGAAGTATCTTGTTCCATCTGACATCACTGTGGCTTGGTTCATGTGGATCATCAGGAAAAGGATCCAGCTTCCTTCTGAAAAGCCAGTCTTCCTATTGTGGATAAGACAGTCCCATAGTCCAGCCTAACTACGGGACAACTTTACGAGAAGAAAAACGGTGAAGATGGATACTTGCATGTGGCCTACTGTAGAGAGAATGCATTTTGCTTGTGAGGGCCGGCCAGTGTTGGACTAGGTACACTCCACCTGCTTGTGTATCTTGTAAATAGCTGTCTGTTTTCAATTACTATACCAGAACCTCTTCACATAGACTTCTTAGTGCATTGTAACTGGATTGATCTCTTAATACACTGGAAGGGTTTTGTTTCCTTAGATCAGTAAATTATCATACAGAGTTAAAAAAGAAAAAGAGTCTGTCTGAAAGTAGTATGTCACTTCTGCTTGCATCTCATTGGCCAAAACAAGACACATGGCCATGTGTGAGTCCACAGGGTGAGGAAGTATAATCTTCTCACTGGGAGGGCCACTGATTTGGCTGAGCCGTCAATCAGTTTACCATGCAATATTGAGTCCTTAGCCACAGGGTGGATGGGCGGAGGCTGGGAGGTCAGAACCCTCTAGAGGTCCTCTTTGGCACAAGTAACCTTTCATATTTACTCCAGTGTGCTGTACAAATACTGACTTTTTCTGTACCATGAAATAAAACAGCTGGGAATCTTGACTTTGTCTCAATTCTCACAAGAATTAGGGCACTAGGCACTATTAATTCAAGCCCAGTCAGTAATACAAAGGCAGAACTGAGAGGTTAATGGGGAGGGAGAGGAGAGGGAGGAAGACCTATGTAATACTTTCAACAATAAATATTAAAAAACAAAAAAAACCACAAAGGCAAGACTGGAATTTGGGATTTTAGTCTTCCTACCCAAGGCGGTGTTGGCTCTAATAAGGGACACTGAGTAGGTCAGCAGAATCTGTGACCTGAGGACCAGAGCCCAGGCTCTTCAGCCCCATCGGCATCTATGCATCTCTTCTCTTGGCTTGACTGGCTCATTGACCACACAGGCTCAGTGATAACCAGGGAGAGTGTTGAGCACATACACGCTACAGACTGTATTTTTTCTTTTTATTAAGGCTCTGGAGACAAGAACATGACAACATTTTGGCAGCTGGGACTACAGCCATGTGTGAGGAGAAAGTGATTTGCATGAGCAATGCAAAACCACCTGGTTTATTGCAACTGACTGAACAAGTTAAGTGAATCAAATTCCCAGTTGGACACCAGAAGCAGCTAACTTACACACACACACACACACATACACACACATGCGCGCGCGCGCGCACAGCCCCTGAAGAAGAAGAAAGAAAGAAAGAAAGAAAGAAAGAAAGAAAGAAAGAAAGAAAGAAAGAAAGAAAGAAGCCCAATATTTTCATTCCATACAAATAAACTACTAAAGAACCTCTTGCCCTCTTGCTCTCACTCCCAGGCCTTGATATTCCTGACGAGTTTGTATGACTCCTCTTACCCTGACCCTGAGGAGTGGGCTTCCTCACTCCTCCACGGACACTCTCTAGAAGGATGTGCAAAATTTTGGGTCCAGTCTACTCTTGTTACTCTTTAGCATGTGGATAAAGGCAAGGATCTCTTTGTCACTCACAGCTGACAGTTTCTACTAACTAGCCCCTATTGAAGCCTGATCTAGCCTGCAGCTTGCAGTGTTGTTTATAAAAAGGTAAAGAAATAAACTTCTTCCTTGTCTAAGCCATGGTACTGTGGGGGGGTTTCTTGATAGTACCAGCTTTGCTGGTCCTCACCTAGTACACAGGGTCTTGGAGGCCATGGTTTGGGGTGGCCTGTTATTTAACAGCAGTAGGAGAGTCATTAGCAGATTTCAAGCAGCAAAGCAAAATGATCTCATTTATTCTTTAAAAAGTTCCTTCTGGTTATTCTGTGAGTCTGTGTTCTCTAAGTCTCAGTTTTCTAATTTGTAAAACAGGAGTCTGAGATAGAATTTTCCATCCTGCTATCCCCGCAAAAGACTCTCTTTTCCAGGTTAAACATTCCAGGTCTTTTAACCGTCCTTCACACAGTGGTCTCTTCACAAGCTTGGTTATTCTCTGTGGAATTTATGTGTGGTCAGGTCCTCTGGAACTGGGGTACTTTGCAGACCCAGCCTAACACACTCTCTCCATGGTCTGCCCAACCTGGGGTAGGAATAGGGTCGCCAGTCCTCATGTGAGATCATTTTTGACATATGTTAGCAGCCATGGTTTCACTGCAGAATCTCCTTACTCTACCCTGAAGGTGAACTGTATGGAATTATTTTTTGCTACTCTGGAGCTACTCCCCCCTCATCCCTGTCATACATTCTCTCTACCACTGGCAACACCAGAATAGAAGGGACGACATCTCTGAGATGGTCTTGTGATAAAAGATGGCCTAATTGGGATTCCAGGCATCATCTCTGCAAGACTGGCATGTTCCTTTGAAAAGTGGCTACCGAGACAATCTTTGCATTGAAAACACTGAGGACTAGAATCTTCGCTCCAAAGAGAATCATCTGAGAAGGATGCTGCCGATGTGCCTGAAACCCGATGGGGAGTTCTCATACACACGATCAGTTTTGTCTGGAGTTCAGATAAAAGGTCACACCAGCTAATTTAGATAGGAATGATAACTTTCCAACTGGGGTAACAGATAAGTGCTTCCAGAAACAGCTTCTTTGGGCAATGAAGCCACAAAGGGCTGCCTTCAAAGAGAAGGGGGAAATTGTAGAAGACAGAGAAGAATTTAGGTCAGCCAGAATGGAGCTCCCCAAAAAGTCAAGTTCAGAAATAATTTAACAGATAGGGATCCAAAGACTATGTGGTTTGCCTGACAAATGACATTCACTTTGAAAGTGAAAATGAAATTGGAGAGAGCAAAATTGCTGCATATTGGGTCCCAGAGATTGAAGAGAAATGATACCGGGGGAGAAAGGAGTTGTAAAGCCTTCCTAGTTAAGCACAGAATTAGAATGAATGAATTTTGGTCCATAAAGGGTCAGGTGAAGATCATACAGATAATGGCTTAATCCCAAGCAGCTCCAAATGATGTTCATTAGCGGAGGATCGTAGGCCTTGGCAAGCGTGCCTGACCAGACTCACGCTGCCCTCTCTCAAAACTGCTCATTCTGGGTGGAACTCTTTAACAGAAAAAAGCCACTTAATTTAACAGTTAAGCCAAGGAAAGATGGAAAAAGACTTTTACCCTGAATGTCAAGGGGCCCCGAAAGAGCTGGGTGGTGTGGGAGGGGAAAACGATGATGCACGCTGAAACTGAAGACGCACTGCGGGGCTGGCAGAATCTCACTATTGCAAATAATGATCCTTGGCCACCACGCAAAAGGCACATGGACTTCTGCCTAGGGACATCTGGGCTTTATTCCTGGTCTAATGAATGGACTCTCTGTGAGGTTGTTAGATCAGACACTTCATCTCTGTGAGACTCATTTTATCCACTCCCAGGACAAGTATAATCGTATCTACAAACCCCTTTCTACCTCACAGAAATAAAGGTTGGCACAGTGCTTTCATCAACACTGACTTCTCACTTAAACCTCACTATAATTCTACAAGGGGCATGATGGCTGTATTTCATGGATGGGGGAACTAAGGCCCAGAAATGTTCAATGGCTTGCCCAAGGGACAAGCTTATGTGGAAGAACCAAGACTAGAACACACTTCAGTTTCAAATACAGGGAACGTTCCACGACCCTGTTACCATCGGTTAAACCAGGGAGAAAACTGAGTGCTTCTTCTGGGATTTAGTTAGTTTTTTTTTTGTGGTCAATGCATGGATTTGGAATAAGGCAACTTAAGTTTAAGTTCCAGTGTAATCATTTTCTAGTGGTGTCACCTGAGCCTTAGCATTCTTGTTTATAAAATGGGAAGCAAAATGGTGCCTCAGCCTTAAGGTTATTGTGGATTCAGTATCCACAGAATATTCGGTGCCTCACGAAGCAAATGCTCAATGAATGGAAACTTAGCCACAGGAATGTGTTGCCAGAGAGTTGACAGGAGAGTGACTAGGATGGATGGCTCTGAAGTCAGATGGCATGGGTTTAAATTCTGACTTGGCCATTTATTACATGATTGACCTTTAGAAAATTATTTACATTTACTAAGCCTTAGTCTCATCATCTATAAAATGCTATAAATAACTGTACATGTCTCCTTTTGTGGTTGTAAGAATTAAATGAGATACTCGAATACCTGGCACATTGTGAGTGCACTGGAATTATTGTCCATCATCTAGTTGTTGTATCATGACTGTTTATTAATGAACAGGAGGAAGAATTAGAGCCTTGTAAAAGTGAACAGTTCCAAGAAAACCAGTACTCACCTCCCCATAAAAGGAATCTAGTGTGAAATATGGGTTATTGGGCCTGAAGAGTGTTTCTCCTCTCCATCATGCTTTGTGGTGACTCCCATCTCTGTCTCAACACTCTCCATTATGGCTGCCATAATCTGTGGGTTTTAATTTTCAAACCAATCCATTAGTTTGTTGACTCATCCCTTCCTCATACATTTATTCACTTCCCCCATGTATTTGATTATCCTTATTTCCTATAAACATTCTTGTGTATTTCCTTGGTATCAGGCCTTATTTATTGGGGGTATAGCAATGAATCAGTCACCCCAGAATCTACAGTGTATTGAAGGAGATGACACGTGTACAGAGGTCACTCTAGCACAGGGATGGGCAAACTTTTTGACTCGAGGCCACAATGGGTTCTTAAACTGGACCGGAGGGCCGGAACAAAAGCATGGATGGAGTGTTTGTGTGAACTAATATAAATTCAAAGTAAACATCATTACATAAAAGGGTACGGTCTTTTTTTTTTTTTTTTTTAGTTTTATTCATTTCAAACGGGCCGGATCCGGCCCGCGGGCCGTAGTTTGCCCACGGCTGCTCTAGAAGGATGGTTAAGTTGAAGAAACAGAGGGGCAGAGCTCACAGCTGTCTAGAAGGGGAGTCATGAGGGAGGGACATTGAGATAGGGTGGGTAGTGAAGGGAGGTGCCAAGGGGTTACCAGCACAGCTAAAAGACTCACGAAGTTCAGAGGAGATATGCTACTTGGCCTCACATGGTAGAAGGAAGACCACCTGGTCGCCTGAGCTCTGAGCCTTGCTGTGACAGCCCTATTGAGACAGAGACAGAAGGGAGTAAGGGGGCAGGGAATGTAAAGAACAGAGAATGCAGGAGTCAGATAGACAGAGGTTCACATCCCAGCTCCACCTCACACTAGCTGGATGGCCTTACTTCTTGGAGCCTTTGTCTTTCCATCAGTAATATGGGGATAATCCAGCCTTTCTCACAGGCGAGTTATGGGAGCTCAGGTGAAGTAATCTATATGAAAAAAATCCTCCCATAAGACAGCTCTTGCATTGGAAGCCAGGACATCACTTTTATTGCCAGCCTACAGTTTTACAGGACTAGTGGTTACAGCCCACTGTGCTGCTGTCAAAGAGCTGGCCCCTGAAGGATCTCATCTTACTTTTCCTGTGGACAACTGACCAGTGACACAGAGAACACCCCCGATGGAAACTAAATGGTTAAGTCAGCTTTGGAGATGCAAATTGATATTTTTCTCCTCTGTGTTCTCTTCTTTCCCTTCATTTAGGCCAGGAGAAAGCTCTGTGCGTTCTTGCCTCAAAGGAGTTTGTGATAGAATAGAAAGCAAGGAGTGGCCTCCAAGAGACTTCCCTTCCTGGTGTGCTTGAGGGAGGGAACAGAGAGATCCTATTATCAAGGGAAACTCTGACAGAGAGACCAGAACAGGGATCTTTGGAAGTCAGGGAGAGAGGGTGGTCAGTGGGCTCCATGAGAATGGGCAGCAGCACCCTGATCCTGGGAGGCCTTGGGAGAATGCCTGCATGGTCTCCAGACTTGAAAAAGATTCCTTTGCCCCAAGGCAGCAGAAGCCATGGACCTGAAGGGACCATGTGCCGTTGGACAGTGGGTGTCTCCAGCTAACAGAATAATCTGGTAACTAATGATTTCAGGCAAGAGAGGCTCCCACATTTAGTGGCACTGCATAAAATCCCAGTACCTTGCCTGATGGAGAAAGCCCCAGGAAGACTGAGGTCTCATTCTTCACAACTGGAGGAGTGAGGACTTGGTTTTAAGACTGTTGATTAAAGGAAATTTTAAATGTGATATTGTGTGCACCCTTGCATGTGTGAAATGAGAGTCGTACCTCCTCAGTTATAATGCATTCATGCCGCACATTTATTCAGAGATGTGTTTGGGGACATTTCATTTGCATAATCTGTTCCACTGGCTATTTGCTTAAAGCACAGTAAAAAGTCTGTGATCTGTTCCACATATAACTCTCCTACCAGGACATCACAGCAGACGTAGTGACTGCAACCTGCACTCTGGTAAAATGCACATCACTGCCTGCCATTTGGGCCGCTCAGACCATGAGGAAGTTCAATCAGAACTTACCGAGTTCAGTCACCACATAGAGGCTCAGAGTTCTCAGCCTGGCCACCTTGGGAGTTGATGTGCCACTTTATATGCAGTGTTGGCCACTTGAAGAAGTGAATTACCTGTGACTAATGGCTATTTTCTGTTTAGCCATTACGAAAATAATAATGTTATGTCAAGATGCTATATCCTTATAGAAATATCTGCAATAGGACTAATGCAGAACAGTCCAATCAGCTGTTCAAGGACACAGAAGTGAAGACTTTAGGGCTGATCTTACTGGAATATGAATTTTCTGTAGATCTTCTTGACTCTGGTTATTTTTGAGCTTCATTTATAAACATAAAAGTTCTCTTTGCTTTTCAAAAGTCATATCTGGTAAGTGGGTGGGATTGGAGGGAGGGTGTTGAGAAGTGGACCAGGATTTGCTTTTTCCTAACCCATCCCAGAGCTTAATATACAGTCACTCAAAGTATTTTTTCAAACTGGATAGACCTTCTTTTAAATACCTAGCCTTTGATGGTGTTGGTCAATTACCTGGGCCTCCTGCTGGGCAAATCACTTCTCAATTTCTATTTCTTTCTCTTTTCAAGACCCCAAAGGTCCCTGCCTTCTAGTCAGTTTCTTAGTAACAATCTCCCTTCTATCCTTGCTGAAAGTACCTCCTTGTTCAGGCAAAAGCTCTTTCACACCTGAGTCATCTACTTAACAGCTAACTGTTGCAGTCAATCCCGTGGTTGGCCTAGCCCTTCCTCACCCAATCTCAGTGAGAGAAGAAAAAAAAAACACTAGACTAGATCATGGCCTAGTCATCACATGTCTGAACCTCCGCTAGATGGGTGGTGGGGAGACTAAATGATATAGAAAATACAGGGGCAGAGCGAATCTGCTGGGGAAGAGACTGCACAGAGTCCTGAGTGTATTGGGGTCCAGATAGACATGCAGGTGGAGGTTTCCATGTATAGTTAGTTGAATTATGCTCTGAAGCTAAAGGGAGATATCTTGTCTGGAGAAACTGATTTGGGAATCATGATACGGGCACAGATTCACTAGAAGCCAAGTGAGTGGGTACCATGACCCAAGAAGAGGATACAAAATGGGAAGAAAAGGGGATCCAGAACAAAGTCCCTTGGAACATCAGAATTTAAAGAGTGAACAAAGGTGAAGGATCTAGGGAAAGCCACCAGCAATGGTGAATGTAGAACGAAGAGAAAGACCAGGGCGAGTGCTAGTTCTGAAGAAAAAGAAGTGTTCTGACAGGAAGGATGTGGCCAACCTTGTCAAATGCTTCACATACATCAGCTAAGGGAAAGTGCTGAAAGTTCACTGGGTTTGACAAAGAGGAAGTAACTTTAGAGGTGGAGTGATAGAAGAGACAGGTTGTTGAAATGTTCACTGTTTCAAGAAGATAATGTTAGAATGTTAAGAGCAGAGGGATTACCTCTAAAAGAAACCTTCCTTCCTAAGGGGCCCAAGAGAGGAAATAATAATAGATAAAAATATAGAGTGTCCCCAAAAATGCATACACACACTTGAATAATTTTACTGGTATGTGTAACTCCATCTATTGAGAAAAATCTGCATTATTAACCGGCACACCTAGTAAAGGCAGTCTTTATTAAAACACAATTCATTTTTAAAATTGAACTATCAGCTGTTAAAGTATGAGTACATTTTTGGGGACACCAATTATATTCAATTTTGGAGGAGAATGTGAAGGGTTCTGAGGATATTTACATGTAGTGACCTTTACCATGTGAAGAAAGAGATGACTGGGACAATGGGAGGACAGATGGAGTACAGGAGGACAGGGCTGATGGTTTGGATCAAGTTTGGGAGATGTGAAAGGAATGAAAGATTGAGGTCAAATTGATGATTTTTTTTTTTAGGTCAAGATTTTAGAGGTAGATGTTGGAAGGCATAAATTTGAGTTCCTGGAATGGAAGAGAAGGCTGTGGAAATAGGTTAAGCAAGACTGTGGAAGTTTAGATCCTGGAAGAATCCTTCAACAGATCTTAAGGGCATATGAGATGGCAGCAGGGGTTGGGGGTGAAGAGTAAGGCTGTGAACCAATGCCAACATTCAGCAAATGTTGAGTATTTACTTAATGCCAGGCACTGGATGCCATGGTCTCTGGTAAACACAGGGGATGAATTTGCATATAGTCAATGTGTAAGAGGGGTGGGGGTAGGAGACAATGGTATAGCCTGATACTATGATTCACTGAGATAGGAAGGTCTTTGAATCACACAGGAATAGGAATTTTTATAAACACCAGTGGGAGACTGCTGGTTGTGGGGCATGTGTTTTAAGGGCATGGTGCTGAGGATTGTGGGCAGATAAGAAGTCTCCCCTGGAGAAGGGTGCAGAGAAGCAGAATCATTAGGGACTCACCACGTGCCTAGCCATGTGTTAACTGCCTGAATAATGACAGCATTTGGCCCCATTCTGAGGGTCCCTGGAACCTTTTGGAGCACCCATCTGTGCCACCAGACCTTCGTGAGTTTACTGTTTCTCTCTGCTCTGTTGGCTAAGCCTTACTCACATAGGGATAATGAAGGTCTCATTTGCCTCCAACAATATGGTGCCTTTCTGCATAATTTACATGTTTTCTTCAAGGCTCACACTCTAAGTAAGGGGGTAACAAATTCTAGTGCAGGGTCTCGCTACTGATACATAGAAACCCAGACTCTGTACCCCTGTTCTTCTGTGGTTTCTGCCAGCACACATCTGTAGTCTAGAAAGTTGTCTATCCTAGCCTTGGAAGGCACCTTTTAAAGAGAGAACTTGGACTCTGGAAGACTGGCTGCATCTAAGTGCTCTCTCTATGTAACTGCCACCTCCTGAAATTCAGCTGTAGTCAGTAGATTCATAAATATTTTTCTAAGAGTGGATTTGTTTCCAATTTGTAAGAACATTGATGACCACTTATTGAGTACTTATATGTATTAACTTCTGTACTAAGAATTTACATGAACTTTTTTTTTTTTTATCTGCACAGCAATCAATGGAATAGGTGCTGTTTTTCTGTTTTACTTTTCTTTGTTCTTTTTAAAGGAGGTAACTGAGGCTTAGGGAAAATCAGTTGTCCAATGGACACAGCTCCTGATGGAGACAGGATCACACCCAGAGCCTGCCCTTTTAGCCACCACCTTACCTCTTCCTGAGGTCTTCTATCATTTGGCATGAATGTATTCATAGTGTTTCAGATCTCACACATTGGTTCATTAGGCAATCTTTCACTGAGTACCAAATCTGTTCTAATCCCCATGGGAGGGAACCTTGAGGAGTGTGGGATTGTTGGAGAGTAAAATAAGGCACAGAGTAGAGGTCTCTGGTGCTACTCATAGGAACAGGAGTTAGCTTACAAAGGGTTGTGCTGGCCAAATTCAGGAGTGTGTACTTTATCCACAGGTGACGGGGAGACATTTGAAGATTTCAAGTAATGAGTGAACATTATACAAACATATATTCACTACCCTTCTCCTTCATGTCAGATATCCAAGAGGGTAAAGGTGTAGGGAATAGGGTGAGGCAAGTCAGGTGTTTAGAATTTAAGGACTCTCAGAGTAAGTGCTTCCTCAGGTTTTGTGCCCTAGCTGCCTGGCTTGCTTCACCCTTGTGTAGGCCCTGGAGGGTGTTGTGGGGGAGTGAAAGATGAATACAACTTGGATCTCCACCCTTTTAGCAGGATGAACTACGGGGAAGAGAAGAGTAGATAGAGTTACAATTAACCACTAATGCAGGGCACTGAATGAAGGAGTGACTCTAGGAATATTCTACATTATCAATGTTCCTGTAGGAGAAGATGAGAACCTAACTATGTCCATGTCCTAGTAGGAAGAAAACTAATTCCGTTTGCTTGTTCCTGTTGACAAGGTACCAACCTTGGAGGCTGGCTGTAGAAATTCCTACAACATAGATGGATCCCTCTTTAGTCACCAAGATCCATCAGGATTCAAAGTCAAACTAGATAAGAGCTCAATTGCTTGAGATGGGAGTAGGGTGCAGAGCAACTCCTAGATTTTTCTAAGTTTTGGAATCCAAGATCAGAGATCCTCCAGATCTTCCCATTCTTTGGACTCTGTGAATCCAAAATCTAGTCTGTTGCTCTTTAGGAATTACAAGCACCTTTCCCCTAAATAAAGAGCAGTTGACATTCCAGGCTACTTCTACCTTTATAACTTCAACTCCAATAACTCCTAATGCTTTGACCTTTTAAAATTAATATATAGAGGGGGAGCAAAATTACATTTAGTTCCTAGAGGTGAGGTGACACTGTTGGTACAACAAGGAAATAACCTTGTTGTATTTGGGAAGCATAGTCCATGCAGACCCCACTCTATAAAGGCTGAGGCAGAGAGATGGAGAATGTTCTGCTGTTACCAACCCTGAGAACAGTCAATGGCCAATTCAGTGGGGGCTCTGGGAGAATGCTGACCATACTAGGACTTCAAATGCAGTGGGATTGGGACTCTCTTAGGAAAGGAGAAGATGTCTGCTCTCAGGTTTGATTGTCGACTGGATGATGGAAAGTAGCACAGTGCAGTGGAAAGGGCATTGGTCAGAGAGATGAGAGACTTGGTCCCACTCTAGCTCTGCTACCATCCCAGGATGATTAACTTGGCTTCTTGGGATTTTTCTCCATTTCCTAGATCATGCACGTTGCTTCCAGCACATACATTTCCCATTCTGTGAATGCCCAGGAAAAATGAAAACATCACCCCATCTGGCTGCCGCCTTCTATAGGATGAATTGTGGAGCTGCAGCTCTTCAGGGACAGATGGCATGCAGGTGTCTGTTTCTGTATGGGGTATGATGTAAGAGGAGGAGTGAAAGAAAAATAATGCTGTCTGAGCCAACCCGTTCAGGCAGGCTGGCTCCACACCCAACCTCCCTCACCTGCTGTTCCATTGGTGTGGTTTGTCATGGGACCCTCAGCACCTGGTACCTGACCCACCCTCCTCAACTCCACTGGCTGTTTCCAGGATTTTTCCCCAGGGAAGGCTGCATGTTTGTGGAGTCTCTGTCTTTGATGATGTTTTCAACTGTTGCTGTCACAGTTCTCAGTCCTAGAGGTCTTCATTGAAGCCAACCAAGCGTGTAACACTTGAAAAGAAACGTTGCCACATGTAAGGTATCTAACACTGTAAATCCCCTCTCTGAGCACAGCTTCTGTCTTTCCACTGTACTCTGAGTCTGTAGTGTAGAGTGATGAAAAGAGCAGGGGCTTTGAGTAAAGTAGAGATGTGGGGCCCTAGGCAGTGGCCAAGAGAAGGTAACAGCAGACGCCCGGACAGTGGATGAGAGGATTAAAAGAGGGGATGTCTGAGAAATACCCTAGGTCTTAGAAAGAACATGGGGGCTCCTTCCTTTCCTCTTGTATTGGCCACTTAGGTGAGTCCCCACCCCTGTTTCATCCCAGAGAAGTCAATCAGGAGAATTCCTACCTTCTGCTGTGTTAGCTTTAGGCATGGGCATAAGCATGTGATCTAATTCTGGTTGATAAGACATGACAAGAAGTCTGCTGAGGGGCTCTTTTCTTTCTTCTAATTCAAGGCAGAAGGTAGGGATAGTCCCTGTTTTCCTCTGGATCGTGTGTTCTCTGAAGGTGACCTCTAATTCCTTTAGCGTTTTGCTACTGGCCAGAGATGAATCCAATATACAGAGAAGATCAGAGCCCTCCCAGCCTCGTTTGGTGATGCCCTACCTATGAACTTTTTTTTTATGTGGGTAAACTCACATATTTCCTTGTTACTTAAATAGGTTTTTGATTTAGGGTTTTCTGTTCCTTTCAGCTGAAGATATCCAAATTGCCAAATGTCTCATTATGGGCACCTACTCTTAACTCATCAATCCTTCATGTTCTCATGGTCCATCCCAAATTCCTCCTGCTATTTCCCTTGCTTTATAGCCCATTGGGGCTCCAGAGCCAGCTACTCTAGTAGCAGGACACTTCCTGCCAACCCTTACGCATTGACATATGACCCTTTCAATCCTAGTATTGTTCCTTCACCCCTCCTCCCCGCCCCTATCTCTGGGGCTGCAAAGTATTGCTGAAGAAGTATAAAATTATGCCTAGTGGCCATATTATGAGTCCATGCTTTCTTTCTTCCTGGGTCTTAGCTGCTGCTCCAGTCAATCTAAAATCTTTGCTATTTCCACCTCCACACAATTACTCATGCTCTTCCTGCCAGCTGGTATGCCCTCTCTCGCTCCCCTAAAGCATTCTTTCTCATCCTTTCAGGCCAAGCCCAAATTCCCACAGTGAGATGCAAAAATGCCACCTTTACAGAATTCCTATTAGAACACCATCTCTCTCTTCAAATCCAGGTCACCCTCCTAATATAGATGTCTGTCCACTTCTTTTCGTCCTCTAGTTAAGACCCTGATCTCCTGAGACATACTTTGTTAATATGAGGAACCCCACAGAAATAAATTAAGAAAGAAGCAAAGGATAAAGACCGAGGGTGCAGGTTTTAAATCAGCCAGACTTGAGTTTGAAGATGGCTTTGCCTCTTACTAGCTAAGGGAAATGGGGGGAAATGATTAAATTCCATGCCACAATTAAAAAAAGAAGTTTTTATTTATTTCAGAGAGGAAGGGAGAGGGATAGAGAGATAGAAACATCAAAGATCGGTCGTCTCCTGCACGTCCCCTACTGGGGATCAAGCCCACAACCTGGGCATGTGCCTTGACCAGGAATCAAACCACTGAACCACACAGGCCTGGCCACAATTTTTTATCTGAGGATGGAACTAATAATGGGAGGATTTTTATAATTATATAAAAATTCCAGGCACATAGTAGGCCCTTAATATTACTTCTTTCCTTCCTTGTCACCGTAAGTCTAAGACTTGTTTCTGCTAGTCATATTCGTGTGTGTGTGTGTGTGTGTGTGTGTGTGTGTGTGTTTGTGTACACAAATCCTTTCCCTATGGATATCAAGTAATCTGTAATACTATAAAACTATGTTCATTTTGGCAACATTCAATAAAAAATAAAATGCTTCTGTCCCCTTTGCATCCCATGGAGGTTGACAGAAACTCCACATTCAGTGCACACCATCTGTTGGCCAGCTCTGTGCTACATGAAATGAGAAACAGATCAACTGGATATGGAACTCAGATTCCTCACCACAATTCCTGGAACATGTGGGGCACTCACAGAGAGGAGATGCTTCTGCACGGTGGATTGCCTCACTCAAGTGTCTGCACCCATTCCCAACAGACAAAACCAGAGGGGACTCTGACATTTGAAGAGTCTTTCCTGTTACTGTACTTGAGTGATTCTCAAACTTTCATGGGAATAATGATGAGTTGGGGGCTTTCAATATGGAAAGATTCCTCACCCTGAGAGATTCTGTTTGGGTAGGTATAGGTGTGGCCCAGGACTCTGCATCTTTAACTAGCATCCAGTCTGATCCTGATTTAGGTGAGAAACCCCGAGTGCTGGGTTAGGAACAGTGCAGGGAAGCTGGTTCTTACAGGAGTGAGCATCCTGTGATATCCAAGCTGGTATGGCTAATAGCTCAGAATAGTCATTGGATCTCAGCAAATGGACTCCAGAGTCCTGCAAGTAACATGCATACTAGGGATCTTATGCCAAAAGGAACATTCCTGGGGCATGGAAGATTCAAGGGGAATGGGTTGAAGTTAATACGGAAGACCTTTGGCATTGGTCCAAGGAACAGGATAAGCTAAATCTCTGGATCTGTTCTGGAGATCAGAATGGCCTGGGAACTACCTAGAAGGGAGACGGGCAAGTGAGCTTGGTGAGGAAAAGGTCATCTCACCCACCAAGGGCTGGAACCATCAGGAACTTGGACTATAGAAACTTGACCATTTTCTATTTCAAATAAACATTCATTGGTTCATTTCCTTTTTGACCTCCCTTAATATTTTGTATAGTTCCTGTTGAAAATTTCCACTCAGTTTGGAGGAACAGTGCTGAGTGATGTCAGTTTCTGGAGAGGCGGGAATTGAATAACGGCAACCATTTGTTTTATTGAGTGCATTTATGGGCCAGGTACTTTATACATTTTCTCTAATTTCCAGAAGCACATGATAAAGTAGGCATTAAAAGTCTTTGTTTTTTGGATGAGGATTGGAATTTTCAGAGAAGTTAAGTAATTTGCCTAGGACCACAAGGCAAAGAGGATGAATGACCAGGGTGAGCCCTCCCTTTTTTTAACCCTTACCCAAGGATAAGCTTTTATTGATTTTTAGAGAGAGAAGAAGGGGAGAGAGAGAGAGAGAGAAAGAGAGAGAAACATCAACGTGAGAAACATCCATTGGTTACCTTCCATACATGCCCAGGTGGTCTGGGATCGAACCCACAACCTAGGTATGTGCCCTGAGAATCAAACCTGCAACCTTTTGGTGACTGGGACATCACTCTAATCAACTGAGCCACAAGGCCAGGACAGGTGAGCCCTCCTTACTGAGTTTCTCTTGGTGCTTCCTCACGCTCATGCATTGGAGGGCTTTATCTTTTCCTAGGAGCAAAAGACCTAGTTCTCCCCAGTCCAGCCTTACTATGTACCTGGCAGAGAAAGTGATTTTTGAAGCAGGAGAAAACCCAGGAAGATTGCTCAGTTTCAGTGCATGCTGCTTCCCAGCTGGGGATGACAGCTAATCTTGAAAATCAATTCAGTGCTGGCTCTCGCTGGAGACTCTCCCCAGGGCAGGCCACGGCTCCTCTCACTGCAGTTCAACAGCACAAAAAGTGGTTGCCAGCGTGAGGAGGTCAGGGCAACTACCAGTATGTCCTGGGCCTGGGGTCATCCTCAGGGCACTCTCTATGGGGCTCATCGGTGGCACCTTCAGCCTCTGGGGCAGATGGGGTGGGTGGACAAGAAATAATTCTGGCCATTTCTGCCTGAGAATGCGCAGAATCGGCTCACATAGGCCTCCTCCATCTCTCTAACAGTCTCAGCACAGCTCCTTCGGCTTTGTGGCAAAGCTGTTCCTCTCTGGAGACTTTCTGGACTGTGACCCTGGACCTTGTGGGACCTCCCCAAACCGGACAAGGCTGACCCATGGGTGGTGACCCAACAGAGACCCAGGGCCCTCTGTGTGCAGCTGGGAGGCTCCTGACATCTGATTCATGTCTTCCAGGCCACACTTGTACCAGCTGCTCCAAGACTAGTGGCCTTTATAGCACGTGATGCTAGAACCATCTCACAGATTCTGAAAGGCAGGCAGGAGGTACCACTTTCCAAAGGAATCAGCCTACTTCCAAAAAGGTGAGATGGGGAGCCAATGGCGTCCCCTCATGGGACACGTTACAACATTACCTTATCGCGCTGTGGCGTTCATTATACAGCATTTCACCTGCAAGATCACCGTCTGGGAGAAACTGTTATTCCCATTTTACAGACAAGGGAACTGCTATCCAGAGACTTTAAGAAGTCTCTGCACTGTAATGGTAGAAGGCACATTCAAATAGAGGGCTTCTCATTGCAAATACCTGCTTTTCACAATCACACCTCTCCCCTCCCCGCTTACAGGACTATGTATGTCTGAGACTGGGGCTCTCCGCTGGGAGGATACTGTCAGCATGAGGTAGGGGTGATTATGATCATAGTAATTCGCACATCAGAGGCCTATGAGGAGTCACAGGGACAATAGGTGTGAGAGCAGATTGCAGAGCAACAGTGCCACGCAAGGGAATGCAGTATTTAATATTATTCAAATTCCTGCCATCTCATCTTCTCTTCTTCAGATTTATCCTCAGCAGTGACTTTCCTTCCTGTTTTTTTCCTACCCAGCTTTATCTCCTGAGTGAATAGGATGAGAACCGGCATCTGGGGGCCATGCAGTGGGATTACTGTCACTATGAATAGATGTGTAAACTGAGGCTCAGGGAATTGACTTGACCAGCATTGGGCAGAACCAGGATTCTCTCTGTCTCCTGATGTGACCCCAGGACGGCAGTTGATGAAGCCTGGACTCCAGAGCACAGAGTTCATCTCCCAGGTGACCCCTCACTCACCCTGGATGTTCTAGAGAGAGTCCCGTGCACATCTCATTTATACACTCAGTGTCTCCCCAGTGGCTCTATGCAGGGAGAGCAGAATATTTTTACCATCTAAGGCCCAAAAATAGGGTTATCTGAGGGCCGTTTCCCAGAATGGCACAGTGGGGACTACCAAAATCTCTTCACCTAGGAGCTGGGCACCAAGGGGTGACTGATGGAACTCTGTCGCCATGTCTCCCAAAGTCCATGGTGAGAAGGATGGTTTCTCAAAGTACAGTTTTGCTGGGGATCTCAGCTATCTTAGAGGGAAATCCACGCAGGCTTTCCCTTCCATGAATCAGAATGGTGGGGAGAATGGGACTCTGGGCTGGGAGCTAGGAAGCCTGGATTTTAGGGTTGAGTGAAGTTTCTGGAGAGAGGCTACATGTAGTAGAATTCCAGTTCTGGCATTTCATAAATGTGTGATCATGGGCAGCTCACTTGATTTCTATGACCCTCAGTTTCTCATCTCAAAAATGGGTGTTGATTCATTAATTCAAACAATTTGTAATAAGTGGTGAGCGAGTACTGTTCTAGGTAGGGGGGAGTACTGTTGTGAATGAGATAGGTGAGGCCTTAGGGACTGATGATTACTCAGGGGGCCAATATGACAGGAAGGAAGATCATGGAAAGAGGGGGTGCCAGGACTCATCAAATTAAAGGGAGGGGGATTTTCAAATTATCTGGGGTAACCAAGGGTTGGTTTCCATTTTTAAAAGATTAGCTATCCACAGTAACTGCTCTGTGGTCCTTTTGGGAGGCTCTGACCTCTAGTTGCTTAACCTGTGCTAAGATAGTTTATCAGCGCTAGCTGGTTTGGCTCAGTGAATAGAGCAGTGGGTCCAGAGTTCAATTCTGGTCAAGGGCACATATCTCAGTTGCAGGCTCGATCCCTGGCTCGGTCGGCGTGCGCGTGGGAGCCAACCAATTGGTGTGCCTCTCTCACATCGATGTTTCTCACTCTGTCTCTCCCCCTTCCTTCCCGTCTAAAAATTGATGGAAAAATATCTTCGGGTGAGGATTAACAACAACAACAAAAAGAAAGTTTATCAGTGGTTGTTACATGTGGCCTCTCATAAGCATTTCTGGGAGAAACTTCAGAGAAAGTGATCTTTCCAGGCCCCACTCCCAAATTCTGATTCATACCTGTTCCTGGTGTGCATCGGGGTTGGATACGGCTAATGATGAGAATACCCTCCATTGGTTCCGTATCCGTAACTTGTTCTGAGTTCTGTCCCTGAATGCAGCTGGACCACTAAGAAGCTACTGGACCATATTTCCCCTGATAACGGCATTAGCTTCGTAATGACCAAAAGGCTTGGAATTATGCTGTACTGTCTTGTCCTTGGTCTTTATTAAGGACAGAGGTGAGAAACAGCTCTCTTAAAAACATTTCTGCATTTGCTGTAGAACTATTTTGGAAAGTGTCACAGTATTCACTATAATACATTTGTTTTAGACTGTGTTTTAAGTATTGGTATGGTTTCCCCTCCCAGTTAGTGAGAATTAAGTAATCCCATATACTTACCTGTTTGCCTTGGCTGCCAGGAAACAGAGTCCAATGTGAAGTCCACCTACAATAACCATGCCAAACTGCACGGATAGCTTGCCCATTCCTCACGGCTGCCACAGTTCCGGTTTAATATTAGTATCAGTCATGTGGGAAGTCTGAATGAAAGTTCTTCAGAAGCACCAACCTGCACGTTTTGCTGGACTTTATGGAAGAATGACAGTCAAAGACCATGAACATCACTGTCATTATCATGTGGGTGGCAGACACTCTGAAACCAATTACTGAATGGAAACATTGTTGGAATTACATGCAGTTGGATCAAAGGCAAAAGCATTCTCACAATCGAAGCATTAAGGAGACTGGGTGTTCCTCACCCCAGTCAGAATTGGTCTCACAAATGTCCCCTTAAAAAAAGGGCAAGACACCAGTGTACACAGTGTGCAAGCCCTTTCCCTTTCATTTGATTGTTACAACAACCCCCCCCCCCCCACCAAAGCAGGTGTTACTAGAATCCCTTTCACAGAGAGGGAAACTGAGGCTCGGAATGATCCAGTGCTGCAGATCCAGCGGTAGCAGACCTGGGATGGGGGCCTGTCTCTTGGGGACAAGGCCCTCTTTCCTTCTGTATGTACTTCTCTGTCCCCCACAGATGAGCCAGACTGCACCATGCTGGCCTCTGCCAGGGCCCTGTAAAAAGGTGGTTTTCTCCTTCCCTGTCATTCCAGCGTCGGCTCTTATCTCCAAGGCATTCCTCTCAGTCTTTCTCTTCCACCTCCCCATCTTCTGATCACACCCCAACATTGTAAGCTTCATATCCAAACACTGCAGGGTAAAGGAACCCACCCCCACAAACCTGGGTTCATCCCGGGGGTGGTGGTTGGGGGGGGGGGGGAGACAGGCAAGGTGTCTGAGCTGCTTTGCTGCTGCTCTTGGTTGGACCCCAGGCTGATTCTGGAAGCCCTACTCCACCAGGCTCTCGACTTTTAGAAGGGGTTTTCTCTTTCTCTCTCTTCCTTTCTATTAATTATATTTATTTTCATTTATACTCTTTCATGTTCCATAAACAATTTAAGGGGCTTAGTTTTAGAGATGTTTCTTTCCTCTTTAAACTGAAGCTGACATTTTGCCCTGGGACAGCGCTTACCCAGGGGGAGCTGAGCACTTTGTCCTGGGACAGCGTTTGCCCAGGGGGAGCTGAGCCCCAGTCTGATGTGAAGGACACCCAAGGACACCCTCACACCCAGAGAGCTCCATCTGCTTGCATGCACCACCCTCTCTGTTCCAATTATGCTGTCAGCATAGGCATCCATTTTTGAAATTACACCCCCATTACGGGTTATTTATATAGGTAGAACGAAGTGTCCATGAGGCTTGTCCATAAGGTGAGCACCTTCTTATTCCTGACTAGTCTTTACTTAAAAGTTACCACCTGCTTCCTGGATTCGAGCCAGTTTGCCATCCATTTTTATTAGATGTTGTTACTTCTGTGCTTTCAGACTGTTATTCACTTTCTTGGGTGGCACCAGTCTTTGTTTTTTAGGTGGAGGTATAGATGGATGACAGTATCTACTATAAATTCTCATTTACCAGGTTACTAAGACCGGTGAGCGAGCATGTTCTCTCTTACACATACACACACAGTTCCCTTGGAGTTTTGTAGTCGCTGATTTGGGTGGGTTCCCATGAACTCTTTTTTTTTTTTTTTTAATCCTCACCCAAAGATATTTTTCCATGGATTTAGAGAAAGTAGAAGAGAGAGGGAAAGACAAAGAGAAACACTATGTGAGAGAAACACACTGATTGGTTGCCTCCTGCACGCTCCCTGACCAGGGCACAGGCCAGAGAGAAGCCTGCAACCAAGCTATGTATCCTTGGCTGGAATTGAACCCTTCGGTCTGCAGGCCGACACTCTATCCACTGAGCCAAACCCACCAGGGCACATGGACTCTATTTGCCTTAAAAAGAAAAAAGTCAAAATGTTTTCCTTGCTTTGAGACATCAGTGTCTGACTAAGAAGTCCTTGGTTTCCACGGACACCAGGATTTCTTTTTTGCATCAAAGAACCTGGAATGGAACTGGAATTACCCTCCTCCCACTATTCAAGTACTGCTCTCTAAACCTTTCAGCTGTGCAGAAATGCCTCTGAAGAGTCCCTGTTTTCCCCTCTATTTTTTCCTTTGTATTCAGATGTACCTCTTTGGAGCTATGTTCCTTCTCAGCTATCTTTGGTCTTGATCGCCTTATTCCTTTGTTTCAGAGAGTCTTGTTTCAAGACATACCTCCTAGTCCCCCATGATTCTTTCCCACCATCCCCATCTTTGAGAGCCTTAGGGCAAGGGGAAGCCAGTGTGGGGATCTGGTAAAAGGTGCATGGTGGGCACAGGGCCTTCCATCCTAGGGATCTGCTCATCTGCAAAATTACAGTAGGATGTTTACATTAATATAGTCATGATGTGGGAGATTTCCACCACCACATGCATCTCCCATGCTGTCTTTTATAGACACAACACACCTTCCTCCATCATCCCTGACCCCCAGAAACCACTAATCTATTCTCCATCTCTGTAATTTTGTTATTTCAAGAACATTATATAGGTGGAACCATACCATATGTAACCTTCACTTAGCATAATTGTCTGGGGATTTATCCAGTTTGTAGCATGTTTCAATAGTTTGTCTTTTCAAGAAAATTTCTGAGCAGTAATCCATGGTAGGAACATATCACAATTTATTTAACCATTCACCCATTGAAGGACATCTGGGTTGTTTCTATATAGTTGTTGGCGTTTGTGAATAAAGCTGCTATAAACATTTATGTTCAGTTTTTGTGTCAGTGTAAGTCTTCATTCTCTGGGATAAATGCCCAAGAGCATGATTGTTGGGTCATGTGCTAGTTGCAGGTTTCATTGTTTGAAGAAACTGCCAAGTTATCCACTGTGGCTGTGCCACTCTACATTCCCAGCAGTAATGTATGTTTCTCCACATCCTTGCCAGCATTTGGTGTTGTCACTGTTTTTTATTTTAGCCGTTTAGGTATGCAGTCATATTTCACTGTGGTTTTTGTTTGTATTTCCCTAATGGCTATGATGCTGAACATCTTTTCATGTGCTTATTTTTCCCTGCTGTCTGTCCTTTTCAGTGAAAAGTCTCATGTGTCTTGCAAATTTTCTAACAGGATTGTTTATTCTTCTACTGTTAAGTTTCGAGTACTCTTCTAGGTACTAACTTTTTGTCAAATACATGGTTTGCAAATATTTTCTCCCATTCCATAGTTTGTCTTTTTATCCTAACAGGATCTTTCACAGAGCGAGTTTTAAATTTTAATAAAGTTTAACTTCTCTATTTTCCCTTTTATAGAGTGTGCTTTTGGTGTCATGTCTAAGAACTTTGCTTAGCCCTAGATCATGAAGATGACCTCCTATTGTTTTTCTACCTTTTATAACTTTACTAGAGGCCCGGTGCACAAAAATTTGTTATTTCAAGATCCCTCAGCCTGGCCTATGCCCTCTCGCAGTCTGGGACCCCTCAGGGGATGTCCACCTGCTGGCTTAGGCCTGCTCCCCGGGGGATTAGGCCTAAGCTGGCAGTCAGACATCCCTCTGGCAGCCCGGGAGCCCTCTGGGGATGTCCACTTGCCAGTGGGGAGCAGGCCTAAGCTGCAGTCGGACATCCTTAGTGCTGCTGAGGAGGCGGGAGAGGCTCCCACCACCACCGCTGTGCTGGCAGCCGTCAGCCTGGCTTGTCGCTGAGCAGAGCTCCCCCTGTGGGAGCGCACTGACCACCAGGGGGCAGTTCCTGCATTGAGTGTCTGCCCCCTGGTGGTCAGTGTGTGTCATAGTGACTAGTCATTCCCAGTCGTTCTGCTGTTAGGGTCAATTTGCATATTGCCCTTTTATTATATAGGATAGAGTCCTGGTGAATGGGTAGGGGCCGGCTGGTTTTCCCTGAAGTGTGTCCCGGATCAGAGTGGGGGCCCTGCTGGGGTGCCTGGCCAGCCTGGGTGAGGGGCTGAGGGCCGTTTTCAGACTGGCCACACCCCCTTCAGGGTGGGGGTCCCTGCTGGAGTGCCTGGCCAGCCTGGGTGAGGGGCTGAGGGCCATTTTCAGGCTGGCCACACCCCCTTTGGGGTGGGGGTCCCCACTGGGGTGCCTGGCCAGCCTTGGTGAAGGGTTGATGGCTGCTTGCAGGCTGGCCAAGCCCCCCAGTGGGGACCCTCACCCCATGGGGGTGTGGCCAGCCTGGGTGAGGGGCTGAGGGCTGTTTGCAGCCTGGCCACATCCCCCAGCCACCCAAGCTCCCAGTGGAGGCTGGCTGGAAGCAGGTATCTGGGATTTATTTATCATCTATAATAGAAACTTTGTTGCTTGAGTGGAAGCCACAGTCAGGCAGGGCAGCCGGGGCAACCAAGCCTCCTGCTTGCTCCAGCTCCGTGGCTGCCGGCTGCCATCTTGGTTGGGTTAATTTGCATATAGTCATTCTGATTGGCTAGTGGGCATGGCTTGGGCGTAGCAGAGGTGCAGTCAATTTGCATGTTTCTCTTTTATTAGATTAGATTAGATTAATTTTTGATTTTGGTGTCATATCCAAAAAGTCATGTCAAGCCTATGTCTAGGAGTTTTTTCTTAAGTTTTACATTTTTGGGTCTTATATTTAAATAATTAATTCATTTCAAGTTACTTTTTGTGACTGATGTAAGATAGGAGTCCAATTTCATTCTTTTGCCTGTGATTATCCAGTTTTCCCAACACCGTTTATTGAAGAGACTGTCCTTTCCCTCCACTGAGTATCCTTGGGTCCCTTGTCATATACTAGTACATGATGGAGCAAATGTAGGTTTACAGTTGTTCACATGAAAAATAATACAGTAATTAATAAATAATAATAGAAGAATAAACTTTGCGTTTCATGTACTCACAACTGTAAACTTCCTTTTGCCCCACCCGCTATGAGTTGATCATATATGTGAAGGTTTATTTCTGGGCTCTTAAATATATTTCATTGGTCTATGTGTCTATATTTATGCCAGTACTATACTGTTTTAATTACTATTGCTTTGTAGTATAGCTTGAAATCAGGAAGTGTGATGCCTCTGGTTTTGTTCTTTTCAGGTTGCTTTGGCTATTTGGTGCTTTTTTTATTATATATAAAATATAGGATTTTTTTTTTCTGTGAAAACTAGTTATTGACATTTTGATAGAGATTACATTGAATCTATAGATGGCTTTGGGTAGTATGAACATTCTACAATATTAATTCTAACTCATGAACACAGGATATCTTAGTATTTATTTGTGGGTTTTTTTTTCAATTTCTTTTATCAAAGTCTTATAGTTTTCAGTGTATAGATCTTTCATCTCCTTGGTAAAATGTATTCCTAAATATTTTATTGTTTTTGATGCTTTGTGTTTGGGATTGTTTTCTTTATTTCCTTTTCAGATATTTCATTGTTCAGGTATAGAAACATAACTGATTTCTGTATGCTGATTTTGTATCCTGTAACTTTACTGAAGTCATTCATTAATCATAACAGCTTTTTGGTGGAGTCTTTAGGATTTTTTTTATTATACGATCATATCATGTGCAAACAAATTTTACTTTTCTATGCGAATGAATTTTATTTTACTTTATTTTCATTTAATTGTTCTGGCTGGGACTTTCAGTACTGTGTTGAATAGAAGTGGTGCAAGAAGCCTTCTTGTCTTATTCCTGATCTTAGAAGAAAATCGTTAAAGCTTTCACTTTTGAGTATGATATTAGGTGTGGGTTTGTCATACATAGACTTTATTATGTTGAAGGGTATTCCTCCCATACCAAATCTGTTGAGAGTTTTTATATGGAAGGATGTTGTATTTTGTCAGATGCTTTTTCTGAATCTATTGATATGATCATGTGCTTTTTATCTTTCATTCTATTAACATGGTGTATCACATTTATTGATTTGCTTATGTTGAACCATCCTTGCATCCCAGAGATAAATCCCACTTGATCATCATGAATAAATCTTTAATGTGGTATTGAATTTGGTTTTCTAATATATTGTTGAGAATTTTTGCATCTGTGTTTATCAGGGATATTGGTCTGCAGTTTTCTTTCCATGTAATGTCCTTGTCTGATTTTGGTATCCAGGTAATGCTGTCCTTGTAAAGTGTTTATGAGGGAGTCTCCCTTCTTCTTAAATATTTTGTAAAAGTTTGAGAAAAATTGACATTCATTATTCTTTAAATGTTTGGTGGAATTCACTAAGGAAACCATTTAGTCCTAGGCTTTTCTTTGTTAGGAGATTTTTTATTATTGATTCAACTTCTTTACTTGTTATTGATCTATTCAATAACAACAATCTCTTTCACTTTTTCTCATCCTTGAAAACTTGAAAAAAGTAGCAAACTATCCTTGAAAGACTCAAATATTTCATCTCCAGATGACTCAGAAGCAAGAACTGATTATAAATATGGAGGAACCTGTGCTCAACTCTAGTCCATGGCACTCATGCTGCCTTTTCCCCTTCTGTGTGCCTGTCAGACATTATTCATTGGCAATAGCGCTCTCTCCCCTGAGCATGCTCAAAAGTTAACAATTCTCTACACAACATTTCAGGAAGTGATGGCAAACTGTTTCCAGGAGAGTCAGCATAACAGATAAACTTGATTAGCTACCCTGCTGGAGACTCTGAGAGGATGGTATGAAGTAGCCAATTCTTAGAGTAGAGCTGTTCATTGATCGGCTGCCTCCTGCATATCCCCTCGCACTCGGGATTGAGCCTATAACCCGAGCATGTGCCCTGACTGGGAATCAAACCATGACCTCCAGGTTCATAGGTTGACACGACACTCACCCACTGAACCACGCTGGCCAGGCCTACTGGCTTTTAATAACAGGAACACAAACAAGGAAATGAAACAATGTCCAGCTGCAAAGGATATCAACCCCCTGAAGACAACTGCGGCCAATAGAGATTCATCCTTATTTTGAAATTAATGTTTTGCTAAAGTAACATCAGCCTTGCCTTTCTGTCATGCCAGGAGATGACAACAATAAGGACCCAAGTTTGACGTGGCAGACCTGGGAAGAGGCCTCAGGACAGTATTTGTTAATAAAGAAGTTGCTTGTATTATGGCTCCATTTTCTAGCAAATCTTTGTTTTCTTCTTGGCAACTGCTAAGGTAACAGGTTGGACTCTATGCTCCTTAGCCTGGCGTGAAAGGCCTGTGGTGATCTTGTGGCAGAACTGCAGATGGTTCATGCTGGAAGGCCCACAGCTAACACGCAGGCTTTTTAGGTTGCCTGATGCCCAAGGGTTCTAGTGCCAATTATGCGTCCAGCTAGAAAAAAATCCACCTCCCGACAAAGGCCAAGCAAGGGGCTGCAGACAACTCAACATCCAGTGTTTCAGTCAGCCAATCACCCAATGGTTTTTTATGTTTCCTGTGTTACCTAGGCTCCTGGTGTTGCAAAGTATTGCAACTCACATAAGCTACTTCCAGAAATATAAGTTCAATGAAAAGATATACATGACAAGAGAGATGTGAAGCTCATGGAAAACCATGAAAACTGTCTGGAAGTTCATTGAGAATTCAAGGCTGCAAGGATCATTGCTGTTATTCTATACCTGGCCAGGTACATTAAGGGCAACTGAGTCTCCTTACCAACTCTGTTACCCCCTGCTCTGCATGTCTCCCTCTACCTCATTTATTTGTTCTACTCATACCTTTGCCATATTCACAACACCCAGGGCTTCCCTTCTTTGTAACTTTTTAGCTTTGACTCCCATTGCCAATTGGGTGAATCTGTCTGCATTTCCTGGTTTGAGATTTTTAGACTCTGATTAGCAAATTCGTCCCTATTTTGGTAGTTCTCTTAGCAACTAGATTAACTCATAAATTATTAGCATGAATTGGCTTCTCTTGGGTCAAGTGCTAAGAAAGAGAGGATCATAGAGACATGAGGAAGATGATCTTTCTCTGCCATGAGGCTAGAGCAGTAAGACAACCGTCTGAAAACCAGGAAGAGGGTTTGCTCCAGGAACTGACTCAGCCAGCCTTCAATCAATGAGGAATACACTTCTCTTGTTTGAGAGAGAGAGAGAGCCCACCAGTGTCATAAACATGGTTGCCTAAGGCTGAGTCCTTAGCAGGGGTTGTGGTAGGTCCAGGTGCCATTGGGAGGGGCTAACGCAGCCGTGGGCAAACTACGGCCCGCGGGCCGGATCCGGCCCGTTTGAAATGAATAAAACTAAAAAAAAAAAAAAGACCGTACCCTTTTATGTAATGATGTTTACTTTGAATTTATATTAGTTCACACAAACACTCCATCCATGCTTTTGTTCCGGCCCTCCGGTCCAGTTTAAGAACCCATTGTGGCCCTTGAGTCAAAAAGTTTGCCCACCCCTGGGCTAAAGGATGTGACTGCTACCAGGATTTTCTTGTCTAGTACACCTGTTCAACCCTAAAGATAGAGATTGAAGACCCCCTGATGTTAGGGAGTCTAGAGTCTAGTGGATGTGGGACACTAGATCAGAATTTAAGATAAGATGATGTTTGTGTGACTATTGCAAACCAGCTGTTTTTAATAAAGACATGAACATAAAAAGGCTTAGCAGAAAATTGTTCAAAATAATTAGAGGTGGGCTGTTTATTGGAACCTCGGTAGAAACTTAAATATTAGTTGAATTAAATTGTATCTAATTGCAGAAAGTAGAGGCCATTCAAAGGAACTGGGAAGGTATGCATTCAAAGGGAAGGGTAATGAAACTGGTGTTTTAAGAACAAGGAGTTCAGAGTCAGACAGATTTGAATTCTGGCTCAGTCTATCTCAAGCTAATTCAGTGACTTTGAACAAATTACTTAGGTTCCTTGAGCCTTGATTTCTTCATCAGAAAATGAACTAATAATACTTGGGGTTATTATAAGAATTAAATGCAATAGTGTATATAACATAACACAGCGCTTAGAACATAGACATCAATAAATATTAGCTTTCACCCTAGGCAGTTTGGCTCAGTGGATAGAGCGTTGGCCTGCAGACCAAAAGGTTCCAGGTTTGATTCCGGTCAAGGGCACGTATCTTGGTTGCAGGCTCCTCCGTGGGAATCACATCGATGTTTCTCTCTGTCTTTTCCTCTCTCTTTCACTCTCGCTAAAAATCAATGGAAAAATATCCTCAGGTGAGGATTAACAATAAATAAATAAATAAATAAATAAATAAATAAATAAATAAATAAATAAATATTAGCTTTCATATTATTATTAATGATTATATTTATAGCCTCAAAGGGTCCATGGTTTACAATGCCTGAGAAGTCTAGAAAAAGCCAGCATGGTAGGCTGAAAGAGAAAGTGAACCTGAGCTGGTATTCACTGAAGAGCCCTGTTGGGGTTCTGAGAGCTAGACCGTTAGCTAAAGAAGCTTTAGAAACTTTAGGCTTTGAAGTAATATCAGAAATTTCCCCCAGACACAGGATATCCCCAGCCACAGATGTGCGCAATAGCAGGAGCTCCACTAGTGATTATTGAATCAGTGAGTCACATAAATTGGAAACTTGGATGAAAAAGAAATGTGCTCCTCTCCATCAGTTCAGTTGTGACATCTCATGGATGTGTCTTTCAGGAAAGACTCTTCTGGTAGATTGGCGTGGGTGTAAGGTCAAGAGAGGAAAGGGTGCTGGCACAAGACACAACTTTTCGCTTTAAACTCTCCTAAATTCGGGATGCCTCAAGACTCTAGATTTAATTTTAGGGGAGAAATTATTAGCCTGCATTATTGCTAGGGACCCTTCTGAGTGTCTTACTGGTAGACTTTATGTTTCCTTTTCTTGTTCGCAGTAGTTTACATTTCAGGGAAAAGCATAGAATATTGTTCCACATCACAAACATAATGATTAAGCTCCCAAGTTTGCATAGAGCCTGGCATGTAGGAGGCACTAAGGACCTATTTGTCGAATGAATAAATCAATGAATGCCTTAGAGATCCAGTTCAATTTGCCTGTTTTATAGATTGGGAAACTGAGGCTTGGAAAAGAAAAGTAAGTCACATAAGTTTATCAGTGAAGAGCAGGTCTACAGGTCCATGATTTCTCCAAGACTAGAAATTAGTATAAAGCCCCAGACTTGAATGATTAGGTAGGTATGATTGTGAACACAAGAAATTCTAATTGTGAGTGGCAAATAGCCCCTGGAAGGCATGAGCAAGCTTTCTCTATAAAGGACTATATTTTAGGCACTATTGACCATACAGTATTTATCACATCTACTCAACTCTAACATCAGAGCACAAAAACAGCCATAGGCAACATGTACATAAATGAGCATGCCTGTGTTCTAATATAACTTTGGAAACTATGAGGTGAAGAAAAAAATAGTTACTTATAGGCATTGAAATTTGAATTTCAGATAATGTACATGCTTCACAAAACATTATTCTTCTTTTGATCTTTTTTCAACCATTTAAAAGTGTAAAAATTATTCTCAACTCCCAGGTCATATAAAAATAGATGGTGGGCTGGACTTGGCTGACCCCTGGTTTTTTCTTTTTTCTAAAAAGAAGGAAAAATTTGCCAAATTTTTGGCAGCTGTGGGAATTCCCCTATCCCTTCTCTCACATGTACTATGATTAGAAAGAGTGCCACGAGCCTGGAAGAATGGAATCCCAAAGTTGACTTCAATTGTAGTGTGTTCTTTCAACTTATTTAAGGGCTGTCTTTTCAAATCAGGCTAATTTCTTTCAAAGTGGTTCTGCAGGTTTGCACAGTACGGAAAACAACAAAATGACCCCAAATTGGGGTTGGTAAAATAACTATTTTACCACACACCAAAATGATAACCAGCTCAAAAATGATGATGGAGATGGGGATATTGCTGTTGTTTATAAATAAGTGAGGAAAGGCAAGCTTTTAAGCATGATGTCTAGTTTAATCCCATTAATGTAAATGTAATGCTGTATAATGCATAGTAAAAATTATAAGCAAATATAACATGGAAGCAAGTATAGCACGTTGGTGAATTGTGCAATAATTTTAAAATTGCATGCAACAGAACCTTAAAAAGACTGGTTCTAGATGGTCTCTAGCTGTTGATTTTGAAGCCAATTGCTCAAGTGACCAGATTCCACTTAACTAATGGCACTGGATGACTCAGAAACCCTTTCTGCTCTGTATGTGTTCAACCCCACTCAAAGAGGGCAGATGCAGCCGTTTTTCCACTTGTCTCCTCCTCCTCTTTCTGCTCCACCTCCTCCTCTTTCTTCTCCTCCTCCTCCTTCCCCTGCTGCCTCCTCTTCCTTTATCTTCTTTATAGTCTACAAACCTTTCCATTTTATAGACAAGCCTCCCTTGGTGGGAACGGCACTAACAAAGTTGTCATGGATAAATCTATTTCAGCAACCAAGAGAAGAACATGGTTTGTCCTTAGAACAAGCTTCCAGGCCATATTGTGTGTGTGTGTGTGTGTGTGTGGGTGGAAGGGGGGAATTTCTATCATCTTTAATCATCTGCAGATCCAACCTAAGTGTTAGATGTAATTACTAAAAGTATCTCAGTGATATTACCTCTTTTGCGTATATATATTTCCAAATTGAATGTGGAGGAAAGCAAAGAAATTAATATTTGGAGCATGGTCACTAAATGCTGAGCACTTCACCTGTCTTTCCTCATTTCCTCCTCATAACAACCCTATAAAGAGGTTAATCATCCATCTTTACAAATGAGGCATGCACAGCTCAGAGAGGTGCAGTAATTTGCTCAGTGTACACAATATAGAGAGAAGCAGGAACAAAAGTACAAGTTTACGGGTCTTCAAAGACATGTGTTTTCAGTTACAAATGTCAACAGAGCTGCATTCTGAAATAGCTTACTAATTTTTCTTTTAGGAAAAGTTAGGTAAAAAAAATTCAGTTAATGGCCTTAAGTCTCAAACACAAACCAAAATTAATATTAAGTAATTAACAACCATATCTAAAAGACCCAACTTTATAGATAATTGAAGTATGCATCTCAGGGAGTGAAATATGCAATCTGAAAACTGTTCCATACTCAGAGGTTTTTAGAGACAGGAGAGACCTTGGTGAGTCTGTAGTCCAACTCTTTCATTTTACGGACGAGAACACTGAGGCTCTAAAAGAGGAAATGGTTTGTCTAAGTCCCTAGCAATCATGAGCGACTTGGGGCTAGAACCCAGTCTTCCATCTCCTGTTTCCATCTGCTTGGTCACAGGGTTCCATGTTTCTCAGTTCAGTACATCAACCAGGCTCTTTGTGAAATGCCTGGGAGGTTGTGAGAGCTCAAACTGGGGAAAGAGTCAAAGATGAGTACAGAAAGTTTCCTGCTCTCAAAGAGCCATCAGTGTACTGCAGGAGCATCCTAGGATGTGGACAGAGCATGTTCAGTGTTGTAAGAGAAGGACACATAACTGGATAAGGAACAAATGTTCATGGCAACATTTGGTTCATGCCAAAGATACTTAATATTTGGTCATGCCCAAAACAGCCATAGATATTTGGTCCATGCCTATGGTTCTTGATATTTTGTCCTGTCTAAAGCAATCCATGCTTAGAAAATATCTCTGGGTTCAAATACTTCATAATGTTCATTTCTACTTTTGATTTACAGGATCAATACATTAAAAATACTATCATGTTTTATTGGCCCAATAATTGTGTTGTGGCTGCATTGCCAAGGACCCTTCTTGCCTTGGTAGCCCAGCTGGTCATGGCTCAGGGGGTTGGGTAGATGAGTCAGGCTTCGAATCTTGCAGAAGAGTGGGATTTATAGAAACTATGCACATTTGAGACAAGACCAAATTTCATAAACCTTTTGTCATGGACCAAATGTCTTAGTGGATGTTTTAAACAGGACCAAATGTTTGCTAATCCCGTGTGTGTATGTGTGTGTGTGTGTGTGTGTGTGTGTGTGTGTGTGTGTGTGTCTTTCCTAGGTGTTCTTTTAAATTCTGTTTTGAATAACAAAACCAAATGTTAATAATGTCCCTAAATTTTACTCCTTGAGGTATGAAAGTTGCATTTACAGACCTCGCCGGTTTGGCTCAATGGATAGAGCACTGGCCTGTGGACGGAAGTGTCCCTGGTTCGATTCCCAGTGAGGGCACATGCCCAGTTGTGGGCTCGATCCCCAGTGAGGGGACGTGCAGGAGGCAGCTGATCAACGATTCTCTCTCATCATTGATGTTTCTAGCCCTCTTTCCCTCTCGCTTCCTCTCTGAAGTCAATAAAAATATATTTAAAAAAAGAAAAAAAAGAAAGTTGCATTTACAGCCAATAAGCTCCTTAGCCCTTTGGTTGAGGTCCATGGAGTCTGATGAAGCAACTTGAGTTCAGGTTGTGGGGTGGAGGGAAGCTGACAGTTTACAGCAAAGCATTCCTCCAGCAAAATGCAAGTGCTGAGAAAATCCCTCTGGCCAGCCAAACTTCTGGCAAGCAAAGAGTTTGTCGACCTGCTTGGGTCCTTGCCAGAAGCCTTCGCTACACTGCTCACAGCTCACAGCTCTTAATAACCCCTTTCAAGGCAGCAACTCACGGTGTGCCTCTGGGTGCTTCCCTTCGACAGCCTTTGAAGGTCTTTGCACAGAAAAACGGCCTTTAAACAAGGAACTGGCTCTGCTGCGTACTTGCTGTGTAATCTTCATCCAGTTGTTTTTTCTTCTCTGGATTTTAGGTTTCCTCTCTGTAAAAGGAAAGTATAGGACTATCCCAGAGACAGCAAGTACGTGTCATTAATTCCAGTGGTGTGCTGAAATTGGCTCTTACCAGCTCATGAGAGCTGATTATTAAATTGTCAGGAATTCTGTGAACTAGTTCACGACTTATTCATTGCTTGCAATCTGCCATAATGGGAATGTTTAACCACGCAAACTGGTAAATGTGGCAAATCAGGACTCCACCCCCAGACCCAACTCTGAGGACTAGTTATTAAATACTTACTAGCACACCCCTCCCTTTATGATACCTGTATGGTGTTTTACACTCGTGTCCGACATTGCTAATCAATCACAGAATTCTGGTCCAACCCAGCCTAGATATGACTTAATAGTCTCCTTTCCTTCCTCCTTTCTTCTTCCCTCCCTCCCTTCCTCCTTCCTTCCTTCCTCCCACCCTCCCTCCCTCCCTCCCTCCTTCCTTCCTTCCTTCCTTTTCCCGCATCTTTTATGCATCTTTTATAATCTGAGTGCCTTCATGTGCAGGAGTGGTTCCCAAACTTCCTAATGCCGCAACCCTTTAATACAGTTCCTCATGTTGTGGTGACCCCAACCATAAAATTATTTTCGTTGCTATTTCATAACTGTAATTTTGCTACTGTTATGAATCGTAATGTAAATATCTGATATGCAGGATGTATTTTCAGGGGTTGCGACCCAAGAGGTTAAGAACCACTATTAGTGGGGATGGAGTGATGAACAAAATCTATAAAATTTCTCTTCTCATGAAATATACTTTCTAGAGAAGAGAAACAGATATTAAATTTAAAAATGAATATAAAAATAATTTTATATGGTATTTGCTCTAAGGGAAACAAATCCAGGCAGAATGTTGGGACCTGAGGGGAAACTAGTTTAGATCCAATTATTAGGGAAGATTTCTCTGAGGAAGTGGCTTTGTGCAGAGACCTGAGTGATAAAAAAAATGATGGTCTTGCTCAAAGCCAATGGAAGGGCATTCTGGGAAGAGGGAACAGCAAGTGCCAAGGTCCTGCTGTGAAAACAAACTTGGTGTGTTTAAGAAGCCAAAGGCTATGTGACTAGTGTACAGTAAAGCAACAGTGAGAATACAAAGAGAGGTGAGAAGTGGGCAGGTCCAGATCGAAAGAGTCTTGCAACACATGGTATTGCATTTGAAATTCATTGCAAAAGAAATAGGAAGTTGTTGGAAGAGGAGAGTTTGACTACTATTAACTGCCAGATTTTTCTAAAATTGTAATTGAGGTGAAACTCACACAATATAAAATTAACCATTTCAAGTAAGCAATGCAATGGCAATTCACTGGGAACCAGCACTTTTGTCTATTTCCAAAATATGTTGATCATCCCAAAGGAATGTACCCACCAAAATCAAATCAGGGTGAAGGCCTGGTCATAGTCCTCCCTTCTAATGATGTGCAGGCCGGGGCTCTGACCTCATTGCTTCTGGGTTCTTGACCTGATAGCCCTGAATAAACTCATTTATGGTTGCATAATTCTGGGATCATTTCTCAAAATCTCCTTCACTGCCATTGAACTTCAAGAGGATCTTTACATTTCTATAATTGGAGGGGTAGGGTCAATTGGCTTTTGACAAAATACTCAACATCATTTACTGAGTTCAAAGGGAACTGATAATTATCAAAGAGCAATGTTAGGTATACTTTCCTTCAAAATCCATCACCTCCAGTAATGCATCTCACCAAGATCTTCCCAGAAACAAGCGCATCATCCAAATTAATCAGCTCTCCCAGGGAATTCATATCCTGCTGGCTCTTTTTCTTTCAACGTTGAAAAGTAATGGGGAGTCAAGCTGATAAAATTCCACAGGCTACATAAAGACTTCCTTTTCTCTTTTTATTAGCCATAGATAGTTGTTAAAACCCAAAGTCAAATAAAAGACCAAAAATTACTCACTAGGAAACAGCTATGATAATCCAGGCTTTGGAATATGGGATATTGATCTGGGGTTTTTGTGTGTGCGCCTATTCTTGGAATGGTAGTCTGTACACATCTCCATGTTGCCTAATTTCTGATGCAGCACCACAGGGGGGAACACATCGTGCAGAGCATGGGGGTCAGAGATTGTGCCATTCATCTTTAATGTGTCCTTACATACCCCTGAATTTTAGACAACCTAATTCTAAAAGCATTGAGAATCTTGCAGCTCTGATTTATGCTGCTCTCCCTATCGTGTCTCACTGATGGAGAGAGAAACACATGGGTGGGTGCTAGTGCAATTCACGAAGATAAAACAACACACACACAGGCACTCATGCATGCACACCATTGCATGGGATGAAGAGAAGATCTGAAGTGGGAGATAGGTAACTTTTACATGTACTCAAGGAATATGCCAGTAGAACATGTAAGTGAAAATGTCTGGGGGAAATTGGATCGGTGATTTTAAGGTTGACGAATGAAGTCTGTGTTGATAATTTAAACGTTTGAGTCATCAGATGATATATGATCATCAAAGCCATGGGATTAAATGGGATGGTTTAGGGAGATAGTATTAAGTGACGGTAAAAGGGAGACTATCAACCTTAAGAATAGGCAGAGAAACAGAAGATTCAGTGTGTCTAAGAGCCTCCTGTAAACAGATGTGCTGTATTGTTCTGGGCAGTATACTTTCCTGAAGGAGTACAGTTACTCCTCAGGCTGGGGAGAGCTGCAGAAGCACCGATGTCTCTTGGGGAGGCAATGTCCACCCTGTGTCCTCGGCCACTTCCAGCCAACACAGAGCTCTCCTGAACTGTAGATCTTCATCTCCTAGTGTCTCATTGATGCCTACAAGCACCCTGTCTTGCTGGCAAAGCTGATCCCCATTGAAAAATATTTAAAAGGTAGAATATCAGGAGTCAGGGATGGACTCAATGGAGAAGTAAAGAAGCGGAAGGAGTTGTTCAATGGAAGATTATAGCATCCTTTAAAAAATATTTAAGACTAGGCAACCTGTATTTTAAAAACAAACAAAATACCAGGTATTTCCTGGTATTAAATATCCATACATGCTATGATTTGCACTCTTCAGAGCAGGGGATATATTGATTTGTAGCCCAGTACTTAAGAGTAGTGTCTGGCATGGACAAGAGTTATGAACAAATGTTTGTAGTGTTCATTTGAAGGCACATTTAAACGGGGCAGGTAGCACCTTCCCATGAGAATGTGTCACAAACATCTCCAAGGGGCCCTAGTCATTTTTGCTTAGGCAATAATTTCATCAGTCAAATGAGGGAATTGGGTCACATTCTGGGATATGCAGTGTAAAACTCTTCTCAATTACACCAGACTAGCTTATTATACCTATTGTTTTCACTTCTAATTAATGCATGTGTATAAAATAAAATCAAAAGCTTGTTAGAGCAATGCAATTCAATTATCAGCCAGTCGTGATAAGATCCATATTTAAAAGAGTCATTATGGGGTAGGGTAATGGAGAATTAGGTACAATTCGTTTTGCGATATGAAAAAGTTCTGAAAGTAGATGGTGGTGATGGTTGCCTAAAATGTGAATGTACTTAATGCCACTGGACTGTACACTTAAAAGTAGTTAAAATGGGCCCTGTTTGGGTCAGTGGATAGAGTGTCAGCCTGCAGATTGAAGAGTCCCGGGTTTCGGGCTCGATCCCCAGTAGGGGGCGTGCAGGAGGCAGCCAGTCAATGATTCTTTCTCATCATTGATGTTTCTATCTATCTCTCCTTCTCCCTTCCTCTCTGAAATCAATAAATAAATAAATAGAATTTTTTAAAAGTAGCTAAGCTGGTAACTTTTATGTTTTGTCTGTTTTTACCACAATTCAAACTAATAATTTTAAAATTGTAGCTCAGTTTTAAAAAAAGGAACTAGGCTTTGGTAGTTGTATTTAGTTTAACTTGGAAGAGAAAACGTGTGGAAGCAGGGAGAGCAATTGGAAATGTGTTGTTCAATCAATTATATTTTCTAGAGTGGCAGTTTGCTGATTGTAATTCAATTTCTTGAAAATTTAATTACACATGAAGTTCAGGATCCATAAAGAAAGCTCACAGACAAAAAAAAAAAAAGTCTTCAAAAATGGGATTAGAACAAAGAAGCAAGTCCCTGCCAATTGCCTCCATTACCTCTCTTCCTATCATCCTAAATAATAATCAATAAATGTCAGGGAAGCTGCCGGTTCATTTGTTTTGCCATTACCTTACGGCTAACAAAATGCACGAAACACAATTATTCCAAGGGATTTTGTTATGAGCCCCTGATTTCTAGTGCTAATACAGACTTGCTATAGACTAATTGAGATTTACTGGCACGTAGCACCTGTAAGTCTGTTTCCATAGCCTTAGTCGTCTTCATCATACATTAAACAGGGCTGGGCTCAGAACCCCAAGTTCAGACATTCCTCTCCCTCAGTTCTTTTTCGGTTACCCGACCACAAGGGGTACTTCTTTTCTCTCCTTTTGCACCAACAGAAAGGTCACTCTCCTTTCCCTTTCCCTTTCCCTTTCCCTTTCCCTTTCCCTTTCCCTTTCCCTTTCCCTTTCCCTTTCCCTTTCCCTTTCCCTTTCCCTTTCCCTTTCCCTTTCCCTTTCCCTTTCCCTTTCCCTTTCCCACAGCTCAGCACCACCCCAGACACCATCCCCCCAGAACACCTGCTGGTGCTAAGTGAAATACAGGACTGGCTTGGTAACAGACCCCCCACCGTAGAAGGCAAGTGAGGAACCCCTTTCTGCACTTGATTTTGCCTCTTGGACTCTTGCTCCCACCTACGGAGCTTTCACAACATTTCCCCACAAATTGTAGAAATGCTCTATGGGAGAGAATGTTTAGTCCCTCCTGGTTATTGGGCTGATAAGGGAGTAAAGATGACGATGCACCTCCCGGGTGATGGATGAAAGCATACAGTTAATGTGCACAAGGGAAGGAAGAGTTGGTGAAGTCACCAATTGCGCTTTTGTGTTCTCGTCCATGCTCAAGGTTGATTGTTTAGTTAAGGCCATCTGGTTCATTCAGCAGAAGCTCCCACAAGGACAGAAAGCACTGGCTTTCTGATATTAAATAGGACTTTTAAAACCCAAATCGATCTTATTAAGCCTAGATCAAAGGCGAACTTAATTCGCTGTAGGACTAGAACTGTGGATAGGAAAGGCATTCGTGAGCAAGCACGTTATCCTTCCTTGCAGATCAGCGGACGCACCGTGCCTCTCTTCATGATGGTGGAGAAATGGAATGAATGGGGGGGAAATATTAGCACAACACTGTCCAGGCAATTTGCCTGATGTAAATGTAACACACATACACATACATTTATATACAAACAGACTTCTTTGATAACAATTCACTACTTTCTCCATCTCTTAGTCATCATTTTGAAACCCATCTTCAGTATTTTTTCTACGATTTTTTCTTCACCACCAGACATTTAAAAAAAAATTTCCTGAAGGATCCCTTTGTCGATGAATACTGCCATATTAAGACTCTTAAATCCTCTAATAATTCTTTGCATAATTCCTAAATGACTCTAAGAACTGTATCCTTGGCAATAAATCCCAAGAACAAAATGAACATGGTTTTGTTGGAAAGACCCGCTGAAGAAAATAGGCATCCGGAAATGTGGCAGAAAAGTGGCAAAAGCTTTTCAGACAACCATTAGCCATCCTCACGGAGGAATAGATTAAAACGTCTGAAAGAAATAGAAACGTTAAATGCTCTAATTTCGCATCGAGTCTGTAATTTCTTTTTTGTTTTGTTTTACACTCAACCAGTTGGAACCTACAAAATAATACAGCCCAGATTTCTTCCTGTTGGTCCTATAATACTTCCCCCGGAACAATTATGCCTGCCATTCGGGGACTGTCACAGCCAAGCTGATGTCTTCCCTTGGGACCATGAGGAACAATTGCCCTTCCCCGTGGGGTGGCTGTAAAAGCGGAGTCTAAAAGCCCGGCCCATCGATGAATGGCAGCCGCTCTCTGGAGTGTGCCACCCTTTGTGGGTGAGGCAAGGAGGCTGCACAGTTGAGCCAAAAGACTTTCTCCCAAATGGTCAACTGCAAATTGTGTGTGACTGCTGTGGAGCCCTGTAATAACCAAAGAAGAGAAACTGTGACAATTGTTTAAAATTAGCAGAAAACACGTTTTTGGGGTGTTTTTTTTTAATCCCCTAAGGGTCCTGTCTATTTTTTGTCTATTTTTTAGTTGCCCTGGTTTGTTTTAATCCTCTTCTAGCTTACATGTCATTAAATGAGCAAAGCATTAACATTTAATTTGCAAACCAAGTGGCACAGATTTTTAAGTTCCAAACCTCACATGATATAACTTTAGATCCATACCAAATGTAAAAATTAAATATTTCATTAACTTAATTGTTCCCTAAATAGCCATTTTTTTTCTCCCTTCTGAATTGCTCTCTCATCTCCTCCCTTTCAATCTCTCATCCTCATAGGTTTCAAAACTTCTGGAAAATGAATCTATTGAGTGTTATTTGGGGTAAAGTGTGGACCTTGGGGGGAGGGGTTTGAAATCCTTGCAAGGATTTATGGAAAGATGGCTTAACCTCTCTGAAACTCAATTTTTCTCATGTATAAAATAGGAATGAAAACAGTACTAGTACTTACCTTGTCTGAGTGTTGGGAGGCTTAAGTGATTTCATCATACATGCAAAGTGCTTAGACCAGTGATGGCAAACCTATGACACGTGTGTCAGAGGTGACACGCGAACTCATTTTTTGGGTTGATTTTTCTTTGTTAAATGGCATTTAAATATATAAAATAAATATAAAAAATATAAGTCTTTGTTTTACTATGGTTGCAAATATCAAAACATTTCTATATGTGACACGGCACCAGAGTTAAGTTAGGGTTTTTCAAAATGCTGACACGCCGAGCTCAAAAGGTTCGCCATCACTGGCTTAGACCATGCCTACTGCATAGTACACACTTGACAAATTCTTGCCATTATTGCAAATGGGCAGAACTTCCCTGCTCTCCCCCTACCTTGTCGTGTTAATGATGTGTCAGAGGTGTGTCCACTCCCTCCACCCCAAGCTCGGGGGCAGTTTAATGAACCTGTCCAGCTCCAACGCTTCTTTCCCACGCCAAAAGATTATGCAGTGTCCTTGGATTTGATGCTTGAGTGGTGGTGTAGCTGGGAGGTACCCTCTGACAGTGACTAGATTTTTGTCTTGCAAGGTCTTGAAGCACAGGTTGGGTATCGATGGCGATCATTCAGTGGGAATGGAGAGTTGCAAAGCTAAGTGATGACCACACTCAGACAATGGGCCAGTCTACCCTGGTCAGTGTGTGGGGTTGTGGTCATTGCCTCGGTCCAGCAGAGTTCTTGATTATGACCCTCATTCATGTTATGATCCCAAGCTAAGACACCAAGGGACACCTGAAGGGGACCTGATGCTGCTCAGAGGTTGGGGTGACACAGAAAGCACCCAAGAGCTGTCCACCGAGAACAATTTCTTTACTGAGGCCAGAGAGACTCAGGGCCCTGCAAAGTACAGGAAATGAATAGCCCAGCGAGAGGCATGGGGACTCTGTGAAATAATTGGTTGTCCAGGGATCTGGTTAAGAGAAGTGCCTCAGATAGCTCAACACAGTTGAGTCTGCCAGGCAGAAGCCAGGAGCCACCAGAAAGGAATCTGAGACATTCAACTCCTGCCTCATTTAGGAGGTGGGAGAGATTCACGCACAGTCTCCACTTTGTGGTCTATCGGATTTCTGCACTCCTGCTAGTTTAGGGCCTTCTCATAGTGAATTAGTTTCAGAATTTCCTCTTCAGTTGGTGAATTCTAGTGGAGAACCCACACTAAAAACAACCTCTCTCTTATAATCTGGGTGATTTTGGATGGTGATGATAACCTGGCATAGTGGATGAACCAATTGCCACCCATATATCTCCTAGGCTCCTTGCTTCTACCGGCCAATGGATGTGTAAGCAGGAGTTGTCAGTTCTCCCTTTGGCATGTAAAACAACACAGGTCCCACTTTAATCTCTGTGTCCAGTGACCCTCTGCACATATTCCCCAAATTTGCAAATGATTACTTATTTTAAGGCCAGGAATTCTGATTTGTGAGTTAAGTCCCTGGTCTCTCATACACTTAGGCCTTTGATAGTGAGTGTTGTAGGCTTTCCTCTTCATCTTTGCTCTAATATAAGTCCAGGCCCTCAAAGATGACCTCTCTGTATAAAATAAGGACATAGTGCAGTGATGGTGAACCTTTTGAGCTCGGCGTGTCAGCATTTTCAAAAACCCTAACTTAACTCTGGTGCCGTGTCACATATAGAAATGTTTTGATATTTGCAACCATAGTAAAACAAAGACATATTTTTTATATTTATTTTATATATTTAAATGCCATTTAACAAAGAAAAATCAACCAAAAAAATGAGTTCGCGTGTCAAAGGTTCGCCATCACTGACATAGTGGAAGCCTGTGAAGGCAGAACTCTGATACCTAGTACAGGCCTCCCCTCACCAGTTTTCAAAAGGTTTGTGCGGCTGGCTGCAGTGGTGGGGGGATGTCTGGGTTATTGTTACTCCTGGATCTTTCTCTTCCTCTTAGATAGTATTGTCATCTTAACTGGATAACCTCAAAATAGGTCACTAAGTGGTTTAGTAAGCCAGAAATAATCCTTTACAAAGGTCCTATAATACCTTTGCCTCCCAGAGCCCAGTGGTTAAGAGAAAGACTCCCTAACTAAACGTGGTGGCTGCATCAGAAAATAAATCCCCTGCAAGTCAAAGTTGCCAAGGGTTTGGTGGGTGAACGTGCGATAGTCTCAGTATTTTACACAGATTCCATTTTATTGAAACCCAATCACATCCCCCACACCAGGATGCCCATCTAATAAAGTTTGATAGTAGACGTTAAAATATGAAGGTTTGGACTATAAGATTCTTAGGGACCTAGCACAACTTCTTGTGAGATTTCATCTAAAACATTTGGCCATAAGCATATTAGGCAGGTTAATCTGGGGGAATTGTATGTATGTCTCCTGATGGCTTTCTAAGATAATTTTAAAACTTTTAAAGTTGGCCAATGTCAAGTTATTTGATCCACATCAGCTCAATTCCAAATGGAACTAATAAAACCAAAAGCTCTTGAGGTGACCTCGGTCAAGTCTGACATTTGTGCTTCCTGGGGGACCTAATCTGCAGAGGATTTATCAGAACCTAAGGAAGCCACTCACCTGAATAAGGACGGGAGGGACAGAGTTGAGGCAGCGAAGACTCAGCATTTAAATGACTAATTTGGTCTTATTGTAGCCTGGAGGGAACAGATTGGATCTCATGCCAGCACTAAACACATTTCCTCTCCAAGGAAATTGAGTAAGGATGTCAAACCAGAAAGACAATAGCAAGCTTGCATACCACCCTTCAGCTGATCAGTAGAATCTGGTTAAAGGTTGCTTTCATGGAGGGGAAGTAGAGGAAAGTTAATATAGGCAGTAAAAGTGGGTGTGGCTGCTCTAGAGGCGTGTGTTAAGTGAATCATTCTGGAGGTGGCCTCACTGAGTCAAAACAGGCATCCAAAAGCAGGTGCCCATTTAACTCATGCGCCAATTTATAATATCCAGTAATTGTCATCATCTGATTTAGCTACTAAGACCTCCCCCTGGAAAGCCTTATGATTCAGTTGCCTGTCTTATCCATGGACAATTGCAATCTTAATTTGGGCCAGGCCCTGAAGAAGATGTCAACATCTTGCTTTCATTGTTTGAGGTGTTTTCATTAGATTTTACCCTGTCTTTGTTTTGCTGCCTGTAGAGTGTGCTGGGACACAGACCTGGCCACAGTTACTTCCTCTTTTAGCCTCGCTTGGCTTGGCTTCTGAGTGATTTAAGACCTGTTTTGGAACTAAGTGTGGGAGTTGGACTGATGTGAAAGTCAAGGTCAGATAAATAGCCATTGTCATGAGGAAACCCAGGCAGAAATGGGTCTGTAGATCCACAGGGAATGTTCTTTGTGGGTCCTGTTCCATTGGTTCTAAATGACCTGATTCATTGTCCTTGGAAAGGATGAGGAAAGTTGTTCCCTAGGAATGTTCTCCCAAACCTAAAACCCCTCGCTCATGCAGGAAGGTATAAAAGATTATAGTCTTGGAGGCTCTCATCTAGGCATTCCTCACTTGGAAAAATAGATGGTGTGTCAGGATCCATCTGGGATGCTTGCATGTTGGAATCAGTAGGTGGTAACGGGGCGGGTGTAGTTTTGCTTACCCAGATGAATAGTCCCTTCTCCACTACAGCCAGCTGAGTCTTTGTGAAACACAGATCAGCTCAGCTCACTCCCATGCTTAAAACCCTCTGATGGCTCGCCATTGATTATGGAATCAAGTCCTAGATCTCCCATTTGCCATTTCAGCACTCCATGCTCAGGCAACGGCTTACCTCTCCAGCCTGTTCCCTCACCGTGGATGTCAACTCACCCTTTGTAACAAGAGTTGGCAAACTGCAATGAGAGGGCCAAATCTGGCCTGCACAGATCAGACCACCAGCTAAGAATGGCTTTTCTATTTGTGAACGGTTACATATTAAATTGTTATTCAAGTACCAGTGTTTTCAGTTTTGCCTCTTGGGTGCAAAGCCCAAAATACTTACTATCTGGCCCCCTGTTTACAGGAAAAGTTTATAGTTCCCTGCTTTACATTATCGTGATACTTTTGGCCATACAGTATCCCCAAACACCCCATGGTCGCACTCCATCATGCCTTTGCTCAAACTATTCTTGCTTCCTGAAATGCCTCACTTCCACAATTACTAACTAGCTTCCATGTGCCAGGTACTTGGAATACAAAGCAAATAAGCCCCATCCATCACAACCTCCTACCTTCCATAAACTCACACACAAGTTAGTGAGAAAGATATGCAACTATACCAGTGGTTCTCAACCTTCTGGCCCTTTAAATACAGTTCCTCATGTTGTGACCCAACCATAAAATTATTTTCGTTGCTACTTCATAACTACAATGTTGCTACTGTTATGAATCGTAATGTAAATATCTGATATGCAGGATGGTCTTAGGTGACCCCTGTGAAAGGGTCGTTCGACTGCCAAAGGGGTCGCGACCCACAGGTTGAGAACCGCTGAACTATACCAATGAGTATAGAACTGTATGGTAAGGGCTCAGTTGGGTTAAACAGTGTGCAATGAGGATATCTCCATCAGACTGGGACATCAGGGAAGGCTTCCTGGAAGAGGTGGTGTCCAAGCTGAGTTTTGAAGAATAAGCAGCAGTTTTCAATGTTAAAAAAAGGGGATGGGGTGGGGAGCAGGGGATTCAATAAAGGGCCTTCCGGGCAGATGAGCAGTACCTGAAGCCATAGAAGTGTCAAGACCTTTGTGTGGGGTCACAGAGGCTTTTCAACAGGGAATGGCAGAGTCCTAGTTGCCCTGGATAAAGATAGTACTGGCAGAAAGGAAAGGGCGGGACAACATTGTGAGCAAAGAACCAGAAAGGAGATGGTTTTACTCATCCAGTGAACAAGTCATGATATATAAATGAAGGCAAAGATGGGATGGGGATGGGGTGAGAGAGCTTGATGAATCCTCAGTGACAGATGGGTGGTGTGGGTAGGGTGAAGGAGGAGGAAAGCCTTGCTCCGGCTCCTCTTACAGGTGTCCGCTGCTGTCACTGAGTGGATGCTGGAGCCACCACCTGAGTGAGGGAAGATCAGGGAGGGATGGGGGAGAACTGGGTCTCCTGTTCAGTGTGACAGCTTTAGGCCCTGCCCCCTCCAGGAAGCTGTCAGGTGGCGTTGGAGTCCTCCTTTGTAGCCTGATGGCATTGCTTCGTTCTCTTAGACCGTTTGCTGAGTGACACTGAGCTGATCTGTACTTTTCCATTTTTCCCCCCCACTTAAGCGGAAAGTTCATGTGGTGTCGAATTAATGCTTATATCCCCAGGGCCTGAGCTGAAGTAGAGGTGGGGCTCCGTGAGAGAGGCCCAGTGCAGTGTGGTTGACAGAGCACAATTGTGTCCTCAGACAGACTTGAGTTGGAACCTTTCCACTTTCTAGCTTTGAGAGCTTTGCTGTCTCTTCACCTTTCAAGACATGTCTGTATAAAATACGCTTCCGGCCTCTTCTCCAGGGGCGCTGTCAGGATCAAGTGGAGGCAGCATGCACGGGGAGTGGGAAGGGCTTGGGAGTTCGGAAGCCGGAAGACCAGGGTTCCCTTCCTAACTCTAATGACAACACGACCTCGAGTAAATTATTCCTACTCTCTTGGCCTCAGTTTCTCCATTTATAAAATGAGGTTGGATTAGATCATATTTCTTTCCCATCTAGCATTTTTTATGTTTTAAGAATCCAAACAATAGATGTGAAAGGGCTGTGCAAAAAGATAAATTCAAACACATCTGATAAAGTAGAGTCACTTCTTAGAGTCCAAAAAAGGCCTCAGCAGTAAACCTGTGTACTTAGGGGGTGACCCCATAGGGGATGCTGTGATGTGCCACTCAGATCCCCCTGCAGAGCCCAGGCACTTGCTCCCCAGCTGCTGGGGGTGGTGCCTGCTGTCTACAGGATTGTCCTTAGCTCAAGGGCGCTGCCTCTCCAAGGTGGCTCCTTCTGGGGACAGCCTCCATCCTGTCACTGGTCAGGGTGGGGTACAAAGGCCCAGCCCTGTCATCTCAGCTTTGGACATCTCTGAAAAGTCACCTCAGCTTCCAAACTCCCTGGGGTCCTTTGGAACCACATTCAGGTCAGCTTCCCCTTCAACTCTGCCCAACCCTGCCTCCCTCACTTCCTCCCCAAGAATACGCCTGCACACAAACCACCGTTTCAGGAGCACTGTGACTTCTTGTCCCCTGGCTTCTTGTCCTCCAGGGACTGGGACCAGACACTTCAGTGTCCCTCCTCCAGAGGGCTGGCGGAAGGCCCCGGCTCCTCCCTGCTCTGACTACAATTACAGAAGAGCAAGTTGGGGCCTTTTACTCTAAAGGTGCCAACTGCTGTGTGTCCCACTGTGTGGAGAACAAGGTTTCTTCTCTGAGGAAAGCTATTATAATCATTATAATGTCCAAAGTCAGGGAACATAGTATGTCAGAGAGGGACTGGGTCAGTAACCACCCAAAATGGCACCATGGCAAAAATAAAAACGAAAAGCCTCCAGAAAAACAAACCATACTTTATGAAGCGCAGGGCTCAATAAATCCACCCCCAGAAGAAAGCGCCTTATTTTTCATAGGTCTTAGGCCAATGGTCTGAGATTCACAACCGGGTCAAGTTTTACGTCTGACCTCTTAAGGTCTGCAATGAAGAGGCTAGGACTTCCTTCTGTTGCCCAAGTTCAGAGGCAGAGAAATACAACAAAAAGGCAAAAGAGGTAAAGGATTCGTTATAACTCTTTGAATAGCGAGGTAAATACTGACTAACAGTGCCGATGAGAAAGAAGTGTTCAGATCTGTTTGGAATCATGAACTTCCCTCCTAGCTCCTCCCTCCCCCTGCTGTTCAGCAGCTCTGTGTTGAGGGTCTGGCTCTGTTATTTCTCTCAGTGGGAGCCGCTCAGCTTTTCCAGCAGGAGACCCTGCCTCCAGGTGGCCCACCCGGGCCTGGGAGAATTGAGGTCTCATTTACACCAAGTCAGAAATGCCCCAACTAGTTTTAAAGTGAAATAGATTGGTAAAAATAACAATAATACTTATTTGACAGGGCTGTTACAGCTCCCAGATCGAAAATTTAACCTTTAAAGTAGAATTCATCCTTCTCCTTTGCCCAACAAAACGAACTTTCCACATCTCCGCAGGCATTGTCAACCTGAGTGGAAGCATTTGCCAGCTCAGGGAAGCCTGATGTACGTGAGTAAAAAAGCAGCAGGAGGATTTTTTTCTTTGACTTTGGCGTCTTTCTTAAATAGTCATCCTTGCTCATTAGCCATTTATATACATTTTTAAGAGGAATTTTATCTTCATACTTTATGCCTTTTAAAAAGTGTATATCACACAGAGCTCATTAAAGAGAAATGGGTGATACTTTTGTATGTGATTCACATCATTTAAAAAATTGCCTTCATGGGCTTTCATTCCATTTTTTAATAAACCGGGGTATAATTTACACACAGTGAAATGCACTGATCATGAAACAGGGCTCACTGTCTCCTCCAGCTCAGGGTCAGCTGTCCTTTCCCATCTTCTCGAAGTCCCACTCAGATCAGCTCTGGTTCAGTTGCAGGCCATTCTCCCCTTGGACCTCCTCTGCACCGGGCCCTTTAAGACTCGGCCTGTCCTCCAGGGTTTCCTGGTGTGCGCCCTCCCCTGTTTCCTCTGACCTGAGACCTGGCTGTACCTGACCCACTGCATCCTGCACAACCCTCTCAAGAGAAGGCTGCTCTCCCTTCCACACTTCCCACCTCAATGGGGTTGGGAGCCTCCTCCTTTCCCACTCACCTGTCCAGTCTATGGTCTCTTTCTTCCGAGGTCTCCTTCTTTAAGGCAATGCCACTGTCCTTTTCCAAACCCCAGCCTCTGTGCCACTCCCCTTCCCTCATAGAGGATTTCTGACCTACTCACAGACCTCCTCTCCTCCCATATGTCCGTCATCTTTCTCAAAGACTTAGCATATGCAAAGATGAGCTCTTCAACTAATTCTTTCATTTACCCCTAAGCTTGTCCCACTGTCTGTGTGACTTCTCCATGGCCATTTCTATCCAAAACCATCAGCATGTGGTGTTTCCCCATGGCCCTGGATCCAAGACCTCAGCCCCGCTCCTAAGGCTCCTTCCAGCAGCTTTTCCAGGGCCACAGCTAACATTGACTCCTCTTCACCATGTCTTCAGGGATTTCCATTGATTTAACACAGACCTGAAAATGTGCTGCTTTTCTTCCAAAACCTCAACTCTGTACTCTTAACGCCAAATTTCTCACACAGGATTTCATAACTTGGACCTTGTAGACCCAAATCATGGCAACTGGCTAGCTGTTCGTCAAACCAATTGATTCTTGCTCCTGCTCCTGTAGCAAGACTACATTTCTGGCCTTCCTCACAGTTAGGTGGGGCCGCATGACTGCATTCTAGTCCCTGGAATGTGAGTGGGGTGAGGCATGCCCCTTCAAGGCCTGGCCCACAACAGTCTCTCACACCTAAGCCTTCATGCTCCTCCCCCTTTACAAAGTGAATGCTGATGCCCAGGATGACGTCGAAAGTCACCAGATGGAGATGGCAGAGCCAGTCACCTTGAATTCCTGAATGAAACACGAGCCCCTCTGTCTTAGTCAGTTTAGGTTGCCTAAATATAAAAAAAAAAAATCCATAGACCCAGTGGCTTAATCAACATAAATTTATTTCTTACATTGCTGAAGGCTAAATAAGCAAGGTCAAGGTGTCAGTGGATTTGGTTCCTGGTGAGGGCTTACTTCCTGGCTTGCAGATGGCTGCCTTCTTACTATGTCCTCACATGTTGGAGAGAGACATCCTCTCTCTTGTGCCTCGTTTACTAGTATAAGGGCACTAATCTCATTCCTGAGGGCTCCACTGTTGTGACCTAATTACCTCCCAAAGACCCACCCCTAACACCATCACACGGGATTAGAGCTTCAGCACATGAATTTGAGGGGATACAAACACTGAGTCCATAGCACCCTCTCTCCCCATCCCTGACTGAAGATAAACATATACCTTGTCCCTGAATAAAACCAAGCTTTCTACAAAATTAAGCCTTTGAAATTTTGAAGTTCATTTGTCACAGCAATTACTTTCATTTAATTCAAATGTGTAAGAAGAAGGAATTCTAAAATGGATCATGTTCAAGTACAGTCACGAGGGACCTAGAATGGTCACAGTGAAGGTGAGGGGAATAAAGGGAATGCAAGTTCTCTCTCCTTTGTGGGTACTTTTCTCTTGTTTCACCCTCTTGGCTTTCTCTCAGGGGTACTTCATTCGTGAGACTGGGTCTCCGCCTATGTCTACGCACAATGCCAGGTAGGAATGAGAGAATGATCCAGAGTAAAGGAGGCACTGAGCAGGGTGAGAGGAGTGATTATGACCTCACCTCACAGTGCAGCCCAGCCCCTCTGCCCCCATCCTGGTGGTGGACAAAGTGTGCATGTTCTTCCCAGGTGTGCTGCAGGTGTGAGGGGCCTGTAGCTTCAGTAGGCAGCTAGCTGGGGATTTAGAATTCTGGTTCCTGGTTCTCTTTTCCTCTCACAACGGGCACTCTGAATGAGGTTGGGAGGTGGGACAAAGAGGAGTTAGAGAGAAAGGTTCAGGACCCACCCAACTGTGAGGCAGACTCTGGAGCCTGGGCACTCTCAGATGTGGGCTGGTATGGGGCTCAGCGTGGAAAGGGTGGGTTCGTTCCTGGTAAAAGGTGCCACGTGGGTCTGAGTGTCTGGACCCAAGCCCCCTCACTGGCAGACTAGCCTTTCCTTGTGCTTACTGTCATGGATAGTTCTATCCATGATGCTGATGAGGGAAGTTACTTAGGAGCAACGCTTCCCCTCTCCATACTGTCTAGCCTTCCTGTAGGCTGGCATTTGTACTTAGAAGCATTATCTCCCCAGATCTCATTCCCTCAGGGAAATCAAAGTGCTGTATGGATAGCATCTCATGAAATCCCTCAACCTTTCCTCTGGGAGTCAAGCCACCCCCTTCTGCCAACTCGTCATCCCTGCTGCATTCGAAGCTGATTCTAAATAATGAATATTGTGATTTATTGCGGGTCATTTGGAAGGAGCAGTAAATGGACTGTCAACTTCTCTGTCCATCTGAAAGGCACCATCGTAATGTGTGTACAAGAGAGATAATGGCTGTTCTGACACCACTCACCTGGATGCCAATGATTTATGGTTATTCCCAGGTGCCTTTTATTCCCTTGGACAAAGAAGTCCCAGAATCCTTATTCTTTCCTCGAATGTTGACATTTCCTACCTTTCCACTCCTATCACCAGCCCACCAGTACACCAGGCATCTGGAAATATGTGCTGTTCTTTCAATGTACCAGTTTCCTTCAGGCTTTCAAAGCTCTGAATACACCATTTCCTCTGCAGAAGGCACCCCCTTAGCCCCTCAAGTTTGTGATCTCCTGCTCACTCTATGAACCAGCTCCAATCTCATCTCTTCTATAAGACCTTCTTGGACTTCTGCAGGATGAGTTCATTGCCCTTTCCTTGATCTAATTGGCAACTAGGATTAAGAACCTCATTTTACACCTTCAAATCTAACAAGTATTTATTGGGCACATATTATGTAGCAGATCCTGAGATAGGTCTAGGGCAGGGATAGGAATGTATATGTGAATCCATCCATACATATGTATATGTACATGTATATATAAATAAGACAAAGACCCTGCTCTTGAACAAGTCACCACCTAATAAGGGAGAAGTCACGTAAATGGATACATTTCATACAGGATCATGTCTGCTGTAACAGAGGTAGCCTGGCCCCAATGCAGGAGGGTGGTAAACTTACCTGGGAGGTCAGACAGGGCTCCAGAAGGAGGAGCTGAGTCTTAAAGGATGATGAGTCTTCCCAGGGGCATGTCAGACAAATGGAACAGCATGTACAAAGGCACGGGGGCATAGGACAGGACCACTTAGAATTGTACGGTCAGGAAGCGGCAAGAAGCTTGATATGGTTGAGGCAGCAGGCATGGAATCAGGATCTGGAAAGGCAGCCCAAGATGCTCCGGAAAAGTGGAATGAGTTTAAACAGTGTTTAGTCTGCCAGACCTTCGTGCAGAGGTTGGTCAGCATCTAGGCCCACGCCCAGGCATAGTGGAGAGTGGCTATGTGTGGCGAGGATCGGGGGCGAACAAAATGCTCTGGCGGAAGATGCTGAAGTTCCCAGGGGTCCCCACAGATGCTTGTAGGCATCCATTGCCTTTGAGGGGAAAATTCTACATCCACACATGTGTGCCCACAGACACACCTGGGCTGAGGGGTGCTGGCCGACTCCCTAGGAATAACCACCGCTGTCTGTTCCCCTCCCTGCTCAGAGAGGCCTCCTCCTCGGCCCCTGGGCCCCACAGACAGATGAGGCTGGCGGGGCTGCCCTCGTCTTGCAGCCAGGGAGCCAATGTGCCCACACACAGCTGCCGACTTTCTTCCCCCCTCACGCTAAGCTGGAACATTTTGCACTTTTCTCCTCCAACTCTTTCAAAGCAAGTCGTTTTCCTCCTCTGGAAGGATGCCCATTGTTCACTTGACATTAAAGATAGGTCTTCACTGTTTTCTCTTAAGGCGGCAATTGGGGAAGCGAGGCTGTATTATGTGGACTTGTCATGAGGGTACAACATTGTACAAAGGGATGATGTGAAACAGAAATTGCTCTCTTCAGCCTTCCCAGCCACTCTGCGCAGATTGCAGGCGGCTTTCTGCCCTCTCGGGTTCCTGGAGCAGCTTGTGGGGGTCACTGGAGGCAGCGGTGGGGTTTGTGGTTCTTCACCCGCAGCCCTACTGCAGCCAGGGAAGCAGGGAGGAGCTGGGAACTGCTCAGTGGGCAGCACAGTGGCGAGGCCGGAGGGCGGTCTGGGGACCGGGAGAATGATGAGGGAAACCTTTCTTTCCTGGTTTTTCTCAGGAATATGGTGACTTCAGGGCCTCCGAGTGGTGGGATGGCTGGTTAGTTCTACAGAGCGAATGGTCTTCTCTTTCCAGGGAGAATTCAGAGTTCATTTCCCAGGGACGGTTCCTCAGGTTGACATTACTGCCTGCACGCAGCCCCAGCTAAATTCTGAATGGAGCCCTAGTCATGCCAATGTCCTCATTCATTCGATTGGGCTGTGGGCCCTGGTCTTCACTTTGTCACTGACTAAACAGCTGACCTTGGACAAGTTACTGAATGACTCAGTTTCCTCATCTGTAAAACGGGAATAAGAATTAGTTCCCTTCTAGGGTGGTTGGATGGGTTAACTGATACAATGCATGTACTTTTCGTGGTGCCTGTCTGCCTTAAGTCCTCAATAAATGTTTGGTGCATGTTGTTATTTTAATCATCATTAGTCCACAGATACTTATTAAATACCGCTTGTACTGTCCTGGGCCCTGAAGAAAGGAAGGTGGAGACTGGGGGTTCCTTGTGGTCTGATGGGAAAGGCAGACCAGGATGCAATAGGGCGGGGTTGGCGGTAAGGGCTGGGAAAGGGGACCATCGGGTGCATGGCCGGCGAGGGAGGGACATCTACCCAAGGCCAGTGGTGAGAGGGCTTCTGGAGGGGGTGCCTACCTAGGGAGACTTGAAGGATGAACATGAAAAACCAGATAGTCTTCCTGCCAGAGTGGACGGCGTGTGCAGAGATATCAAAAGCCCCTTAGTTTCCCAGAACCATGCTTAGGCCGACTCCTGAGCCCAGATGGGGCTGTTTGGTGAGGAGGTGAGGAGTTGAGCTGGAAAGGAAACTCTGTCCCTCGGGGAGCGCCTCGGGCAGGAGATGAAAGGCTGGGATTTCACGCTGGAAGGGAGTAGGGAAATGCCTAATGGTTTTCTGTAAGGAAGTAGCGGGGCCTGATTGATTGGCTTCTGGGTGGAGAGGGGCTTGGGTGGATGAAAGCCTGGCCTGGAAGACGCAGGACGAATGCGCCAGGGCACAGAGGGAGGAAGCCCTGGGCAGTGGCCACGGAGATGGAAAGCTGGTGCTTCTGCAAGGGTTCCAAACCAGAATCCCTGCAACTTGGTAATAACAGCACATAGGAGGAGTTGGGGACATGCCCCTGCCCCACACGCCACTGGGTTCTGTGACCATGGATGGTCCTTTGCAGAGATGAGGTGCTGGGGAGCAGCTGGAGGTGTGGTGTCCCATGAAGGCCGTGCCGCCCTGTTTGAGGGCCCGCAGGTGGACATGACCAAGAGGAAGCACCACCCAGGGCTCTAAGGGAGCTCTGAGCAGGTGATCTGAGTCACCGACATTGAGGTGGTAGCTGAGGCCATGGGTGGATGAGCTCTCCCAGGGCAAGGAGCACAGCCAGAACAGGTGACTGAGCGGAATTTAGAGAACAGCAAGATTAAAGGGATAGAAGTCATTGGAAGTCAGAAAGGAGGGGTCAGAGTGGTGGGAGGAAAACCATGAGGAAAGGGATGTCATGGAGGAGAGTTTTGTGAACACGTGGTCGCTGGTGCTAGTCGCCGCTGAGGACAATCAGGGGGCGCCTAAAAGTAGCCCCTGAATTTACAACGAAGGGAGGTTGGCGGCGATGGAGGCAAGGACAGCGCCAATGGTGGTGAGGGCAGAAGTTGAGAATGAAAGATGGGGACCAAACAAGGTCCAGCTGTTTAGAGACCGTGCCAATTACGGAGGGAGCAGAGGGAAGCACCCAGGTGTGTTATAAACACAGCCAGCAGGCCCTTCCTAGACCTGTTGAAGCAGAGTCTTCGGGGTGGAGACTGAGAACCTGGAAAAAACCTTTGGGCGATGCTGCAGTGAGATTCCCGGCAGGACGCTGGGATTAGCCCCAGGAGCCCGCATCAGGGGCAGCCCGGCAGCCCGTGTGAGCAGAGACCAGGAATGGGCTCTGGGCTTGACTCTGGATCCACCACACGCTGTCTGGGGCACTGCCCAGGCCATTTACTGCGGCCATGCCAGCCTTCTCATCTGCAGGATGGGCGTAACCTCAGGGTTACTGTGAGGCCCTGGTGAGCATGCACATAATACGCCCGGCTTATGAAAAGCGCTCATTGTTGAGTTTATGAATGCTGCCGTTGGCTACATGATCTTGGGCAAATTTCACAAAACTTCTGGACTCTGGTTTCCTCATTTGTAAAACACGAGTAATTGTTTCTCACTCAGCAGGTATTGGAGGACCAGTCTCATTGTGTGGGGAAAAGTCCCTGACATATAGTAGACGCTCAATGAATATTAATTTCATGCTTAGTGCTGGTCACTGGTTAGAAAGGCACTCTGCAGCCATCCCAGTCTGGGGCCCTTCAAGATGGCCAGGGTGGCTGTTACCCCTTCCGGCAGACAGGTAACTTCTGGTTTCATGGGAGACAGATAGCCCTGGGACAGGGTCCTCTGTTGTCCTAACCTCCTAGGAAAGGCTGCAAGTTGAGATGCTCACAGGGGCCAGAAAGAGCTGGTCAGATGCCCAGGATCTGCCTCCAGCCAGGGCCTCAGAGCCACTGGAGAGAGTGGACAGACAGCTCTGCAGCTCACTCCACCCAGGCCCAGTCTGGGGGAGCTGAAGGGCACAGAGGGAGGTGTGGACAGTGCGGGGTACAGGGCCTGCTTGCTGCCTCCTGTTGCTCTGGCCACACACAGTCACCTGGCGACCATTGCATGCTATTCTGTTCAGAGCTGAAGTCAGAAGGTTGGGCCCGTTTGGGATCTGAGCCGCGGATGAGAAAATAGGACAGAAAGCAGTATCTGCTCAGCACTTCACAGTTTACAAAGCACTTTCCCTCTGGCTAGATCTTTTGATCCTTAAAACCACACAGTGCAGGGGGCCCGGCAGGCATGATCCTCCCCTTTATAGAGGAAACAGCGGCTCGGAGACATGTGCCAAGCCTGTGTGGCTGCGTCTGGACTCAAATCTAAGAACAGCTGGCTCTAGGGCCAGCGCTCCTGCCACGGGCCCAGAGTTGCTTGGAAAACGGTAGCCCTGGACCAAGATGCAGGCTACCACCTTGCCCTGTAGTGTGAGACAAGTCACTTAACTGCTCTGGGCTTGAGTCAGCCGCTCTGGCAAACACAGAGGTTGGCCTAGAAAACCTGGAAGATCCTTTCGACCGGACCAACTGGCTGTCTTCATGCTGGGGGAAGTCTAGGCCACCAGACGTGCAGCGTTAACTCGGGAGGCTTAGTTACAGCCCCGGACCCTCGATCCCACCCAGAGCCCCAGGGAAATACACCTGCCAGAGAGCCCTTTACTCTTGCCTGGAAGCCATGATGACCCATCTGGGAAGAAAGGAATCTGATTTAGAGAGGGGGAAATCCACGGACATCACTGGTCACCAGCAGGGCGGCGCTGTGTGTCCAGGGACTGAGTGTACCAAAGTGGGCACTCGGCAGGCAGGAGCGTGGCTGTGTGTGTGGCATGAATCAGAAACAGAATTATTCATCTCCGTGGCTTTTATGTCCATTGGGCTCTGCTGAGTGGGGTCATCACTTCGCCGAGGGACCCGTTCTCCTCCTCCCAGGAATCATTTTTCCCTTGGAAAGCTAACTTTGGTTTCTGCATTTTGTAATCACAGAAGACTCAAAAGAACTTTTTTTTTTTTTTAAGAAAAGAAAAGAAAAGAAAAGAAAAAAAGGCCCAGCCAGCATGGCTCAGTGGTTGAGCATTGGCCCATGAAACTCCCAGGAGGTCATGGTTCCATTCCCAGCCAGGGCACATGCCCAGGTTTTGGGCTTGACACCCAGCATGGGGCGTGCAGGAGGCAGCCGATCAAGGATCCTCTCTCATCATTGATGTTTCCATCTCTCTCTCTCTCTCTCTCTCTCCCCCCCTTCCTCTCTGAAATCAATAAAAATATATTTTAAAAAAACAAACAAAAAGAATGGTCCTGTCCTAGATGTCACCCATGTATGTCAGGCTCTTGGCTGGGTGGAAGGACAGAGGGAGGCTCCGGTGAACACAACTCGGGGGAACACGCCTGACTTTGGGGGCCTGGCTGTATTCCCAGCTCTGCGGAGCAGGAGGCTGGGCTCCCCAGGGTTTGCACTTTGACCTAGAGATCACTTTCTTTAGTTCCTTTTGGTTCCTTTGACCTTTTTGCTCAATATGCAGATGAAGGAGAGGGGCCTAAGGAACATGGTATCTTCAGCTGCCATGTGGACTATTCTAGAATTAGGCTGCTGCTGTCAATTTTATTTGATGGCCCCAGTTGGATCTCCAAGTCATACCTGTAATTTGGTGCACTCCATGTACTACGGTCTGCCTGAGAAATCCTATAATTATGTTTTAAGTGACAAAGTTTTACGGAATAGCTAAATAAATGCAGCTAAATTTAGAGCACTGCCTCTTTACCTTGTGATGTGGCGGGAGGTAGAGATATGAGCAGTGGCTGGTAGAAGGAGAATATTGTTACTATCCAAAAGGTGGCAGCAGAAATTACCTCAATTAACTTAACAAGAAGCCCGTCCTCTCACCAGCCTGCCCGGGAGCCCTGGCACACACCCCGTCCCTCTTCTGCCAGAATTCCGGCTCCCCCGCCACGCTGTCCCCAGCCCCATCTGCTGCTCCGACTGAGCTGGAGCCTGTGTCGCAGCCCCGCCCTGCCTCCTCCCCAGAGCCTGCAGCTCCGCTTCCCCTTCCCCAGGAGCCGGGTCAGGAGTCTACCCCCGGAGGAACCTCAGCACAGATCCCTGCTTGACAGGGGTGCCCGGGAGAAAAGCAAGGCCTGTCTGCCCCGTACCAAGTCCATGGAAGTGAGGGAGATTGCCTACCACCCCCTGAGTGAGACCTGGGGAGGGACTCAATACATCCCTCACCTCTGCTCATCTACGCTCTTTATTTCTGAAGATCTCTGTGCTGGGTATTTGTGAACGGCTTAGAGCAAGCATGTCAAACTCAAAGGCTAACACAGGCCAAATAAATGAGGTATTCGGTTCATGGGTCGAGAGTTTGGCATGCTTGGCTTAGGCTGGGTTCACTATTTGTTTGGCTCTAGCTATGTGCTGCATACCCTTCTAGGTTCTGGGTTTACAGCAGTGAGCAAAGCAAAAGCCCCTGCTGCATGTAGCTAACATTCCAGGGTGGGTAAGACGATCAACAAGATAAATTGGGGGAAAGAGGTGCATGGTTGTTTGGTGAGGCGTGCGAAGGAGAAAGACAGGCAGCTTGAAGTGGAGAGGAGTGACAGAGATGGGGATGCTGCTTGTTGAAATGGGGACAGGAGAAGATACAGGGCTCAGGGGAGCGAAGGTGCAGTGGGATTGGAAATTCAGTGTTGCAGACGTTGACTTGAAGGTGGGTGGGTGGGGGACGGCGGGGGGGGGCGGTGTAATCCAAGTATCCTGAGGCATTTGCTTATCTCACTCTGAAGTTCATGAGAAAGACAGGGCTGGAGCGAGAAATCGGGAAGTCATTAATGAATGGATGGTAACTGATGCCCCGCCGCGCTGAGATCACTGGGGGGAGATCTGTCAGTCCGCATGGTGCCCCCATCTGGTGGAAGCTCACCCAGCCTCAGATTAAGCCCCGGGTAATATGCTGCCTTTTGAAAACAAACAAACACACAAACACAAACAAACAAACGCTTCAGTTCCTGATGACTCAAGTGGCATGTGTCTGGCCCTGATTGTGCAGACAGTCTCACAGGAAGTTGCCAGCACAATGAACCATCTGAAGCCTCTAATGAAGCAATTATAGCGTGTGGAACGAACAGCCAATCAGCTGTAAACTCGGGGTGAGGATTTACATCCAAGAGGAACGTACTGGAGATAACGTGGGCGCCTCTGCCCCTCCCACAACACACAGGAAGGAAAACATTCCCGTAAAAATCTCCCTCCACTCACCAACCGGTGCTGCTCTCGAAAGTGTCCTGGGATCACCAAGAAAATCGTTCCCATTTTGGAAAGTTGTGGTTAATAAAGACCTTCATCTCCCCAGGTAATGCATTCCCCATTTGATTCGTGAATCTGCAACAGCCATGCTGAGGGAGACATCATTGCTCTGGCTATGATTATAGTATTATTTTTTCCCATTGCTCCGTGGCGGTTCTGAACATGGATTACCTCTAATTCTTATAATCAGTCTGTGGAATAGGGTTTATTAGGCTTAATTTGTAATGAGGAAAGAGAGGCTCGAAGCTGAAATCATCTGTCCTGTGTCTCAGCGCTCCGAGGTGGCGCAGCTGGGTCCACCCGGGTCTGCCTGAGACCAGCCGCCACTTCCCCGGCCAGCACCTCCCATCGGGTCTGAACACCAGGAGTGGCCTCCCCTCTGTTCAGCCATTCTTTTGAGTGTGATGTTAGGCGGTTCTTATTGAAATCTCCACCACCGTCCAAGGCTGACTTTCTAAAGCCACCCATGTGAGAGACGTAGGATGTTGGAAGAGTCACCAGCCCTCTTCATTAGTCTCCCTTCCAGGTTCTGCAACCTTGTCCCATGTGACACAGAGGGGGGGCCACTGCTGACCACCTTCCTCACAGCCACCCCTCCCTTCCCCGACTTCTTCGCTGGAGCGCCCTTCCCAGTGTGGAAGCTGAAAAGATCAGAAACTCACTCCCCCAGAAGGGAACACTGAGATGGAGTTGGGAGCCGGGGGATGAGGGGATGGGGGAGGCGGAGATGTCTGTGTGGTACCTAGGAATCCAGCTGTGGCCTCCACTCCCTGCAGGTGAATTATTTAAACTCTCCAAGGCCTCAGTTTCTTCTCTAAAACGTGGCTGACCACACTTACCACAGGTGTGTTTTGAAAAGAAATTGGATCAAGCATATAAGCACCCAGTGTAGAGCTGGACACAGAGAAGTTACATAATACATGGATGTTATTATTTTTATTACTATTACTGAAATGGGGCTGCTACTCACTGAGTTTTATTTCGTTTTAAGGTGTGAGGTTCATGCATGGTTTAGGCAAAGGGGCATTAACATCATCATCATGAAAGTATAGAATGCCACCCTAAAAACAGCAACAAGCAAGTAGTCCTCCTGTGTGTGCAGTCATTATTCACTGACTTCATTTGCTGGGGTCAGGGCAGAACATCACCCCCACCACAGGGGCCAGCATTTCTCAGGAAAGGAAGCTCCTTCCCTTGGTAACAATGATTAGATACATTAATTGTTTAGTCCTTTCAAGAAGCTTGCAGCCACTGCAAAAGACATAGGGTGAAACTTTTAAATTTCACAGGGTCAGCGTGATGGTTAACAGGTTGGAATAATGGCTTTAATGAAGGAACAAAGTTGGAAGGCTCTTGAGATGTGACTGGTTGGGTATTTAAATTTTTTAAAATTTATTTTTCAATGACAGTTGACATACAATATTCATTTCAGGTGTACAACATAGTGGTTAGACATCTATATGCCTTATGAAGTGATCCCCAGGAAGTCTGGCACCCACCTGACAAGCTGAGTATTTATCAAAGCAAAGGGTCTCAGACTTGGGCATGTTTGGAACCATCTGGACGGTGTGATAAGCAGGCAGTTGTATCAAACATCTCAACACACCCAAGGCAGGCCTGTTCTCTCACGGTGTTGCATGTGCCATTCTCGTCGGCAGCCCCCAGCCCTCCTTTAGGTGAGAGACCGAAACTCAGATGTGGCTCCATCTGAATGAGCTTGTGTGACTCCTGGAGGGACTCACTGAGTTGTATACATGCCTGAAACCAAAAGTAAAACTAGCTTAGACCAAAGGGAATTGCTGGACCTTAACGGTGGAGGAGACAGCTTTCATACAGAGTGAAGGAGGAGGGACAGAAAACAGCAGACAGGGACTGCGACCCCTGGACATAGCTGGAGGTTCTCTCCTCCCCCTTCCCCCCCCATTTCTCCAGAGCTCCTTGTATATACCTCTGTTATATTTCCACTACATATGCTGTACTTTGCTTCCATGTTCCCCTCCCCCAACCCTCATCAAAGATCGTGGACTTCCTGCGTTTAGAAGCAATACCATATCTTCCTTGGTGTCCCCAGGACCCAACAACACAGGGCTTGGCCTCTTGATGGGAATTCAGTCATTGTGGAGTGAATAACAAGAAGATGCTTAAGACAAGAAAAGGCCAGAATAAAGAAGTAAATTTCATTTCTTCTGCCACTTGGAGATCCAACATCAAATAGTGTGGAGTATATTTACATAAAGCCTTCCAGGATAGAGAAAAAAAAAAGTTTACTTCTCATTCTACCCAGAATTCCCTTCAACAAATGCAACCAAACACCTGGGAACTGGATACCTGCCACTGCATCATCCGTTTGATGTCAGAGTGGAAACCCCAGACCGAGTCCCTCGCCTGCAGTTATCCAGGTGGAGCACAGACAAGTTAATAGCAACAGCTCGTCTTGGTGCCGAACCTGCCCCCGGAACCCAGAGAGAGGCATCCCTCCTGTTAGTCCTCTGTGGCAGGACAGATGGCACTTACAACCCAACCTAGCACCTGGGCGGTGTTTCACACGCTTCCAATTAAGACGCGTTTCCTCCTCCGTGTCCGTCACTCCCACCTGCAGGACAAACAGGAGCCTCACCAGGAGCGCCTTCCATCTGATTGCTCCCTGGTCCATGGGGGCATCTCGCTACAGTTCAACAAGGTTTCAGAGGAAGAACGTGGGAGTTGCACCTGAGCTGGAAACTTCCTGCGACGCTCATGGAGATCCCCGCAAATACAGGGTGCCCCCCAAATGTATATGCACACTCTGAATAATTATAAAGGCAGTGTTTATTAAAATACATTTCATTTGCAAAATTGAGCTGTCAGCAGTTACAGTGTATATACATATTTTGGGACACTTCTTTTGTTGTTAATCCTCACTCAAGGATCTTTCTTTCTTTCTTTTTTTAAATATATTTTATTGATTTTCTACAGAGAGGAAGGGAGAGGTATAGAGAGTTAGAAACATCAATGAGAGAGAAACATCGATCAGCTGCCTCCTGCACACCCTCTCCTGGGGATGTGCCCACAACCAAGGTACATGCCCTTGACCGGAATCGAACCTGGGACCCTTGAGTCCGCAGGCCGACGCTCTATCCACTGAACCAAACCGGTTAGGTCTCTCTCTCTCTCTCTCTCTCTCTCTCTCTTTTTTTTTTTTAGAGAGAGAGAGTGGAAAGGAGAGAGGGAGAGAGGAAGAGAGAGAGAGAGAGACATCGATGGGAGAAAAACACATCGATCAGTTGCCTCTTGCACTCGCCCCAATAGGGGCTCAGGAATTGAACCTGCAAACCTTCAGTGCAGGGACTGATGCTCTAACTCAGCGGTTCTCAGCGCTTTCACAGAGGTCGCCTAAGACCATCGGAAAACACATATATAATTACATATTGTTTTTGTGATTAATCACTATGCTTTAATTATGTTCAATTTGTAACAATGAAATTGGGGGTCACCACAACATGAGGAACTGTATTAAAGGGCCGCGGCATTAGGAAGGTTGAGACCCACTGCTCTAACTACTAAGCACACTGGCCACGGCCCCAGCAAATATTCTTATTTTTTCATACCATTGACGGTTGCTGTGAACCTATTAGGTCCCTTCAGGCTCTACCCTGGAGGAACTCAGTCTAGTGGGGCAGATAGATGAGTAAACAGCTAATTACGGTTCATTGTGAAAGTGCTGGAAGTGAAGACACTGAGGCACTGAATCACTAATTTTTGAGAAGAAGCTGGGTGTGTCAGTCCACATTTACATAAAAATAGAAACTCACAATTTTATAGGGCGATACGGTTTTCAAAGCATTTTCACAGTTATCTGATTTTATCCCCCCACTGCCTTTATGTAGAAATTACTCTTCTTTTTCACAGTTTAAGGGATTAAGGCTCAGTTAGGTTAAGAGATTTGCTCAAAGTGACCCAGAAATGGAAGAGCAGAACTCCAAACGAGGTTTTTGGATTCCAGAGTTTATTTTGAACTTATTCTCCACGGACCAGGGTTCTTACCTGCGAGCAAAACTTGATAAAAAAGAAAAAAAAAATACCCCTGGTGAAGGCACTGAGCAGCCTTCTCTGGGCGTCACATACCAGAGCTTACACACCTGAAACGACCAACAGGCCTGTGATGTCTCTTGGACGGCTGCCCTGGAGGCTTCTAGAAGCTCCATGGAATTGCCCCACCCACTGGTGGGTCGATTTTCATGATTCTCAGATCCTTAACTTCTGGTGAAGTCTGAAGCCACTGCACTGATTGGCAGGGTCTCCATCGGGTCCCCTAAATCCAGGGAAGGCCGGGAGAGGCAAGTACCCGCTGTTTTTAGTTTCTTTTGAGGAAGTTGGACTCAAATTGACAAACTTGGTAATTACCAAGCATGAGATGGCGGTTTGGAAGCCAGGTGGCAACACTTTACATTCCCTTTACCCTTACCTGTCAGTCGCGCAGCTGTCCCTGCTTTAAAAATAACATTTATTCTGATTGGCTGTCTCTAGTAAAAATAACATTTATCCTGATTGGCTCCATTTCTAGCTCCCAAAGCCCCGTGGAACCCAGCCTGGACATCAGAACGGCCCCTAAGCTCCTTCCACATCGTGTGGCATAACCATGGCTTCCTCATCGCAGTCATTCCAGAAAAAGCTGCTTAATGATTGAGCCAACCCATCCATTTAGGTGTGTGGTTCAGCCCTCTTCCCTGGACCACTGGGGCCAGGGAAGTGACTGTCACTTCTGACCACTGCCTGGGGGAGGAACAGGGTCCTCACTCGTCGGTGAAATGAGAAATGTCTCCCTCTGCCCACAGGAAGTGGAGCTGACTCGGCTGTGACGAGGGTTTGCATGAGGACTCTGGTCAGTGACTCTCAAAGGGTGGGCTCCTGGACAGCAGCAGCACCCCGAAACTTGTTAGAGGGGGAAATACTTGGGCCACCGCCCAGAACTGCTGAATCAGAAACGCTGGTGTTGGACGGCAGCACCGATGTGTAAACAAGCCTTCCAGGTGACTCGGAAGCATGCTAAAGCTGGGGACCACTGCTTTAGACCCGGGAGCAGCTTCCGACGTGGGTACCAAGCTTTTGTTCCTTTGTGGACTCCAGCATCTGTCTGTTTTCCTCCGAGGATCTGACTGGGAACCGGAGGAACTTCATTCGAAGCAGTAGGCCTATCCCAGATCATCCTTTCAGGTAAGTCTGCTCTTAAAAAAATAAGCTTCAAAGAAGCCTAGGATAGGTGGGTACTTCAACAGTAATTATGACTAACCCTTGCACTACTTCAGATCCGTGATCTCATTCTGCCCACACTGTAGCCTTGGGAAGGAAGTTGTTTTCAAGATGAGGAAAAAGACTCAGGAAAGTTCATTCACAGCCCCAGATTACATGTCTAGGAGTGGCAGAGCTAGTGGCCTCAGGACTATGCCAGGTATGTGGGCATAACTGGGGACAATCTAAGAGGACTTCTCCCACCATTGACCCGTAATTATTGTATTACAAACACCTCAGCTGATCACCTCTCTCTGCTAAAGAAATGGGTCTCTTTGACTTGTGGAAATTCTCGGGAATGGTTCTTCCTTAAGGAGCCTCTCTTTATAAATACAGTTTCACACACATCTCCCAAAAGCTCCATGGCTGTGTAACAAAGACGACAGGACGGATGAGTGTGTGAGCTAAGCGGTCCACCCAAGAGAGAAAGGCACAGAGCATGGCTGGGGGGTCGCTCAAGCAGCTACCAAACCAGCCTCTCAGGTTTAGACACAAATGGAACCATTAACCTTCATGGGTTCTTGTGAAATGAGAGGCTATTTTTAAGATACTCCTAACTCCTCTCTTTACTTTTATCCCAGTATTTCTGATCCCATCTAAATTTCCCCTCCCACCCAATCCCATCTCATTTTTGCTCTTTTACTAATCTCACCTGGATCTAAGGACTGTTCTTCAACTACATTCAGCCCCCGACCCCTCTTCTCTCCCTCTTCCTCTCTTCCTCTCTTCCTCTCTTCCTCTCTTCCTCTCTCTCCTCTCTTACCCGGGATAAATTCTCTGCTCCTGACTATTGATTGCTCCTGAACTATGATGGCTCCCAAATGAAAGTGCTTAACCATGCTCTGAAGAAGCTTCACTTCAGATCTATGCATTCACCTGCAAGCAGGGCTCTCAAGCCTTCCTGCCAAGGCCTCCTCCTTCCCTTACTCTGTTCCCACACATTGTTCCTTTCCTCTGGCCTCCTCCTTCTCCAGATCCCACTCATCATCAACAGATGATCTTGTATCCTAGGTCACAGAAAATAGTGGCCACTAAACCGGAACTTCCTCAACTCCCTGCCTCTCTACAAGCTAACTGGTCTAAATCTTTACCATTGATACAGACTGAATGTGTCTCCCTTGCATTCACAGGTTGAACCCCAGCATGGTTGTATTTAGAGATAGGGCATACAAGGAAGTGATTGAAGTTAAATGAGGTCATAGGGTAGGGCACTGATGCATCGGGATTTGTGTCTGGTCTCCCTCTGGGCCTGGACACAGTGAGAAAAGGCCATGTGAGGACACAGTGAGAAGTGAGCCTCTGCCAGCCAGGAAGAAAGCTCTCCACAGTCTTCTACTAGTGCCTTCTTTCCCTTAAGTCAGAACTGCATTGCAGGGCAGAGGCTGGGGGGTCGGGCTGAGTTGGAAGGTTGATGCATGAGCCTGGAATTGGCACAGAGGGAGTAAGGTGAGTTGAATATTTAATGGCATTAATTAAGATGTCTGATGAATTCATTTTATAATTTGGAGGGCCTGCCCTGATGACTTGAAGTCTATAAGCTACAACTTCCTTTTAGTTGACTACAGTTGTATAGCAAAGCACCACCAAACTTAGTGGGATTAAAACAGAAAACATTATAGATTCATATAATTCTTCATAATGGGCTGCACTCAACTGGGCAATTCATTCCACTGGTTTGACTGGAGGCCACTCATGTGGCTGCTTGTGTTGGTGGGCCAGTGGGGGCTGGGCTCAGTTGGGATTCTGGGATGGCCGTGCCTCCTCTCTTTCCATATAGTAATCTCAAGATCTCTCTTTCCACATGGCTTGTCTGTAGGTTTTCCCCCACAATGGTGCCAGACTCCTAACATGGGGCTCAGAACTCTTAAAAGCACAAAAGTTGAAGCAAACAGGTCTTCTTAAGGCTTATGCCCTTTTAGGCTTACTCCTCTGTAGTCTGTTGGTTAAAGCATGTCACAGGGACTAAACAGAGTGTGGTTCCTTGAAGGCTACGGCGGTCACAGAATACTACAGATGTTTGGCATCTATCAATCAACACAGGGGGGAGGGACTTGCCAATAGAACTGTCCACATCAGCTTCTGAGACTCTTTCTCTTGATAACCCTTAACATTTCTAACTCCATCTTGTGGGTCATATATCTATTGAGATGTAACAGAGCCCTACTCTTGTTGGTGCTGCTCTCTCTTTCAGGTGACTTTGCATATTTTTTTAGAGTTCTCGCCCTTCCTGTGGCTTAGCCTCCCATGTCTGGGTTTCATAACCAGAACATATTTGAGCTCTACCTGTTTTCAGTGGTATTTAGAAGGCTACAGGTATCTGGCAAACAAGGATAAGATTTTGTGTTAACCCAGGCCTTTTCCATATCCCACACACACATGCCTCCACCTTTATACTAGACCAGCCGTGGGCAAACTACGGCCCGCGGGCCGGATCCGGCCCGTTTGAAATGAATAAAACTAAAAAAAAAAAAAAAAAAGACCGTACCCTTTTATGTAATGATGTTTACTTTGAATTTATATTAGTTCACACAAACACTCCATCTATGCTTTTGTTCCGGCCCCTCCGGTCCAGTTTAAGAACCCATTGTTTCCCTCGAGTCTAAAAGTTTGCCCACCCCTGTACTAGACCCTGGGAACCTTCTGTCTTTCCGGCCACAGTTAGGGCAGTCAAAGCTCTTTGCCTCAAGGAAGGCAGGCTACAGCCAAACAAAAGAGAACAAAGGCATGAATTCTCAATCTTGAGTTTCAAAAGAGCCTCTTAAAGTCCTGGCAAAAAACAAACAAACAAACAAAAACACACAAAAACCCAGGTTGATAGAAAAAAGTTTTTGTTTCAAAAGCATGGCTTTTCCTGTGCCAGAATCCAGGTGCCATGCTGTTTACAGTAGGCTTGGGGAGATTGCAGGATAATATATTAAAAATACTTGAAATATAAAGAAATATACAAAGTTTAAAAATATATTAAAAGAGTTTTAAACGGTTGGTCTAGTTCTGCTGATCCTGAGGAGACTCCAGGGGCTGAGCTGGGGGGCTGAGGGGAGGGGGTCCCAGGGAAGCAAGAGTTGCAGTGAGTGTTCCTCAGAAGGGACCCTGAACGTGACTCAGCTTCACAAATGTTGCAGGTTGGGTGCTCCGCGAGTAAACGGTGAGATGAAGTTTGAGTGCAAAATGCTGATGAAGAATTAACACCTAAGAAAGGAAGGGAAAGAAAGCAGGGTTGGCTGAGGGAGGAGATGGATCGGGATGCAAGCCTGACAGAGCCTGGGCCAGTAGCACACTGGAGTAAATATTACCACCAGAGTTGTCCTGTGTTGGTTGGAATGGCTAGACATTTACCTAACTCAGTTATCAGATACACGCAGCTCTGGGAAGGGCAAGGTGACTTTCTGCATCTGGGAGGAGCTGACAGCTGGAGACCATCTGCCGACTGCACTTGCTCCCGGCAGCTGGGCACAAGGCCTTCTGTGAAGAGGGATCTGGGTAGCTCTGTGGCTCCGTGTCTACCACACTAATCCTCTCCGCACCGGTAAGCTTAATCCTGGGCCAGGTGATGACAGAGCACGTGGATAGGTTTGGAAAGCTTGCAGAAAGGACCTGTACAGAACTTTCCAAGTGCGACCCAAGGGAGGCAGCACAGTGGACTAGAGAGGAAATGGCAGCAGGGTCCATGGAGAGTCCATGATAGATCGTTCTGTTGTGCGTGGCCCCAGACTGTCATGGAAGAGTGTCTGGAACCCTCCTGTGTCCAGCAATGGTTGATAGAGGGTCAGGCATGGATTATTTGGATCAATTGACACCTGGAATTGATGGTGGGGTGGGGTCCATCTTACCTGGTAAAAGTGGAGTTAACCAAAGACCACAAAAAACAAAGTTCTTAGATTTTAGCAAGGACAGATGACAGCTGTAAACCAGCTCCTATAAAGGCCTTCCCCACCCCCACTACCTCCATCAGTTTAGATAAATCTCAGGTGCTGAGCAGAAGGAAGGCATAGAGAAAATCCACACTGGCTGAGTTTAAACTTGAGGAGACAGAAAACAAACCTGAAGTGATTGAGTGTATCCAGAATTAAATAGATTGAATTTTCTGTCACCAGACAACATGGTGGTTCCAGACAAATACAAAGTTTAATTATGAGAAAAAGTATTTTTAAAGTTATACCTTTGGTTCACTTGAGTCATAGATTGGAAATTCATGGTATCCTATATAATAAAAGGGTAATATGCAAATAGACCAAACAGCAGAACAACTGAACAACCAACCAAAGCATAATATGCTAATGATATGCTACGGCTGCTCAACTGCTGGCTATGACATGCACTGACCACCAGGGGGCAGACAGTCAACTGGTTGACCAGTCACTATGATGTGCGCTGACCACCAGGGGGTAGATGCTCCAACCAGTAGGTTAGCTTGCTGCTGGGGTCTGGCCAATCAGGACTGAGTGAGATGGGCTGGACACACCCTGGAGCCCTCCCACAGTCCCTCCGCGGCCTGATCATGTGCACCAGTGGGGTCCCTCAGCCTGGCCTGTGCCCTCTTGCAATCCGGGACCCTTAGGGGGATGTTGGAGAGCTGGTTTCAGCCTGATCCCACAGGCCACTCCCCTTGGGAGGGTGCCAGATGCAGGGCTCATAGCTGGTGAGCACTGCTGCAGCAGCGCAAGACTCTCCCAATCGGAACTGAATGGGCGAGAGCCCACAGCAGGCATAGTGGGGCTGGGATGAGCAGGAGCGGCAGATAGGAGCTGCAGGTGGCGTTGGACTGCGGGTTTCGGCCTGATCCCTGCAGGCCACCCAGAGGGACCCCACCCGTGCATGAATTCGCGCACCGGGCCTCTAGTGAAATAATAAAAGAAGTAATCATCACTTCATTCAGTAGAGGTAGAAAGGTAAACCAATGAAGAGTACCAAGCTTGCTCTTGGTCAACTGGGGTACTATCTTACAACTCAGGCACTGCTGATGTAGTCCATAGTAGGTGCTGATTTCTGAAACGCTACTTGAATCAAGACCTGAAATTATTGATGTTTTTGCAATGTTTTAGCTATTAATTTAAGAAAACAACCAGATATCATTCTGACTCCAGTACAAAGAATAGAGAAAGCAGGGACATGGGCTAGGGCCGTGGTCGGCAAATTGCGGCTCGCGAGCCACATGCGGCTTTTTGGCCCCTTGAGTGTGGCTCTTCCACAAAATACCACATGCGGGTGCATGTACAGTGCGATTGAAACTTCGTGGCCCATGTGCAGAAGTCGGTGTTCGGCCTGGGCGAGTCTATTTTGAAGAAGTACTGTTGATATTTGGCTCTGTTGACTAATGAGTTTGCTGACCGCTGGGCTAGGGGACTGGTCTTATAAAATTTTAAGCAACAAATATTGGCCTTTTGCACTTGGGTGATGGTGGTAGAGAGGGAGGATATGCAGGAAATTGGGATGTCTTTGGAAGGTAGAGTTAAGATTTGCTGATGAACTAAATGTGTGTGAAGGTTAGGGAATGACTTCTAGTTTTTGGCTTAAGCAACTGGGTGTCGTGGTGACATTTAATAAAAGAGAAGATCAGAAGAGAAAACAGTTTTGTGGGGAGAGGGTGGAAAACACGAGATTGATTGTGGCCAAATTGAGTTTCTGATGCTTTTAAGTATCCACAAGGCTCTGTCTCTTGACATCTAGACTGGAGCCTGGTGAAGAGGATGGGACTGGAGATATTAATGTGAGAATCATAAGCATAAAGACAGCATTTAAAGCCACAGGAGCAGATGAGATCATTTACCGAGTGAGTTGCTGAATGTAGGAAGAGCGGATCCAGTGGGCGACAGGACCAAGTGTATGATAAGATTATTACAGATTTTTATTTTCTTCTTTATTGTTTTCTATATATTTCCAAGGTGTTCACAATGAAAATATATTAGTTTTATAATCAGAAAACAAGTCAACGCATAATAAATGCGCTGCTGCCACTCAGAAACACACCTACACAGCTTCCCTGCACCTTTTCTCAGGAAGAGCATTTCGCCTAGGTTGGGCCTTAAAAATATTAATGTGTTTATTTAATTGGGAATCTTAGAGACAGCATTTGCATGAACATCAACATCCCTCTTCTGCAGTGCAAATGAGCCACTCGTACTCGGAGCTCTCACCCAGCCTGCCTCTCACTCCTGATTGAACCTGTGCCTAATTACATGTTGCTTCTTGAGTTCTGGAGTGTGTAATAGCGACGTTTATTTGCCACAGTTGACAGTGAGGACTAAGTCATTTTCCTCTTTTTTTTTCCTTTTTAAAGTGAAGGAGAGAGTCACTCCGCCTGTCATGCCACTAACAAGTGTGTTGATGGGGTTGTGTGCCTCTGGTTAGTGAGAGACGGGGCAGAAATCCAGACATCTCGGGCTATGCTGTCAGAAGTCCTAGTGAGAGAGAGTTGCCACAAGTCATTTGGAACGACTTTCAGAGAGTGGCAAAGGGCCGTGTGGCCCGAACATTTGTTCATTCAACTAACATTCACTCCGTCCCTCCGGTGCCCCTGGCCCTACTCTGAGCAGAGACAGCTAAACAGGACCCTGTGTAGGCTCTCAAGGAATTCGAAGTCTAGTGATTCCACCTGCGTTCAGATTGTCAAGGGGCGTGGTGAGGGAGGTGCGGGGCAGTGTGGGGAATATGGTTCAGCGTCAACGATCCCTGGACAGGACAATAATAGCTAACATTGATCAAACTGCCAGGCACAGTTCTTCATGCTTTACAGGGATTAACTCATTTCTTCCTTCCAACAACCTATGAGGTAAGTACCAAGATTGTGCTCATTTTATGGGGTGAAAAAACCGAGGCACAAAGTGGTGAAATCTGAGCTGAGTATTTAAGGGCAAAGAGGACCTAGCCAGGCTGGGGGTGGGGGAAAATGTTCAAGCAATTAGAGCAGCTTTTTGGAAAGGCAGGGGGAGTCGATAGAGCTTGAATAGTTGGGGGGCCACAGGGTATACTTTATGGTGGAGGAGGTTTGGGGCAGGGGCCTAGGAGAATGGAACTAGAAGCGCTGAAAGGTTTTCAGAAAGGGAGCTGCAGAATCATATTTGTCTCTATTCCGGCTGCCTCGTGTAGTCTGGTTGGACAGGAAATGGTTGTAGGGGTTTTGGTAAATAATGAAAGCTAAGCTACAGCCCTGAGTGAGGTGGATTCATGGGGTGTTTCAAGGTGGATGACTGGATCTGGGGACCTGTTGCAGGTGAGGGGCTGGTGTGGGGAAGGCATCAGGGCCAGTGCCCAGGTTTCTCCTTGGCTGACTGGGGAAGTGTAGTGTTTCCCAGAGACTGGGAGCCCCAGGGGCGGAGCAGGCCCCTGTAGACAGATGGTGCATGGGATTTGCTCTCTGAGGTGCTTGAGCTGGGTCTCTGGGGAACAGGAGAAAACAATGCCCAAGCAAACCAGCAGAAAGGCAATGACAATATGGATGGAGACCTGAACCCGAGAGCAAACAAGCCAACCCACAAACTCTTAATCTCCCTCTTACCAACAGTCTGAATGTTCAGTATCTTCCTTTAAACTTAAGGGGAGAGAGATGTTGCAATATTCTTACAAGCCAGGGATGGCAAATAGAAATTAGTTGGATAGCACTTGTTATTAGCGTTTTAATATGTCTTAAATGGCACTGACATTTTATGTCTTTTTTTACTCTATTTTAGGAAAAATTTTAGTATATGTGCTGCCGAAGTGAGCACTATTTTAGGAAAAATTGAACATATATATTCATGAGACCTTTCATGGGTTTACTACTGATGTTTTCCCCTTCTTCCCCCCAAGTCTCTGTAAGATCTGAATTTCCCCAAATCCAAAGTCTCCTACTACCCTGGCAGTTTTCCAAAGCCCATTCTTTGAGGTGGGGAAGGCATTGCTTTACTTATGCACACCTTGTTCTGTGGATAAAGAACACTCAGAGAGGTAACGTGATTTTCCCATGAGAGGAAAGTCATGGAGCTGGTGTTGTAAGATAGACTCATCAGAGTCTACAGGCCCAGATTACCACCTGCTCTCACCACCTCCCTGAGAAGTGAGTTGGGTTCATGAGGGGTCACAGGCTTGGGGAGAAGGGCTGTCATTCCTTGACTGTCTCCAAGGAGAGACTCTGGTTCTTGAAAATGAATGAGCGCTGATTGGGTCATAAGGCAGATAAGAGAAGTAGCACCGCTCTAGAGTCAAGGAAGTGGTCTGAGATGGAGAGACACAGACACCACCTGCGAAGCCTTGACACGCTTGCACATGGCTGGAGAAGTTTACGTTAACCTTTTTGAGCAAGAGGACTGCTGAGGAGTAGAAGCACCAGATTGGAAAGGACCCAGCTGTGCCCAGATCAGTGTGAGAAGTTGTGCCTAGATCAGTGAGAGCACAGCCCTCCTACTTTACGGGTGGACTTCCCCAGTGGAACAGCTCCTAGGAGTGCCAGGCCACACAACTCATTTTTAGTCATCATTTCACCAAGTAAGTGTTCAGCACCTACGTAAGGGGGGACTGCTGGTTGTGGAGCCAACATCTAGCCTCCATTTCCTCCTTCCTAATGGAACCCAGATTTCCCACAACCCATTCCTATACCAGATGGGAATCACGATTAGCCTAAAACAATCAGATGATAGTGATCACCTGGCAGAGATCCAGGGCTATATGTGTGGGCCAACCTAAGTTGAACCAATCAGGTTACAAGGAAGGTTTTACAGACTACAGTGGGGCCTTGACTTACGAGTTGAATTCCTTCCGAGACCGAGTTAAGGAACTCGTTAACTCAAATTACTCTATCAACTCAATGCAAAAAATCGGCCGAGAGACAGCTGGTATCTCAAAAAACTCATTAGTCGGGACACTCGTAAGTCAAGGCCCCACTGTATGTCTAGGAGAGAAGTTCTGCTTCTCTTCTAGATGTGAACAATAAAGCCTGCAGCGCCAAGGCACTAGAACACGTAGAGCATGTAGCCAGTGCCTCTCCCATAGCCTGTGCTCAACCGATAGTAACTGGTCTCATCATCGTTGCAGTTTTTTTTTTAATTCTTTAAGTTATCGTTGCAGTTTGTTTCTTCAATAACTTGGGAGCCTGGTTTAAAGGTTCTCAAAGTGTGATGCAGAAGCCAATTAGGATCTTCCAGCATCTTCGCTAATCATAAGCAAGAGTCCTGTAGTACTTATGTTTAAACCAGGGCAGTGACTATATTTCTGTTTCTGGCCAGACTTAAATTAATAGATTAGATCATGGAAACCAGGCCTCTACTCGTGTTGTTTCCACCAAAGCATGGCCATCCATGGTGTGGGGAAGCCTCTTCCCTGGCAGTCACTTAGGACTTTACTAGTAAAAGTGCCCCCTGAACCCCTGCAGAGAAGCTTTTTGCAGAGCAATAGTTACGTTTCTGGAAGACTGGCAGATAACTGTACTGGCAAAATTAAGACTCAGCTACCAGTGATACCTGCTCACCTGATACTGAAGGCTTTGAAGATGTGAGCACCAGCTTGACCCCGCTGAGCTAGAGATGAAATCATGAGTTCCCCTTGGGCCACGCCTCATTTCAGAAATTGACAGGGGTGTGCTCCTGCCTCACCTCCCAGTCAGCCCTCCTCTGGGCCAGGTGTGCTCATAGGTGTAGCATATCACGGGAAGCCCTGTCCTCAAGAAGCGTGCATTCTACACTGCAGCCCCCATCTGGTCCAGATTCTGCCTTATCTCAGTGCATTTTCACAGTAGATACTACTGTTCTCCGTTTAATGAAGAAACTGAGGCAGAGAAAGAGTAAGTAGCCTGTCCAAGGGTTTGAAGTGAACAGAAGAAGACTGGTCATTCAAACCGAGTTCTCTCTGAGCCCAAAGCCCATACTGGGAGCTGAATATCTTCTGTGGCTACACATTTTGTCTAGAGAAACCAAGCCCTTTACATTTTTGTAGGCCCAGCAAGAGAAAAATCAGTAAGTGTAGATTCAGTGGCCACAAATCAAGTGCCTACCACGGGCCAGGCATGTCGAATTCTCTCTAATCTATTTTTAACTGAAGACCCCATTGTCCCTTCTCTGCAGATAGGGAAACAAAGGTTCCAGGTCCTTACAGAGTTAACTGCAGCGAGAGCATCATAATGGACCAGATCAGTTGGGCACAGACCATGGGAGAGGCACTATGCTGACTGCTTTATATGTTTAGTCTTTGTAATGTGCAGGACTAGGTAACTTTTATCCTCAGTTACACAGATGAGGAAAGTGAGGTGCAGGGAGGTTACGTTACTCGCCCAAAGCCACACAGTGAGTGGAGGAGTCAGGATTTAAACCGAGGCAGCCTGGGTGCAGCCTCTGCCCTTCACCAGCTGTGCTATACCCACACGCCATCTACACTCACGAAAGGGAATGAAAGCTGTCATGCTATTCCTGTTCCTTGACCTTCCTCCTGCCCCTCAAACAGTCTGGCATCCGGGTTGACATCAGAAAGCCCATTGGGGTAGTCTCTTCCCTGACCCAAATCTGAGAAGGCAGTGGGTGACTGTAGACCAGACCACGTGATTTCCATAAGGTTTTCCTCTCTTTGCCCTTGGATGCCCCCTCCTCCTTTTTTTGGTCTCGATGACTGTTCCCTTAAGCAGCATCTATCTCTCCTTCCAAAATGCCCAGCAGCCTTCAGGCTGGTGGCCCATCAAGGACAGAAGGACACACAGAGGCAGGCTTCCCACTTGATGGGAAGTGTGGATGGGCGGGGCCTGGAGCTGCAGTCTGCCAATCAGCCTCCGGAGCAGGCTCTTTCAGCCTCAGGCAAAGGTCAGGATTGCAGCCCCACGATTTCACTCTTAAGTGGATTTCGGAGGCACTGGCTGTCCTGCTCCTCTCTACACAGTGCGGTTAAGCTGCTGCCGCTTAGCCAGAGGCTGTGTTCCCGCCACATTGTGAGGTGGCTTCTGGAAATCATGCATGCAGTTAGCTAAACGGAACCACGCTGCTTTATTAATGGGAGCAAGCTCAAGAGAGAAACTGAATAAAAACAAGGCAAGTTTGCTTTCCACCCCTAATTCAAAAAGCCAGATAATTAAGTAGGCGGAGAAAGGAAGTGTCCCTTCTGATTCCAAGAGCTGTCTCTCTCTTTCCAGATTTTCCTTTATTAGGTGGTGGTGGAGTGTGCGTGTGGGAGGGGGAGTGTTGTGAGGGAAGTCCTAACAAAAGATTATTGCCCCGAACCCTTTGAATGAGCGATCTGTGTCACATGGAGACCATAATAACAACTAATTGTTTTCAGTTGTGCGCAGCTTCTCCAAACCCTCCACTCAGTTCCCTTCTGCAGGGCCCTCAGCAACTCCAGATCTCACCCCCTGCGGACTCACCCCCACCTGTCACTTCGGATTTCACCTCAAGGGGAGGGCTCATCGGCATGAGCTCCATCCACCCCAGTCATCTTCCACCTGCAAATGCGCCTGGAGAGCACTCCCCTCGCCTCCTCCCCTGTGGGTGGGGGTGGGGGTGGGGGGTGGAGAGGGACCTCTTCACCTGCACAGCCATTGCTCTGGACCACTGTGACTTTGCCTGTCAGTTGCCCTGGCGCTGCCATGCTCCTTCCCTCCAGTGTAACAAACGTGTCCCCATCACTGGCATTCTGCCGAAGTCTTCCCTCCACCTGCCTCTCAGGCAACCATCCCCCACCCTTGCCTGCTTCTTTCCACATCTTGACAGTCATCTCACCCCACTTGTCACAGCCACATGTCTCCACTGCCATCAGGGCCAATTCTGGCTTCTGCTCCCCTTCCCCTCCTTCCACTCTGCAGCTGGTCACCACTGACGTCCAATCTTAAGACCTAGTGGCCCTCCCCATCCCTTTCTTATTCACGGGGCAAGAGAGGAGGAGGGTGGCCAAGAGAGGAGGGTGGTGGTGAGGGTGTTCAGTTCTCTGACATTTCTTCAGAGAGAGAGAGCCTAGAGTTTCAAAGACATTTTTCATCTACCAAACTGCATATTTTTACTTAGATATTTAAAAAAGCAATCTCAAGTTCCGAAAGAAAATGTGGCATCGATGCCAAAGCAGATCACTAACACTCGGTATCAACAGGAATATATTTGAATTTAAAAGGCTAGCTGCATCTGACAGCAGTCTCAGTTGGAGCAGGAGCGGGAGCGGGAGCGGGGAGAGGAGTCCTCAGTGAACCTTTATGAAGACAGGGCACAGGTGATAAGTGGGGTGACTGTTCCCATCATGTGTCATGTAGGCAGTCAGGGAAGGCTTCACATCAAAACTTGTATTTGGTTCCTGGCCAGTGGCTCAGTGGTTAGAGCGTCAACCTGTGGACTGAAGGGTCATGGGTTCGATTCCCAGTCAAGAGCACATACTTGGGTGGCAGGCTCCCCAGCCCTGGTGGGACCTCGTAGGGGAGGCAACCAATCAATGTGTCTCCTGTTGATGTCTCTCTCTCCCCCTCCTCCCTCCCTTCCACTCTCTAGAAATCAATGGGAAAAAAAATATCCTCAGGTGAGGATTTAAAAAAAGTTATACTGAGGCTGAGTCTTAAAGGGCAGATAACTTCCGGTGAAGAAAAGGAGTTTCACACCGAGGCAGAGGGAACGGCATTTGCAGGGCAGGGCATTTGGAAAAGAACAGACATTTTCAGAAGATGAGCATGATACTTTGAAGCGTCTTATGGTCTCTTCGGATCCAGTGCTGTCCCCATCACTCCCCTGGCCCTGAAATACAGATAGCTGCAAGGAAAGGAGTGTATCTTAGCGTAATTTTCGTTAAGCTAAGGGCTCACCCTGTGTATGAGGAACCGATTTCTCACATGCCTCCCGAAATCAAATGTGTGCTTTTCCACGGACAGAGGAAAGGCATTCACAGTCAAGGTCATCTTCCCCCAGGGTTGTCAGCATCACTTTGAGGTGGGGGCAAAGCCTCACTACAGGAAGCTAAGAGCCCAGCAAGCTCCAGGGTCTTCATGGGAGTCATTTCTCCCACGGTGCATCTCTGCCCTCACTAGCTACGGGAAGACAGGTGTCGAGTCTCATTCGTTACACAGTGGAGAGCAGCAAATAGTTGCTCAAAAATGCTGGTTAAGTACTCAGGTAATGGGACCAGCATCCTGTGCTTTCTAAAGAACGGGGGGTTTCTAGGGTTTCTATCCCCCCTCCTGTTTCCACAGTGTAAGTTCCTGATCAGGGTGGAGCTTGTCAGTTCATGTTCTTCCTGGGCACTTAGGTAGAGAAGACCACACTTTCATGGGTAGGTGGGCTGTGGGACCAGGTCTAGCCCATGAAGCAAGACACGAAGTGATGGGTGCTGCTCCCTGGGTGAGGTATTTGAATGGGTAGACCACCTGCAAGCTCTCAGGAATGACCCTGGGATTCACTAGTTGAGATGGTAGCATCTTGGGATATAGATGGAGGAGCTTGGATCCCTGAATTGCCAGATGAAAGGGAGCCCCCCCACTGACCCTCACTGGGAATATGTAAGAATTAAATGAACCTTATTATGCTAAGGTTTTGCTTTGTTGCAGCCCTACCATGACTAATATGTACATCCCACTTCCTCTCCGTAAGACAGAGAGGGAGAATGGATTACACATGAACTCAATGAAAACATTGCTAACTATTTGATGGAGGTAATGAGAATAGGTATGCTTTACAACAGACAAGTCCATTGTCACCTTCACTTCTTTAGAGAAATATACAGAAGAAACTTCTCCACCTGCAGTTCCAGAAAAGGTGGAGTATCCCTTGACCATTTGATAAGTTACTAAGATTGATTCTTGGTTGATCACTTTTTGCCTTGCTAACCAGGAAGCTCAGAGCCAAATATAACCTCATGGAATGCGTTTTGCCAGTTCCCTATTATCAATCACTTAGCTACTCAGTCCTCATTTCCCTGGGGTCCTGATATTATCTGTTCTCTCTTGTTGTGCTTTATATATGCTAATAAGTAAAACTTTCTTTTGTGAAGGGGAAAAAAGGAGATGAGGAAGGATGAGAACCAAACTTTTGGATGAACTCAGAACAAATGATCCACGAGCCATTCTCTCCTAACACTGAAGGCCGACAGGGTAAGTCAGCTTGAGTCGAACAATCGGTGTTGTTGATGTTGACTTACTCTTCTTCTAGGTTTCATGACTATTAATTTTTCCTTTGCTTTATAACAGCGTAGCTCACAAAGTTAACGATGATAATTGCTGGTGCGGGATGCACAGGAAGATAGTTTGTGGCAGTGGGTGTAACTTGCAGTTAGTTTAAAATAGCTGTGCTCATGGATTCAGGGTCCCCCGATGACATTAATCACGGGCACTTCCTCCTTCTGAACTGTCATACACACTGATTCACAATTTTGATGGAAAGCATTCCCTCCATAAAATTCCCCAGTTGATGATACATTACCTGATGCAAAAATAGGAACATTTTAAAATCCCAGCTTACACCTCACCTTAGTTTTACCTTTGCTTTCCAGACCTGTGTAGATTCAGGGGCAATGCAACATCCTTTCTACATTTATCTGCCATCATATCTATCAATGATCTCCAACAGATGCACATAGACACATGTGAAAAAAATTCTTTATTAATTTCTCACATTTTATTACAAAATGTATGTTGCAAACAACTTGAATAACCTACTGTGTGTTTTTTGTTGTTTTTTTAAACCCTTGGCTTCAAGAACTCAGGATCTCCCTATCTTTCATCAAGTATTGGGAAACGCTGATTATTGGAGTCAATAGGTTCTCATTTTGCTATTTACTTTCTTCTCTCAAGCTCTGAAAAAAATGTCCTCTGTATAAATTAAACAAAAAAATGTTGTAAATTCTATGTCATTACAGTCAACAGAATTATAATAATGCATCCAAAATGTGCGGCCACAAAATATCAGGTATATGTTTGAAAAAAAGAAAAAAAATGACATTCTAGCCTTGTTACAAGGATAATGGTCCCATATTTTTATTAACAGGTTAGCAAAACAAAATCCAATGGATTACAATATTTACATGTTATTTGAAAAATAAAGTAGTGATAAAAGCATGTCACAATTATTTTCTTTCTTTTTTTTTCCTTTTTCTCTCTTTTCCTTTTTTTTCTTTTTTGTTTGTTTTTTGGTAACCATTACAAACACCCAATCCAGGTATGGAACTGTTTAATACATTTGAAATGAGGCCAATTAAAAACAAATATGGACACGAAATGAAATCTCTGTTTAGATAGTTCACACTTTCCCCATTTTCTGGTTTCCACATGATGGCCCTCATCCCTAAAAAAAAATATTAAGATAAATGCCCTACAAAAAAAAAGTCTTAACAGCAAGAAAATAAAGGAAGAACATGCTTTTCAAGTAAGCACTTATTCCACAAATGCAGTATCTTTCCATGGATTTTATTTGAAGCTATGTGGGACACTGTCATCTCTGCAATCCCCTTCCCTCTCTTCCCTCCCCCTCCCTCAACCCTTCCAAGTAAAAAAAAACAAAACAAAAACAAAAAACATGAAAACCAAAGGACTCACACACACACACACACACACACACACACACACACACACACACACACGAGAACACACACATCCAAGCACGCAAGCTCATAGGCTTCTAAAACCTAGGCTTCAAGGAAAGTTCTTCTCTACTCTTTGTAACAAAAACTCTCTGTTCACAATCAGAACATATTATAAATGTAGACTTAGATTTAGTCTAAGCCGCTCCCTCCTGAAAAAGCTAAGATGGGGAAACGGAGCAGCTGGCAGCTAGATTTAAACAAACAACAAAAAAGTAGTTCTCCAGGCTCCTTGTAGGATGGAAGTATTTCTTGTCCATTCTCACCAAAGGGATGGGATTCCCTTCCCCCCCAAGTTCAATGAGAAACCGCCCCCCCAAAAAACACACACATTGCAAACAAAAGCAAAACACAGATTGGAAATCACACACAAAAGCCAGCCCATCCTAACAGAACGTATGTATTTGTGTGAGACGGATAGTGTGATAATTTGACAAGCAACAAAAGGGTGAAGAGGACTTCCTCGTCTGGCCCACAAGCTGCATAGCTGTGCCAAAAAGTTTGGTTCTTTAGTTAAATTAAAAAAAAAAAGTTAACTTCTTTGTTATTTCCATGTTTAAAATAAAAACATTCCTATTCACAAAAAAACCCTAAATCTCCCTTGCCCCAAATTAAAACAATATCAACACACACACACACACACAAAGAAAAACAATATATGAAAAACTGAATTGTGCTGTGTTTGTAACACTCAAGCTGATAGAAAATGAACATGTGGCAAACGGAACTCCACAGTCACCGTAAAATTAGCTTGTATGAGTCTACCAAAGTCTAAATCATAGTTGAACACTAATAAACAGCTTACCTGGAATAAAGGATGACAATTCACAAACAGTTATCTAGTAATTAAAGTCTGTTTCTTTTTTTTGTTTTGTTTTTTACTAAAATAATTAAAAAAATCACAGTATTTTAAGAAATAAAACCCACGTGGGGATTTTAAGCACAATTTGTGTTCCTTTCTTTAAAACTCTTTTTTTTTTCTCCATTCACCATCTTGCCCAGCAGTTCTCTCTACATTTAACCACGACGACGACAGGTAGTACTGACAAATGCAGAGAATTCCCTTGGTTAAGTTTGAGGTACTAGGAAACAGGTGACTGTTTTATGCAAAGCAGTTTTTTTGTTTTCTGTTCTGTTTTTTTTTGTTTTTTTTTTCCCAAAGCGGCTGCAGTTAGGTCTTGAAAAAAGCTTAAGGTATGAAAACTAGAAAAACGCACGGAAAGTTGTGCGTCAGAAAATGTTGTTCCCCTAAGAAGTCTTCTACTGTCATGGAGTTTGTTTCCACACATTGTCCAAGACCACCACAGGCCACGCTGTGCCCGGGAGGCGCTGCGCATCCCGCCACGAGCGAAACTTCCACGCTGAAGATCCGGGAGGGAAGGTGTAGTGATGGAAAAGGAGCCACATATTCCAACCATTTAAATAACTTTAATTCACATACTCACTCACACAGGTACCAGTGCTTTGAAAATAGATTGTTCAGTCCGAAAAAGCAGCTTTGTTCTGTCTTCTCTTTTCTGTCCCCCGCGTCTCAGCCCGAGCTGGCCCTCCCACTTTGCGTCACGGTTCAAGTAAGGTTGTGATCCAGAATTCCACCCCACGCTTATTCCTTTTCGGCCTCTGCATTCTCCAGGAGAGATCTGTCGGCGGCGACGACGCAGATGGCTACTGTCTCGTTCTTTAGGGAAAAGTCTATCCCGAGTGCCTCGTCATCTTCCTTCTCCTCTATCGAGGGCATCTTAATACTGTCCTGCACGCTCTCTTGTAGGTGGATTTCTTCTCTGCTCACCTGCTGGGTGTCATTCAACGCCCTGGGAGAACATGGAAGGCAGAGACAGGTGAGTGTTTACCGTTTCCTAGTTAAATGAAAAAAGACTCACATCCTTAACAAAAGGCCTTGGGGTTTCCTTGGAACAAATGCCGCGAAAGGATGACTAAATTGCGAGCGACTTATCCTTCCTACCTGTTGTGCTTAGGTCAAGTATTGCTGGTACTTAAACCTACAAAAAGGCCCATTATCATGCTATGGTTCGATTACATCATGCTTTGTTCCCAGATGAATGTAATGGCTTTATGTTTCCCGCCTCTACTGGGAACAGAGAGAAGCTGTAAGTGGTCAGAGCAAGTATTGTCTTATGCTGACACTCCTCAGCGGAACCCGGAAGCTAGGAGATTGGCTGTGTTTATTAAGACTGAAAGAGCAGCCCCGGTGTTAAAGAGTTAATGGACAGGTCCAGAAACAAATCAGAGAGATAAACAAAAAGCAAAAACCCAAAGACCGAACCCATGTCTTGGGAAGCTGAGTTACAGTCTCTGAAGTTTAGGTGCTTCAGGTCTCAGGGGTACTTTCTGCTAAAAGCACCAACTCGTAGGCCCTGTATCTGGTGGACTAAGAGGATAATTTTGTATTCAAGGATCTTACAGATGTTTTACAGGTGTGCTCCCACCTACCTGGGAGGCAGGCAGAGCACTGAAGGCACCAAGAGGTGCGTGGGAATGTTCCAGGCCACTCAGGGAATGAGTCATCAGAGGCAGGAACAGAAGCCAGATCTTTTGACCCCGGTCCACGCTCTATCAGAGAACGCCACGCTAATGAGAGCTGAAGGGACACTGGCTGGAGAAAGCGCGACACTTGTACGCGAGGGCTTGAGTGGGATTTGTCATTTGTAGCGAAGGTGATTTTTCATTTGACTTGTGTCTGGGTGACCATTTACAACACCAACCGAAAAGGAGACACTAGTTCCTGACATCTGTCTCTCCTCCCAGGCCCGGATATGTGACACAGAGGGGTCCGGGTGTCGGCAGGGGAACAATACCACCACCAGGAAGAACCTGACCGCCCTACCACGTCCCTCTGGGCCAAGGCGTCTGGGGATGGCTCAACTTACATGCCGTGTCTCAGCACGTGCCGCTCCCACTCGGAGCCCTGGGAAAACGCCCGCCCGCAAAATTCACACGGAAAGCGCTTCTGAGCGTTCATGGCAGCCCCGTGGTCAGCAAACCTCATCAGATCTGTAAGGAGAAAGCGGAGCAAGCGTTACCCGAGTGCTGCGGGAGGCGGCGGAAGAGGTAAGCCAGCATTTAGGAGACCTCCGTCCCTCCCTCGTCACACCATTTGTGAGAGCGAGTTCCAGATCCCCTGTCCTTCCTCCCACCGGCTTTTCACCCGAGGGCACTTCTGGAACGGCTCTCAAGAACTGTACCTGGCTCCCAGGACCCAGCGTGTGCCCATCCCCACCTCTCCAGCTGCTTCTGTCACAAACAACCTGGGTCATTCCCACGGCGCCTGAGCAGGTTGTCTATTAAATCTCCCCCGCCCGTGATGGTCTAACAGTGCCTCACCGTTTAGCACTATTCATTTTCTACTTGACATGAGTTTGCTCACTAAAAAGAATACAGGTTCCCGAAAGCATGGACCAGGTTACACGCAGACCCGGGGGTTTCAATGCCTTCCAGTGGGAACGCCGTCCTGACTCCCGACGGCGGCCACCTGTCACGGACGTCACCATCCACACCTCACGGGGCTCCGAGCACCGAAGGCCTGAAGGTGTGTGCTGGACCACGGGAGGCCGGCATGTGAAAGCAGGCGTGACCTCGGCTAACGAGGGAGCCTGGCCAGCTGCCCGGCCCTTACTCCTCAAGCGGTGAAATACGGAAGGCGGGGACATGCAGACATTTGGACAGGTCTGTTGTAGACATCAAACGTGGACTGTCATTGTTTTTTTCTCCTCTCTGGCGCTGGGCACATGGTAGGGTCTGATAAGCGTGGGTTGGGCGGCTAATTGTTTACAGGCCACTCCTCCTGGCAACCTCCACGACAGGAACTTCTGTGACCTTTGTGGGATCAGAGTCCCAGCCCATGAGTCCTTCATGACAGCACAGCGGGCCAAATTCTCCCGGGGGCTAGCACCAACCATCTCCCCAGATCTGTGCCTGTCCGTACAAGACATTACAGCAGTGGTTCTCAACCATCCTAATGCGACCCTCTAATACAGTCCCTCATGGTGTGGTGACCCCCAACCATAAAATTATTTTCGTTGCTACTTCATAACTGTAATTTTGCTACTGTTATGAATCATAAGGTAAATATCTGATATGCAGGATGTATTTTCATTGTTACAAATTGAACATAATTTAAAGCATAGTAATTAATCACAAAAACCATATGTAATTATATATGTGTTTTCCGATGGTCTTAGGCGACCCCTGTGAAAGGGTCATTCGACCCCCAAAGGGGTCACGACCCACAGGTTGAGAACCGCTGCGTTACAGGGAGACGTCTCCTGGTTGAAAGCTCCCAGCTCATCAAACCGTAGGATGACGCTCACAGGGTAGGTATCTCCGTGCTGCCTTAATCCTCAGCACACAAGGCTAGTGAATAGGGCCAGTTTGAACAAAAGATGAAACATTTTTCTCACAAATTAAGAAGATCACCACACCAGCCATTAAAAATAATTGCACAGACTATCTCCCTTGATTCTTTTCGCTGGAAATGAGACAGCACCATCTGCTCGGCGCATTAATTTCTTAGCAGGGATTATCTTGGGCAAGAAATCAACAGAATGCCTTCCTGACTCCTCCCAACTGCATAATGAGAGGGGGTGGGGCGGAGCCTGCCTGGGTTAATTTTGGTTTCTTCCTGCCTGGTTTCTTCTCTTTCAATTTCCCTCCGAGCTTTCTAGGCGGCACCTGCAGGGTGGCCAGCCAGTCCTCTCTCCAGTTTTGGTGTTGGAGAAGGACGCCGGGAATGGGGTACCTACAAGGACGAGGATCCCCCCCCCCTGAACAAGGGCCTGATGCAAGTCCGCCCTGCCAACGAGGGGCAAGCTCCTGGCTCACGTGCCCTTTACCCCGAGGAACATGAAACCACTCATCTATTCTCTCCAAGGCTCCTCTGGCTCGGCCTCCGAGGAGGCCAATCATTACCTGTCACACGGCAAACAGCTCTCCACCCGCTGGAGCTGCGGCGCGAGAGCCACCACCCACTCTCCGCTCCTGGGAGACAGGCCGCTGGCAAACACCCCCGGGCTATTGTGTGTCCTTCCTTCTCGCTGGCAGGAGCCCACCTCCACGGTGGGAAATCGATTAGAAGGAGACGAGACAAACTCGGGAGGGACAGGAAGGTTTAGGCTGATGATTTCCACGAACAGTACTGGAAGTCGCTCCTGTAAATCTGCCACCCAGGGGGAGAGACAGACAAGCTTCACCCCGAGACTTTCCCCATGTGGTTAAGGCTCAGGAATGGGAAGCTGCCCTCCAGTGAGACGCGATCGGACACGACCAAGCTCTTTCCAGTCCAACCGAGCGGGTCTGAAGCTCCCGTGAGGGGGCGGCCACGCAGTGCGAGCGGGAAACCTGCTTGGTGCCCACACATCCAACTGCCCCCCTTCCCCTTCTACTCGTCTGTGCTTTCACTTTGGAGGAGTCACCGGGAGGCCTCACAGGGGCTCTTGCCTCTGTCATGCTTATCACCTCTAAATTCACGTGTGCTCGCTTTAAAGACTCAGAAGTTGTAGGACCTGGGGGAGGGAGGGCGGGGTCCAGGACATGAGGAGGCACAGGAGCCCCTCTGTGAGAGGAGCCCTTTCCAGGGAACTCGGGTGGCAGTGCACTGATCCCAAGGAATCCGTCACCAAGAACATATACATGGAATGTTGAGCTTCTCAGATCACAGCCATTGTCCAAGCAAGAGGCGGAGGAGTCTGGCCCCTACTAACAGACGCTGTACCGTCACAAGGGCAATCAACCTACCCGGTGAGGATGCTTCCTCTGCCATTTATTCTTCAGGTCACCATGGGCATGCTGGCACACCCTGGCTCACAGTCCCTGCTGCCGTTCTAGCCACAGGGGACTAAGGTGGGCTCCCACTTTGCTAACCTGTGGTCTCCTGCCACAGCGGCATGGTGGGGGTGGGAGCGGGAGCAGGTCAGGAAAAAAACCGGGAGAACCTCGGAGGGAAATCGTCACCAAATACTCTTCCTCAGGCTTGCAGATTGACCAAGGAGGAAAAAACAAAGCTATTTTTGTAAAAGTGTACCTTTAGAGTAAGACCTTAATGGCCACAGAATTGACAGAATTCAGGGTCAAGTTCCCTTCAGTAAACAGGCCACTGTCCACAGGGTTGGGGAACAGGAGGTCGTGTAAAAGGGATCTTCTTGCCTTTGGAGCCAAAAGACGAAATTCGACCTCTAGTGTTGTGTTTTTTAAACTTTGCATGAACTCTTGCATTTCCTAGGCCTTTATTTCCCTGTTTGTAAAATGACAATAATACACCTACATGAGGGTTATCACTTATTAGGGGGTTACTACGTTTCACGGACTGGTTTGTGTGTGATCTCACTGTGTCTTGGTGTTATCTCACGGAAGCTTTACACAACCCTAGGAGGTAGGTGATATTATTATTACTGATGAAGAATGCACAGGAGCTCCCCAGTCATACAGCTACCAGCGGAACTAAAGCCAGACCCAGGCAGGCCAACCGCAGACCCCTCTCCCAGGCATCTAGAAGCCACCCGCACTGGGCCTGGCACACGATGATGCTCTGCAGTGGCAACTAGCACCACCCCTCTCGGCCCCGCCCCCTCAGCCCCGCCCCCTCAGCACCGCGGTGACATCTGTGGTCTAGCTCTCAGGCTTGGTACCCGTGTGACTCTGAGCAGTCTGCAGGAACTAAAGTAACAGATTTCAACCTATCTGCTCACAGGCACTGTCTTGGGATTTCCACACTATTCTGTGTTGATCGATGTCGAGAACAACTCTAAATCACATACATGTCTGTCTGTAATTACATATACTTTCAACAAGCTTCATTTTGAAGATAATTATAGACTAAGAAGAAGTTGGAAAAATAGTACAAAAATTCCATGAGACCTTCCCCCTGTAAACACATGACTAAATGAAAACTACTGGTTTTGTCAAAACCAACGGCAAGGAGGTTAAGGGGAGGCCATGCTGAGGACTGAGAGAGAGGGGGGCCCAGGATTCGTCTCGAAGCCTCCCCCACTCACAGCCTCGGCAGATGAGCCCGCAGCAGCAATGGCACATCAGCGTCCCATTGGGAGTTCACTGATGTTCCCTGAGAGCTCTGGTGTCATCCGTCTTGCCATTGGCCGGTCCTTATACTAAGACCCCAAGACACCCCTTCTCCTTGTTAAAAACAAATCACCACTCTACATTGTTAATAAACACATCAACCGCAGCGAGAGAGAAAATGCCTGTTTCCCGTGGAGTTTCTACAGCTGGGGACAGTTTACAGACACGGCCCCTGACAGGGTTCTCCAGTCGGTCTGTTCTGCTCCTGAACTAAGGCATCGTTCCTTCTGCTATTCCCACAGCACCCCCTGCCTCCCCGTCTCCCCACGGACGCGCTGGCTGCCACCGGGCCCGCAGGGCGGGCGGGACTCACCTCTGTCCTCGGCCTTGCCCATGTCCTCCTCCTTGTCCTCGTCCTCGCTGCTGGAGCTCTCCAGCTTGCCCTTCATCTGCTCCAGCTGGTCCAGGTTGACCCGTCCGACCAGCTCGAAGTTCCGGCTCACCTGAAAGAGGCCAAGCGCACGATGGGAGAGGCCGCGGGCGGGCGGGGGCCATCTCTCCAGCACCCTTGCCCCGCCTGTCTTTGGAACCAGGGCCAAACGACACCAGTGTTCGGTCCCACATCCCATGTGTTCAATGGGACTGTCGGCATCGGCCCCCCTTACTGAACTTGGTAAGAGAAGTGAGCTACCGTCGGCCAGAAAGCACAAGTACCATGAAGCTTGGCGAGTGGAGGCGGTGGCCAGCCAACAGTTTTTTCTTTGTCAATCCTCACCCGAGGACATTTTTCCCAGTGATTTTCAGACAGAGTGGAAGGGAGGGAAGAGGCGGGGGAACGGGGGAGAGGAACATCGAAGGGAGAGAGAGACACATATTGATTAGTTGCCTCCCGCCCTGCCAGGGATCAAATCCACGACCCTTCTGTCCTCCGGCTGGCGCTCTAACCACTGAGCCCCCGGCCAGGGCTGGGAAACCCTTTTTAAGTTGAATTCAAAGCAGTGACTTTTGTAAACCACCCAGTTCTCCTGGAGGCGAAGAGGCTCTAAGTATCCCGAGAACCGGCGGTGACAGTCACAGCCTCTTCCCCACGGTCCTGCCACCTGCAGGGCTGCAGGCTGTCCCAGTGCAGGCCCGGCGACAGTGACTCGATTCCTAACTCACACGCTGACCAGGAGCCACAGGTTAGCACAGGACTCAGGTCAACACACAGCCATGGGCTACCCCTGTGGCAGGCGCTGGGCTCCCCCGTTGGAGGGAGGGACGGGGCGGGGCCCAGAGAGAAGGAGAGCCAGTCTGGCCCCCAGAGGCTCACAGTGTGCCAGGTATGGGGAGGGCAGACTGGCATCATTCACTAGATTCCAAGGCAGACGCCCACAGCGGCTACACAGAGAGGGTAAGGAGGACGAGGAGAGGGAGGATTTACAAGACAATCCCGAATGTGTCCCCTGGACCAGACTGGAGCGCAGATCCCCGAGCACCAGATGCCGGGCAGATGGGAACATCACCGTCAACTGTGACAAACGCGAGGGAGACTCGCAGCATCAGAGCCAACGCGCAGTCCTCCCACAGGCTCGACATCGTCCCGACCACGTTCTGTAGGAGGGAGCATTTCAGAGGAGGAAGAGCCCTCGGGATACAAGCTCTTTTGAAACCAGAGGAACAATACATGGACCTAACACAAGAGGAACCCGGGAAGGCAGTCACTTTGAAAACAAGGAGACACGAGGGCGGAAGAGCGGTCTGCGTCCGTCTCAATGCTCAACACTCGAGGACGGCAAGTTGTTCTTCTCACTAAAAAAGTTGTTAAAATTAACAGACTAAAGTGAGGAGGAGGAGGAGGAGGAGGAGGAGGAGGAGGAGGAAGCTGGACTCAGAATCTTGATGTCTCCTGCCACCCGTCTAATAAGAGTTCACAGCAACAGTCTCAAAGGCACTTTTGCTTGTGGCACCTTCCTAACCAGGGGTTTATCCACCAGGGCTCACGCCCACAGGCCTATGTGAAGTTTCACGAATTCATTTTTACAACATGAAGGGAGAGGGGGTAGGGCACAGGAGCAAGAGCTCTGAAGTCAGTCAGACCTAAATTCAAGTCCAGGGTTTGCCGTCACTCCGACTCTGGGCAAGTTATTCAACATACATGTCCTCCTTTATAAAAGGGGTGTCGGCACACTACCCGAAGCACACCGTTCCCCCAAATGTCGCTTCCTGCCCCTTGCAGGGAATGTGGTCTTTTCCAATTTTGGCTTTTGGAAAAGGCGTATGATAAGCATTGTAAATGCATATTCATGAAGTTATGTTTAGCCACAAAGTCTGTATTTTAACCCAATAGCATTTATGACAAATATCTGAATAGAAGTTTGCTAGGTTGCCAGTTTTTAAGGAAAAGGAGGCAAGGTTCCAATCTGCCTAATTTTGAACTATGTGTAAAGAAACATCTTTTAAATGACTAGTACTTAAAAGGCAGCCTTTTCTGGCCACCTTCAGCCAGGCCACCTGTGTGTGTAAGGGACATGAGGGGTGGCAAGATGCCAAGAAACAAAAATAGTGAAACCGAGACTGGCCAAAAGGAAATCCGTATTGTTTAATCCAGGAAGTCTTCATTGATTCCTTCATTCACTGGACAAGGACTTCCTGAGGGCCTACTGTGTGTCAGGCCTTGCACCAGGTACCAGAGCCCTGCTTCCCAAGGGCTCCGGTGACAGACCTGTCACCAAACCGAATGTCCCTTTTTGCTTTCCCGCCTCCCTCTTTCTTTTCCCTTCACTGGGAAACTGTTAACATTTTGGATTCTGCACGATTTTGAAAGAGTGCAAGACATTTTCCTGGTCTGATATTCATCTGAGGCTGCCCCAGGATTCAGCTGTCCTCAAGATTTCTAAAATCTCTCCTAGGCAATTAAAAGATTTAAAAGGAAAAACATTTTTGTTATGTAATTACAAGATCTTTTAAAAAAACAAACACTCTTGATCGTGTTGGGGTTCTAACTCTACTTTAAGTCCCCCGGTCAGCCAGCCAATATTCATCTCACTGCACAAGACTCCTCGCTGCATTTCTGAGCCCAGCTCTCACCTGGATAAATGCCACGTCCTCCCTCCCGCCATCCATTCTCACTCCTCTTGCATCTAATCTCTGGTGCCTTCTGAGTGATTTTTAAAAAATTTAAATCTGTTCATGTCAGTCTCCGCTTGCCCTGAGGATACAATCCTCATTTCTTACTGAGACTTGTGTGGCGGGCGATCAGCGTACCCTGGCCTGCCCACTCCCGGCTGCCTCCCCTTTGCTCCCATGGCCCTGAACTCGCTGAGCTTCCTGGGATCTGCCACGCTCTTTGCACCCCCCCCGCCCCCTCCCCCGTGCACGTGCCATTTCCCGTTTGGAATTCCAGCCTGTCCCCTTCACGCGGTGACTTCTGTCTTCCAGCCTCGCTTCAGTGTCGAACTCCTCCTTGGTTAAATACCCCTGGCTCTGCACTCCCACAGCACCCTACACTCGCCTTAGGTAACTCATCCCCCTCAGTAATTAATTGTTTATGGCCTTCACACTGCCCCCCCCCCCACCTCCCACCCAAACTGCTAACTCCTGGGGAACCTCTGCCTCCGACTCCCAGCGGGATCTCACCGGCCAGGCCTGGCATACATATCCTCTGTATCAGTGGCATTCTTAATCACTATATAACGTTTCATTAGGGGGTATGTTATAGTTTACTGTTCCCATGTGAGTTTACCTTTGGCTTTTCTGGCTTGTCACTATTAAAAATGCAGTAATAGACCTTATGGTATGTAATCCTTTCTTTCCTGTTTAGCTTTAATTTTATAGGCTAAATTTGCTGAGGCGAAATCACAGGGTCAAAAATCAAAGAGTTTGGACTTTATTGAAATTCCAATATATGTGTAAGTTGGTTTCTGGAATGAGCATCCACGTCACTTCTGGACCAGAGACTGGAGGGTATCTGACCACTTTTCTAACGGTACGGAGGACAATTAGGGAAAGCCACCTTTTCCTCTGGAGATGATGGTAATTTATTACCTGTTTTCCAAAAGGCCCACAACGGAGGGAGAAAAAGAAGCGTAAGAGTTTAAGATTTAGGAGCCTTTTGAAGGCAAAAGCCACACATGGCTTTGAAGGGTGGATTGTTCAAACACATAATCACTCAGACTATAAAACTATATGCAGCCTTGGCCAGTGTGGCTCAGCTGGTTGGAGCATCGTCCCATACACCAAAGCGTGGAGGGTTCAATTCCCGGTCAGGGCACATACCCACACTGCAGGTTCAATTCTGGTTGGGGCATGTACTGGCGGCAACCAATAGATGTTTCTCTCCTCTCTCTCTCTCTCTCTCTCTCTCTCTCTCTCTCTCTCTCTCTCTCTCTCTCTCTCTCATCAATGAAAGGCATATCCTCAGGTGAGGGTTAAACAAAACTACACGCAGATCCTTATATCCTGAGAAAGTTATTTGTGGATGCCCCAAACCCCAGAGTCCCCTGTGAAGGCCACTAAGCCAGAGTCGTGGTGAAGTCTGCCATCCAACAGGAATGTGAGATAAGGGGCACCGACCAGCAAATGCTTTCCCCTGAAAGTTAACCTTGCACCGATGACCCTGCCAACCCTTCCGCGCTCGCGCTGAGCGTCCAAGCGTCACAACTACATTTGTCCCTGCTTGTTGGTCTTTAGCCTCTCGGCCGACGGCTTAGGTCCGCCCTCAGCATAGGAAAGGAATTCCGTACTGAGGCTTACTTCTCAGGGAGAGCACCCCGTGATGTACAAATATTACCAAGGTGAGCATGCATTTTCATAGGGTGCTAGGTGGGCAAACCCAGTCTTACAGGGAAAACTGATAAACACCTGTTAACGGAAAAGCGCAACTGGACACCCGTCTGCAGATCGCTTAGCAGACGCGAAGTGGGGTAGCTGGTGGCGAGAAAAATCCGCCTAACGTTCCCAGAGTTTCCTCCCGCTGACGCAACATCTGTACCTTCAGAAAGGGACACCCAGCCAGGGTGTTCGCATCACCGAACACTCCATGTCCGTGTTAAGAAGGAAGGCCAAAGGGAACGTTTTATTTCCAGAGAACGTGACACCGGAGAACACGGGAAAACCGCCTCCCCCATCACAAGCCCAGGACGTGTCGCGCGCGCAGATTTCCAAGGACTCGCGGGCAGGCTGGCCGTCTTCGGGGAGGGCTAGGTGGGCACGTGTCTTAGGCTTTCAGGGCCCCACAGTCTCTGTCGCAACCACGCGACTGCTGTGCTAAACACCGAAATCCAAATTTTATGTCATTTCACATGTCACGAAATACTACTCTTGATTTTTTTCCAGCCGTTTAAAATGTCAAAACCCCTGTTAGCTGGCAGGCCACATAAAACCAGGTGGCGGCCGGATTTGGTCCAGGGCCAGAGTCTGCCACCCTGATCACAAGAGCCGGGGGTTTAGCCAGCAGACCACGGCGCCACCTGAGACGTCAGAATGGGGAGGAGGGAGAGAAAGCAGTGGGAGAACGCTTCAGCAGGGCAGCGTCTCCCCAGTTCCTCACAGGAAGATGGCCAGGGGTGCGGGTCAAAATCTTAAATTCCCAGGTAAGAGCATTTCCATCAGAGCGCTCGTAAAGCTTCTAGAAGGACGTTCTCAGGTTCCTTGGGAGGAGCGCTGGGCCAGCACATCTGCCCCCTGTTTTATGGGTAACTTTATCAAGCACTTAACATACTGGGCTGTGTTCTTTATTTAGCTTTCTATGCTCAGTGCGGAGTACAAGGTCAGCCGTGTGGTTGACACTCAGTAAATGTTATTTCAATTTGCCAGTAACATAAACACTCGTGGTAGATCGTAAAGCATAGAGAAGTTCATAATATTGCCTTAAGATGTGCATCCCCACGATATAAATACGTTTGCTAATGAGAGAATAAAATTGGACATTTTCTAAAAGATTTTGATTCAATTCCAACCAAACAGCTATTACAAGCTAAAAATTAATCCAGTAATTTTCTATGTATCATTTAACTCCTATAACCACTCTGCAAGATATGCGTTACCTTCCCTGTTTGTAGATAAGGAAAACAGAACACAAGTGCTCGCTAAAGCCAGGGTTAGCACTCACATCGTCAGGTGATAAAGCGCCCACTTCCCCATTAGAATGCCAATCCTCTGGAGACATGTAAAATTATTTACCAAATAGTCAACATGACCCAACAGGCGGAATACAAGGAAGAGAAAGTACTGTGCCGACAATGCTCTGTTGCAAAACTAGAGGGGACAGAGGAGTAGAATCTTTTGGGACTTTTTCTTCAGAAGAAAATGCTTTCTAAGAACAATAAGGATAAAGATGGTCAATTTCCAGTAAGGGTAGGGAGCACAGAAGTCAAGAAGGCAACTGCTTGCTTCTGCAATCACTGGGTCAGAATCAGAAAACATGCTTTCCTGCCAGACCCATCCTAGCAAAGCAGACAGCATCAACTCGTGTTGAGAATCTCGGCCTAACTCCGGTCCCAAGCTCTCCAGAGAGCCGAGTGCAAGGGTCATTGAGAACGTCAGACCGCTCTGCTGTTGGCCAGTGGAGCCCTGGCCAGTCTCCCGGGCGGGAACTCAGAGGCAAAGATGCTGATGCTGCCGCCACGTTCTGCTTCTTGGAACAAACGGAGCACTTAACATTTCCTACTTGAAGAGTGATTTCATTGATTGATTGAGCAAACGGCTACTGGAGCCTTTACAGCATGCAGGGCACTAGGTCAGACTTGGGAAGGAAAGAGAGGTAAGTAACGGGGTTTCCGACTTAAGAACAGTGCATCCAATGGCAAGACAGGGACTTGCTGAGAGTCGAGTGCAAGGTCAAGCAGCATGAACTAAGGGCCTTTATAGAGGAAGAAGGAAAGTCCTATGGACGCCTGGAGGCAGGAGCAATTACTTCTGATGGGAGAGGTTAGTGGGTAGTTTCGAAGGAGATAGAGAACGCAGAACATCTGCTTGGGAAATATCATCTCAGGTTCTGCCTGGCAAGTCTCTCTGAAAAATGGCCTCGCCTCCTTTTCATCTACTGAATTCTCTCTTCCAAAATCTATGAAGAAACCGGTCTAGAACTGATAAATCAAGAAGCAAGACTAACATGAGGGAAAACAGAGCTGGAATGACCTAATCTTCTAGAGAAACCTTTAGCTTGCAGAAATCCTTGGGGCTTATAAAACTAAAGTTGCTAGTCCTATATAATAAAAGGGTAATATGCAAATTGACCCTAACAGCAGAACGACTGGGAATGACTGGTCACTATGACACACATTGACCACCAGGGGGCAGACGCTCAATGTAGGAGCTGCCCCCTGGTGGTCAGTGCACTCCCACAGGGGGAGCTCTGCTCAGCCACAAGCCATGCTGATGGCTGCCAGTATAGCAATGGTGGTGGGAGCCTCTCCCGCCTCCTCAGCAGCGCTAAGGATGCCCGACTGCAGCTTAGGCCTGCTCCCCACTGGCAAGTGGACATCCCCTGAGGGCTCCCAGAGGGATGTCTGACTGCCAGCTTAGGCCCAATTCCCCCCCCCCCCGCCCCCCCCCCGGGGAGCGGGCCTAAGCCAGCAGGCGGATATCCCCCCTGAGGTGTCCCACACTGCGAGAGGGCACAGGCTGGGCTGAGGGACCCCCCCCCCCGAGTGCACAAATTTTTGTGCACCAGGCCTCTAGTAATAAAATAAAATAAAAAAATGGCCAAATGTGTGTTTATGATCTGGTGTTGGGCAAGGTGCTTCTTTTGTTTTGTTTCTTCTCTCATTTCCTTTGCTGGAAACAAACAAATGCTCTATATGACTTTTTTTTTTTGCCACTGTGGATTTCACTGGTCCAGAAAGCTGAACAGTTTTATTGGAATCACTAAACTGCTGGTGATTCCTCCTGAGCTTAGTGTTCTGCTGCTTTTGCCAAACTGGCGAAAAGGAAGAGATACGAGTTCCTTAGAGTTCAGCCGCCTGAGGCTCCATTTGTATAAAAAAATTAAAAACATTTCAAAGTAAATTAAATTAGTGACTGTGTATTGCCTGAATAGACTATCCTTCTAAATTTAATATACCAAACATGACAATTTTACGAGCAAACTAAGTTAGAGATAATATATTTTTATGTTCCTTAAAGTAGCAAAGAGACTTCAGAACCATAAAGAACACTAACAAGGTATTGAATAGAGTTAAACTTTCTTTAAAAAATGTGTTTTGTGGTGTTTTTTTTTAAAATGAGAGTGCAAGGATTGTGGGTTGGTTTTTGTTTTGTTTTGTTTTTTTCATGACTTCAAGTTTCCTGGAGATGTTACGTTTTAACTTTCACCAGCATTGCTAATAAATGGCACTGTAGATATAGGACTTCATTGAAAGTGTGTGTGTGTGTGTGTGTGTGTGTGTGTGTGTGTGTTGGGGGGGGATAGAGGGAGGGAGAATGGAGGGGTTGAAATAATAGAATAATCTGTCTTTTAGGAAATCTAGTGAGATCAAAATATGACAGGAAGTGGAGGATGAAAAAAAAAGTAAAGATACTACACTGCTTACTTCAGACTCCAAAATCGTCCAAAAGCTTCCTTGTCCACCAGCACAGAGAGAAGGGTCTGGGAGACCAGGTTCGAGGCCACCTTGAAAATGAGTGCTGGTTGGCTACCTCCCCTTGGCTTCCGGGGACAAACATGGCAGCATCAGTCCAGCCACGTTAGAATTGGTTCTTAAAAGGCAGGCTGCATTGAATGCCTCTCCGTCCTGCTGTAACCAGTGTTTGGTCCCATGAACCATACAGTCTTTACAGACATTCCAGGCAGAACGGACAACTCCAGTTTTCCATGTCCAGTTCTATGTCATCAAACCCTTTGGCTGAAAAATACATCCTACAGTGTCTTTTAGTTTCCTCTGTGGATTCTGTCCATCACATGACATCAGCTAAAGCTACTCGTGGAACACGGAGTCTAAAAGCTGAGGAAAAAGAAGCAAACCTTAGCTTAGAACCCATCGCTAAGTCTCCTGCACACTTCTATTTTGGGCAGTTTACATGTTAACCTGGATCTCGGGCATCTTGCAGACTTATCTGTCCAGGATCGAGTTTATGAAAGCGGCAGGAAATTAACATTTATTGAGAGCCTATTATGTGCTAGGTCCTGGGAAACGTGCATCTTTTAGGTGTTGAGTTCTGCTTTCCTTACTATAAAATTCATCTATTATATATTTTTTTTAAATAACCTATTTTAAATGAATAGTTCAACGAGTTTCAGTGTTCATGCACTTGTGCATCCTTCAACACAATCTGTTTAAGACCCCTCCTATCACTCTAAGAAGTTCCCTCACACCCTCTGCAAGGAATCCCTGCACCCTAACTCCAGCCCTAGCCAACTTCTGATCTGTTTCATCTCTAGTTTTGCCTTTACTGGGAATTTCATATAAATGGTGTCATACAATCTGAAGTCTTTTGTGTCTGGCTTTTGTACACTCAACATGGTATTTTGAAGAATTATCCACATTGTTGCATGTGTCCATCACTCATTTATTTTTATTGATAATCAGTATAATTCTGTGTGGATATATGTATGTGTCACATTTTATCAGTCAGCTTTATGTGGGAGGAGACTTGCTGGATCAGGTGATAAGTGTATGTTTAGCTTTTCAACAAATGCTCCAAATGCTCCCAAGTGGATGTGCCATTTTATACTCCAAACAGCCCTGAGTGAGATTATCTTTGTCATTTTAAATCAGCTATCTTTTTACTACTGAGTTGTAAAGGTTCTTTATATTTTTTAGTTAAAGTCCTTTGTTCCGTAACTACTTTGCAAATATTTGCTTCCCATCTGTTGCTTGCTTTTTCCTTTTCTTAATGGTGTCTTCTGAAGAACAAAAATTTAATTTTGATGACATCTAATTTATTGATTTTTTTCTTTTGCTGTCCAGAACTTTTGTATTGTATCTAAGAAAATGTTCCCTAACCAAAGGGAAATTTTCTACTCTTTTTCTATAACTTTTATACTTTTAGCCCCTTCGTTGAGGTTCACAATACATTTTGCTTTAATTTTTGTGTTGGAAGTGACGTTAAGAGTCAATGCTCATTATTTTGCATATGCAAGTCCAACTGTTCCAGCACTTTTTGTTGAAAAACTATCTCTTCCTTATTGTCTTAGCACTGGGATGCAAATCAATTGACTGCATATCGAGGATTTATTTCTTCTGCACCACTGATCTAGACATCTATCCTTACGCCAAAACCACATGCTCTTAGTTACTGTAGCTTTATAGTAAGTTTTGGCATTAAGAAGAATGAGTTCTCCAATTTTGTTCTTCCTCCACACTGTTTAGGCTGTTCTAGGTCCTTTGCATTTCCATATACATTTTATTCTCAGTTTATCAATTTCTACCAAAGGACAAAGCCTACTGAGATTTTGACAGAGAGTACACTGAATATGTAGATCAATTTGGGAAGAATTACCAATATTGAATCTAGTCCATGAATATGGTATATATTGCATTAACTTAGTTCTTTTATTTCTCTCACTGATATTTTGTAGTTTTCATTGTACAGCTTTCACAGGTCTTGTGTTAAAATTTATTAAGAATTTTATTCTTTTTGATGTATTAGCAATGAAAATGACCTGTTTAAAATTTCATTTTCAGATTTTCTATCATCAGCATATAGAAATATCATTTATTTTTATTGATTGACCTTATATCTTGCAACTTTGCTAAACTCATTAATATTCTAGTAACTTCTAAGTGGATTACTTAGGATTTTCTACCTACAAAGATCACATTGTCTGTGAACAAAAACATTTTAATTTTCTTTCCCATTCTTATGCCTTTAATTTCTTGTTCTTGTCTTATGGTCCTTGACTTCTGTACCTAATTATTAGCAAACGTCTCTTCAGTACACTGTACGCTCCTACACTCATTTCATGAATGCTGAAATCAGATTTTTGTATATCCTTCACCCTAACAAATGACTGTTTTTAATAATGCATAAATGCCTGCCAGTCAAAAATTCTATTTCAGCAGCAGTGCTATCTTTGTTTATAAAATAGTGTTTGGATAATTATTTAAAACATGTGAACTGCATTTTGCACTTATCATTTAGAAAAGAAGGAACAGAAATGGGAAAAAGATAGTGCTGCCATCAGTAATAAGCAGGAGTCTCATAAACTTAATGGCAATTGAGACAAAGATGAAAATCATTAGCCGTGTGAAAGCAGCAATTCTGTGGCATCAATTAGGTGTTCGGCGGACTTAATAAGCTGGTCAACCACAAGAAAGAATAAAACTAAAGAACATAACTTGGCAACTGAACATGTAACATCAAAGTCGTGTCTGAAATGCAAGGTCTAATCAGTGATTTTATCATACACGTTAGGTCTTCAGGAACGTAACTGCCTTTGTGACACGTACAACCATTGTTCTACTTGAACACAAATCAGTTCACAGATACACTGAAGAACACAGTGGATCTCAAAATGTGGGAAATACCAGGACTTCCTTTAATCTTACAAAACCTGCCGAGAAGGGTGTCACAATTCCCATCGAGAAATCACAAACCAGACACAGAAATGAAGTCACTTGCTGAAGTTATAGTCAATCGTGGAGACAAGACTCAAACCCAGGTCTGTTTGGCTCCAAATGCTCTAAACGAGGCCTGTTTTCCTGAGCAACCCAGTTCCCTGGTGCAGATGCCCAAGCCCGGCCTTGCTTGCTTGCGCAGGAAGCTTCTGGTTGCACATCTGCATGGCTTCTAACCCCGGGATCCCCCAGTGACTCACAGGCTCCCCTGCAACAACTAGGTAAGAATGATCATCCTGACTTGCTCTAACCTAAAACTACCAGCCTAAAGTTTGAACACAATCTATACTAATAAAAGGGTAATATGCTAATGAGACCAGATAGACCAGACGTCTTCCGGACAAAGCCATGGTGGCGGGGGCAGAGGCAGAGATGGTTAGGGGCAATCAGTTTGCAGACAGGCAGAGGCAGTTAGGGGCGATATGGCAGGTAGGCAGGTGAGCAGTTAGGAGCCAGCAGTCCCGGATTGTGAGAGGGATGTCTGACTGCCGGTTTAGGCTCAATACCGCAGTCGGACATCCCCCAAGGAGATTGGAGAGGATGTAGGCCGGGCTGAGGGACAACCCCCCTCCCATGCACAAATTTTGTGCACCGGGCCTCTAGTTAATAAGAAATAAAAAGATGTGAGGTGGTTACATAAATAAGATACATGGACATACATATGAGAGCTGGGTTTGAAATCAGTGAGTGATTTTCCGTTGAGTTTGGGGGCAGAGATGCCCAGGAAGTTGGACTAAGAAAGGATATTAAAGTTTTTAAGTGGGGTAACTCAGGCTTTCTCTGCTTTCATGTTTGGGCAGATGCATTAGAAAATGAATGCAGAAAAGTTAACGTAACAATCATTAAGCTGTGGCTGGGCGATAAAGTTCAGCCTTCTCTCTCAACAATTTTCCTCCAGGAAAATTCTAACCCTTGGGTGCAGGTGACTCAGACCGAAGTCTTTACTGTAGGGTGGTTGTGCAAGGCCAGGAGAGAGGCTCGGGCTGTATTTCCACGGAGAGGACACGGAGCAGGAGAGAAGGAAGCAACAGCGCAAGCGCTTCTCCTGTGCCCTAAGAACACACTCGCTAGAGGTTGTGGATTTCTTGGTTAATTAGAAAGCCTTTCAACAGGCTCTTTCCAGAAACAAATACAAATCATAGTGCCCCCTGCACTCGGCAACACACGAAGCCAGAAACAATCGTCTCCATCCCTGAGGTGAAAAAAATAAGCCCCGTGAGAAGTGAGGAGGCTGTGCTACATCAGGTACCCTCTGAGCAGCAGCCCTTTTGAAAGAGATCCCCCCTTCACACCTTTTATTTTACTTCCTGTGTGAACCTGGTCATCGATCCCACTCCCCAAATAGCACACGCATCTTACAGCCCGTCTAGTGTTTACACGTGAAGTGAGATGGCTGGGAAAAGCTTTGTAGTTGGCACAATATTAGAAACAGCCTACACAACCGAGCGACACGGGCAGAGGAGGGGCCTGCAACTATGGGTTCCCAGCCTGTCACCCATTTGTAAATAAAGTTTTATTAGAACATGCCCATGCCCATTCCTGGAGGTCTTCTGCTACGGTGGCTTTCTTGTTACAAGGACAGAGTTGCCACAGAGATGGTCTGGCCCACAAAGTCTAAAATAACTACTATGTGGCCCTTTGCAGGAAATGTTGGTCAGCCTTTGAGATAATATGTTTAAAATAATATGGAAAGATACCCATGTTAAAATGTTAAATAAATAAATTTAAAAAAAAAGGTAAATCAGCGGTTTTCAACCAGTGTGCTGCAAGAATTTTTAAAACATGCAATACCTGACTACTCAGTCAGGGCACTGACCTCTTTTCCCTTAGATTGTCAAATAAAAAAATGACAGCAGCCAACACAATAGCCATCTGGTGTGAATGAATCAAAGTTATACCTTTTTTTGTCAGATCGGCAAAAAATATATTTTTTGGTGTTCCGCAGAATTTTAGTAATTGGTTTATGGGTGCCACAAGATGAAAAAGGTTGAAAATAGCTGATGAAAATCAAAGGAAAGTGGGCCTAAGAGAGACCAAAGTGTTAAGCGGTTGGATTTGGGTGGTAGCCTTACGGGTGATTTTTCTTACTCCATCTATAATGACCTTACACGTCGCTATGATAGGAAAAACTCACTGCAAACATGGTTTCAGCTGGTGTGTGCCTCGCACGCAGCCGGCGGGCGTGACTACTTTCAGCAGCTCCGCCCGGCCCGGCCGCGCGGTGCGCTGAGGGTGGGAGGCGGCAGTCCCGGCAAGTACCTTATGCTCATCCCGAAGGTGGCCGTCCAGTTCCTCCGTGTGCTTGGCCTCGTAGTAGCAGAGCTGGCACTTGTAGGGTTTCAGTTCATTGTGCTTTTCTATGTGTTGCTGGAGGCTCTCGTCACTGGAGCAGGTGAAGGTGCACTTGTCGCAGCGGAAGACCACTCCCTGCAAGTACTTGGACAGCTTGGACCGGCACACCTCGATGGGGACCACGCGCTCTTCTGTGGGGACAGGGTGAATGGGAAGAGGGGGATCGTTACTGACGGCAAGCAGACCTCTTCCTTCGGAACATGAGCGGGAACTCGCCCCTTCAGTTAGCTACCTCTGACGACTTTCAGTCCGTGAACCACACACACAGACACCCCTCCTCTTCCCCTCCATCGTCCGAGCTAACGTGTTCCTCAACACAAATCGGTGTTTCTGAGACCAACAGCTCTCTGTGTATTACTATCCGGAATGATCTACAGGCAGGGGTGGGCAGGCTGGGTGGTGCCTGGCAGGTTCGGAATGGAGGTGAGGGAAGGAGGGGCGAGGGATGGGAAGTGGCGGCCGTTTCTACCAACATTACTGACGATCGACAGCCACCAATTCCTACTTCTCCCGTGTGATGTGGGTGGACTCGCCGACGTCTTTAAGGGGGCAGGACACCGACATTCCCCGAGCACCTCTGTGCCCCCACTGTGCGCCTTCCTAGCAACTCAACCAGGCTCGAGCTACTCCCATTTCTCACAAATGAGTAAGGCGAGGGACGGAGCCCTCAGGGAACTTCAAAACCCACAGACACTGACATCGGCCACGCTGCCGACCTGCGAACCCATGACGCATCGTCTCCAATTCCATTCCTGTTCCCCTTCCTACATGTTCTCCAGGGGGCAGTTCTCCTTTCCCAGAAACCGAGGGAATGTCTAGTCTAACATCAAATCTGAAAACAAGCCCGTGCACTTTCATTCACTGAAACTCCAACTCCCGCTGTGAAGCGCTGGCAAATGGCAAGGCTGCGGGCAACCTGCGGGCGGAGGGGGTGGCGGCGTGGGAGACGCGGAGGATCCGTGCCTTTTCAATCCCTGATCTGACTGTCACGGGGAGGAGGGGGGTGGATAAAATAAAAGAAGAGGATTTGGGTGCTTTCCCCGGGAACATCCAAACGCTGCAGGGCTGGGAACGCGTGCGTGCCTGTTTACGTTGCACTCCCTCGCCCTCGTGTTTAACTGCTCAAATTAAATTTCACACCAGTCTGCCCAGAGCATCGGCACACGCGCCAGAAACCCATGCCTGGGATAAAATTAAAATCTGTGCTATTTATGCAAGGATCAAATATAGCGCGCGTTTCACGCTGTCTGGATTTCAGAAGGCTGGCTGTAGGTTTACAAATGGACGCACACAACATATACTTACATTATTTAGAAACAGCGACGTATTATTAAGTCAAGAAAGCGTGATTTATCCTCAGAGCCACTGGCAGCGAGGTTCCCCGAGCGAGTGAGCGTCAGTATCTGGTGCGCCGGCGGGACGCACGGGGGAGCCCTCCCTTTGCTGTTGGGGTGTGTTGGGCGCCCGGGGAGAGTCCCCCCACCCTGTGCTGTGCCTGAGTCTCAACCATCACATCCTCACTGCAGGGCAAGCACTGCCTTGGGAGCCGTGAGTGCAGCGACTAATTGGCCAGCAAAGGAGCTGGGCAGGGGGAGCTGGGAGGGGGGCCTGCGACTCCCTGGAGCTCGATGCACGTGTCGTTTTCCCGAAGCAGAGAGTCAGCCGCTCATTTGGAAATGTAAGTGTTTATAAACCGAAGGGCGGCAGACAGCTAAGAAACACAAGATCACCATGCAATCCACACATTTTCCTAGAAGGGCAAATGTTTACCAGCCTTCCAACCACTCAGCTCCACGGTTTGGTGTAAAGGAAGGAGGAAACGCTTTGGCATAAACCAGGAGCCTTACGAGAGCCCATCCGACCATGCGTGGCTCCTCTAACAAGCTTCTCACGAGTAACAGGCCTGACATGTTGGGGCCGGCAATTCCTCTTCGTAGGGGCCGGCCCGTGCATCGCAGGATGGTGCCTGGCATGCCCGGCCCTGACTCACAGGACGCCAGCAGCACCCCCTCCTCCCCATGTGTGACAACCCAGAGTGCTCCCCAAGGAGGCAGGGTGGACCCTGGTTGAGAACACTGCTCTGGGCACCAGGCCAAGCACTAAGGCCAGCTGCTCTGGGTCCGACGTGAGTGGCCATGCACCGTGAGCAAGCTGGTGCCCACAGCAGGAGACGGGGTGCAGCTGAACCAGGGGCACCAGCACACGGAGGGCATGCTTCCACTCGGGGTCACAGGCAGTGCTGACGCGGGCTTTTCTGGCACCTTCCTCGAGACTGCATCCCCCTTGCTCTCTTTGCGTTTGTTCCTGACTTATATTCTGTCATTTCTTCCACTTCATCCGTGGGCTCTGGCCTGTGCCGTGACCCTGGTCTGTCGGCCTCAGTGGACGGTTAAGTTTTCCACAGAACCATGTCCAACACCTTGAAGATGTCGCCCAGGCCCCACCCAGGCTCCACTTCTCCCCCGTAAAGCATCGGTCCTTTCCAGCCCGTTTTTACGGGTCTCCATTTGGATCCCTCGACCACGCCGGTTCGTTTCTTCGCAGCGTCTAGTCTCGCTCTGTGTGCCTAAGTGGATCTTACACGGTCCTGAGCGCCCGGAACAACGCCGTGGAGTTTAAATAACGGTGATTCAGGCGCACGACCGCTACGATTTATGAAGTGCTCCCGCGTTCCGAGTGCGGTAGGCACTCTACCCCACAGCGACTGCTCATTCTCCTAACACTCTGTGGAGCCCGTTTTATTATCTTCGGTGTGGACGGGGAACCTGAGAACCGACCTGTCCGCTACCCCCTCCAAGTCCCTCCCCTGGTTCAGTCCAAGTTGTGACCCGGGAGCCCAGGCCTCCTGACCTTGGCCAGGGCCCTCCTCCTTCAGCCCCAAGCACAGGGAACATCCCATCCGCCTGCAGCCAACTCATAAGCCTCTTATCCCTAATCGTGTAAAAAGGCAAACGCTGTCGACGTCCAAGGCAGCCCCTTCTACCTGAATTTCTTTCAAACGTCCTCTGGATTTGCTAGAAGGTAAGTTCCCCGCTTACTTATCCTGGGAAAGTTGGGGCTTCCCACTTGCAAACTGACCAACCACGTCCGCCCAAGGCTCTTCGTTACATGGATTTCCACTAGCGCTACTTTTAGAAAACTGTTAGCTTTTTCTTTCAAAAAAACATAGCTAACATGACCAAGACTAAAAAGCACAAACAGGAGAGATTCTGAATGGCGGGCCACGAGCGACGGCGTTTCCTGAATGAGGTTATTCATTCCTGAGGCGAGTGGAGGACAGAGTGAGAGGCGGGACCGTTTCTAGGTGCGGACGGAGCCCGTCTTGGCTGCAGGAGCTCGGTGCTCGGGGCTTTTTTTCTGTGGGGGCAGCGACAACTGTGGGCCTTGCCTGACTTCACACCTCTCCAAATTACCCTGGGTAAGAAATCAGGGCCTGAATCACACTCATTGTGACTCAGCTTCCAGCGCTGGCTGCGAAAATATTATGACTTCAGCGGTCCAACTACAAGATAGATGGCGTCTCGCATCTCCTACTCACGTCTGGTGCTGCAGCTGGACAGGCCCCGGGAGGCTGACCCGAGAGACACGCCCGTGGAGGCGCGTGGGCGCCGGGGGCCGCGGGGCCGGGAGGTGCTCCGTGGACAAGCCTGCGGAGCTGCAGCTGCCAAGTGCGGTCACTTCTGCTCAAAACGGCGAAAACCACCTCCCTGAGGAGCCAGCATCCCCGAGTAAAAACCCTTCCTGGAAGGCAGACCTCACGCGCCTGGGTTTCCTCCCACACATGCCAGGCCCAAGGGAAGCAGGGAGAGGCTTGGAAGTCATCCGCCCCAACAACTCCAGGCGCAAGCCATCACATGCAGCGCCAGACCAAAGACCCACCCATCACTCCCTCGCCACCAAAAAGCAGCAAGCGTGAGTCCTAGAAAGCTGTTAGGAATATAACAAAAGGCTCTTTAAAAGACCACCCCCTGCACTGGCCGGCGTGGCTCAGTAGTTAGAGCACAGGTCTAGGTCCATAGACCAAAGGGTTTCGGGTTTGATTCCTGGTCAAGGGCACGTACCTGGGTGGCAGGTTTGCTCCCCGCCCTGGTCAGAGTGTGTTCAGGAGGCAACCAATCCATGTGTCTCTCTTACATTGATGTTTTTCTCTCTCTCTCTCTCTCTCTCTCTCCCCCCCCCCTCCTTCCCTTCCCTAACAATCTCTCTCTAAGAAAGCAATAGAAAAATATCAGGTGAGGATTAACAACAACAACATCATCCCCTAACATAACCATATCGAGACACATAAACATAAGCACAATAACTACTGGTGAGACGTTATTAAGTTTCGATGTGAGCCAGGTCACCACCCTCAAGCCAGAGAGAGCTGGAGACCGCACCTCTAATTTGAACAGGCAAACACATTTGATGGGGATGGAAGGGAACATGTAATTTTGCTGAATAAGATGAAAGATTGGCCATCTCACTGTACATTTTTTTTCCCCTCAAGAAAAATGACACTGATCAGATAAATTAGGGGAGATCAGTTCTGGTCCAAAGAGACAGCCACCTACAAGTTTTGGTTAAATTCATTATCTCTCTAGGGGGTACTGGGGTTACAGGTTGGGAAACAAAAACTTTATGCTCACATGCCAACTGGAGAGCAGTGTCGGCAAATTACACAGCTCCATAATTAGAATGCAAATATACTTGGCAAAAAAACCCACACACCCCTGTGTTTCATCCCATAATTCAATCTGCCCACTGCAGGTGCCCAAGGTACATATAGGCAGAGCTACGCAGGAGACATCCTGCTTCCAATGAGCACAAGTTCAATGGACATAGACTCATGAAACTATCCCTTTGTTCATCGTCACTCCTCCCACGAAAGTTCAAGTTCCCTCAGTGCACAGGCCTTGCCTGACTCGCCATGGCTGTATCCCAAGAGCTCAACACAAGACTAGGACCTTGTGAGCGTTCAGTAAACGGCACAGAGGGACCCATACCGGGAAGAAGGCCTGTGCAGACGGAGGCGGAGACTGGCATGATGCAGCTAGAGGCAGGGGTGCCAGGAGCCACCAGACCCAGAGCCCAGGAAGGATCCTTTAGAGCAGCGGTCACCAACCTTTCGGACCTCATGGATCACCAGTGGTCCGCTGACCACCGGCTGGCGACCGCTGCTTTCGCCTGCAGAGAGAGCAGAGCCCTGGGAAACCTCCATTTCAGACTTCCAGGCTCCAGAATGGTGAGAGAAACTTGTTGTTGCTTTAAGTCGCCCCGGAAAGGAACAGACCTCGCCTGAAGTCTGCCCTACCTCCTGAAGTGTTATCATGGCTGTTTGAAAGCCACCCGCTCCACCTTTCGGGACCCTGAACAGAAGCCCATCGGCCACTGTGAATCTCCCAAGACACCTGTCGCTCCCTACCTTATCCTTACCCACGCACACCTCACCTCCTCGAGGAAGGCAGGCGCTGGGTCTTAGAGACGCCTTCGTACCCAAAGAGCCCGGCTCAGCGGGGCCTGTAACCAGCACATAACGAACGCCTGCCGGATACACGAGTGAGCAGTACGCTCTCTCCTGCCACAGCCAACCCAAACCGGGAGCATTTCTCATTCAGGTTTCCCAGGAGCGAAACAGATTCTCTCTTCCTTTCCTCCCTATTTAAACACATCCATCTGTCTGGGCGAAAAGCTACGGGAAGTTCAATTCTGGGAGCAGTCGTTCTGTCTCAGGACCAGTTCAGCAGTTGTTTTTCTTGCCTTTCATCGCAAGTGTTTTAATTCACTGAGGCCTCAGAAAGACGTCTTAGTCTTAACACAGGCCCCAGAGACCAAAGATGTTTACTCATCCAGGGAGCCGGGGGGGATGGAAGGGGGGGATGAGGACGGTGGCATTTCATCTCGCTCTGAGCCCCCTCCCTTATCTGGCTCCGTGTCTCCCTTCCTAAGTCACGGAGCTCATCAGGATCGAAGCTCTGACCCTCCCCGGCGGCAGCAGGGAAGGAGGGAGTCGGCCGCAGAAGTGAGGTCTCCCTGTTCCTGCTTGCTCGGCAGCAGCCCTACCCAGGGCCCCTCCCAAGCTCTGAGGGGGCACAGAGCCTCCGCCACACATGGGCCCAGGGACCAGAGGCCAGGTGACCGAGGCGGAACCCCAGGCGGGACCCCTCGGACTTCCTGCCTAAATGTTCCCGCGCTGCTTCTCCCAGCTTGCAGGGCGCCACTTGTCTGATTCAAACTTAGTAGGAAAAGAAACGGATTCCCCCAAATACTCCGTTTTTTTTAAGTATAGTTGACCCATATTAGTTACACTAGTTTTAGGTGTACGATATAGTGATTCACCATTTTTATACCTTGCACTCTGATCACCCCACTAACTCCAGTAATCAATCATCTGTCATCATGCAAACTTATCACAATATTGACCACATTCCCCTCCCCTTTTCCCCCATTCCCCCATCCCTAAACAGAAACCTAACACTTTATTCTTGAAAAGGAGAAATTTCTTTAAAATCCCTGTGCCCCTGCCACCATGAGAGGGCACCCTCTGCCACCCGTGCCACCCTCCCCGCCCCGAGAAAGCCGAGTTGGGAGGTTACCTCGGTGCAGCACGATGTGGTCGATCATGTTGCGCTTGTATTTGGTGTGATAGAGGCAGAGGGGACAGCGAAGGTCTTTGGGGCCCTCCTCCGGAACAGCCGAGTGCCCGGCTTCCACGTGCATAGTAAAAGCAGATCTGGGGGAGAGGCGGGAGACAGACAGGCCATGAGTGTGACAGGGGACCGGTTCACTCGCGTGCACACCCCCTGCTGGCGACCTGGCCACAGGCTTCCCGTGCGACGCCCTTGCTTGAGGGCCCCAACCACTGCCGTCGGTCATGGCTGCTCACCAGGAGCTCCTGGGTCGCCCACCCAGCAACGGACCACGGTCGCACAGTCATCTCCTTCCTGGGAATTTTGCCACTTGGCTGGATTCAAACTTAGTATAAAAGGAAATGGATTCCCCTAAATACTTTATTCTTTTTTTTTAAAAGTACAGTTGATAGATATTAGTTATACTAGTTTTAGGTGTACCACCTAGTGATTCAACGTTTTTTATACCTTATAATATGACCGCCCCACTAATTCTAGTAATTATGTGTCACTACGCAAACTTACAGTATTGTTGACTAGATTCCCCTCCCCATTTCACCCATCCCCCCCACCCCTCTGGTTTCCTGTTTCTATGAGTCTACCTAACACTTTATTCTGGAAAGTGAGAAATTATTGAAATCATTACAACAAAATCCCTACGAGAACGCATTTCTCATCACGCCTGGAAGGAGAGGGACTACTTTAAAGATGGGTGATTGATCACCTGCCTCATGACTCTTCACAGGTGAGGGGGCGGGCAAGTCGGTGAGGAAGCAAGACTTCGCCAATCGGTAAACTACACTCAGAGCTGGGGTTCAGCCTGAGACGGGAGAGTGCTGCTGCCTCCCCTTCAGCCTTCTCAAAAGCTCACAATTTTTTAAAAATACATTTTTTAATTGATTTCAGAGAGGAAGGGAGAGGGAGACAGAAACATCAATGATAAGAGAGAATCATTGATCAGCTGCCTCCTGCACGCCTCCTACTGGGGATCGAGCCAGCAACCCAGGCATGTGCCCTGACAGGGAATTGAACAGTGACCTCCGGGTTCATAGGTCAATGATCAACCACTGGGAGAAAGTTCACAATTTACAAAGCCTTAATAAGACATTTCATCTCATAAGAATGGATGAAACCAAGAGCTGAATGGGTGAGGTCCTCTTCTTATTAAGCCGAGTGCTTCCCCCTGGGGAAAGGTGCACACCTGTGGGTGGGCCCGTGTCACCTGGGCCCTGTGGCCTCCTCTCAGTTCTAAGGTCACACGCGTATTTCTCTGGAACACACCGAACCGAGTGAAGAGTCAGAGATACAGCACTTTCCCATCAAGACCGGGCAACCACGGGCTGCTGCAGGAGACCGGCTGTTCTCGCAGGAAGCCCTCTCGCCAGCCTCTCCGTGTGGGGCCTGTAGTCGGGACTGCGGCGGCCTGAGGCTCAGGTCCCGACTGCACCAGGGGCAGATAGTAACAGCCTTACGTCTGCAACATGATTACTTTCAGCTTTTTAAATTCATGTTTACTTTGTGCCAGGCACTTCAGATGTATGGGTTCATTTACTCCTAAGAGCTCAGTGCGGTTGGTACTATTATTATCTTTATTTTACAGATAAGGAGCCAGAGACACAGAGAGGCTGAGTGACTTGTCCAAAGTCACACAGCCAATAAGGAGCAAAGCTGGGATTCAAACCCAGGCAGTCACGGCTCCGCATTCTACACTCACCTACACGGTATCTCCTGGGAGGACATGACCTCATAGGAGTTTATTTTAAATGACAGGCAGCACCCCATTCTTTGAGCGCATGGGTGCTGTCCCTCACAGGAGCAAAGCTGGCTTTGGATGGTCTTTTTCTAGACTGGAACTCTCTCTCTACGGTTGCTCAAGTTTAGGCTTCACAGTGCCGGGGTCTTGATTCTCTGGGGTTTCTAAATAACGTGATCTTGAGAAGTAAGACTTTCCTACCAGGGCAGCAGGGAAGTCGCTATTCCCCAATGTTCTCCCCTTGGACTTGGACTGTCAAGAACATTTTTCCCCCAAAGACAAATAAAAGGAAAGGGCGGCAGTGACAGAGCACCAAGGGGAAGCACTCACTGCTTCATGCCTGGGGCCGGGGAAACCCTTTGCGGGATCTCACGCCTGGGGGCGCCTACTTGCTTTGACTTTTTTTTTTTCCTAGACGTTTCCTGCCTGGTTTATCTCCTCAGTCATTGTCCACAGGACTCTGAGAAGTTGTAGGAATATGCAGGCGCAGGCTCAAGGCCCGGCTTTCTCTCTAACGCTGTGGAAAGGGACCGTACATCACAGGGCAGAGTCCTGTGCTCCCCTGCGCCCCCTGGACAGAGCCCCAGGGAGAGTGACCTCCCGGGGGTGTCCACTTGGGATGCTTTGACTTTTAAACTCCTTCGTTCTGACACAGCTCTTCATCCCTCCCACACGCCCCAAAGCAGTCTCCTGGAACTGGCCTTTTGTGGTACAGACGGGGCCCAACCCCTGCATCCCCCGCCGGGCTGGGCCTCCCTTGAGCTCCAGGTCGGAGAGTGTAAGGAGCGTGTGGTGAGGGGCGGAGCGGGTGCAGCCACCTTGTGCTGCGAGGCTGTCCTTCACGCCACTTACTTAAAGCCTGTGTAAAAAGAGCAGTCCTTGCACTTGAAGAGCTTCTTCCCGCCGTGCTTGTCCCTGTAGTGGCGCCTGATGCTCTGGATGTAGCCGGAGGAGAATTCACAGAATTCGCAGTGGAGCACCGCCTCGGCTTTCTGCTCCCCGGCAGCTCCGGAGAGCGGCCCGGGGCTGACGCGGCTGTTGTTCCTCGCCAGCGCGGCCGACTGGTAGTGGTTCAGCTGCTGCTGCACATCCGGAGGCTCCGAGTAGGACGAGTCTGTGGACAGATGGGGGACATGACGCGGACACAGAGGACACAGTGGGGTGACGCTCGGAAACCCCTGACGTTTGTTCCACGGACGCTTTTTAAGTGGGGGGTGGGGTGGGGGGTGGCTTTCATCTTCATTTACACTGGACAGCACTTCTCTGGGGAAAGGCGGGGAGGGAGGACGCGTCACCCCCCTTCCTCTGACTTGGAGGGCCCATGCCATTTGGAAAGAAAACTCTGAGGTTAAAGGTTTCCAAGTGAAGGAAGAAAGGGAACTGTGTTCCGTAAAGGAAACCGCGGCGTGGCCACCGGCTGCTGCAGGACGCCTGTCCTTGTGGGTGAGATCAATAAACCGCACAATGAGCCCAGGACCCCAGGGGAGAGAGGCAGGCAAGGAGGTGATGCACTGTGCCCCCCTCTGCAGCCCGGAATTATTCAAACCTCCCCCTCCCCTCAAAAACCCCTTTACCAGAAGTGCTCTGGCTCACGGCACTCGCCAATATAAAAATGTTTTATGCCTTCACAGCCGAGCGATTTAAATTTTAGAATATCAAAATCCACCAGTGCTCCCCTGGAATGGATGTTTAGAGCTGAGTCAGCATGGAAATGGAGATTTACTCACAAATCCCATTAAAATGAAATGCAAACAAGTTTCCCTGAAAGGTGTTTTGAAGTTTGCCATTCGGACGAGAATGTCGGAAACGACCGGCACCAATCTCAACCCCAGGAGCTTCCATGGCCCGGGGCGGAGAGATGCGGCCTCGATGGCTGGGAAAATTGGAGTTTCTTCTTTAAATTAAAAAAAAAAAAATAATAGTAAGTAAATAATGTCTTTGAAAAAAAGAAGAACGTAAAAGAAAGGCCTTGAACCTTTTTCCAACACACAGCGTTGCCTGCTGAGGCCGGGAGTTCGACAGCACATCCCCGGTCACCTACAGCGGCCGCGGGAGGCGCGACCACGCAGGTGAACTTCAGCGGAACTGTCCTCAAAAAGCACACACACGGCTCTTCTCCGACAGCCTTTCAGGCAGCAGCGAGAGGGGACAAGGCTGCACCCGCCTCCTCCCCACTTGACGGACACTTCATGCTGCTGGGCACGACCCCCCGCAGACGAGGGGGGTTCGGCAAAACCCGTATGTGACGAAAGTACTCGGTCCATCCCCGCTGGCCTCTTCGTTTCCAAAAACAAACCCAGAGCAGCCTCGCTTGCCGGGAAGGCATCTCCTGCCTTCAGCATACGAAGCCACCCTCTTCCGTTCTCGCCCTCCTCCCCGCCCCCAATCTGTGTTCCTCACGACTGAGAAAAACCCCTTCGGAAATTGTACGCGAACCTGCCAGACGCACAGAAATGAAACAAAAGGAAACGTGAACAATACCGGAGCCTCCCTGGGTTCCTTACCAGGTGTGAAGGGAAGACAAAGGGAGAGGGAAGGCAGGACACACTCAATTCATTCTGCCCCCTTCTTTCGTCTCCCTCTTCTCTAGTCCTCCACCTCGCTGGTGAACCCACTCAGGACCACAACAATGCGATTGTCAACTTCTCATTCTTCCTTTCAATAGCAGGCTTGTTTACCATTTCAGGGATTGTTCGAGAGGTTTCCTATTTAAACCCTCAAGACCAGTTTCTGCTCAAAACACGTACAATGAAGCACACGACACACCCCGCCTCTCTCGTTAATGCGGCGTGAGCTGCGGGCTCCGCACGGTCCCACCAGCACCCCGAGCCCATGCCTCCCAGCGGTGCTTGTCCTGCTTCCCTCTTAGCTCCTTAGAAGGGAAGTCTGTGACCCACTATCCATACACGTCTCCTTAGACTTAGCCCGTTATTCTCTCTAGGGTCCATTGCATAGTCCATGGATCTCAAAGCAATGGATTCGACATCTGAACTCCAGTGTTTACATGTGATACGAAACCAGAAGAAACAGACATGCACGGAGTGATGGGGAAAGCACCCCAAGAAAGGGAGGCTCCTCACCCTCCCCAAGTGGCAAGGCAACAGGTCGGACCAAGACAGATGTGTGTGTCCATGTTATTAACTCCCCTTTTCCTGGGTCAGTCACATGCACAGGTTTATTTACAGCAACAAGCAATTCCCACCCCTTAATGATACAATTGTAACGCCCAGGTTATAGCTTTTGGGGTCTTTTTAGCGCTTTACTTTCCTCTCTGGTGCCAAGACACACACACACACAGTCTCTCCCTCTCTCTGCCCCTCCCCGCTTGGAGTTTGTGAATAATGTACAACTTTGGCACTAATGTGATGAAGATGTGAGCATGTATGATTCCACTGATCTTAAAAAAGCCCACTTGCTAAGCTACAAAAAAATCCTAGTTTCATCATCAAGCACAGGCTGAAGGGCAGGAACGGGTTTTGGGCCCAGCGAGCAGACAAGCAGATTGATAGGAGTGACGGGCATGGCACCAAAGTTAAAAATCATCGTCATTAAAACTATCTTCTTTCGTTCTGCGCTTGAGATAAGGAAAGGGAGGACAGTCTGAGCTTGGAGCCACTGTGGTCAGGGGGAGCAGGAAGCGCAGGAGTGTGCACCCCCTGGGAGACAGTCCCCAACCGCAGGCCACACAAGTTCCACCTCTGTCACCTTTAGGGCAGGTCCCATGCACAAAGGCACCAACAGCAAAGGCGACGCTGGTGCGGACATTCCCAGGCCCGCCCGCCACAGGCAGTCTCGGGAGAGACGTTCACTCCGACTTGTGGCTTTATTTCAGTCGGAGGAATTAAATTATAATTAGTTATTTAATTAAGCCATTATATGCAGCTAGCTATTTTGAATAATTGTCTATAATAGAAAAGAGTTCATTTTGAAAAATGAGGAACAAGCAAGAACTTTAGCACGGATGGTCCCGTACCTGTAGGCGTGGCTTCGGCATTTACTGCGCCGCCAGCAATGAAGTCGCACAGCTCCCATGTGCAGCGTGCTTCTCACCCCAATTCCACCCCGAGCCTGAGAGTGACTGGTCACACAGCTACTAAGAGGCAGAGGTAGAATTTGTTTTAAATATTTATTTTTTAAATGTTCTCTTTCTAGGAATACAAATTTGCAGTTTTTAAGAGGAACTCTTTTTTTAAAAAATATTTTTAAATTGATTTCGGAGAGGAAGAGAGAAACATCAATGATGAGAGAGAATCATTGATTGGCTGCCTCCTGAACACTCCCTACTGGGGATTGAGCTCGCAACCCAGGCATGCATGTGAGCCCTTGACTGGAATCGAAACCGGGACCTTTCTAGTCTGCAGGCCAACGCTCTGTCCACTGAATCAAATCGGCTAAGGCCAGAGATAGAATTTGTACAAAGATCTGTCCGCCTCTAAAGTCTGAGTCATGTCTATTAGGCATCTGTACCCAACGGTGGGTCCTGTGATGCTGGTCAGGAAGAATATCTGAGTGCCCCACCATCAATAAACATGCAGGAGAGGGGGCAGAGAGGGAAGGTGCAGAAAGGCTGAAATAGGCGAGAAAATAACATTAGGATAGATAGAAATGATAACCAAATAGATAAAAAATAACATTAAACTGAATACGAAAGAAAATACTAAAACAAGCATTTTACAGCACATGGGGGAAAACACAGTAAGATTTGTGGGAAAGAAAACCGTTCAACATTTCAAAATGATTTACATTTTTTTTAAAAAGGTGTGTGGGGTGGGGTATCACACAGGAGACATTTCTGCAAGCCTGAGGCACAGGTAAGCCCGGACAGTACCCAGAGCTGGATGTCCACCTGCCCATCGGCACGTAGCAGTGAGATGCTTGATAAATTCCCCTAGAAAAACACTGCTCTAAAAATCGTCGCCTGGGATTTGGCTGGAAAAGGAAAGGTACAGGAATGCAGATGGGAGAGGGGTGCTTCAGGCGGGTCTTGGACAGCCCAGGACTTCCAGCCGGGGGAGGGCCGAGTCCAGATGAGGCCCCCCACCCCTCTCACCCAGGCATCGTCCCGGAGAAATGGGAAATTTCTTGCTCTAATCCCAGCTCCCCAGAACACCAGCCAAAACCAATTTGAAGGTTTTATTTATTTTTTCTCCAGAAATTAGCCAGCACAAAGACTGACTAATAAAGGGAATCTGACTTTACAAAGGCAAGTGACACAGAGTGAACCCTGGAGGGATGGGAGCGTGGCAGAGGGAAGCTTTCTTCGATATTCTGATTCTGTGAACATCTCGTCAACACCCTTTGGCGCCAGGCCACGTGCTGGCTCTATGAGTTCCAAGTCAGAGAAGACGTGAGGGGTGCCTTCTAGGAACTCAGATCCACCAGGGAGAGCGCAGAGCGGCCGGCTGCTATGAAAATACAGGCCTGCTCCACATCTAGCAAACCTACTCCACCGACTGAAGGAACAAGAGAGGCACAGAGAACAAATGAGCCGAAGTAACAGGAGAGTCTAACTACGGCAAGACCGTGGAAGACACACGCAAGAGTCAGGATCAACTGGGCAGTACGTTGTGGGAGCCACAGAGGACGGCGCCCTGTGCACCGAGTGGTCCAGAAAGGAAGCCACACGGGAGGCCCAGTTCTCCATTCGCCAGGAGAATTCTGGAATGCCACGTAGCTTCTACCACACAGCTGCTAAAGAACTTGGGCAGAGGACAGAAATGGTCTAAGCATTTTCGTGCCTGTGACAGGGACCCGCCCACGTGTCTGCAGTGACAAGTCAGAGGATCCCGCTGCCGTGGGAAACCCAGAGAGATGGTCCGCGCCTGCATCCGAAGCGGAAACCCTTTCGAGCTTTATGGCTGATGGGCTCCTTACACTCCACGCGCTGAACGCTGTCACCGTCTTTGTCCACACATCACCTTTTGCGTGCTGAACGTCTGCGAATGGCTCTTCACTTCATTTAGGCTCAAACTGAGGTTCTCCCTTCGGAGTGTCACACGTCTCCCGCAGCAGCACACTTAACCAGCTATCTCGTTCTGGAGACACCTGCCATGACCCCCTCCCATCGTTTCCTCTCCGGTCCCCAGCCTTCCCTTCCCATGGCTCCTTCAGATCCTCAGATCCCAGATGGGCGACTCTAACAGCCTCCTAGCTGGTCCTCCTTCCTCTGAGGTCTCTTCTAGTGTGGCCCACACACACATCAGAGACATCTAAAGCACACCTTTACGATTAGGATATGATTATGCCTCGGCGCTCAAGGATTACAGTCTCCTTTCCTGCTCTCTGCATATTCGGCCCTTCAGCCCGGTCCTAGGCCACCTGTCCAGCCTCACATGTCCAGCCAGCTCCCGATTCCCTGCACCTTCTTCACGTGCCATCACCGGAGGCCTTGATCAGGGCTGCCCGGTGCTCTTCCTCTGCTTTCTGTCTGGCAGATTCCTAGCCGCCTTTCAAAACTCAGCTGAAACGTCACCCATCCTGTGACGATGTTCCCCAACAGCCCAGGAGGAGCTCTGCTGTCCTCCGTGCTGGCCAGCACACACGCCTCGTGACGCTCACCCTCATCTCCTTGAACCTCACATGACGCTGACACCGTCTCTTAAGCAACCTCCACCACCACGGCCAGATCTATGCCTTCGACCTTCAAACACCCTGACCACAAAAGACCATGGTGTCAGTGTCCCTGCTGGCGTGTGGGTCTCTGAGCAGGTCCATCCACTTCTGCTTCCAGCAGTTGAGTTAATGCTATCAAGAATCAGTTTTGCCCTGGCTGGTGTTGCTACATGGTTAAAGCATCAGCCCGTGCACTGGAAGGTCACAGTCAAGGGCATATACCTGGGTTGCAGGTTCCATCCCCGGCCTGGTCAGTGCACATGTGGGAGCCAACCAATCGATGTGTCTCTCTCGCATAGATGTTTCTCTCTCTCCCTCGGTCCCTCCCTCTCCCTCCACCACTCCCCAACCCCGCTGTCTCCTCTTTTCCACTCTATCTGAGAATCAATGGAAAAAATAACCTCAGGTGTAGATTAACAACAACGAAAAAGGAATCAGTTTTACTTCTTCCCAAACTTCCTTGTACTACTTATATTTGCTACTGAGCTTCTTCAACTTAATTAAGATCATCTACAATGATGAAATGTAGGTATAAAAGGTGTCATTTCTATGAAAGCTACACTGAATGCTTTGAAAAGTCAAGTTGCTAAAAAAATTACTGTCAAATGATGTTTTGGCAAGACCAACTGTGAGAGACGGAGGAGAACATAAAAGTCTAGGAGGACTCTTCTCTCAGATTGTTCCATGAATGTCTAAATGATCGTTCCACTTAAATTATGCGAAACCTGGAAGCAGCATATGAAGCAATGTAGGTGACTGCGGTTTATGCGAGAGGCTAAAGAGAAAATCCAGCCGAAGAACCCAGACTCCAACACACACACATGAACCTACACCACCCGGTACAGGCGAATAAACATATTTATATTTTCAATGAAAATAACATGCTTAAGGCATTTTAAAAAGGATTCCCTGGATTGAGAGACTTTCAAACATAACGGAGAAACTCTAGGCCTCTTCAAATAAGAGTTTCTACTGTATCTACCTGCATGTTTGTCCCCCATCTTTTACTAATTCAGAAAATATTTACTGCAGCCTTCTGTATGCCAGGCACTTCTGAGCGCTTTGGATATATCAGCGAAAACGAACAACAAAAATGGAGCTTACATTTTAGATGGACAGGAACAGTACCTTCTGTGCTTACGTAGCCTCAGAGACTCATGGTTCTTTCATCAGGTTACTAAAGAATAGATTTGCCAGGTTGTGGAGAACTTTTCTTTTTACCTCCAGTCCCATCTATCTATCTATCATCTACCTATCTATCTATCTATCTATCTATCTATCTATCTATCTATCATCTACCTATCTATCTATCTTAGGTTATGAAAATAGTATGTAGCATACTGCTATAAAGGTAATTCACACTCGAACAGTTTTTAAATAGAAAGATTTCTTAAGTTCTATCTGAATTCCTCTGAAACGCGACTAAATTCTCTTTCTCAAGATACCTGTGGTTCCGTGTGCTACTAACACAGAGCCGAGTCTGGCACGCAGAAGAAAACCACCAAGAACAAATCACCACGGATTTCCTTCGGAGAGTCTCAACATGCCCTCTTCTCTCCATGGGACATTCCAGAAGAAAGTTTATATTAGAAGCGAAGCTGTGGGCCACAAGCCATTCCAGCTCCTTCTGGACAGTGTCTGAAGGGAACATAAATCTCTAGAGGCAGCCACGTTATTTTATTTCCTTCTTTTGATTATGCCTTGAAATTCTCCAGGCCAAGGACTCTGGCACCTCCTTGTCTCGTGTCATCAGTGGAGTTCTCTGGCCTGGATGCACGAGATTATGATACAATGGCCAGGGGGACAATGGGCACCGGGCGACTATATATAGGAATTCTGGGCTTGGTTGTCATGGAAGCAAATGGGAAAACAAACGCCTAATCCTGAAAATAAGGCCGAGGCCAAGCTTGAAGGAAACACACACCAAAAACTTCCTGTCATTCTGATGAGTGAAAACAAAACCTTGCCATATGATCAGGGAATAGATGAGGAAAAACCCAAACCAAACAAAATGTTAGTCTTCAAAATGACAAACGCACAGCACGGCAGGCTCTCTTGTTGAGATGAGTGTCCCATCGTAGATTAAGTTCATTGAAAGGGTCTCGCAAAGGCCTGTTTTATGAAGCTTCGTGTTCTCATTCCCCCTGTATCTGGGGGGAATCCAGGCAAGTCTGCCCTAAGACAAAGAGGATTCCTGGACCTGCGATTCATTAGGCCCTATATGTGGGGACAAGCCCATTTGTCTCTCTACACTTTTTCCCCAATAGCATCACCATCCACCAACTAATGAAATCAGATCAAATCCTTGACTCATTTCTCATCCTACTGTCCGTGGAGGAAGCCCTGTTGGTCCAACCACCTGAAAAGCTTAGCGCAAACCACACACCGTTCGCTGCACTGCTCTTGGCCAGGCCCCTGCGGTTGCCGGCGTAGACCCCAGGGCACAGCCTTTCTAACTGGCTTTCTAGTTCCAAGTTTCTTTTCCCTTAAGATTCCTTTCTTTTCTAAAAGCAAATGTGAGTGTGGGACCCAACCACTCTTACAGGAGGAAGTCCAAGCTGAGACCTGGTGGCTCTCCATCTGCCCAGCCCCAGCCCCACTCCACACCCACTCCTCCCACGGCGCTGACCACGGCCACAGGGAAAGCTCTCAATGGCACTCCAGCTGCTTCCGTTCACGGCTTCTTTGCACATTCTTGCGAGGCCTTTCTTCTACTTTTCAGCCTGGCAAACCCTTACCATCTTCCAAAACTGCAGTCAGTTCACATTTACCACCACCACGGAGGAGATCTTCTCTGATCTTTCTAGATGGGCATTCAATCCCTCTCTGAGCTCCTCCATGCGTTCCCATCAAGCTGCTGTGGGGCCCATTTATTTTACCTCCACCAGACTATGATCTCTTGCAAGCAGGACACCCATCTATCCAACCACATGTAACTTTTCATTTCACTTATTTAATTTTTAAAATTGATTTTAGAGAGAGGGGCAGGGAGAGACAGAAACATGGATGAGAAACACCGATTGGCTGCCTCCTGCATGCCCCCTACTGGAGACTGAGTCTGCACCCTGGGCATGTGCCCTGACCCGGAACCGAACTGGTTACCTCCTAGTGCATGGGACGATGCTCAAGCCACTGAGAATTACACTAGCCGGGCCATACGTAACTTTAGAAGTTCATATCCCCCAGAACTTAGCTCAGGGCCTAGCCCAAAACATGTGGTCAATAAACATATTCCACAGATCCAAAGAGTTCAAACAGAAAAAAAAAAAAGTGCTCTGGAAAACCCAGATTTAAAAGAAAACCCTAACTAACCAAGCTTCCCTCTCTCTCTTTGGATGCTGATGTTAAGAGAGCCTTCCCACTGAAACACTGACCCACTTTTTAAATTGCCTGGAGAATGGCTTCTAGAACATTTGAGAATCCGAATGGAACAAAATTCGTAACCCCTGGCCATCCAAAAAAGCCAAAAACGTAATTTCTGGTTTTGACCCTGAATCAACTCTGAAACGGATACTAGGCATCTGGTAGCTATGTTAGAAATTTCTATGTACAACTGTCTCTCCCTCCTTGTACCCACTGGTAGGCACAGATGCCTGTGCAATGCACAGGTGTAACAGGTGCCAGGTACCTGAATGCACCGTGACTTCCTTTAGTCACCTTCTAAGGCCATGAACATAGAGCCCTGGGGGCCCCAGGAGGAGGTCCTCGCGGATTCCTTTCAGGTGTTCAGCACCGCACTCTCACTGTACACAACGTTTTACCCGTTTTCCTCCGTCGGGAAAGCACCCATCCCGGATCTGTAGTGTTCAGACCACCATTCTGCAGAACAACCTGTGGCAGCGCGAAAGCAGCGATGGCTTCACGTCGCCCAGCCCGTCAATGGAGAAACAGAACACGCCCGGGGCGCCTGCAGGCCCCGCTTTCCAAACGCGGTCCTGTCCTGCCACAGGCACCAGCGAGCATCGTAGGTCTATCCCTCCGCACTGAACAGTACTGGACCCCAAAGTGCCTGTTCTTAAGTATCCTCCTTGGCACCGGCTGGGGATTTGTAGGGACACAAACGAATGTGCGGTGCCTTTTTCTAACGTTTTTGGGAGGAAGCTCGGTGGCATCTGCCATTGTTAGTTCAGACGCTCTTACAATACCAAGTGCTTAATTCACCCGTGACCCTTTTGAATTGAGTGATGAGGAAGTAAGGTTTCCTGCTGTTTGTTTGGATCGTAGAGACGTCTTTACCGCACTGACAATCCAGGGAAAACCGTTGAGTACAAAGGTCTCTTTATATCAGTGACTTGGCCTCAATCAGAGAGAGCCTGCCAGCCACTTCAGGGTGATAGTTGGAGTTCAGAAGCCATGGCCAAGGCCACAGTGCTTCCTCCTCAAGACCCAACTGGAAAGGAGATGCCTACGGACTGCAAGGAGATGGTGACAGTGCATGGTGCACTGCAGAAGAGCAGTGAGGGCCCAGATAGGGAGTCACAGTAGCGGGTAGCGAGTTCTTAAAGATCAGGCAATCGGGAGGAAAGAACACATATGAGTGCACGCATGTATGTTTAGATACACGGACAGCTCTAAGTGATGACATGGAAAGCAGATGGGGAAGGCAATGGTTGGTCAGGAACAGGAACAAACAGCCACGCTTCAAAGCCGAGTTTCTCTACAACTGTCCCCCTGCAGCGGGCGTCTCTGAACCAACAGACCCAGTGGGTGCGGGCCCTTTTTTCTTTTCCTTTCACCCATTCCCATGCAGGGTAAGAAACTCCTGGCAATGGGTTAAGCTATATATTTAATCACCATTAAACACTACATCAGTGATTTCAACCTTTTCATCTCACGGCACACACAAATTAATTACTAAAATGCTGCAGCACACCTAAAAATATCAATAATAATAAAAGTGTAATATACTAATTAGATCGGATGTCCTTCTGGATGAAGCCAGGGCTGCAAGGGAAGCCCGGGTCCTGGGTGCCTGCTGGTGGCTGGAGGGAAGCCGATGCTGGCAGTGGGTGGTGGTGGTGGTGGGGGGGGGGCGGGGGGAGAGGCCTACTCTTGCATGAATTTCGTGCATCAGGCCTCTAGTATTATATATTTTGCCAATCTGACAAAAAAAAAGTATAATTTTGATTCATTAACACCAGATGGCTATTGTCTTTTTTTTATTTGACAATCTCAGGGCAAAGAGGGCAGTGCCCTGACTAAATAGTCAGATATTGCATGTTTTACAAATGCTTGTGGCACACCGGTGAGAATCACTGCACCAGGTTCTTCCTTTAGGGCAGTTCTTACTCCAAACGCACCCACAGGAATACTGCTCAGTGGCACTGGGCTCAGGTGTAGGGCAGAAGCCTCCAGGAAGCCAGAGGGGTGGGGAAGTGAGGCCCAGGTTCACCTTCTGCTGTCGCAGCCGGGTCTATGTCTAGCGATTGTCAGGTGCTTTTTACAAGGTCACTCGCTGACCTTCACCAGGACCTTAAGAAATGGAAATATGGTGTCCCACTATACAGACAGGGACACGGGCATTTCTCAGCTCTCCTCCTGTCCCTGTGGAGACTCTCAGCTATGCAGACCTCTGGTTCCTCACCTGCAGAATAGAGACGATAACACTGGCGACTCCCCAGGTGCTGTGGGGAGTCTAGGAGACCAGGTGTGAAGCACAGTGCCTGGCACACAGGCTTGAAGGGTCTCAGTGCCACAGGTGTTAAAGCCTACGCCATACAATTCTGCCCCGAATTATAAATTGCCTTTTGGCGTTGGCGTTTCCTACAGATGAAAGAACTTGGTCCCTTTGCTGGACAGCAGGATGGAGAGGCGCAGCATCTCTTACGCTGCTCTGAACAGATGCAGCGAGCGTTCCTCCCGGCGGCGGGCTCGCGGCAGGTGCACGGCAGCTAGTGTTTGACTGATTGATTCTGGGCAAAGCCAACTGCACTGCTTCTGGCAACAACTCGCCAGCTTATCCTGCAAGTGGAGGTGGCTGCTAAGGGGAGGGGACTGGCTGTGAGACCGGGATTCAGCTCAAAGGCAGGCTCCACCTGAATGACACCCCGGATTCAATGAGTCACCTCCATTTTGTTGGGTAACAATGAGCAAAGAATGGCCCCAAGTCAACCTGCTACAAAAGGGCTGCTGAGAGCACATTCAATTCTCAAACTTTACAGGCTTTTTTTGGGCAACCATTCTGAGGTCTACAGTATTTCCCTTTAAATTTCTTTCAAGATCACCTCCAGCTTTCGAGCAAGGTAACTGGATATGGGACTAGCAGTTGTGTCAATCACCCCCATCTCAATGACCTTCTCCCACCCCACCTGACCCTGCAGCCCTGTCCTTTCCTCCCCTCCCCCTTGTTCTCTTTCTCTTGATAGCACATCTTACCACCTGATGTGGTATGTACTGGACGACTGTCTGGTTTTGCACACTATCTATGAGGGATTTGCACGGATTTTTGGATTTTAGTTCACGACGGATGAGGGCATTTAACCTTTTGTACGCCATAAGCGTCTATAGACGCAAGGATGGGGTTTCCGTTTTGGGCGCGTGGCAGTGAACTGGTTAGACTCAGCTGAGCATGAAGCATTTCCCCAATGCTCAGTATGAGAAGCCTCAGGGTCTATGCCTTATACATGTGACTGCCGTGGCCAGGGTGGCACCAGAAACACCAGCACTCAAGACTAGATTCAGTCACTCAAAGAACCCATCTGACTGCCTGTGGCGTGCAAGGAAACCCAAAAGTTAAATGATGGCTTCTGCCTTCAAGACTGGTGGTCTGGGGGGAGATGGACAGACAGTTACAACAGAGTGTGATCAGTGCTATGATCCCAATAGGAGCTCAAAGATCTGCAGGAGCCAAAAGGCGGCCCCCTGGTCAGACAGGAAGACCGGGAAGGCCTCTGGAGGAGACGGGATTCCGGTTTCCAAGGGCAAGTAGGAATCAGTCAAGTGCATGGAGTAGTGAGGAGGGTGCCGTGGAGAAGCGTGATCCAGGAAGAAGGAAGAGCAGGCCTGGAGTGGGAGACGGCAGGACTGTAGGGACAGGGCATCGGCGTGGCTGCAGCACAGTACACCGGAGGGAAGGAGGGTGAGAATGGTCCCAGAGAAGCATGGGGCCCAAATACCAGCCTTCCATGCTGAGCGTGGAATTTATTCTGACGGCAAAACAGCCAGCCACTGGAGGCGAGACAGAGGCCACACATTTTTACCTTTTCTGTGCCCATAAACTGCACCCATAGCCTCGACCGGCTCCCTCTCAGAGGGGAAAGCAGCTTAGTGTACGGGAATTTCCACGGTGAAGAAAACAACCAGCAGCACGACCCCGTTGACAACAAATGTCAGCAGACCACGATTCCACACCTTGTTTTGTAAAGTAGAAAACACCAGTGTAGGACCTTTTCTCCTCTGGGTTTTACGAGGAGGTTGGAGCTGTCCCTTTGAAATTCAGTGCCTGCCCTAGTTGGTTTGGCTTGGTGGATAGAGCATCAGCCTATGGACTAAAGGGTCCTGGGTTCGATTCCAGCCAAGGGCACATGCCTTGGTTGTGGGTTAGATCCCCAGTAGGGGGCATGCAGGAGGCAGCCAGTCAATGATTCTCTCTCATCATTGATGTTTCTATCTCTCTCCCCCTCTCCTTTCCTCTCTGAAATCAATAAAGAAAAAAAAATTATATATATATATATCTATATATATATATATATCTGCATTTGGACTGAAGGGTCCCAGGATCGATTCCAGTCAAGGGCATGTACCTCAGTTGCAGGTTCCACCATGGCCCTGGTTGGGGCAACCAATTGATGTGTCTCTCTCACATGTTTCTCTCACGATGTTTCTCTCTCTGTGTCCCTCCCCATCCCTTCCACTCTCTCTAAAATAAAAAGAAAGAAATTCAGTTTTTACTGTGTCTACTGAACGCACTACTCTTACAGCTGGAATAGATTAAGGCCCCAACCAGGGAAGGGAAGATGGAAGCTCGGTCGGCTACCTTGTCTGCTCCCCACCAACCCTTCATGTGCGAAAAAAATGACAAGCAAGCACAGGAAACCAAGTGGTATGTCCATGTGCTGGCAAACACCAAAAACATGCAGGCGTCAGCCAAGATCCCAGGGTCTGTTTTCCAAACACAGGGCCTCAGCAACTTCCCAAATGTCTCTAGATCTGAATTTTACTCTCGAGCTTTCACACCCATGTGCCAACCCAAGGACACTTGACAACACATTTCGTGGGCTCATTTTGATTCAACTCAATGGTTCAAATTTTACCTTGTAAAGCGATTCAATATCCCTCTGGATTCATTAGCTTTTTATGAGTGGTTTGTTTGATCATCACCAATGTTTTATCGGTTGCGTGTCAGGAAGCTGACAGACACAAAGGTCACCAGATCGTGTATTTCATGAGCTCCCAGGGCATCAGGGGAGAGAACAACACACACTAACATGAGTGCTCAAAGAAAGGAGCGAATGCCCACAGGCATCTCTATCTGTTGTTAGCAGAGTGGCCAGAAGACAATGGGGCTCTGGAGTCAGGAAAAAAATTCTCATCTTGATTTACTGCTTTACACTGTTGTAATGACTACTTACAGGACACAACTTACTCATTTTACATTTATAGCAACGTCTGCTCTAAGAAGGAAGCGGCCCTTGGCCAGACGGTTAGAATAGAACATGAATAGGACAAAACCCTAAACCTAATGAGCTTCCTTTCTGGCAGAATGGACCCCATGTCCCCAGGGGAGGCAGGGCACAGCACAGTGGGGCAGGGGCGTTATGAGAAGCATCATGGGAACGAAGGCATTAGCACGTGGCTTTGAAGGACAAATAGGGCCTGGACATGTGGAAATGGAGCCCAGAAGGGGCATGGGGAACGACAGGTTGGAGTTATTTGACAGGCACGTAGAGCTGGTAAAGACTCTTGAATAGAAAAGTGGGCAGAGGACCTGAAAATGTACCTCTACCAAGAAGAAAAACTGCCAATAGATATATGAAAAGATGTTCCACCTCACTGGCAATCAGGGAAATGCAAATTAAAACTACAATGAGATACCACCGTACACCAGTTAGAGTGGCCACTATCAACAAGACAAGCAACAACAAGTGTTGGAGAGGCTGTGGAAAAAAGGGACCCCTCATTCACTGTGGGTGGGAATGTAGACTGGTGCAACCACTATGGAAAGCAGTCTGCCAATTCCTCAAAAAATTAAAAATAGAGCTACCGTATGATCCAACAACCCCACTCCTGGGTATATACCCAAAAAACTAAAAATCATTTATACACAAAGATATATGCACCCCTATGTTCACTGCAGCATTATTCATGGTGGCCAAGAGTTGGAAACAGCCAAAGTGCCCTGCCATAGAGGATGGGTAAAGAAGATGTGGTACAAATACACAATGGAGCACTACACGGCCATAAGAAAGGATGAAATAGCGTCATTTACAACAACATGGACGGACCTTGAGAACATTATGCGAAGTGAAATAAGTCAAACAGAAAAAGCTAAGAACTACACGATTTCACTCATGTGTGGATATAAAACTGAAACTTAGGAACACCAACAGGAGTGTGGTGGTTGCCAGAAGGAGGAGGGTGGGGGAAGAAAGGGGTCCTAATATGAGGTGACAGGAGGAGATGTGACTTTGGATGATGGGCACATGGTCTTATATAGATTTTGTATATTAGTAATCCAGACATGAAACCTGTATGTTCATGTTGACTAATGTCACCCCAATAAAAACTAAAGAAAAGAAAAAGACTCTTGAATAGGAGAATGGTATGACTCTTAACCTTGCCTAGAGACTGAAGGGAGGCATTTGCAGATGGGGTGAATATGGTAATGGCTCAGGCAAAAGACGGGGACGGGAAGGAGGGGGTAAATTTGCGAGGAAGTGAGGAGATGGGAACAACTGGGCTGACCAGGCATCCGACTGGCTGATGGAAGGCGGGTCCAAGGAGACCTGAAGACCCAGAGGATCCCAGGTGGGCACAGGAAGTTTGGGAGGAAGTCAGTGAGTTCCAGTTTAGAACCTTTGCCCTAAAGGCCGAGTGAGGCCTGCAGGTGGAGAAAGGGAGGAGCACATGCAATAAAGGGTCTGGGGCTTAAGCTGAGAGGTGAGGGCCGGAGTTCGAGACTCTGGCAACATCGGTCGAGCATGGATCCATGTGCATGTGAGGGGGGAGCAGAGGAGGGGACGGGGGCCCCGACCAGTCGCGTGACGGCAGCTGGAGGAAGAGCGCTGAGAACAAGGTAAAGAGATGGTATTGCCAGAGGACGGCCCGGATCACACACAGGCCCCAAACCAAGGGAGGAGGATTTCCCTGGGAGGAAGGTCAGCAGTTTTAAATGCCACGGACAAAAAAAGACGAGGCAGGAGCAAAGGCCATGGACTTGTTTGTCTGAAGTCGCGGTCAATCCTCAGGGAAGCCACTTCATTAAGCGGTGGGGCCAGAGTCCCACGGCGAGGGACTCCAGAGAAGGAGGGGGGCAAGGGGAGGCGGCGGCGGGTGCCAGCAGGCAAAGGATGCCTCCTTCCCAGGGAGAACGCCCCTGGAGCCCGCCGATGGGAGGCCGCTGCATCAAGTGCCAATGCCGAAGGCACAAGACAGGTGCCAGCAGTTCAAGGCAAGAATGGGTGGCAAGTAAAGGTCCCTTTAAGAGATTTGGAGACAACAACTGCAATTGCAGGAACAGGATGACCAAAGGTCCTATCCAAGAACGACTGTAATTGTTAAAACACAAAACACTTTCCTGGGGCTCCTATAGCTTCTTTTTTTAGACTCTTCAGGGGAAGAATAACACCTCTAAGAACTGAGGTTTGGGGGAGCAGTGTGACGTAGGGCACAGCACTCTGGAGCCAGGCGATGTGCACCTTAACTGCAACTCTGACAGAGGGCGACTGTGGCCTTTCTTAAGCCCGTTTCCCCTCGCTCCTTGCAGAACATTTGGTCCTGCCCAAAATGTTCACTGAGACACTTGGTCCACACTCAGAGGTCCTTGATATTTGGTCCTGCCCAAAATGTCCACTGAGACACTTGGTCCACACTCAGAGGTCCTTGATATTTGGACCTGTCCAAAATGCCCAGGGACACATTTGGTCCATGTCAAAATGTCCTTGATGCGTAAACCTTGGTCTTCTGCAAGATTCGAACCCGGACTCACCCACCCAACCCCACAGGCCATGGCCAGCGAGGCTCCTGAGGCAAGAAGAGTTCTTGGCATACGTCCACAGTACAATTATTGGGCCCATAAAACCTAATCGCGCTTTTTATTTATTAACCCTATAAACCAAAAGTAGGCATAAACGTGATGGACTATTTGAACCCAGAGATGTTTTCTAAGCATGCATAGAAGGTCCTGTCTCATGGGATGTTTATGCTTAATCATCCAAGATTTTTATTTAATTCATTCATTAACGAGGGAGCCAGTAAGATGTCACAACTGATCAGAGAAGGTTTTTTTTAAAACCACGTGTTTATAGGAAGTAAAGGAAGCTTAAATGAGTTTATGCACATATGCAAAAACTTATCTCTCCACAGGCAAGGATCAATTGCACTCTTAATGGGCACAACGAATTTATAATATGGGAAGAGCCATTTGCATTAATGTCACTTTTCTATAGCTTAAAGGGCTGTCAAATAGCTCGACGAGAATGAAAGGTGGGTGACCTAATCAAGACACCCACAAATATAGATGTATGTCCATTTTAAAGTTTTTTGTTTTCTTTATAATTTTTCTTAACAGAGCTATTAAAAAAATAAGACAACAGTCAGAAAAATGGAGCCACTTCTGCTAAGTCCCACATCACCAAACTGAGATTTAATTTCATTAGTTCCAGCTCTCCAGAAATGGAATCTTCCACCTGTCAATCAGCAATGTCCTGAGCAGCACCACTGGGAAATCTGCCTGACAGACCCGTCACCCCGCAAAGAAGTAACCCTGCAATGACTAACCCCCGCTTCTGCCCCGTGTAAGTAACATCCCGTTCCTGCTCCCTCCGGCCTGCAAGTCCTCCGTTGTGTACAGCTCCTCAGAGCTCCTTTCGGATAGGCTGGGCACAGACTAATTCGTCAACCGTCAAATAAAGCCAGTAAGAGCTTTAAAATTTACTCAGTTGAATTTTGTTTTATAACAGAGTTAAGAAGTAGGTTAAGCCAGTAACGAATTAGTTACTAGATCAATACTAAGTGCTTTCTACGGGTTTACGGGACAGACCAGGATGGGAAAAGTGGAGCGTCTTTCACGTCTGGACGAGGCACTTAAAATGTTGGTTACGGAGCTATGGAAGGTGCCTTCTCTTTCTCCTACCTCTAGGCGTTTTCCCCTAAGAATGCTCGGGTCCACCAATTCAGAGCTATGAATGCCCTCACTTAGGGAAGGCGATTGGTCTGGAGTAATCAAACAGCAATAGCAAGCGGCCTGCAGGGTCCTGGCAACTTCCAAAGAGTTTTCGAAGCTTCACTGAGAGACGCTCTGTGAATGGCCCCGTAGTTGTGTGTAAGGCATTTCAATGCCATGGGAGGTGCCAACAACAGACCAAGAGCACACCTTCCCCTTGAGCAGCTCAAAGGCGAAGGTTTTGTAAGAAGGGGGGGGGGGGGTAAGGAGAGAGTGGCAGGGAGGGAACAGTTACCCCTTAGTTTTCAGTGAAAAAAACAAAAACAAAACAAAACACACACATACACACACTCTCTCTTGATCACCACCACCATCACCATTACCACCAGCAGCTTCAACAGTAGCAGATTCACAGACTGAAACCCTTTACGAAGCCTGACGCGGCCATAAAATCAGTGCAATCGTTCTGAATGCATCTGCTTACTTCAGATGACATGATATGGGGAATAAAAGGAATCAACCGAAACGTTTTAAATGTGCTTCGCTGGACCATTTCCAGTCACCTTCAGACAAGTTTCTTAAGTTCTAATGAAGTAAGCAAAATGACCACGCACTTTATGAAAACACGAATCCCTGCAGCCTATTTTGAATCCATCCAGTAAGATTAAGAACATACCTTTGCTGTTTCCAACGACTTCACTCATTTGTTGTTACAGTCTGATGTCTCCTAACACATGTGGTCAATCCTTAGCTCTGATCTAGAGCCCAGTATTTGGTCAGGAATGTAATCTCTTAAAAATTACAACATCGTTCCAAAGGGAAAACAGGGGCGTGCTTTACGTTACTGCATTTCATTACGAGAGTTCCCAGAACGCCCTGGGTAAAAAGCAGAGAGTTCGTAGAAAAAAACAGATCCCTGATTCTTAGATTGGGAAATAATTAGGTGGCTTTTGAAGTGAAAAGTGACTTTGCAAGATTATAAAATACTCATTCGGTTATTCTGCCAGCTGCTGGGTTTTACACAGGTGGCTGACCGGCTTCATGCGACTGTTGTAGTCAATGAAATGAAACAATGTAAGTCAGTTGGAAGAGAAGCAATAATTGATAGTGTAAAACGCATATTAATTAATGTCAATAACAACAACACGAAGGGCGTCTGACACTGGGGCTATCGATGCCTTACACCCATTAGGACATCAAGTGCTGCGGAGGTTCCTATGTGGGTGGTTCCAAATTAGCCCCAAAGGTAAAACACATTTAGATGATCAGAGCTCCAGATAAAGTACCACTTCCCAAACACTGAATTATTTTAGACCCCTAAGAAACAGCTCCCGATGTAAAGAGATTTCATTCAGCTTCCAACACAAGATTGAAATTTTCTTCCTTTTTCATTAAAAAAAAAATCCCCATCAACCTCTGGTTGATGACAAATTTTCATAAACTAACAAGAAATCTGCTCCTACTATACTATTTTAATAATATCGACTATTTCTGCAGTAATTGAGAATATGAGAGCATTTCTGTATGTCTTTTCATTTGATCCTGGAAATAACCCCATAAAGTAGGCATCGCTTTTTTACACATTAGACATTGAGGCTCAGAGAAGGGGAAGGGCTTTGTCTCTGCACTCACTCACGGGCAGCGCAGGCGCTGCCGGGACCCCCGCCTAAGGCTGCCCAGGCCGGGCGGTTCGTGGCCTGCCACGTGGGTGGTGTTGCCTGGACTGGGGCCTGCGGCCGCTCTCAAGCCCAACCTCAACCTCAGGGGTCCAACATCTCCTGTGCAGACTATTGAGGAAAGATGATCCATACAGAGACCAGTTTTGAAAAGATCACTTGTCCCTAATTTTCACTAGCTCCGCTTGGGTGAAACGGTTTCTCCTGGCACCCGCTCAACCAAAACGAACCCAACGATACACAGGAAGTCGTGCTCGAGGCCAGTCCTGCAGCGGGACTCCAGGATTCCACAGGGGGAAAAGGGTTACGAGTGGAGGAAGTGGAACATTTGGATGCGTCCCCAGTGAGAGTGCCCCAGGGAAGCCGCCGCCACCGGAGCTCGGAAGGGCTTGTTGTGTCGTCCAATGTGGCAGCCCTGTTGCTGCTGTCAATTCCCCCCACTCCCCTTCCGACGCAGGAAGCCAGGGGCACTGGTGCTGCTCCACCTGAGTGGGAGCTACTCCGCCTGAGTGGGAGCTGCTCCACCTGAGTGGGTGCTGCTCCGCCTGAGTGGGAGCTGCTCCACCTGAGTGGGTGCTGCTCCACCTGAGTGGGAGATGCTCCACCTGAGTGGGTGCTGCTCCACCTGAGTGGGAGCTGCTCCGCCTGAGTGGGAGCTGCTCCACCTGAGTGGGTGTTGCTCCACCTGAGTGGGAGATGCTCCACCTGAGTGGGTGCTGCTCCACCTGAGTGGGAGCTGCTCCACCTGAGTGGGAGCTGGTGCTGTGGGCCTGGCGGGTCTCGGCACTTCCTAACTCCCTCTGGCCTTAGACGGCCAGCTCCAATAGCCCCCTCCTTTCACTGGGATGATGACGATCAGTATAAAACCACCTCCAATTTGCTCCAGGTATTACAGTTTTAAAAGTTCTGAGGTACTGTTTTTGTCATCCCCCAATTTTGGTAACATATAAATAAATAAATAGGAAGTAAATCAACAAACAAACCGTAAGCCTGCCCTGGACTTACAGAGGACCACCGTCCCTCCACCCTGCAGTTCTCACACTCCTTCCTGCTCCGGCAACACACAACGGGTGGTCATCTATGTACTCAGCACTCTTCCATCAGCATGCTGTGATTTAGATAATAGCTCAGAAAATTAGGAGGGAAATATAGTGAAAAGTACTGTAAACATTTTTATTTTAAAAAAGCTAGAGGGATAGCCCTAGCCAGGTGGCTCAGTTGGTTGGAGCATCGTCCTGTACACCAAAGGGTTGCAAGTTCAATTCCCAGTCAGGGCACATACCTAGGTTGCAGGTTCAATCCCTGGTCGAGGAAAGTACAGAAGGCAACCGACTAATGTTTCTCTCTGACAGAGATGTTTCTCTGTTTCTCTCTCTTTCTCTCTCTAAAAAAGAAAAAGAAAAACCAATAAACATATCCTCTAATGCAAATTTTTTAAAAAGCTACAGGATAGACGCATACTAATGAAGCCATTGGGGAAAAAATAAATTAAAGAGAAAAAGAAATCTATCTTTTATTTAAGTATCGGATTTTATTTTTCAAAGAGTTAGTCTTCCATTATGTAGGTAACATAACCAAGATGCAACAGTATGCTGTGGATGTATTAGCAGAAATGGTTTTATTTTACTGCTAACATAACAATATACAGAATTTGCTGATTTAAATGCGTTAGTTGGGAATTTTATTAAACTTTACTGTCCGCTTCTGATTTAGTTATCGCGATTATTGTTTTTTTCTGAAAGACATGTTGGTGGCTTTTTCCCTGCTTGCATGCAAGGAAGATGTGGCTTTCTTCATCTTTCCTTCTCCATATTCTTAATTAAAAACTTACCCATGGGCAAAATTTTAAAATACTGTAAAACTGGAGTAACTGAAATAGCAACTCACAAGTACAATAATTTGTGATCGCCACAGCTATTACCCATCTAGCTCCTCACTCCATTTCTTTGCTATCAGCAACAATCTGCAAATTCTAGCACATCCGATGTGGCTCCATTTCTCTCTCTTTCACTCTAGAACAGTGGTTCTCAACCTGTGGGTTACGACCCCTTTGGGGATCGAACGACCCTTTCACAGGGGTCACCTAAGACCATCGGAAAACACATATATAATTACATATTGTTTTTGTGATTAATCACTATGCTTTAATTATGTTCAATTTGTAACAATGAAATTGGGGGTCACCACCACATGAGGAACTGTATTAAAGGGTCACGGCATTAGGAAGGTTGAGAACCACTGCTCTAGAAGGTACCTTGGAATACTTATCAAACTGACTTTCGAGAGGGATAAATCTGAATCAAATCAAATTTATTTTTAAAAGCAAACCAGATTTGTGGTTAACAAGGATAATCCTGAAAACGGATCGGAAAAGCTTGACACTGAGCCAGGAAGACGGCTAAAACCAGAAGTGCAGAGCGAGGGCCGATCAGGGCTGGGGCCTGGCAAGTTGTGAAGGAGAGGACGAGGAAGTTAGGGTCACAAGGGTGCTGGGGAAGACCCTCTGACACAGCTGCCTCTAGCGTCTGGCTGGGAGAGGCGGGCGGGGTAGAGGTCAGAGGGAACTGAAGAGTCGGAGATGCAGGAGGTGGAGCGATTATAGGCAATTTAGCCACCGGTGAGTGGCAGTCGGTGTAGAGTTAGGAAGGAGGTAAATGTCTAGCTGAGGAGACCGAGTACAGTCGTCCCTCAGTATCTGTGGGCATTTGTTCCAGGGCGGTGGCAGATGCCAAAATCTGCAGATGCTCTAGCCCCTTGTATACAACGGCACAGAACAATCCATCCACGGGTTCCCAACCACGGAGAGAAAATACGGTTTTCCACCTACAGGTGGTTGAATCCGTGGATGGGAAACCTGGAAATACAGAAGGCCAATTGTACATTTACTGAAAAAAAGAAAAAAAAAAAAGAGAAAGAAAATCCACGTGTAAAGGGAGCCAAGCAGCCCAGAGCCGTATTGTTCAAGGGTTAACTCCATTTGCTGGGTCATTACCACTGAGTCTAGTATTGGAATTCCAGAGCACGATGGTCACGGCTGGAGTGAAAGGGCCGACGGTGAGACTGGCGCTGCGTTCACTGAGAAAGGTAAAAGAACATTCCAGAAGGTAAGGAGGAGGAAATAAGCAGAGAGCAAGTGTCCGAAGAGGGAAGTGGAAATATTCTCAAGCGGTGGCAGAAAGTAAGGAATGCGCCCCCTCCTCGTGGCTGCATGGAAGAAGGGGGGCATTAGTCACTTTGGTTGCAAAAAGCTGAAAGGGATATGGTGTTGCCATCGGGGGTGGGGCGGGTGGGGCCGGAGGTGTGTGGTCAAAGTTACCTAGAGGCAGGAGGTGTGATCAAGGACTTCGGCAACAGTGACGGACTGCACGTCACGGCATCCAGGCAGCCCCAATCCACTGGCTTTCCCCAGACACTGATGACACACCTGAGCCCCCAGGCGCTGAAATTCCCAGGCTTTGTCACACTTAAACTACTGTTCTGTCGGTTCTCGGTGGGTGTGGTTCATTTTGCTGCCCCAATTCAAGTCCAGGAATATTTGCTGAACGGCCTGCCAAGTGCGAGGGCTCTGAAACAGCCCTGGACCTCAGAGAGCACACAGTTTAGGTGGGGAGACAGATAGGAGAACTGCCAATTATAGGACTGCTTGGCACGACTAGCCATGGAAGTGAATGCAAAGGCCAGAAGCCACCCACCCTATTCATATTTATCCCCTCACAAAATCTCATTTTCAGCTCATTCCTCTGAACAGTCTAGACAGTCTGTAATCCTGATTTTGTCATGTAACTTATAGAACATTTGCCAATATTTTCAAGTGTATTAAGTCTGAAGCAGTAAGAAAAGACATTTTACTTAAGTAATTTTTAAGGAGATGAATGAGCCTTAAAATGAAATAAATTAGTGAATTCTCACCTTAAACATAGGCGTCACATCCACAAACATACAAGCCTTTAAGGACTCAATATCTATTATCTGAAGAGGAATCGTTTGTTTTGGTTTGGTTTTGAGACATGGACCCCCCTGTTTTAAAACGACAGTGAGTCCAATAGTGAGAGAACTTTTCAAGTGAGAGCAAAAACATGAACAAATTAGGCTGTGTATTACAGTCCCAGTTAAAAAAAAAATCAGACAGACCCAGTGTGTGTATGCATAGAAGACATCTAGGTGCCTCCGGGGCACACGGTTACTAGGGATTATTGTGGATGCTCAGAGAGAGGCTGGCATTATGGGTAGCCCTTACATTTTATTAGGCAGTGCCACAGAGCTGTTCTTTAATCACGAACGGGTATCACTTTTCTAATCAGAAGGAAAATATATAGAAGCATCTTAAAAGGGGTAACTACCACCCATGACTATTTTTTTGTCTCTTTTGTTTACTTTTAATAGACTTCATTTTTTAGAGTAACTTTAGGTTCACAATAATATTGAGCAGAAGGTGCAGAGATTTCGCATAGACCCCGTGCCCCCACATGCACAGCCTCCCCCGTTATCAGCATCCACACCAAAGTGGCATATTTGTTACAACTGATGAACCTACATTGACACATCACCACCCCAAGTCCACAGTTTACATTAGAGTTCTTGATGTTGTACATTCTATGGGTTTGAACAAATGTGTAATGACATATATTCGTCATTATAATGTCATACAAGGAAATCCATGCTCCCCAAATGCTCCTCCTTTTCATTCCTCCCCCAAACCTCCTGGCAACCACTACTTTTTTATTTACTGTCTATAGTTTTGCCTTTTCCAGAATGTCATACAGATGAATTCATTCTTGAAGACCTATGGATACCAGCTCAAAAGTACCCCACGACCTCTTAAAGCAATAGGCACCTTGCTGCTGGTCTTCCTTGTTCAGCCAGCTTAACAAATCTAAAGGCTTCTTCCTGGTACCAAGTACCCTGTCTGGCTCTACCTCTCCTCACCGCCCCGCGCCCCCCCCCCCCCGACTGTCCTCCCACTAACTTCCCTACACACCCACCCCTCTAGCCAGACTGGTCTCCTTGCTGTTCCAAGACCCCTTCTTCTGTAAGTTTGCTCACTTCTGATACTAACTTCCACCTGTTGTGGACTTCTTCTGCCCCTGTAAAAATCCTACTCACCCGCCAAGGCCCAGCCTGAGCTCCACCTCTTCCAAGAAGCCCTCCGGGACTCATCAACCCCTTTTCTTCTCCAAGGTTACAATTATTAAAATCCAAATGCACAATTTCTCACTTCAGTCTACTCTGCTCTTACAACTTAACACCATCTGTAGGTCTATTAACTTAAGCTCTAGAATATCAACCCACAGTAAAAACTTGGCTTTCGTTTCCTAAGGAAAATTCCAGGATCCCCAAACATAAAGACGAGGCTGTGCCCTAGTGGCTGTGGATCACTTATGGGTGTGTACTTCTGCCGAGAGTCTTCCACGAGATGGCACAGACACTCCCAACACGGCTTGGGATTTAGACCGGCTCCACCACATAAGTGTTTCGTGATCTTTGGACTCATCATTTCATTCCTCAGGGGCTCAATTTCCTTCTCTCTTAAATGTGACTGATAATTTGTCCCTCCGATTTATAAGACATACTGATCCAGATGACAAATTGAAGGCAATCAGCAGAATTAAGAAACAAAACAAAACAATGCTTAGTTTTATCACTCAGGGATTCAACAGACGCAGCATTCCTATAATAAACCAGAATGGATGAGTTTCACTCTGGTCGAGGAGGAAAAAATAACCAGCAATGCCAAAAATATCAAGGCCTCGATGAAGGGTTGAGAAGGTCCTGCTCTGCTTCATGTGGCTGTCCCTGCAGCTTTGCAGGGCTCACGGTGCATGAAAATAAAGATGACATAAGGAGCGTGGCTTGCACAAGTCATCTAAGAATATGCTGTGCTCCCAGGAAGCTCAAGAACCTAGCCCCAGGATGACTTCTCGGACAGCAATGTCCTGGTAACTAAAACCTTAGCCGCCCTGCACTCTGGGCCAAACATGCCCTCTGGGTTGAGCCTGACGACTCTGAAACTGCTTGCAAAGGAGAAAAGCCCGTATGGCAGGAGCCTCTCTCTTTCTGGGCGTAAACAGTGAGGGACTGAACCCAGCAAAAGGCAAGTAGATCCTACGGCCTGAACATTAGCCATTCTTTTACCTCGCTGCTTTTATTTAACCGCCACCAGTGGGGTTTTTCCATAGGGTATTATTTAGGACTATGAATGCGTTAACAACGAAATGTGTACATGATTTGGACATGCTTTTCTGGGAGATACCATAAAACCTCAGGTGACTTGTTTTAAAAAATAAATGATAGTTATTTCTAAAAGGTAATTTCTGGCATCTTCTTTTCAGCTCAGCACTTAAAAGAAATTCTTTTGCTGTTTCTCTCTCATCAATGTTTCTATCTCTCTATCCCTCTCTCTCTAAAAATCAATAAAAGCATTTTGAAAAAACCTCTTTTGCACACAGTCAGTCATCTTGCCCAGGACACAGCCTCTCCTGCAGCAAGGCCATGCCAGGGTCTATGCCTGTCAGTGACAGCGCCTGCACGCTAGCTCTCCCGAATCCAAACCTCCTTTCTGCTCGTGTAAAACCCTCTAATGCAGAACAGTATTTGAAAGTGAGAAGAGGACCAGGAAGTCATAAGAAGTCTCAAGAAAACGGAGGAATTTCATACAAATATAATTGAGCTCAATGATCTAGCTCCAGTTCCAGGGAAAGAAAATTCGAGGGGGGCAAAGAGAAGACAAGCGAACATTCTTTCAAAAAGAACCGAGATTAGTCATTTAGATGAGTTGACTAACAACTGAATATATTTTCCGCTAAAGAATAGATTTCTTCTCCCTTTTAGCCACTTCCCATAACTGGGGTTCCAGAACACTTAAAGGTAACCTTCAAGCAGGAGATGCAAACTATCAGACGTGGAATTATGAAGCAAACGCTAGCGTTGCTAGAAACTAGCTCTGAATGACTTGGGTAGTATAGGCTTATATTTTTTTTAAGTAGAGGGAGAGACAGAAACATCAATGATGCCCTTCACCGGAATCGAACCAGGAACCCTTCAGTCCGCAGGCCGATGCCCTATCCACCGGCTAAGGCTATGCTTATATTTCTGATGAACAAATGTTTTTCTTGGCATGGGAAGAGGGAGATGGTTAGTTGACTAAGTTCCCAGGGCATGGAAAGCTTACACTTGCAATGTTTTTTAATCCTTGGCACATGAAACTGTGGCTAATTCAAAAAGCCCCAGAAATCTCAGGGAGTTGGGTTTCTTGGGAAGGAGAGATAACGTGATAGTCAATGTCAGGGTGGTGGCCACTGTGGAGGCTTCCCATTTGCTGCTGAAGACAAATTCCAATAAGGCAACCTCTGAAGACGTCTGGGCGTCCAACAGAGGCTGCAGAATCACCTGTGCCACGCTGCACCACTGCCGTTACCAACTCGAAGTCTTTAGAGCAGAAATGCCATCTTCCTAATAAGCATGAAAATAAACTCCAGATCACATTTTAATGTAGAAATTCGGGTATCGAAAAGGGGAGGTTAGCATTCTCCGGTCAGATAATGTGGAGATCAGCAGAACCAATTAAACGCCTTGGTCCGGCCATTAAAATGATGCCTTGTAGCCTACGTGCTCTGAACTATGTACATCTTTGTACTCTACACAACTACTCACTCGAGACTTTCCATTTCATTATGGCCATTTTTAGAGAAACCACCTCTTCTTTCTCTCACCCCAAGAGAAATCTGGTTGCAGTGGGCACCTGTGTAGAAAGTCTGATGCCCTTGCAACTAATTGGCTCCTTGTAAAGGCTGAGTTTTCGGTCTGACCTATTTAGAAATCGGAAAAGCTTCTCTTTGAAAAGCAGGCACTTCAGATCTTGATTTTTAAGTGTCTAGCTTTGCTAGAGTCAAGGTTAAATGAGTTTGTAGTTTGGCGCTAGACGCAACATAATTTCTTAGAAAACAGTTTCTCTTAAGCTTAAATGTAATTTACATGCTAACGCTTCCCTACATATATAAAATAAAGAACATATTCAGGTCGAGTTACATGTTGAGTGACACCTAAGAGTGGTCCACATGTGCCCAGCCAGTGTGCCTCAGTGGTTGAGAGTCGACTTATGAACCAGGAGGTCACAGTTCAATTCCGGTCGGGGCACATGCCTGGGTTGCAGGCTCAATCCTCAGTAGGGGGCGTGCAGGAGGCAGCTGATAAATGATTCTCTCTCATCACTGATGTTTCTAGGTCTCTCTTCCTCTCCCTCCTTCTCTGAAATCAATAAGAAAATCTATATACATAAAAGGCTAATATGCTAAGTGTCCCTCCGCCCATCCAACTGGTCACTATGACGTGACCACCAGGAGATGCTCAACACAGGAGCTGCCGAGCGACAGTGACTTGGCAGCGGTGATTCTCGGGTGATGCACCCTGAAACCAGAGAGGAGGGAGCCCAATTCCTTGCGGGGCCACAAGATTCCACCTTCGGCCGTGTGTTATGTTGTTGCTGGGCACTGTGGGCCCCGAATCTGGTTTACTGCACACCTGCATTTGCATTCCACACCCTGTACAACAGCAACTTTGCAGAGTGCCCTCTCGCACTCCGGGACCCCTCAGGGGATGTCGGAGAGCCGGTTTTGGCCCAATCCCCGCAGGCCAGGCTGAGGGACCCCACCTGCCAGAGGGACCCCGCTCACTCTGCAGACGCCCTTTGAGCCACAGTGCCACCCCAGGTACGGCCAGACGGGGAGGGACCATGGGAGGTTGGCTCCAGGGCGTGTTCTGCCGTCTGGCCCAGTCGCGCCCTGCTGGTTACCTTCTAATTAATTTCCTTTCAATGTGCACGAATCCATGCACCGGGTCACTAGTTTATTATAAAAAGGGAGTAGTGCCCATGTTAAATATAAAGGTCTATAATGGCATTTATTAAAGGTCTATTATACCCACAGTTTCGTGGGTATCACTGTACTTTTTCCCCTCCAATCATCTTTGGCAAAGGTCAGTGATATACTGCCCAGGGCTGAATGTGGCCTCCCTGTCTCTGTGCATGAAGTTTTATTGGAATGCCACCACGCCGTGTTTACGGCAGCTTTCACATTACAGTCCCAGCTGAGTTGCTGCAACACGGACCATGCGGCTCAGAGTTGAAAATATTTTCTATCTGACCCTGTACAGAAAAAATTTTCCAATCCTTCACTTAGGATTTGCAGAAATTGACCAGGATAAATCTCATAAAACAGCTCTCCTTCTAACCAATATATTAAGTTAAAATCCCAGTGGGTAAAATTGTCAGGCAGAATCGGAAATTTCATTAATCTATCCGTTTTGTTGTTCAGTTTCACGCAAGAGCTTCTATGAATGTGGACTGAACTGCAACCAAACACTGTAGGTTTTTGGACAGAGACAAACAACAAGGGAGCCTGTTCCAGGGCCAATGACCATGTGCATTTGCTCCAAGAAGGGGCTCTGCTCCCAGGTGACCACACTGGCAGTGACCACTGTCGAGCCCCACGGCACCTGCTGTCTCCTCTGAGCGGGGAAGACTTCCACCCGCCTCGGCCCTCAGTTTCCCAGCTCCTCACAAGGCCTCGCGATGCAGGGAACAACGCCAACGTCCAAAATGTTCTTTGTCAAGAAAGACCTTTTCCTCTTGGCAGACCATGTGTCAGAAGATTTCTGTTAGAACAGGCCCCCAGGTCCCGTCTTTGGACTGGTTATCCTGGAACGTGCTGCTCAAATGGCAATGCAATAAGCTTACTCCGGTGCAACTGGGTTCTGTGGATTTAGAAATGCCAGCACTCCCTGCCATGAACTGTATGAAAAACTGTGATGTCTCCCAGAAGTCCCCGGTCAGTCCCTACCTAACTGCCCCCAACGGAAAATTAGGGGACAGGAACCATAGCATATCCACAAGCACAAAGAGGGAGCTGAGACCAGAGGTAAAAGGGTAATCGCGTAGAGGCAGTAAAAGCTGTTCTTCGGCGAAAGCGCGAGTCGAGTCTCGGAGAGAGAAGCCGACGGGGAGGAAATTCTCCCACCGCCCAGCAGAGCTCCTTTGCAAGTCCAGGCGGAGAAACCGGGAGGAGGACACTGGCGGCAGCAAGTACCGGGACAGAGTGGCCACTCTGGAACGGGGGGGTGTGCCTGCATGGCAAACTGAGTGCGTGAAGAGGGCTTTGACTCTGACAGGATGACAAGGAGTGCCTGTGGTCCCTTGATGAGAGGTGTCTTGATAAAAATAGCGTTTGGTAGCAAATATTATGCTAGAGTTTAGAATAGAAAAACCAACTGAGAATAACAGAAAACTTTTCTCACACACACACATACACACACACACACACACACACGCACACACACAATATCAAAGCACCTTAGAACATTCTCCTGTTAATCATAACAGCAAAGACACCCCCGCTGGGTGGGCAGTATTGAGACAGACAATAAAGAGGGGACAGCGTCACAACAGGGTTCTTGCTTCCCTGGGCTGCTCCCCAGGACGTGAATGAAAAAACTCATTCACCTTATTTAATCTGCAGCTGGTCCTAGGGTCTCATTTTTTGTTTTCAACACATCACGGTAGCTATTTCCTAGAGCAGACCATTCCATACAGCATAAGTGGGTAAGAGAAATAAAATAACCTATTCTTCGGGGCGGGGGAGGGGGGGCACACGAGGGAGTAAGGAGGTGGAACGTCACCACTGGCCTGACTTCTTATAAATGACCTGGCTGTTAAGTTAATGATCCGCTGTCCGTGCACTGCGTTGCCTCTCAGACCTAAACAAACCTCCCAACTGAACGACACGTCTGGTTTCTCGGTTATTTTATAGGTGTGTGTGTGTGTGTGTGTGTGTGTGTGTGCGTTCCTCTGTACTGCTAGCAGAGACCTGTGTGTGTGTGTGTGTGTGTGTGTGCGCGTGTTCCTCTGTAATGCTAGCAGAGACCTGTGTGTGTGTGTGTGTGCGTGCGTGTTCCTCTGTACTGCTAGCAGAGACCTGTGGGAAAACCCTGACAGAACCCAGCCCTGTGTTTTTACGGCAGGAGGAGGGACCCCGTAAACACAAACAGAGCCGAGCGCTTCCTCTGGCTGACAACCTTATGATTTCCCCTTAACGCGCTGTTTAGAATCGCGATGGCGTGTCATTTCCCATTATCCTCTACACAAGACCCACACCACACGGCCGTGGCTTTCCTTTCCAACAACCCATCAGGAAGAACATACAAGACCCTCACGTGCTGCTGAAACCTGTCAAGACGGACAGCCCAGAGCCCAAGAGCCCTGTTTCTGCACAGAACAGGTGTGTGGCCAGGCGGCTGGGGCGAAACCTCCCCTCCAGCGTCCCGGCCCTTCTCAGCTTCGCGCCCCTGCAGGCCTCCCTCTGGGTGGGGAGGGAGAGCGGCCCTGGGAGAACCTTTCTCAGGCGGCTTCCTTCTGCCAGGGAAGACTGGCTCGCGCTCAAGACTGCAAGCATTTGACAACTGCAAATAGCAGCGAGCATGTCAGCTCGTTTGATTCACAGCCCTCACCGGGGAATCAGAAAGCCAAGGACACAGTGGTGAGTTCCCTGGTTTTATGGGTCTCCGCTCCCCCCAGGCCTGCAGCTCGCCAGTGTCCTGGCATCCACAGTGTGGGAAACCTCCACTGAGAGCCAATAGCCCCACAGCTTCACCCCATTAAAATGTGCAGTTGGATCTCATATGCGTGTTGCAAACACCATTCGAGGCGTGATTTACAGGCTTCTGTCTAGCTAGCCCCACAGCTGTTTTCTCACCCCCAGACTTAGCCGCTGACAGGGATCCACCACTGGCTCCCCAGTCCAGAGCCTTCTCACCTTCGACCTCCTCCATCACTCCTGAGCATCCAGAACTATGCGAGACAGATAGCAAGCATTCGAGAAAACATTTACTGAATAAACTATAAAGTTCTCTTTCCACGGAATTACTCATTGGCGAGAAGAGCCGATTCGCGCGATGCCTTCTTTCTGTTTTCCCCACCCTCTAATCAAGGTGTTTTTTGTGTGTCTTTTTTTTTTTTTTTCATCAAATTACATATATCACTTCTGACCCATTGGTATTGGCTATTTACATATTAAAACCAGTACAAAAAGAACCCCACCACTTCTATTTATTGTAAATTACCCACCTGTGGCTGAGTCAAGACAGGCTCTCTGTGCTGCACAGAGTTACCAATATCGTGCCATCATGGCTCTGTGACCACCCTCCCCAACCTAGTCTAGATTCCAAGAACCTGAAATCACCCACAAAAAGGGTAAGTCCCTGGCTGAGCGTTGATTAGTTCAGATGTAGGTACTGATACTACCTTTTAAATACCTGATTTTTTATTGACTTCCGAGAGAGGAAGGGAGAGAGCGATAAAAACATCAGTGATGAGGGAGAATCATTGATTGGCTGCCCCCTGCACACCCCCACACTGGGGATCGAGCCTGCAACCTGGGCATGTGCCCTGACTGGGAATTGAACTGTGACCTCCTGGTTCATAGGTCAATGCTCAACCACTGAGCCACACCAGCCCAGCCTTCTATTCATTTCTGATTCTTCTGTGCACAGTGCTGCAGGTATCAGTATATAGAGTACAGACTCAGGAAGTTGCCTGAACTTAACTCTTCTTAGTCCACCCCATGCAGTGAGTGGTCTGTGGGACTCCCGTGTCCTGTGAGGAGACCCACCCTGCAAGTGAGAAAGACAAAGGAAGATCTGACATTGAGAGAAGTGTCCCAGGTAAAATCTTTGCAGGAAATGGTGTTTGAATGGATCAGTTTCACCCTAAAGGCTCCACAGGTGTAGTTTCCATTTCAGATGAAAACAACGCACTAAAAATGTTAGTACATGAAACTGTATTTTCCCCTTTGTTGCAACATACCAGTCTTTTCCAACGCACAGAACCTCAAGGTGCAAAGGGGGCATTTTCTGTACCCTTTCACATGCCCTCGCCCCTGCCCCCGGTGTTGAGACTGTAAGTTTTCCCTGGAAAGCAACAACACGGGTTTTCTCCTGCATTTTAAACTACTACACAACAGTGGAGGAGGGAGCATGCTCACTCCATTGCAAGCCACAATCATCATAACAAACCTGCTTGATTCAAGAGAAGTGCTCTAAGACAGGAATACCAGGAAGAAGCTACTGGGCGGGACACAGGGTTTAATGGTCTGCAAAGGAAAGGCTCTCAGGTTCTCCAACTCAAGGAAGGCAGCTGTTACCTCTCCTCCCCCTCCTACAGCGGTCTTCTTGTAGACCTCAGGAATAAAGACCACTCATTGACCCCCTCAATGATCTAGTAATGAGACCATGTGGACATGTTGGGCGGTCAGATCTTCAGGTTACCCGAAGAGTCAACATTTTTAAACCCTTACATTAAAAATAACCCCAAATTCATGCTTCTGACAAAAGGTCCCAAAAGCCAGAATTTCAATCAAAGGATGAGAAACACAGGAACAAAACGACCACTTATTAAATAGAAACCACGCGTCAGATGTTGTATCAGGCATCTCACCTCATTCTCATTACTGTACCTTTTCTCATTAATCTCTCAAGGTCAACAGTTCTCTCCACCCAATTTCATATGGGAGTACAGAACGCTAAGATGGCCCAGGAAAACACAACTGGCATTGAGAGACGTAAGATTCAAAGCCAAGCCTTTGTTCCCAAGACCCCATGAACTTTCTAGTCCACCAAGCTCCTCCCAAGAATGTCACAGCAGACCCTGGGCAACAGCCTGTTTCCCGACCTGGTACTCAAGCGGGTGGGAGATAACTGGGTACTGGAGATGCTGTGGAAGGAATCTGGGCTGTGGAGGGACCTGGAAGAGAGCAGCTCTAAGGTGTCCTGTCCTTCTCAGACGTCCTCCTCTCCTAAGTACCTGATTCTCACTCACCGGAGGGGAGCCAAGTCATCAAGACACTTTTGTTTCCTGCTGTGACCAAAACAATCGATCCCTTTGCTCCCTCCCTCCTTCCCTCCCTGCCTCCCCTACAGCTTTGGTTACATTGCCAACACCCTTCAGCTACATGAAAATCACTGCCTTACCCCTAAAGCAGCTTGTGATCCAATCAGACATATTCGCCCCACCCATTCACCCTTTCCATTCCTACCCTGAATTCTGTGTCGTTAGCTTACATATCTCATACCCCAAACACTTCAAAATACACATGTATTGCTTTAGAACAAGACAGAATATAAACAAGTCAACAAAGAAATACATCTGTCCGGTATCCCATCCTCTTTCTTGCTCCCAAACAGTGAAAGAACCAACACTAACCCATCCCTCACACGGTGCTCTTGCCACAAGCAAAGCTCACACATGTCAGCACCAACACACACTCCCGACTTCCCAACACCTTCCAACTCCAATCTCATTTTTTTGTTGTTGTTAATATTGAGGATATTTTTTCCATTGATTCTTAGAGAGAGTAAAGGAGAGGGAGGGAGAAGGAGAGAAACATCGATGTGAGAGACACACATAGATTGGTTGCCTCACGCATGCAACTTGACCAGGGCCGGGGATTGAGCCTGTAACGCAGGTACATGCCCTTGATCAGAATCGAACCCGGTACCCTTCGGTCAGCAGGCCAGATGTTCTAACCACCAAAGAATCGGCCGGGGCCCAACTCCAATTTCTAGTTTCAACCCTTTCACGTTTCTTCCTTCACTTGAACCTCCATGTTTTTGCCGAAGATTTCCTTCTAGAAAGAAGGATTGGCAATGACCCCCAGCCCACCTCCACCCACGGGGTTAGCTCTGGCTGGGCAGCCCACGTTACCATTGGAGTCTTCCACTTCTTCAGCCGAGGTGGCTTTCTGGGCGGAGTGGTGGTTGTGTGAGGAGAGCAGGCTGACGATCCGCGGCCTGGGCAGCGTCAGGGCTTTCCCGTGGACCTTGAGGGAGTGTTCCTTTAACTGGCTGATTGTCATGGTGGAGAATGAGCACCAAGAACACTTGTAGGCATGTTCACCTGGGAGATGGACCAGGGACAAAGGGGCAAGGAGGGCACAGGTGGGGTGGAGACCAGAACACGGTTAATCACTCGATGGAGGAGTGTCCCGAGCTTCGGGGTCTAAGACGTGCACAGACCAACCCCCGCCCATCCCCCAGCCACTGCTCTCTTCCGGACTGAACCCCTCGAGGAGCTCCGTATTCATGCGACCGGCTCCTTTCCATTTCACGCTCTAATCGCGTGGAGGGGCCTATGGGCTGTTCCTCCGCAGGGAGCCAAACCGAACGTCTACGATGCCCCCACCAGAAACGCTTCCCAGTCTAGGCTGCCCTTCTGTCGTCATCAGGAAATAACACGCCCAATTCTCCTTCCAGGGCCTGTGGGTGGCTTTCCATCACCCGTCCCTCCGTGCGAGCCCACTGTGCTGGCTTCATTCACCACTTCCTCTCTGACTCCACACCTCCCTACTCCACTCACCCTACAGTGGGCTTTGTTTTGTTTTCTGGGCCAATTCACAAGCCTCAGCATAAAACCCCATTTCCCTCTGTATCAATAACACAGAAATGGGTAAAAACAAGTCACTTTTTTTAAAACTGAAAGAGATATGGGTCTACATATGAATATGTCTCTGTGTGTGTATAGCTCCATCTTCTTCAATAAACAGGATATTTCAGTTAAAATAAGAATTTTCCTTTTAATTATTTTTATACCACTGAAATGCAGGACGAATCACTAGGACTAAATTAAATTAGAGTATGACTTACCTTTGCCCTAAGTCAGTTTTCCAATTAACTGCATTTTCAGAAGCGAGGGTGTGAAATGGGCAAGCTTATGTTATGTTACCCTGGTACAATCACCTCAGAAAGCAATTTTGCTTTTTAGAACAATAGGCTTTGGATGTTCATGCCTATAATGCAGTAATTCCACTTCTGAGAGTTTACATTAAGGAAATATCCTTTAGTACATAGAAAGCTTTATTTAGAAATAAACATGCATTTATGCTTAAAAAAGATGAAACAACCTAAATTTCCAACCATAGAGAAATGATTAAGTAAATGTGGCCCTATCTTCTTGATGAATTATCATTTTCTTAAACAACATAGGAAAATAAAGTACTTGAAAAATAAATAGGAAGGCATAATATCTTTTAGATTAAATTATAACCACAATTGTTAAAAATAATTATAGAGGAAATGGTTGAAAGGAAAAACAATCAAATGTTAACAACAGCTGCCTGGCTGGTGTGGCTCAGTGGTTGAGTGTTGACCCATGAATTAGGATAGCGGTTGCCAACCTTTCAGACCTCACGGACCTGCTGAACTAGGAGATCATGGTTCAATTTCTACTCAGGCCACCTGCTGGGGTTGTGGGCTCGATCCCCAGTAGAGGGCGTGCGGGAGGCAACCAATCTGTGATTCTCTTTCATCATTGATGTTTCTCTCCCTCTTCCTAAAATTAATGAAAACATTATTTAAAAAAACATGTTAACTACAGTGGTCTTGAGATAATAAGATCATGAACGACTGACTATATTTCACTCATTTTCAAATTTTCTGTAAACATGTATTTTTAAAATTTATTTTTAAGTGAAATTTAAAAGCCAGAGGAGATGAGGGAGGAGGAAGTAAAGGAATGAGAGAAGAATGGCTTTCTGGTTGTGACGGTTCTCTGGGCCAGTGGGAACAGCTGAGGACGGAGCTGATGTCTCCGGGTGAAGCAGGAACTGGAAGGTAAAACTCTGCCCTCGCTTCACCCAGCAGAGGGCTGCCGCCTGCCACCCGATGGTTTCACATGTGAGGTGACCCTGCATCCCAAGTTCTGTGTTAAGTCTCCTTTTCACCACTGATGACCCCAGAGCTTGCATTTCCAAGAAAGTCTTGAAACTAACCTTGATTTATACATGCTACAGCCCAAGGCAGAACAGACATTCAAAGAGGCCAGAGGATCCAAACAAACAGAACATCCATCAATTGTCCCCCCATAGTTACCTAGGAGTTACAGGGTAATGCTGGGCCATGAGCAATGGGATTTACTACTATTACCTGTATAAGTAATATATATATGTACATATATATAATATATACACATTATATGTATATATTACATATATAGGGTGGGGCAAAGGTAGGTTTATAGTTGTGAGTACTCAAAACATGGAGTTTATTCTTGTCTTAATTATTGCATTATTACAATTATTATATTACATTATATATAATACCACTGCTCTCCTGATTCCATTTTTCAACTTTTTAAAAAAATCTTTATTGTTGAGAGCATTACATATAACCCCCTCTATGCCCCCCCCCCCCCCATTGACCTCTTCTAGCCTGCCTCCATCCCCGCCCCAGGCCTTCAGCACCCTATTGTCTGTGTCCACGGGTTATGCATATATGCATACAAATTCTTTGGTTGATGAACTTTATTTAGTGGTTGTAAATAGTCCAACTGAAGAGAGAATTCAAATCCAGGTTACTTGGTTCATCTACACGACTCTTTATCCTTTAAAATAATCCATCTACAGCAGACAAGATGAGTCAACAGTCCTTTGCAAAATGTACTGGCTCTCCCTTAGCCGGGCCACTGTCAGTGGCTAAGGGCCACTTGTGGACACCAGGGCTCCCAGGTGCACGGAGAGCTTAATTACACCGCTCCCACTCTCTCTCCCTCTGGATGCTTCCTTCTCTCCAACCAGTGAGCACAGAGGCCAGTCTGCTCGCCAGCTCCAGGAACATATACTTCCGCTCAGTGCCCTGAAGCCAGTGTGCAGCCTCTGGCACCCTTCAAAGCCCTTCCTACAGGCAGAATCCTTTACCCACTCCCACTGTGAAAGTACTTCTGACCAGGCGGAGGCCTATGGGAAACACACCAGAAAGGGTCCCAGCTGAATCATTTAGAATGTACAGTTAGAAAAGAATGGCTTGAACCCTGGAGCCTGTCACTCCATGAACTTCAGTGGAATTTTCCTGGAGATATAAAAATACTAACAGATAGAGACAAGCCCATTTGGCTAATCTCCCTGTCCCAGGCCTCACCCCCTCACCCCCACCCCTCTGCCTCCTTCCAGGGGCCCAGGGCATCTGGAAGCCTTCAGTAGCTTTACTGCATTGAGCCAGTTCAACGGGACCCAACACTCAGGAGGAGACAGCAGAGAGACAAGAATGTATTTCCACAGGCAATGGGGAGATGGCAAAAGGAAGGCAGGACTCGGGGTCTCGGTGGGTTTTATAACCACACAAGGGGAGCCAAAAAACGAGAAGAATTCCAGCTGTCTGCAAATTTTCAAACTAGAATCTAAATACCTCAGCCCAGGAAACTCAGGGAGGAGACTGGACTTCGGAAAGAATCTGATAGTATAGCTGGGTATCCTGAGGCCTCATTTCCCCAATTTCCCTTTGGGTTTGATGTGAGTTCCTCTGAGGTTGTCAAAACCTCTGAGAGGGTCACACGCAGGCTGCTGCTGCGTTGGGGTTCTGAGAGTGACTGAGAAGGTCATGGAGACATCCCCAGGCCCCCCCACCCACACCTACCGCCTTTCCTACCTCACGCCTCTTTTCTCTCGGGGCTGAGTTCTGATTATCCCCCATCATATGCAAAGTAGAGAAGAGCAGAAGAGAGAGAGGCAGCAGCCCAACAGTGACAGGGATGTGCTTGTTCTGGAGTCAGGTTGTCAGTGAATGGACCACATGGTTTTGAGCAGGTCATCCGAAACTGAGGGTGACAACCTGCCCTTTAGGATTGCCATGAGGATTAAAAACGATGATGAATGTAACATGTTTAGTAAAGAGCCCTGTAGGTAAAGGGTGTTCAATGAAGCAAGCACAGTGAGATGGGCCGATACAGTGATAGAGACCCGCGTAGCCCCGGGGCATGCATGATACTAAGCCACTTCTTATCTTGTATCTGAAAATGTATGTAAGGCATCTCCCAAGAATCTCACTACTTGTCTTGAGTTCTCTTAAGTTCCTCTGAACTTCCTCAAGACTACAACATTGCCGAAACCGGTTTGGCTCAGTGGATAGAGCGTTGGCCTGCGGACTGAGGGGTCCCAGGTTCGATTCCGGTCAGGGGCATGTACCTTGGTTGCGGGCACATCCCCAGTGGGGGGTGTGCAGGAGGCAGCTGGTCGGTGTTTCTCTCTCATCGATGTTTCTAGCTCTCTATCTCTCTCCTCTCCTCTCTGTAAAAACTCAATACAATATATTTAAAAAAAAAAAGACTACAACATTACTTTATTTGGGGGCTATCTTTAGTGGATGTAACAATTCTTGCATTTCCATTAGAAAGGCTCAGGAATTTAGAACTTTCTCTTTGCCAACAAACGCTGTTAGCATGCATCAACTGTGATGTGGGTGACGCCGGCTGGGTATTATTTTGGCTTTGGGCGATTCCTTAGATTTTCTTTATTCGATTAAAAAATAACTAAATGTGCAACCATCTCAAGAATAACTTATTCTCATGTGTGGGACAAGAGACTTTTAAATTTTACTCAGTGAAGACCACAGGATTTCAAACTCAGCAGACTTGGGCACCACCAACGTCAACTCACCAGCATGAGCTTTGAGCAGGTGTGTTTTTAGCCGACTGTTGTAGGAGGACTTGAAGGAGCAGAGCTTGCACCGGAACGGTTTATGGTGTCCGTGGTGGGTTTGCATATGGCGATCCAAACTTGACATAGGAGAAAAACGAACAAACAAAAAGACGGGGTTAAAAGCTGCACGTAACATTTTCTCATTGCCCTCTTCCAGAAATCCCATTTCTAAGCTGTTCAAAATCATTTTGCTACTTTCCAATGATGGTGCTTACAAAAAAAAAAAAAAAAAAAAAAAAAAAAAAAGGGCAAGAGTGGCACCTACTCTAAAAGGAGGGGAAGCTCAAGGAAGGAGGAGATAACTCTTGAGCAGGGAAGGGTTTCAAAGTGTTGAACTACTTGGAATGAGCGGTTTGTTCCCAAAGCCTTTGTAAATAGGCAGGTGTGATTATGGGAAGTCACGTGATCCAGAGGCTAGTCACCCCTCTGATAAACACAACGTTTGCTGTACATCCGTCTTCCAGAAGCAACTTACAAGGATGTCATTTAATTATAGGCATTCCCAGTATTACATAATTACTAGTCTAAAGAAAAAAAATAAATCCACCAAACCAGGTGTGGGAAAAGTCCTAATTTGTGTCACTACCCCACATCACAAAACCACTCAAGTCTTATCTTCCTACTTCAAGTGCTCCCGACGCCATAAAACCTTCCTGATTCTTCCAGAGCGATGTTCACATTTCCCCTCTTTGAAACTTCATAGTGTTTTATTGACACACATTTTTAAAAATGTGGGCCTTCTTATGGCAAGTCACTGGTGTGCTGGCTTTATTTATCATCTGCTAGACCCTAAACTCTTGTAGAACACTGACCATGGCCCATTCATCTTCACATGCTCCAGAAGCCTCCAGGACACCGCCAAGTACAAGGGCATACCCACTTATTCACAGCGATGTCCTGAGGTTCTGCTATGTGATAGGTGCTGTTATAAAGTACTTCGGACCCTTGCCGGTTCGGCTCAGTGGATAGTGTCAGCCCATGGACTGAAGGGTCCCGGGTTTGATTTAGGTCAAGGGCACCTACCTTGGTTGCAGGCTCAATCCCAAGCCCTGGTCAGGGTGGGAGTGCAGGAGGCAACCAATAAATGTCTCTCTCACATCGATGTTTCTGTCTCTCCCCCTCCCTTCCACTCTCCCTAAAAAAATCAATGGAAAAATTTCCTCGGGTGAGGATTAACAACAAAAAAATCAGTTTTGGAACTGATGAGAACTACACAAATTTGATGCTAGTGCCTGGATCCGATGGCAAAGATTAGATATTCAACTTTGAATAATAATAATAATAGAATAATAATAGTTTTAGCCCTGACCGGTTTGGTTCAGTGGATAGAGCGTCAGCCTGCGGACTGAAGGGTCCCAGGTTCGATTCCGGTCAAGGGCCTGTACCTTGGTTGCGGGCACATCCCCAGTATGGGGTGTGCAGGAGGCAGCTGATCGATGTTTCTCTCTCATCGATGTTTCTAACTCTCTGTCCCTCTCCCTTTCTCTCTGTAAAAAATCAATAAAATATATATTTTTAAAAATAATAGTTTTAAGCATCCCAAACTCTGCAGAAGCACTGCCTCCTCCCGCCTTTCCACCTCCACTAACTAGCACTTTGTCTGTTTAAAGAAGCAAACAGCCCATCAGTTATTTCCAATTATCATAAAAATAAACAGCATGTCATAGTCTTACAATTAGTCACCTTCATCCAAGACCGCAGAACACATTACAGAACATTTCTCTCTGGCGCACAGTCAACAGAGAAAGGCAACAAAATGTTGTTTCGTCTCAGAACCATCCCTCTTCTCATCACCCAGAAAAGCCTTCATAAAAACTCCAAATTTACAATTTCTAAGCCGTGATGAGCAACGGGAAGCTCTCCCTCTTCAACCACCCTGAACTTCAAGCATCTCTCTGGATTCCATCAACTTATCTACCTTTCAAGGTCTTTTTAAAAACATCAAGCAGCCCTAACCGGTTTTGCTCAGTGGACAGAGTGTCAGCCTGCGGACTCAAGGGTCCCAGGTTCGATTCCGGTCAAGGGCATGTACCTTGGTTGCGGGCACATCCACAGTAGGGGATGTGCAAGAGGCAGCTGATCGATGTTTCTCTCTCATCGATGTTTCTAACTCTCTATCCTTCTCCCTTCCTCTCTGTAAAAAATCAGTAAAATATATTTTTAAAAAAACAAACAAACAAAAAACATCAAGCAATGATGCCCAGTCGGCATGGCTTAGTGGTTGAGCAATGACCTATGAACCAGGAGATCAGGGCACATACCCGGGTTGCAGGTTCCATCCCCAGTGGAGGACATGCAGGAGGCAGCCCTTCAATGATTCTCTCTCATCATTGACGTTTCTATCTCTCTTTCCCTCTCCCTTCCTCCCTGAAATGAATAAAAAAATATTTTTTTTAAAAAAAATCAAGCAATGAGCCTTTGGTCACATGGGTTAACAGTCCTAATTTTATCCCCTAGTCACTCAAAATAGTCCTCAAATGATGATTAGGTACCAATAAACTTATCGACTCTCAGATCTTTGTGTACGTCAGAGCCATATCTACAAAACTGTCATTTTTTTTTTTTAAAGCCTGCAAATCTTCTGTCAACCAAGCAAACTCGTGTTCTTAGCCCCATTTGACAGATAAAGTTCAAGGTAACTGCCAACTGGACAGCAGGTGTGAACCACGAGGGGCAACTGCTGACTCCTCCAAGCTTCTCCCGCCCTCACGTAACTGCCCTCCGCTAGGCCACCTCCGCCCAGGTACACGCGACCGGCCACTCCTCAGCACTTACTTGTGCCTGAAAGCGGAAACAAAGGAGCAATACTGGCAGCTGTACTTGTCCTCACGGGTGAACATGGCCAGGGCCAGGTGGCTCCTCTCATGAGAACGCAGCCCCTGCATGGACATCAGGACTCGGTCACATTGACTACAATGGTATCCCCCCGGCCGGGTCTCATCCTCCAACATTCCATCAAGCAAGCAGTGTCCACCATCCACCCGGTCCACCAGGGCGCCACTTGCATCTTTGGCTGCTTCCAGTCCATCCAGGAACAAGTGGGAAGGGTCCTCAGCCTCCTGCTAAGAGAACCACACACACACACATACCCCACCAACAAAATAAATATCTATGGTCATTCGCCCCAGCCTTCCTCCTCTCCTGCATTCTCCCACAAGCCGCGGGGCGGTTCCTGACAGTCTCCTCCCGGCCTCTCCGGCTCCCCCTAGAGGAGACGGCAAACCCGCCGGCATTCCTCATGCAGTGGTGGTGGTTTTAGGGCAATGTGTCCAGGCGCAGGGTGCTACTGCCTGGCAAATGTTGAGAGAGGGGCTCTCCCACACTGAAGGCAGTTCGCTCACTTATCGCCCATCTTAAGAAAAGAAAATTTTAATTGTGATCTCACCTAAACTGACATCAAGCAGGGTTAGGGTTACGGCTCAGAGAAAAAACAACAACAGGAAAGGAAGGAAACCACGCCGAGTAGTGTGGGCATCATCCTTGGGAAATCAAGGAACGTGAAAGAGCCTGCCCTGTGCCCCCCATGCTCATGCCGCCCCGCAGACGGTGACTTCAGCCCTTGCCTGAAGGTTGATGAATAATCAATTCAAAAAGTTAAGAAGCTGCCTGGTTTGAAGCCACTCATGTTTCCAGGTGGCTCCTTGGATTACTGATTACGGGGAGAGCCGCTCTGTCTCCCCTGAGTGAGTCCAAGGCTGGGACACCCCACAGAGGCAGGGAAGACACCGGCCACCGCTGCCCCTGCGCTGCCCACCGCGGCCTCTGCGCTGCCCACAGCCAGGCAGTTTCAGTCTTCGGAGGAGAAAAGCAGAAGGTTCGCCTCCAGGCCACACAGGCAGAACAGGACAAGATCAAACGGGGCCGGTGACAAATACGCAGTCACATATCCAGGGAGGAAGAGCAGAGCCCTGAGCCAACTCCTCTACCTCAGCAGGCTAGCCCTTCCTGGAAGGCCGGGATGGCAGGGTGGCTATCCAAACAGCGGCTGCTATTCTGGTTATAAAGTTCGCAACAGGCAGCCTATGAAAGGTGTGTGTGTGGGGGGGAGGTGGGTTTGGGATTGGGATGGCATGTGTCAGTAACAGGGGAGGGTGGGTGGGAGGACAAATCAGGCCAACAGGCTCTCAGGGTCAACGGTGACTTAAGGCTTTTAGTTTTAGGTGTCATGTCTGTGCCGCTCCTTCGAGGACCCAGGATAAGCAGCAAAAGACGGACTCTCCGGGGCTCTCTGCGCCCGCCCGGCCGATGAGAAAGGACAGTGAGAAGTCAGGCAGTGGGAGGAGCCGAAGAGGACAGGACAGAACACACTTGCTCTCAAGGGCTCGGAAGAGCAAACACCTAGGGGTGCTACTCGCAGAAGAGAAGGGCGACCCGCAGCCTCCTGCGCCGAGAGGCCCGGATCTTCTGTTCCCACCAAACTACCCACGTGGCAGGGAACCAGATCGGAGCTCGACCGCGTCGAGACACGCAAGAGGAGGGACGTCCAACCTGCAAAGAAATCAAAACAAGCCAGACCGACGCCGGCAACACTCAGGAATGCGCGCACTCCGGGCCGCCCGCTCCGGAGCTGCTTTGAGCAACGGGGTTAATGAGTAACGCGCGCGGCTCACACACAGGAACGCATATCCAGGCCTTCCCAGCGCTCACCTTCACGGCGGACACGGCGGGGACGCTGCCGTACTGGACGTGCTTCCGCAGGTGATTGCAGATGGCTCGGAGCGTCGGGTGCACCTCCACACAGAATTTACACTTGTAGCCCACCACCTTCCGCTCCTTGATCTTTGGCACCTCTTCTAAGTGGCCAAAAGGCTGGTAAAATACAGTAGTAGCTGTCAGTACTGCGAGCCCCTCCCGCAACGGCCGGCATTTATTCTTGTAGCTTACTAGCAGATTTTATTTTAAAGCAGATTAGCAGGTTAAAAACCAAGGGAGAGAATGAGTATTTTTTTTTTTTTTACATAAGGAATTCGTCAAGAGTCGTGGCACACTGCCTACTATGCAAAGTCTCTGGAACCCGCGTGCATTACGACTTGTGAGAAGATTTCTGTGCAGAAGCCTCATCGTCACGGCCACCAAGGGATCGGGTCTGCAAACCCGTGTCAACTACGCAGGTGAGAACGTTGCATAGCTACGCCGTTAGTGAGCTTCTTGACACACACACACCATTCTATTCCGGGAGATGTTAGGTTCATGTAGCCACACTGCAGACCGAGACACGGCTGAGAAGCGCTCATGAGACCAAGAGACAGCCCACGGCGGCCTCAGGAAAGAGAGCCAGCGTCGCCGTGGACCTAGGCCTCCGACGAGGCTGCTTGGCAGAGACACAGAGAAACCACCCCAACCCTCCCCTGGGGAGCCTCCGGAGGAGTGAGAGGGAGGGGCATAGGACCGTGGAGAAGAGTGAGCACAGAATGGGGATAATCAAGCTCGAAATGTTTAATTGACTTATTGAGCTCTCTGGCAAGCTAAGTCACTAGGAAGCCCGTGGCAGCTTGGCTGGCAACGAAGACGTGCGTGTGGGCACCAGTGCTGAGAGGCCTCCTGGGGGAAGGGAAATCAAAACATATCCTTACCCTCTCTTGTTTGAAATCTGCAAAAGCACCATCTGCATATTTCTGCTTGCTCAAAAGCTGTTTCCTCCTCTCCTGACGTTTGGCACGCTTCTGGAATTCCTCATTGTGAACGTTCAAGTGTGAGGTCAGCTCCGCGGTGCTCTGCAGTTTGCTATCGCAGTGCTTACACTGGTAGGCGGGGCCCTGCGGGCGGGGGCCGCTGCCCAGGATGACGAAGTCCCTCTTGAGGTCCCGGCTGTGGTGGTCGGTGTAATGCATGCACAGCAGCTCGGCCGTGCTGAAGGAGAGCTTGAAGCACTTGATGCAGCGGAACGGGAGCCACTCCATCTCCTGCGCCTCGCCTCCCTCCACCTCGGCTTTCTCCAAGCTGCCTCTCTCCTCCTCCTCCAGCAGCGCCGGCTTCTCGGGCTCGTCGGCGTAGACGGCCGTGAAGTAGCCCCCCAGCTTGCTGGCGTGCTGCTTCTTGGGGAACACCCCCGGGTGGCGCTTCATGTAGTGGGACACGATGCCCTTCTTGCTGAAGGACTGGAAGGAGCACAGGGAGCACTTCTTCTTCTCCACCGCCCGGCGCAGTTCCTCGCTGAGCTGCGGCGAGTCGTCCTTGGGCGGGGACGGGATGATGACCTTGTTGGGCTTGTCGCTGATGGTCCTGGAGGCCGCCAGGCAGTGGGTGTAATAGGCGTCGATGTCATGGCGCTTCTGGTAGTGGGCCGCCAGCCCTTTGCGGATGGGGTTGGTGTAGGAGCACAGGGCGCACTTGAAGAGGTTGTTCTTGCCCTCGGGCTGGGCGCGGACGTTGTTGTGCTTGATGCGGTAGTGCCTGGCGATGCCCTTCCTCGTGGAGCAGAAGTACTTGCAGAGCTGGCACCGGAACACCGTGTGCGAGGCCAGGTGCGAGGTAGAGAAGTGAGCAGCGGGCACGGGCTCCTCCCCCACCTCCTCCTCGGCGATGGAGACTTGGGAGGGGCTCACTTCCGTGGTTATCTCGGGCTCGAGGGACACCGGCAGCTTCGGGGGCGACGGGGAGAAGACATCGAATTCAGGCTGGTTGTGGTACTTCTCGTAGTGGATTTTGAGCTTCTCCAGAGTGCCATGCGTGTAGGGGCACAGTTTGCAGCGGTAGGCGCCGAACCCTTGCTTGAAGATCCGGCTCGTCTCCTCCACGTCGTTCTGGGCGATGTCGGCGGACTGCTCCACGTCGTGCACGAAGTCCTCGGCGGTCACCTTGATGGCCGGGTGTCGCTTCTGGTAGTGGGTCAGGACGCCGTGGATGCGGGTGTTGATGTAGGGGCAGTGCCGGCACTTGTAGACGGCGCCTGGGTTGATGTCGATGTCCTGGGCAAAGTCAGCGGCCTTCACCTTCATGCCGGGGTGCTTCTTCCCGTAATGGGTCAGAAGGCCGTGCAGGTTGTTATACTCGGACTGGCACACGGTGCACTGGTACGGGGTGGAGTTGATGGCGGGGTTGGCCGAGGAGAGCTGGAGGCTCTTCTCTGGGGAAAGCCGGGCATCCTCGGGGCATTCCATGTCCTGCTCGGGGAGGGGAGCGGGCAAACCGCTTTCACAATTCACGGGGCCCACTAACTCTTCGGCCGAAGGGATGGGGTTCTCCACAGCATCCTTCTCCTTGATGATGTCCAGCAGCACCGACTCGTCACCATTCATGGCCCAGGGGTGGAACGCTTGGTAGTGATTGGTGATGTCCCAGATGGAGATGGCTTCGAAGACACAGTCTCGGCATCGGTAGGTTTTGGCTTCGGCTGGCATCATGAGGGAGGGAGGGGATGGGTCTGGCCCGGCCCAGAGTTTGGTAGCCATGTAGGTGTAGTCCACGTAATGCTCCGGGTGCCTCCTTTGGTAATGCAGGAGCAGGCCGTTGGGCTCCGTGTGGGAATAGATGCACCACTCGCAGTGGTAGCCGGCTTCTATGGAGCCATCGAGGAACGCCCAGCGCATGATGGACGTGACCGTGGCCTTGAGGGCGGGGTGGTCTTTCTTGGTATGCTTCCTCAGTGCATAGAAGTAGGGGGAGGTGTACGAGCACTGCCTACACTTGAGGGCTCGCAGTTTCGTTTTGTCCCGCTCCACGCCGGAGGGGGCAACCAGCATGCAACTGGCGGACTTCCTCTGGTTCCGGTCACAGAGGCTTCGGATGGTGGCCGTGTGCTGCCGGATCACGTCTGCGTTGGCCTTGAAGTCTCGGTGCTTCTTCTGATAATGAATGAGTACCCCTTTGACGGTCCGGTTCCCGTAATCACAGTGCTGGCAAAAAAACATCTCGTTCTCCACAGGGGGGCCATCTCTCTCGGAGCTGCTCCGGCTCAGCGGCGGCATGGGGGCGGGCGGCCGGGGGGAGCCTTGGGGCCCCTCGGCCCCTCTCATCATGGCCGCTGTGGGAGGAGCCTGTCTGATATATTTGGCAGTGACCTTTATTTCTGGGTGTCTTTTCTGGTAGTGGACAAGCACTCCCACAACTGACCGATTGCTGTAGGAGCAGTGTTTGCAGTAGTAAAGCTCAGTACTGAGGTCTGGTGGCGGGGGTGGTGGGGGGGGTGGGGAACCCATGGTGGACATTTTGGGAGACATGGGAGCACCCACCTCAAATGATAATTGAGAAAGGGCCGCGCCCCTGTCCACAGACACCATTCGCATGGTTTTCTGGATCCTAAAGTAGGAAGCCTTTTCTTCGGGGTGTTTCTTCTGATAATGAACCAAGACAGAGTGCATGTTGGGGCTTGCGAACGAGCAAACGTCACAGTCGTAAACGACCACGGTGTTCACGGAGGGGTCCTTCTGGTTTTCACATTCTGGAGGAAAGGTCTTGGGAGGGGTGCTTTTATTGAACGCCATGCCGCCACCGCGAGCCACGGGCGTGGATGTTGCCAGGTTCTTGGGCGCCGAGTTCAGGATCTCCCGCAGCGTCTGGGACTCGGTGCTCAGCCCCTCCTGCTGCTCCACAACATAGCTGGAAAAGATCATGGCGTTGTTGATCTTCACCGTGGGGTGCATTCTTTGGTAGTGTGGCATCAGGCTCCTCACGTTGGGGCTCGTGTAGGAACAGAACCGACACCGGTAGATCAGGTCCGAATGGTCAAAGTTGAGGACATTCATGGCTTCGGGGTGGTGCTCACCGTAGTGCTGCTGGAGATCTTCGAAGTTGGTGTAATCGATGTAGCACTCCAGGCACCTGTACACCGCGCTGTGGTCGTTGGGGTCCAAGATGTACCTGAAGCTGAATTTTATGTACGGGTGCATTCGCTGATAGTGGGTGCTGACACTCCGGGCGGATTTGTTGTTAAAGTCACAGTGTTTGCAATAGTAAAGCCTCCCAGAGTCACTAAAGTCTGTACTTTCATTATTGTGCTCGGTCCCATACAGGGGAACCTGGGCGTTCAGCAGAGCGGTACCGGGAATTTGGTGATCTTTCAAGTTTGTCGAGGAGCCGTAATAATCCTCTTCGTCTTCCGAAAGCGTGAGCTCAATCTCCGCCCCGTTGGTGGCATTGTAATCGTGGCTGATGTTTCTGAAGTTGGGCTCCTTCTGGGGCACGCTGGTGTCGGGCACCCACAGCGGCTGCGTTGCAAAGGGAGGGGGCACCTCCAGGACTGGTTCCGTTGGCTCTTCTTCCCGGTCCAACTCCACCTCAATCTCCACTTCATTGTCTTCCTCTTCCTCCTCATCATCCTCGACGTTGATCACGGCATCCTCCTGCTGCTTGCTCTGGTTGATCTTGCTCTGCAGGTTGCTCGCGATCTCGTCGATCCTCGTCCTCTTCTTCACCGGCGATAAGTCGAGAGGAAAGTCACTAGCGAGCTTCCGAGAGGCCTTAGCTACAAAATTGTTCTTGGAGGACAACCCAAGAATTGAGGTCTGGCTTTTCTTCACAGTGTTGCTGGAAGAGGGGTGGCTGTCTGTCTCACTTTCCAATGGGAGGCTGGAGGGCGGCCCCTCGAATTTTGGCAAGTTGTCGCAGAACGAGTGTTTGTGCTGCTGATGGACTCTTAGCCCTTTCAGAGTCGTGGTGGAGTAATTACACATGGTGCATTTGTAAGGGTGCAGGGGTGGGGCTTGCACGGGGGGCTGTGGCGGCTGCGTCGGCGGGGGCTGGGGCTGGGGTGGCAGCTGATGTGGTGGCGGCAGCTGCGGTGGCTGAGGCTGTGACGGGGGTGGTGGCGGTGGCAGTGGCGGCGGCGGCGGCTGTTGCTGCAAGGAATCCAACATGACTCCTGACTTCCTGCCATTGATGCTTGGGCTCTCGTAAGACACGACCCCTTCATTCATTGAGGAAGCAATGCTTTCGCTCTGGGAATTCACAGCATCCCAATCTGACGTTGTACCCGTGTGGCACTGTTTGTGAGCCCCCAGTTTTAACGAGCTCTTGCAAGTAAACGGACATTCGTCACATTTGTACACAGCTGTCTTTCCGGATAAGTGAATGTTTTCTATGTGTCGGGAGATGCTACGTCGATGCATGGTGAGGAAAGGACAAAAGGGGCACTGGAACCTGTTCATAAATCTCCTGAAGGGAATCCCCTTGGTCTCCAACAATTTGTGGCCGTCGGAGCCCATCAGCTGCTCTGCAGACATGCCTGCTGTCTGGTGATCCATAGCGTTTAAGCCATTCTCACTGTCTATCTCATTGAGCTCTTCCTCGGAGCTAGAGTCATTCAGCATGCTGTTCGTTTCCAGGTCGGCAGGAGAATTTGTCATGTCAGCCATTCCGTAACGGGATCTCTCCGCCAGGTTAACAAGGCCAGAATTGTGAGGTGACTTCGGCTTCATCGGAGGGTAGGACAGGGGCGAAAACTTGGAAGCTGAAGAAGAATTGGGTCTCATGATGGAGTTGCTGATGGAGCCCCTGTAGTTGGAGACGTTGGCGTTGGGCATCTCCCGGCTGGCAGCATTCATGGACAGGTAGGTGGAGTTGGAAGTGGGGCTGGGGTCGTTCTTCGGCAGGTCGGGGAGACTCGTCCCTTCCTGCTGTCTGAGGTTGGAGAGGACCTTGACCATGCTGCGGTGTTTCTTCATCATGTGGTCACACCACCGTTCTCGGCGCGGGGTCTGGTAGCTGCACCACTCACAGCAAAAGTTGCCTCGAGACTTGGTCAAAGGCTTGACCATGGATTCCAAGATGCTGCGCTCCACGACCTCTGCAGGCAGCTCCTTGCAGGGGTCCTGCAAGGACACAGGCGGGATCACGGGGTCTGGCATGGGGACAGGGGCAGGAGGGAGCGCGGCGATCTCCTTCAAACTGTTTTTGTGATACATTTTCTGGTGCTTCATTATTCTCGCCCTCCTTGGTGACTTGTATGTGCAAAACTGGCAAGAGAAGACCTTTCCAAACCCCTCGTGCATCATGATATTATAATTTAAGGATCCTGGGATGGGGGGTCCCGCCGAACTCCCTTCAGCTTGAGCCCCATGGACCTTCCTAGTGTGTTCAATGAGGAGGTTTTTTGACCTGAAGTAGCGTACGCAGAACTTGCATTGAAAAAACTTGCTTGTTGGCTTGGGATTAGGGGCAATATGCTGACCGTAATATCCTGGACTGTGGCCATAGTAACCTCCGGTCCCCAATGCAGTTGCATTTTGACCTAAAGAGAAAACACAGGGTAAGTGGGACAAGAAAAGCAAAGCAAGAGAGAATTAAGAAATTCAACCATGCAAATCCACTTTTCTTTTCAATTATTCTTCATAGCCACAAAAGCATGAGTTTCACCAACTGCAGTCTCCATTCGAGAACTTTCAGAGAGACTACACCTTGTTTTCCAAATGGAAAGGAAACTAAGAGTCAGAAGGAAGCCGAGAGGACAATAACCTAGGAACTCAAGAACCGAAACATGATGCCCAAACCACAAATAGGGCTCAAAAGAGCGAGAAACTCTGCAGAGCAGAAGCCCGTGTATCAAGAACCAAGGCCACTGGCTCAAAATGCATGAGAGCGCTGAACTATATCAGACAGGCCGAGGTTAGTCTAGATTTACCTGATAAATCCTCTGCGATCCCAAATTCATCCTTTATAGACGAAAACTCCACCTCGGTCTGATTGCTGGCATTCATGGACCCGGATCGTGGCTCATGCGCGTTGTCTTCGGCAACATCAGTGGGCTGCAGAAACGCCGTGTGGACATCCTGAATGTGCGCCTTGAGATCCTCATAGGATGGGGCTCTGAAGTCACAGCCATCACACTGAAGCACCTCCATGATCGGGGTCTACCCTCTCACATCAGGGACCTGTGGCAGAAGGCACAACGAAACGTCTTAAGGAAGGTAGGGAATGCACAGCCCAAGTCGATGAGGCTGAAGTCATTCCTGGAGAAAATTCTAGTATCGGCAGATTTTGCTTACTAAGCTCTACCAGTTGGAACACTGGCTAGAGGAAGGCCATCAGACATAACGGGGATGATGTCCTTGACTTCATAACTTCAAAGAAGGAAAGAAAAAGAAAACCACCCAGATAAACTTTTATTGGCTTGATAAATCTTCAAATGCCATTTGTCAAGGAAATGTCCAGAGTTCTAGTACTTTCTGAATTTCTTGACCAAATTCGAATTTCTTGGTAAGTTAATTCTGATTGTGGTTCTGGCTTGGGCCCATTTTCTTTTTTGAAATAGAGGCTGTCCATACAGAGGAAAAGAAAAAACTTCAATCTCCATTTGCCGTTTTAGTTTCATAACACTGATGTCTTACCACTACATTGTGAAACAGTATGGCATCTCAGAGTGGTGGTAAAGAGAGCTTTTATTGGACCTTTTATTATTTTAATCTTAATAATTTTAAGAAATAAAAATTTTAAAAATAATTTTATTATTTTAATTTAACATCTTAACTAATATTGGGATACACCTCTTTCCTCCCTTCCCCAAACACTTTAGTTGGCTTTTCTTTTTTTTTTAATGAGCTAAATGGTTATTTGCTTTTTACTACCCACCAATTATAACTTAACAGCTTCTCCAATCTAATTAGGTCATAAAATATTTCTCATGAGGTTCTCAAACAACCAACTTTAAGATGACAATCCAGTTTCTTGTTGAAAGTTTGCACCTTGGTACCTCCATTTCCATGAAGGCAACAGACAGAAACTCGCAGTCTTTAAGAGGGGCTTCCAAGTCACGACTTTTAAAAATCTTTTCCCATTTCTCTCCTTTACAAATGTGACGTGTATACTTGAACACACACACACACACACACACACAAACACAGGCTGTGAACCTGATGTAGAATAATTTTTAAAACTTGCCCAGCTACCTTCATTCTGCTATTTAAAATGGGATAGAAACATAGAGACAGCTTCCCACGAACTCAATGGAGAGTCCCATCATTAAGAAGTTAACAATGCAGAAGGTACAGGCCTTCCTACCATAACGTATATTCGGAGTGGAGATAACCAACTGTTACCTTAATGAGCGAGTGAGTTCATGGAGCTCACCCACCGCAAACTCTACCGAGTCACTGCAATCTAGAACCAGATGTCTAAGAGCAAACAAATCTCTCCACACTTTTATTGTGCAGCAGCTTTCTCGACTTTCATTGGAGAAGACACCTTATGCCTGCGGGAGAACAAAGTCTAGTAGTATGTCCATGTAGTAGAAGCAGCCGATGCGGGAGGATTTTCCATGAAGGCATGCTCCTGCTGATAGCCTACTAAAATAACTTCTGGCAAGTCCAGCTCTGGGCAGACAGGGGCCTGCAGAGTGAGGTGCAGATATGCACCTCCTCTTCTCTCCCCGGGCAATCTATCCTTTTTCAATAAACATCGAGCCAGAGTCTTTTCAGCTAAGTCTCAATATTCCAGATACACAAGCTTTTAGGTCTAAGCACCAACCCAAATTGTGTGGAAGAGGGTTGCTATCAGCTCTGGATCGAGTTACAGCAGCCACCCAGGCCCCACCCCACTTCTCTCGCACAGTCCATTAGACCTGAAAACAAATTTTTCCATGGTGCAGACGACTCCTGCATTTAGAACACTTCATAGGGAAGAAAAAAAAAAAAGAAAGCAGATCATCCAGTGTGCACTCCCCATCCCCCAAGCTTAGTCCTTTCATCTCAGCCAAACAAGCCACAGCTCTGCCGAATGTGTTTATCACACTTCCAAGAGATAGGAGCCCTGCGTCACTGGAGCCCTAAGACTGGCTGAGCTGCCCTCGTCCTGAGCTTCAGCGCAGCCATTTTAGCTCCGGGCACAACATGGATTCTCTGGGATTCGGCTGGGCTGACACTCGGCAATGAGCCTCCAAGAGCAGCCTGGGCTCCTCCTAGGCTCTTCTCCTCCCAACAAAGAACAAACTGTTTTCATTCCTTTCCCAAAAAAGCTGCACCTCTCTCCTCCTCACATGTCATGCACCAAGATTTCCGAAGGTTCTATTATCCCATGATTGATAGGCTGGTCCCTTGGTCCCAGCAGAGCACTGGCTACTACAGGACCACCCTGGACCAGACCCTACGCTCCAGCAGGATTGGGGGGCGGGGTGGGGGAACCTCCAGAATGCCTTGGCTTCTTGGGAGTCGTCCTTCCACACACGCAGAAGACATACCATCCGACGCTGCTTGCCAGATTCCAAAGTCTAATGACCTTTGTTAATCACCAGCCAGTCTGTCTGCATCAGCAGACCCTGCCAACAGACACACCCTTCCACACAAAGGCTGTAGCTATTCCTTTTAAAAGAGGTTCTCTGAAAGCTCCATTGTGTAGCCGGGAGGAAAACAAAATCTCTTCCCTTCGAAACTTCAAGCCTTTAGAAATAATGCAACAAAAGCCTTTCTGCTGTGTCTTTTGGGAAAGTTGGGAGCCCGGTTTGCGCAACATCAACACAAACGATGGTTCTGCACAAGGAAAGCAGGGCACCTTCAGCGTTCAGTCATCCACCCAGAGATGAAATTCCTCTCTCTGTGCCGGCCACAAACACCTCGGGCTCTTCCGAAGCTGCTAAGGATTCTAACTTCACCGGAAGCAAACACAAACCAACAGTCTCCTTGTTCAGCTACAAAGGAGATTAAAGGGTTATGAGATCAGAAAAAAAAAAAAAAAGCCACTGATTTGGAAAAAAGAAGAGATGATGAAAGTGATTTCCTAATGGGTTCTAGCTTTAATGTTGTGGCAGCCTCTACCTCAAAAATAGCTCAGAGCCTTGGAAGAGGTTAATCTCCAGGCTGCTGAGAGAACCAGCGTCGGGTACAGCTGAGTGGCCTTCAATTTGACGTCTGCACCAAGTACAGAAATGAGGATGTCGCCTCCTTGGAAAGCCATTTTGTCTTTGTGTACACATTTCTCCTGAAGACGCCGACAGAAGAAAACAGAAATTGCCAGCATGGCCCAAACAATCAAAACAGAAACTTGATGTGGTTGTGAGACTGAGGAGGTACCCATGTGCAAGGAGGCAGAGGAGGAGGAAAAGGTATGAGGGGAAGGGAGAGACAATGAAAACTGGGCCCAAGGACGACCCATCCATCAACCAGAGGATGTTTTTTGCAGCAGATGGTAATCCTCTGAGAAACCAACAACAAGGAGGAAAAAGATGAGAAATAAGTTTTATGAAATTGACTGCTCCAGCAACCCTAAAAGGCTAAACTAGACTGATCTGCTACAAAATTGGGGTTTAAAATCAAAAGCCTTGATCTCACATCTACTTACTTCATTTAAAAATACTGTCATAATGAGATTAGCAATGGTTTTTCCCCCCTCACTGACCAAATCAGCAAAATCAAAAGCAGAAGCAGCTTATAAATTAACTAAAAAGAAATGTTATTTCAAAAGATCATGAGATGAATCTACAAATCAAACAAGCACCCTTCCCACTCTCTGTCTCCTGCTGGGGTCCCCAGCAGGTCCAGGGGTCCCCAAAGGTGAGGACGGAGTCGGCGAATAAGGAATGACACGGAGACAGCGTCCAGTTGATCAGCAGCCTAGCCAGGATCTCTAGCCAGGATCTCCAGCAAAGTTCTGGTTAGGTTCTGTGTCCATGTTCTCTTGTTAGGTTCTCCAGGTTCTCCAGCCAGGTTCTGTAGCCATGTTCCCTCGCTAGGTTCTCCAGCCAGGTTCTGTCCAGGTTCTCCAGCCAGGTTCAGTCACCAGGTTCTAGTCAGGTTCTCTTGCCATGTTCTATCCAGGTTCTAAAGCCAGGTTCTGTCTCTAGGTTCTTCAGCCAGGTTCTGTCTCTAGGTTCTGTGGCCAGTTTCTGTCCAGGATCTTTTGCCATGTTCTCTCCAGCGAAGTTCTTCTGTCTCTAGGTTCTGTGTAGGTTCTGTGTCTAGGTTCTGTTTTCTGTTGTCTTGTTACATCTGTATTTATACCAGTTGATTCCAATCATATCAATCTCTATTCCAAAGGTTAGGGCGTTTCTTATCTCCATTCCAGGGAGTAATGATTATGTAGCTTAAGCATGATTGTTCGTAGTTAAAGTGATTAATTACCCGCTTGGCAATTAGTTAAGGGGTTTTATTCCCTCCCTAACTTCAGGGGAAAATCCCTACCTGGGGAAACAACCTGTCTCAGAGAGGTGACCTTGGTTAAAACACATAGTGCCAAGAAGGTGAGCAAACATATTAAGAACAGTATGCCATATATGCCAGGTCCCTTGAAACAGCAAGGATGGACCGGCTCCCGGCAAATTCCCCCTTTTTTATTTTTTAAAAGCAGGCATTAAAAAGAAAAACCCCAAATGCTCTCTTGTATCCATTTTAAGAGTAGGATTGGCGCTTTCCGCTATTACCTGAGTCCTGATCTATCACCCCAGGGAGAGCTTGCCAATCCTGCACTTTCCCGGGGTGGAAAGGCTGCAGTGGGGTTAAGGATAAGGCTCCTTGGGCCTCCTCCCATGCCTTTACATTTACCTTTCCTTCCTCAGAAAAGCATGGACATACTTCTTGTATAAAACGTTCTGTCTGACTGGGAGTAACCTTAATTCCTCTGCTAGCAAGCATATGTGTTAAAAGATCAATACAGAGTCTTCTTTCTTTGGACTCAGTATGGCACATCTTCTCAATCTAAGAATCAATACAGAGTCTTCTTTCTTTGGACTCAGTATGGCACATCTTCTCAATCTAAGTTCTGTACTATCCACCTTCTTACCCTACTTATCCTCTATAGGGGGGGTCTGCAGTACCCTGGTGGAGTCCTATCCGTCCCGAGTGTGGGGTTCTCAATGGGGGGGGGGGGAGGAGCTTACCTAGGGGAATCCTGTTCCAGGGGTTCCCAAAGGTGTGGACGGAGTCGACGAAGACTATCCACCCTCTTCCTACGGTGGAGTCCGATCCGTCCCGAGTGTGGGGCGCTTACCTGGGGGTCCTTGTTCAGGCGCCAGATGCTGGGGTCCAACCCCAGCAGGTCCAGAGGTCCCCAAAGGTGTGGATAGAGTCAGCGAAGAAGGAATGACACCGAGACAGCCTTCAGTTGATCAGCAGCCTAGCCAGGATCTCCAGCGAAGTTCTGGTGTTTATTGTCTTGTTACATCTGTATTTATACCAGTTGATTTTAATCCTGTCAATTTCTATTGCAAAGGTTAGGGCGTTTCTTATCTCCATTCCAGGGAGTAAAGATTATGTAGCTTAAGCGTGATTGTTTGTAGTTAAAGTGATTAACTACCCGCCTGGCACTTAGTTAAGGAGTTTTATCCCCTCCCTGACTTCAGGGGAAAATCCCTACCTGGGGAAACAACCTTTCTCGGAGAGGTGACCTTGGTTAAAACACACAGCGCTAAGGGGAGCAAACATATTAAGAACAGTATGCTATATACGCCAGGTCCCTTGAAACATATGCTGTGCAGATGTTTCTTTCCTGCAGCGACTGTGTCAAGCAGCAAGGATGGACCGGCTTCCGGCAGTCTCCTATTCCCCATACAGTAGTTCTACCGGGTGACTAGACTCTGAACACCACCCATGATGACACTGGCTAGGTGACTCTGGATTCATTCTCCAATAACCTCACACTCATGTGCTAGGTCCCCCTAACATGGAAGACCTAGACCAGTGGCTCTCAACCTTCTGGCCTTTAAATACAGTTCCTCATGTTGTGACCCAACCATAAAATTATTTTCGTTGCTACTTCATAACTGTAATGTTGCTACTGTTATGAAGCATAATGTAACTATCTGATATGTAGGCTGGTCTTAGGCGACCCTGTGAAAGGGTCGTTCGACCGCCAAAGGGGTCACGACCCACAGGTTGAGAACCACTGCCCTAGACCAGTGGTCAGCAAACTCATCAGTCAACAGAGCCAAATATCAACAGTACAACGATTGAAATTTCTTTTGAGAGCCAAATTTTTTAAACTTATCAACTATATAGGTAGGTACATTGTTAATAACTTAATTAGGGTACTCCTAAGGCTTAGGAAGAGCCACACTCAAGGGGCCAAAGAGCCGCATGTGGCTCCCGAGCCGCAGTTTGCCGACCATGGCCCTAGACCAGGGGTGCGCAAACTTTTTGACTCGAGGGCCACAATGGGTTCTTAAACTGGACCGGAGGGCCGGAACAAAAGCATGGATGGAGTGTTTGTGTGAACTAATATAAATTCAAAGTAAACATCATTACATAAAAGGGTGCGGTCTTTTTTTTTTTTAGTTTTATTCATTTCAAACGGGCCGGATTCGGCCCGCGGGCCGTAGTTTGCCCATGGCTGCCCTAGACCATCTGGCTACTCATTACTCTCCAGTTCTTATTATCTATCAGCTGTTGATTCGTTCAACTTACATGGATAGTTTCGCGAATTCAAAATGTGGGGTTTTGATGGGAAACCCCAAATCCAATTTTCCATATTTGAAAAACTCTTAGAGTCACATTTAAAGCAAACCCAAAGGTTTTGTTAAAGGTTTGGAATACACGCATGAGAATGGGGAAAGGGAAGTTATGGGAATAGGCCGCTCTTTCTCCACCTTAAGAACACCAATGTGAATATGTACCGTCTGCCCACACACTATCTGTGCGCAGAACTCCTGGGATCCATCAGGCCTCCGTTGTCTTCCTGTGAAGGTGAAAGGAGACAATCCACAGCTCCATGGGGAGTCCTTCCAACTCACTGCGCAGGAGTAACTGGAGATGGGGGAGGTGCCTTGATGGTTCACAGCGTTCTCGCCATCCACGCTTGCCCAGGTTGGGCACTGATCTTTAAGTCTGCATGGCCCAGGAGCAGAAACCTGGTCTTCAAGTCAAAATCCCAACTGTCTCCCGGAGGGGCCCAGATTAAACACGCAGGCCTTGCCTGGATCTGACCAGTCCTCTGACTGTAGGACTGCAGACCAGAAATGAAGCTGCGAGGCACCCCCGCCACAGGGACTCAGCAGCAACTAATTATAACCTTCAGGGCCTTTGAGAAACAGAACCAGAAACACCATCAGGTGCTTTTCCTTTGTCCACTCCAGAAACCTAGTTTCACTTAAGACAGCGAGCTCCCCAGTTCTCCTGAATCACAATTCTAATAAAAGGCTTTAGTCTGAGCACCTGTTGCTTGTGCCTTTCTTACTTTCCTGTCCTACCAGTAGAAAACACAATTATCCAAAGACAGGTAGTAGAATTACATACATTTTGGAGTAGCTCAGCTAGAAAAACAAAAATCAGGAGCTTAAAGATCTTTCTACAAATGTTTTTGCAGATCAGAAACTGTTGAAACGAGGAGGTCAAAGAGCTGTGGGTTGTTGGGGGGGGAGGGTTAATGTTTCTATTTGCAAGCCCCAGGACCATGGTTTGGGAGGAATTTTCATGCTTAGGGTGAAAAATGTGGGAGGGGTGAATCACTAATTAATCCACTTGTGAATGTTAGGTTGCTACTCTTAGCAACAAGGGTGTTCTATATCAGTGGTGACCACTTGGTGGTCCATAAGGTCCTAAAGGTTGGAAACTGCTGTTCTATATCACTTATCATCATGGTCAAAGCGGGAGTCCTAATATTTGAAAATGCAAATATAATATGTCTCTCTTTCATATAATACATATATATGTAATTTTTAAAATTTAATTTGAACTCAGACATGAGCATGTGCACTCCAAATTAATAGGAGATCTGTTGGCAAAATAAACCAACAAAGAACATCCAAAACAAGCTACCTCCATCGATCTCACAGCATTTGGTACGACTATAGATCCTAGCTCACCATGTGGTGTCTTCAAATGTCCTATCAAATGTTGATACTGTTTGCTACATGATCTAAGCAGTTCTGTGTACTCTTGGCAATCACCACACTAATGAAAGGTTTAACATATCAGGGAGGATAAATAATTAAGGAATTCAGAAGGGAGACACAGCTGCTCTTCAAAACCAAATTTTCAGAAGAGAAAGAATTAATTTGCAACCACATATGTAACCCCCAATATGAGACTGAATTTACATAGTAGCAGAGAAATACCATGAGACCTTGAATCCTGCCAATGCAGGTGGCCTCTGTGCTACGTGGTCGGCCTGGTCCATCTGTGGAACCTTGTCCATTACATGCAAAGTCTGAAGCCGGCAATTTGTGGATTAATAACCCAGTCACCTTCTGGCCAAGAAAGCTAGTCTTCAGGTTATCTATTTTAGCTTTGTTCTCCTGCATACAGTTTTCAAGTATTACAGAGCATGCTGGGTAATATTTCCTAACAGATACCTTTGAGATCATCATTAAAATGAGATGAGCACCTAGGGATGTAATCCAAGTGACTACAAAAATGCCAGGTATGTAAATAAGCAGTGATTCGGGCTGAGCGACCTGTTATGAAAGTGAGTGTCTAATACAGAAGGAGATAGTACATACCTTCTGGAGAATTCATGCATTCCTTTGCAATGATATAAGGCTAATGGAGGCCAACAAGCCAATAGGCAGCCTGCCAGCTCCCCTGTCCTTAGAAAAGGAAGCGTGTGATTTGAACGAGGAGATAAAAGAGGAGAGAAGGGACTGGAAAAGAAAGGGAATCTCAGTAGCTTCAGACTTCATTGTCTGTAAAGGGAGACCTTCAGTGCACCAGATAACTCTTAATTCTGAGACGTGTCCTGACAATATTCTCCTCGAGAAACAAAACGAATCCTTACACTAAAATTCTCAAAAGACAACCATGACAAGAGAGATCCCAGCTCATCTCACTCTTTCAAATGACGGAAAACCATTCTTGGTGTTGACTGAATTCCCTGGAATAGCCTGGTCCCATCAGGAAGTTCCCTGGAAACGTTGAGCCCATTCTTGCCCTAGCATTTAGGGCCAGAGAACACTGATTTCTCTCCTCTTGAGCCAACCCTCACCCAAACGGCAGAGACAGAAAATCACGGTGCTCCTTTACAGACTCTTCCGAATGCTGGCTGGGTTTCTACAGACACTTTTCACACTACAAGAACTCTCATTATAAAAATTGTAAAATTAAAGGGAAGTTGCAGATATGCTGCTGGGTCTTCATTACAGAAGTGATTAAGACGCAGACTACGCAGAAGCTGCGGTGCAAGGCATTTTCCACACCATGGAGGACCAGGCGGTGCACGGGGTCCCTCTTCTGTGGGTCTGAACGCTTGACTGACCTCAAGCCTTGGCCATAGCTGTTTTCTGGCACGAAAGGTTTGAGTTCTACGTTTTCAGTGAATGAATCCAGAAACCATTTTAACAATATACCTTATCTCAATTAGCATTCAGAGGGGGGGGGAAAGACCCCCAAATGATGTATGGTTGGCATGTGGACAGTGTAAGGAAGTTTTGTTACAACTTCTTTTACTTGGGGAAAAGCCCACAGCTGTCCCAATCTCATTCCTCTGAGACTTGCTCACCACCTTCTAGGCTCTTCGTTTGCTCAGAAAATTCAGACAAGTCACTTCCTTGAGAGGAGAACCGTCCCTCCCAATTCTGCCTGTATCAGTGGCACACAGGGCCCTGATCCAAGCAAGGCAATGACCTTTACGATCTAAATTTTTATATCTGATAAAACCGATTACACGAGCCTGGCACATGGGTCTGTCTGTCCCTCTCCAAACCATGGCTCCTGATCTGATAAAGCCCTAAGCAGACTGGGATGGCTGGGATGGTGTAGGTCATGACCACATTCATAATTAATTCTTCCTCCCCCAAAAGACGGTCATTTTCTTCCCCACTCCCCTTGGCCTCCACCTTTAGCAGAAGCCATTAGGCTATCCTCCCGCCTAATTAAACTAACCACTGGGCCCTTTCAGGTCCACTAATAAAACTTTACAATATGAACAAACAAACAAACACAGTATGTGTTTATGGATAGGACCAGCAGATACCCAAGAATTTGGATTTTTTTTTTTTTAAGGTAGCTAAGAAATTTTTCCCCCTTCACAATTCCCATTCTACTTTTCCATGAGTTAAGTTCACTCCTAAAAATCACTGCACCCCAAAACCTTCTAAACAGAAGGTTAAGACGTGTGTCTGTCAACACCACAGTAGAATTTATCACCGTGTGAAAACACGGCAGTGCTCAGGTGCGTGGGTCAAGCCCACATTCCATGAAGCCTTGATAAATCTCACCTTTGCCCCACAAACTTAGGTTTTTCAGCTTAATCACTATCGGCCTGCTCTAAAATTAAGTGACAAGGATACAGCAATGCCTACCTAGCAAGTAAGAGAATTGGTTCCCAGCAGGCGTGATGACGCTGCCTGCCATCTTCACCTGCAGCCAAGTCTGGAGAAGCCTTTCCTTGGATCATTTTGTTAAATGAAGAGATCAGATTATGATGTTCTACCTTTTGGTACAAAAGGTGTGTTTTAGAAGATTTCCTTCTCAGATTTTCAAAAGATTCCCCCCCCTCGCCCCCGCCCCGCCCCTAATTCATTCCCTTATTATGATTGTTCAGAGACAAATGCCCAGTTTTACATGGCTGACTCCTCATCATTCTGGTTTGGGCTGAAAGGTTTTATCCAAGGGGTTTTTCCTGACAACTCCATCTAACATTAGCCCACCCTCCCCACCCCATGGAATCCAGCCCCCTGTCCACAACCCTGACTGCACTCACTTTTTATCATCTTATGCTGTTTTACTTTTTTCACGGTTGACATGATACCTATTTGTTTTGTCTCCCTCCCCTAGAACATCAGCACTCTGAGAGCAGGTCCATGCCCGTCTATGTACATTGCTATCTTTAGCACTGGGGACACTTCACACCAATGGGTACTCAGCAAATGTTGAATGAATGAATGAATGAATGAATCAAAGCTTCTGAATTATAGGAGTCCAATAGAACATAAAAAGATTTATGATGAGTTAAATTCTTCTACTAACCTTATGTTATCATTGAGCAGTCATCCCAACCAGTGGCAATTTTGTTGCCTCTCCATCTCCCCACCCCACACCAGGGATATCTGGCAGTATCTGGAGACATTTTTGGTTCTTACAATTGATGGAGGGTGCTACTGGCATCTACTAGGTGGAGGGATTCTACTAACTATTCTACAATGTACAGGTCAGCCCCAACAACAAAGAGTGATCTGGTCCAAAATGTCACCACGGTGCCGAGGCTGGAAACCCTGTCACAAGCAGTCTCTGCATTTAACCTACCTGCCCTTACAAGCCTTTCATGGGGGCCTGGCTGGGGCATTTCTGGACTAGACGATCGGCGCGTTCTTTCCTAATTTAAAGATTTTAGGATTCTATGTTTCTAAATTATCTTAGTGGCCTTCATGTCATATGATATCACAAGCTTTTAGTTTTATTCTTCCGATTTGGGTCTTTTACTGAAAACTTTTCAAGAAGATTTTTTGAGCGATAAGGCCCTTGCACTGTTAATGATCGTGTGGGCTTTGTGGGAAAGGGGTCGATGTCATTACAAATGGTCAAATCCTACACTTGGCATGTGGCTTTCAACTACAATTTCTGTAAAAAACACGATGCATAATTTTTCCAGTTCAACATATAGAATTACCTTCTCTCCCATTGATGGGGCCCCCAGGCTACTCAAAATCACTTCTTATATCTCCAGGGGCCAGCACAGGTCTGGCCCTGATGAGATCTTGGTATGAATGAGTGTCTGTATGCCTGCTTTCCAGGAGAAAATTAACCCAGGGTACCAACACGAACTAAACATTCAGGAAGCTAAGTAATTCCAGAGAGCCTCTGTGACCAGAAAAACCAAACAAAACCGAGGGCTGTGTGACAGTGCCCACACTGCACCTACTGAAGCTCATGAAGCCACGTCACAATGATAAATGCGCTAACCATTGGGCACTAGGAATTCTAATTCTAAGTCCCCACTTGTCCTTGATATTTGAGTAAGTGGCCATCTTCCTTTTCCTGGTCATCATCCATGGGGAAGGTGCTCTGGTTGCCTCATCCCACTCTCGTATTTATAACTTTGCTAAGCTCCCCTGAACTGAAGTGCCACTTGGAAATATCATCTGCAGCCACACTGGAAACTATTTGGTTGCTTTCCCTGCACAGAAACCATTTAATTCTTGTCTGCAAGGATTCTGGGAAGGCTGAGGAACAATTCTCCCTTACACCTCCACATTCTTTACACTTTTGCATGGAGGGAAGTATAACGAAATTAGGCAGGAATGGAGTTTCTCTCCTTTGCCTCCTTGAAAAGTACTGAAACAAATGTGACTGTGCTTTCCTTAAATCAAATAAAAGAATTCATTCTAAAAGCTAATTATCTATAGGCTCACAATGTCCATTAGAAAGGAGATATTAAAGAACACGTGATCCAACCTGATCCATTCTATTCGTTTTTCAGATCATGAAACTGAGGTCTCAGGAAATATAACCTGCCCCAGGCTCCTGGAACACAAACTCTATGAAGCCAGAAAAAAAAAAGGGGGGGGGGGCAACTTTTGAATTCTACAGTTTGAGAATGGAAAGTAGCAGTAAAGACACTCTATAAATGTTATTCAGTTCATTAGTAGCTATTCCCACTTAAAGCTCATGCCCATATATTCTCACTGAGACTAGTCTTTCTTCCCTGGGGAGGCAGATTCCAAAATAAGCCCCCGTGTCTCTTCGGCTCTGAATTCTCCACTCAGGACAGTCCCTGAAAACCTGCAAAACTCATCGTCTGCCACTTGACTGTTCAGAGATCTCCTTAGGCATGCAAGCAGTGTGCTCATACTTTGGAAAGACATTTGGAAGACTGAAAGTTGCTGACAAAGGTATACACAGAAGAACAAGAGCTATAACACTGAATTATCTTTCTTCAGAATCCAACCTCACGGAATCAGAGCAAGGTTATGTAGGAGCTTTATGTCTGCCAAATCTACCCCATGAGGAACATCGCCTTGTTTCTCATGGAAAATGTGCAGTGCCAACAGAGCCACTGACGGGGCGGGCTGAATGAGCCTGCGGGGGCTCTGGAAGTACAGGGTCAGTTCATTTACAACGGAAAGGAGAAGAGCAGTCAGTCCCTCAAATGCCTGGCAAGGAAGCCAGTCTTCTCGTGGCACAGCTACTGAGTGGCTCAGACCAGTAATTCCAGAATATTGTCGAGACCGGATTTCACCTCGAATATACTGTGTTCTGAAATCAACCACAGATGGAGTATTTTACCACATTTATGAATATATGTGTGTATGCGTGTGTGTGTGTGTGTGTATCCTTTAGTTATCTCTATTTCCAGTAGATATCTATATCTATTTGAATATAAAAAAGCAAAATGTATCAGAAATACTCTCCATAAGGGTCTCTCTTATAAAATAAATCTTTATCATAGTGAAGAGAATGGTTTAAGAAGGTGCTGAGATCTGCATGTTTGGCCATGTTTTTCCTCCATGTAGAAAGAATACTTTTACCTACATTTTGAAGGTCCAAGGAATTCCCTTCCTTTAAGACAGCGGCTCTCAACCTGTGGGTCGCGACCCCTTTGGGGGTCGAACGACCCTTTCACAGGGGTCGCCTAAGACCATCGGAAAACATATATATAATTACATATGTTTTTTGTGATTAATCACTATGCTTTAATTATGTTCAATTTGTAACAATGAAAATACATCCTGCATATCAGATATTTACATTACGGTTCATAACAGTAGCAAAATTACAGTTATGAAGTAGCAACGAAAATAATTTTATGGTGGTGGTGGGGGTCACCACAACATGAGGAACTGTATTAAAGGGTCACGGCATTTGGAAGGTTGAGAACCACTGCTTTAAGACAATGTTTCTCAACTGTATCCTGCCCGGGAATTTAACCATGACTTTGTAGACTGCTTGAAGGGGTTACAGAAGAAAGACAAACCATCAAGATCCCAAATCAGGTTCTGAAAGCAAAATTAAGTAGATCTTTAGGAGAACATTTAAAGAGATATCATCCTCATTGTTTAGGGGCCAAGAGAAAGTTCTGATAATTATGTCCCAATCAAAGATAAATAAGTTAGGGGGAAAAATGAACTAAGGGAGGGAAAAGGGGTGACAGAAAGAAACAGGGCACAAAAAAGGCCAGTGAATTATCTATTTTGAAAGAACAGGGCACAGAAGAAAAGTATACACAACAATTAACAGAGGTACTAGAAAAGAACAGATCAAAGATGAGATGATAAGACATCAGAATGAGATGAAAGGGGAGCTGGCAGTTGTAGAAAGAAACCAAGGACAAAAATGATATTGCAGAACCAATAAATATATTAACGTAATAAGAGGTAAAATCCACAAACCAGAAACAAAGTTGATGATGTGGAAAACAGTCTTCAAAAAACTGACAAAATGCAAAGGAGAAGGACAAGTAGATGAAAGCAAGTAGAGAAGATGACAGATGAGAAGGTTTGAAAGTAGAGATCCAACATACAGATAAAAGGTATTCCAGAAGCAGACAGCAAAACAAAACAGAGCCAAACAAAATATGCTCAAATCTGTGTGACAGAAAATAACTTTGTTGAAATACAGGAATATCAGATATTCCAGGAGAAACTTAGAGGATCATCAGAATCGAGACATATTAATGATAAACATGGAATTCTATAAAATCAAGATATTTAAAAATTAATCGCTGACAAGGGAAAAGGGAAAAAGGTCACGCAGCCTCTGACCTTTTCACAGTAACTGTCAGCGACGGAAAGCAGGGAAGTCTTGAGACAGAGCAAGAGATCCGAGTACTCAGTTCCCAGCTAAATTCACAGCCACGCATAAAAGTAATAATAACTCGTTTTCCATTAGTCAGGGAATGCAGCACTTATTAACTCTTCTTCCAAATCTACTCAGTGATGTAATATCATCCAACCAAGAGAAGATTCAGAATCAATCAAGATCTCAAGAACAGGAAATTTAGAGGCAAGCAGAGGATGTGAGCACCGAATCCACTTACACTTAGAACTAAGATCAAATAATTTATAATTGCAAACAAAATTATAATTCCTTAAATGTAATAAATACAAGAACAGTCAAGTATCTCATGTGATAATAACAATACATTATATAAAATTGGGAAAAACCCTCAAGCATAATAACAGAAATAAAGAGGTGGGGGGAGGGGAAGATAGGATAAATCCAAGCGGGAGAATGGTCTCAACTTTCATAGCAGGACATAAATACTTGATGTTATTTCTTTCTGAAGTAAAGAAAAAAAATTTAAATCCCCTCATAGAGGTATTAGAGCACATAAATTAAAGTTTAAAATTTAATTAGTAATGAAAATAAAAACGGACTAAATAGCTTTTAATTTTTTAATCAAAGAAAACAAAGACCATATAGTAAAAGACAGAGGACAAAGGTAAATTGCACAGAAAGCTGCACGTGAGTGCAAAAAATTAATTAGAAACAAGTATATCTATTTTATCAATAAATGTGAATTAGACAACTGCTACTGTGGAAAATATCCCCAGAGTAGATTAAAAAACAAACTCTAATTGCATTTGTCTACAAAAGACTCATACCAATGACACAAAGTTTAAAAGTAATAATATAATCAAAGATATATAAAAAAATAAGTAGGAATTATGATTAATATTATTCATGGTTAAAAATTCAAGATAAAAATGCTTGTAAGTTTATCCTTAACTTTTACAAAAAAAATAAGCAGAAAATATCCACAGATGTAAAGGAAAATAAATTATCATTTTAAAAGTTCAAAGATAAATGCTTAATAATGTAAAAATGTATAATCCACAATGAAGATTTATCATGCTATTATGCCCTCACCCCCACAACACCAAATAGGTAAAGAAAAAAAAATGGCAACAGATACAAGAAGGAACAGACAGAAGTACTTAATAGATTCAATAGAAGAAGACAACTAAGGATAGAATTAATAGAATTGACTTAAGAGACACATTTCAAATTCCATTTCCTGGAAATAGAAAACACATTTTCATTTCAAGCAACGGTGGGACATTTACAAAGGTTTTCAAATGCCCACGGAGGTTTACAAGAGTCTATAAAACCAAAAGTAAGAGATAATAAATTACAAATAGAAAAAATAGTCCATCATTTCTACTTACTAGTCAACAAAACTTAGGGGAGGGGGGGGGGAGGAAACAAAACATTCCAAGCACTTGGAAAATTTTTAAGAATTTTCTCCTAGCCAAAGCCGGTTTGGCTCAGCGGATAGAGCGTCGGCCTGCGGACTGAAAGGTCCCAGGTTCGATTCCGGTCAAGGGCATGTACCTGGGTTGCAGGCACTTCCCCAGTGGGGGATGTGCAGGAGGCAGCTGATTGATGTTTCTCTCTCATCGATGTTTCTAACTCTCTATCTCTCTCCCTTCCTCTCTGTAAAAAATCAATAAAATATATTTTTTTAAAAAAAGAATTTTCTCCTAAATAATTTATTGGGCAATGAAATAAAACTTCGACAGCAGAATGTGACTTTCAAAATGTTATGTACATAAAATGTGAAATTTGCTAAAAGCTTTACTTAGAGAAAATTTCATAGCTTTATAAGAATTATAAATCAAGAAATAATAGTAATAATTCTTAAAATCAAGAAAGAACACTATTAAATTAATTAAACATCTTAAGAAAAAGGAAAAGAAAAAGGAAAGTGGAAGGATTTAATTAAAATAAAGTAGAAAATCCGAAGTCAAAAAATCAAAAAGCAATAAAATTAACCAAGTGACCACATATTTTCTTTAAAAATATAATACCACATAAAATTAAACAAAAACCATTATCTAGCCTAGTAAGGAATGGGGGGGGGGGGGATGAGAAGAAAACACAAATATAGAAAATTAAGGCTAAAAGGTAGAAAATTAAGGATAAAGAGGTAGAAAATGTTCACCAATGTACAGGAAAATAAAGTATAACTTAAAAATGACTATGTACAACTCTAGGTAATATTTGCAAACCTAACTGTAAGAGATGAACGCCTAGAAATCATCTAAAAAAAAATCAATGTTCGATCTAAATCCGCTTTTCCTCCCGACTTCTCTTTCCTCCCCTCAGATAGGTGCTCCTGCCGATTCACCGTTTCCTTTCTGCCCAGTCGGCTGACGTTTACCTGTCTTCCACTCTTGTGTCAAGTTGAGAAGAGAAAGAGGGTTCCCATCTTCTCCTGCCTTTCCTTCCTCATCTCCTGCGTGCCCGTCCTTTCCCCCCTCTTTTGTTTGCCACATGGAAGGCACGCTCCCGCTCCCACTCCCACTCCCCACAGCTGATTCCTCAGCTTGGGCTCTTGATCCAATCCAATCCAGCCTCCACCGGGGAGCCCAGCTGATCTGCATTTTCAGCTCTGTCTGATACCAGCTAAGTCCTTCCCACCTTAAACTCTCACCCATCCAGGAGGAACCTTCCTCCCTGCCCCCCCCCCACACACACACAAGCATACCCACTCACAGCCCCCCGCCCCCGTCCCTCGGGCCTGTCTCCTTCCCTAGAGAACTGGGAAAACTGAAAGTAGAGGTACAGGTAAAGCCACCTAGGGTTGAATCCCAGCTCCGTGATTTAAGAGCTCTATGAATCCCTGACAAACTAAATTCCCCAAACCTCTATTTCCTCCTCCATGCTAAAGAATCCCATTTCATAGGTATGTTGTGTGGAATAGTCTGGATAGCGATCATAAAGCATTTGGCAGAGTTTCTGGCATACGGAAAGACAATTATAATTGCCATTATTACCATTAACCCTCCCTCCTCAATCCTCTATACCTGACCTTTGCAGCGACCATTCAGCTGAAATCAGTTCACCGTGGTCAGAACGACCTTCTGAGGACCAACGAAAGGCTAGTTTCACTGGCTAACTTTCTTCCACACCCTTCTCCACCACAGCCCACACTCTCCCTGAATACCCACTCCCCCATCACCCCCCATTTGCACCCATCCGTCCGTCTCCATTTAGACCAGGGTTTCTCAACTTTAAGCATCACCATCACTTGGGTCCAGATCGTTGTTTGTTGTGGGGGAAGCTGTCCTGGACGCTGGAGGACATTTCCCAGCATCCCGGCCTGTACCCACTCCCACTGCCCCCAGCGGGAACCGAAGTGTTTCCACTGATCTCACTGAAGACGCTGGGGAGGGAAGGTGGGGGGTGGGGAATCATCCCCAGTGGAGAACCACTTCCTCTCCAAGGCCCTGCCTGGCGCCCCAGGGCTGTGCTGAGGCCCCTTCTCCGTGTTCCTGAATCTCCCAAGCACCTGTCACACAGCACCGTCTGCCTAACTGTCCATCTTGCCACCCTGACCTGAGAGGTCCTTGAAAGCAAGGACTGTGTGAGTTCATTCCCAGCACCGGCCAGTGTCCGGGAACCTACAGAGTCTTCCTCCACCACTTGGAAACATCTTTATCTCTAAGACATACCTTAACACAGACTTTCAAGGGAAGAAAACCCACGCACATTAAATGTAAACTGATTGTAACATGTATCCCTTAAAAAAAAAAAAAGTGTGTCTTTGTACCCAGGAAATAAGGAATCAGGCTAAACTAATGGGCTGTATGAGTTTGGGGGGAAGCAGGGAGAATGGGGGATGTTGGTGAAGGAGCTGAGGATCAGAATTAGCGAAAAGCTTTAGCTCCAATCCCATATGGCTACGAATTCCAGGCCTGGCTGGAGGCTGGAGGCTGTTCTAAGGTAGGTCAGCAGGACCCCTCCACTGGCCTCTTGCCCACTGTTCTCCTCACACACAAGTCCTCTCCTTCCTTAATCTCAACACTGTCCTTGTGTTCAGATTTCCTAGCTGATTTGGGATTTCTGAATTTAGTGGTATGTTTCTACCTTCACCCCCCTTTTCTCATATCCTTGTGCTCCTGCCTCTAGCGATGAAATCTCAGGCAAAGATTGTCCTTACAAAATACTGCTTTCACTCAAAGAGCAATATTGCGTTCCAGAAGGCTGGTCTATTTGGGAGATGAGAAATGTCAAGATTGAAAAGAACTAACTGGTCTCCAAATGGAATTACTCAAAAAAGTAAGTCTTTAAAGATACTAAAACAGAATGAGGTCACCGATGGCCAGGGCTCAGCACAGCACAGGCAAAGCTCTGGTCACCAAAGCTAAGAAGCCCAGACATCCAGCCTGCGTTCTCCTTAAGGAATTCTTAGGAGAATTCCCTAGCAGTTACAGATAGTGAAAAAAATAAGCTGTAAAACAGAAGGCATAGTCTGTTGCTGCCTAAATAATGATGGTAGGAATAAGTTAGTATAGACTTTAGGTACAGGGAGACAATTACCAGGTACATTCCCTAAACCAGGGGTCCTCACACTACGGCCCGCGGGCCACATGCAAATACAAATATTGTATTTGTTCCCGTTTTGTTTTTTTACTTCAAAATAAGATATGTGCAGTGTGCTTAGGAATTTGTTCATAGTTTTTTTTTAAAACTATAGTCCGGCCCTCCAACGGTCTGAGGGACAGTGAACTGGCCCCCTGTTTAAAAAGTTTGAGAACCCCTGCCCTAAACCCTTCGCAGTGAAGTTTTCTCTGGGAGTGCAGTTAAAAGGGACTTTCACTTTCTCTGAATTCCAACTTCTACCATGTTTGTATATTTTTTATTAGTATGTTGGTTTTACAAGCTGGAAATGATTTTTAAAGTTGAAGTGCTTTTAAGAGAAATATGTAAACAAACAAAACAGTCTCCCTATTTAAAAAAATCCCCAAGCCCAAGTCAGCCTGGATTTAAGGGAATGTGCGAGTGTGCGTGTGCGTGTGCGTGTGTGTGATAACTATGGTGTTTAAATCCTTAACGTATCCACACAACACTTCGGCCACGTGAACAAGAGAGGCACGGCCGAGAATGACCACACAACACGTGCTGCCTATTAGCAACCGGAGCAATTGTCAGTGTTTTGCTAGCCCTCTTCACAGCAGGTGCGCCGCCCACACCATTGGAGAAAGGGCAGTTTAGCAGGATCACATTTGAACACAAACGTTAATCAATGGAGCCCACGGAGTGACCATTCGATCCAACGATCACTTCTGTTCCATGAAGCCCTACGGAGGACAAAGCTCGGATCCCAAGGGACTGTCGCTTTACCTTATACCCCCAAACACGTAAAAACATCTTAAATGTCTCTCCAGGAAATAGGAGAAGCCACATAATCCATGACCTCCCCCCCACACCCCCCCCCCCGGAGATATATGGGACGCCAGTCATGACCACCTCACCCCACAACTGAGATAAGGTTGGAAATCTGAGACTAGATGAGGTCAAGTCTGGCTTGGAAGTGTCTCGTCATTGCCAAGGTCCACTTCATCTCACATTTAGACTGGTGAAGAGGGAGTCATTGACCTGGCGCTCTCTGCCTTCATTTAAAAGAAAAATCATTTTCAATTGAGCCCAAAACACATACTTATTGATCAGCTACCATGTGCCAACAGCATCCATTTATTGAACATTTGGGTGCCTACTAGGTTCTGGTATGGTTCTGGATCTAAGAGTAAAGCAAGTAACGCAAGGAGACAAAAGGGAGGTTTGGAAGTTAAAGTACAGTTGGGACAAGACTAACATAAAAAATTAGAGAATGAAGAATTCTAAATACTCTGTAATGAAGTGTGGATTGTTATGGAACAGTCTGCAAGTACCAGTATAATTGGGACAGCTGGGAGGGCAAAGGATGAGGTGGGTCCCTGGGTCTGATAATGAATGTTCTTGAAAGCTAGGCAGGCCAGCCTGGGTCAGTAGAACTAGCAGAGGTTTTAGCAAAGAAAGATAATAGGACCTCATCATCCTAAGGGTTAGAATGGAGCTTTATCGCCTACTACCTGACCTCAGGCAAGATGCAAAACTGCTTTCTCACCTGTATAATGGGACTAAAAATATCCGCCTCCCAGGGATTAAATAAGATAATATCTACGGAGTCTCAAATGTCAGATTCTTCCCTCCCTGGCTTCATTGGGAACTCTTATGAATGAGATAGATGACAGCTAGGTCCTTTCAAGGTGAAGGTCTGGAGGCGGGGGAGCAGGGACGGGCTGGAGGGGGTTGATGTGGGGAAAAAAGGGGACATATGTAATACTTTCAACAATAAAGATTTTTTAAAACACATTATTTTGGGACCACGGAGAGGAATTTATGGGGGCTGGGAAGGGGGAGTAGTGTGAGACAAAAGCTGCTAAAGCAGCTGCTGGCTGGTGTGGCTCAGTTGGTTGAGTGTCATCCTGTGCACCCAAAGGTTTCCGGTTTGATTCCTAGTCAGGGCACATGCGTGAGTTTCAGGCCTGATCCCCAGTAGGGGGCGTGCTGGAGGCAGCTAATCCAATCAATGTCTCACAAGTCTGTTTCTCTCCCTCTGTCTATAAAAAGAAATTAAATATATACATACATATATATAAAATCTTTAAAAAATTAATAAAGCAGCTGCCAAGATGGTCCAGAAATGAGATAAAGTAGGACTAGGCCGGGAAGATGCACTGGGGGTGAAGAGGAGGTGGTCAAACCTAAACCATATTGAGAAGGGAGCAACAACAGAGGCCAATTCTTTCTGTGAACTCCACCTAATGACCAGGTCACCACATCAAGAGTAACTGATGAGATGTGGTCTGGGCTCTTTTTAAAAAACATATATCAAGAAGAGTTATTCAGGGATAGATTTAAAACAATTATACTTTGAACTACATTTTTATATAATCAACGCCAATGAAGGTGTAGAATACCACCCAAGAACTTTAAGAAGCAACAGTCCTTAGGTTGAAATACTTGAACCAGTTGGTTCTTCAGAGATAGTGCATCAACCTATGATAACGGCATTCTTATATATTTTCTATTGAACTAGATAGCAAGGAAATTAACTTGAGGCAGCCCTGTCAGGAAGAAATATAATGTGAGCTATAGATGTAATTTTAAATTTTCTACCAGCCAGAATCAGGTGTAGTTAATTTCAATAATAGTCCATTTTAGCCTACTGTATCCAAAATATTATTTCAACATGTAATCAATACATACACATATCAATGAGATAGTTTACATTCTCTTTTTCCTACTAAGTCTCAAAATTCAGTATATTTGGGTCTTAGAGCAACATCTCCATTCTGACCAGGCATATTTCAAATGCCCAATCGCCACCCATGGCTCAGGGCTACCATCCTGGACCATGTAGAGATAGACAACCTTCAAGTCTCCCTTTGAACAAAGTCCTTACTCAATAGAGTTTTTCATTGGGAACTCACCTTGAGGTAGTCACCTACTGCAGCTGCAGCTAAACATCTGGAGTGAGAGATAAAATGCTAAATCACATCTGTTCCCTGGCTTATAGCCCTGCACTATCTTTCCTTTCCCTTAAGATAAAGACTAACCACTTAGGGATCCCTCCCATTCAAAAACCAGAGTCTGTCACACTAATTTTTATGGATCCTCAAGTAATATCTTGATATCTTATCTCTGTAATAATAGAGCTACGAAGACCTTCCTCAAAGCACACTCTACCTACACGGTCAAGCTGGTTGTTTTCATAACACACCAAACCCAGAGCTGATCCAGCTGAAAAACACCTTTGACCAACAAGGGCTTTTTTGAACTTGGCAGTTGACCTGCCTAGCAGCACCCAGCATGATAGCTAAGAACATGGGCTCAGAGCCCACTTGCTTGAGTTTGAATCCAGTTACTAATTAATTGCCTGAGCTTGGTAAAATGTATGGCCTCTCTGTGCCTCCATTTGCTCACCTGCAAAAAGTGGTTTAAAAAAAAAAGGTGGGCCCTAGCCAGTATGGCTCAGTGGCTGGAGCGTCGACCTGGAGACGGAAGGGTCCTGGGTTCGATTCCCCAGCGCGGATCCTGGTCAGGGCTCATGTAGGAGGCAACCAATTGATGTGTTTCTCTCACATCGATATTTCTGTCTTTTCCTTTCTCTAAAAATCAATGGAAAAATAGCCTCGGGTGAAGATTAAAAAAAAAAAAAGGTGATACTAGTTCACAGAATTATAATAAGGATTAAATGAAATGAAATGTTACATAAAAATTATTTGGGTACATAATCGGTCACCAATAATTCTTAGCCATGATTTCCATGGACTTCCCCAGTCCTCCAGAAACACCAGTATCATGTTTCTCCACAACCTCAGAGAAGTTTGCAGGCAGTATTGCACAATGAAATGAACACAGCTGACCTATATTCACATCACCTCATTGACACCTAACACTAATGTGCCCACATGCAAATTACTTAGCCTGTCTGAGCCTGTTTTTTTTTCATATGCTAAATAGGAATAACAATAAAATTGCACCCACTGTACAATAACATAGTGAAAATTAAATAACATAGGAGATAATCTGGCCTTGGAAAATACAGTGCCTGCCTTCTCTTGAGTACCATTTGCATCTCCCCCTTCCCTTCTCCATCAGAGCCTGTTGCTCTGAACACATTAGTTTCTCTTTACCATGTCCTTAATCATCACTAAAATAAATGCTACATAGCAAGTCAGCGTGACCACCAGCTCTGAGGAGGCCGAGTCTATGAAAAGCATGGTGCTTTCCTTCCATGATGATACATCCTCACAAGGTTGGAGGATGTCTCCTGAATATCCCCAACTTCCTTTAAAAGGCTACAAAGCATTTGTCATCCATGGGTGAGTCATCATGGAGTACTGGAAAGGGCTGGTCAGAAGACAAGTTTTGGGACTTTGTCCTGGCTTTCAACCAACTGTGACTTTGGGGAAGTCACTTGACCTCTGTGAGTTGCAGAAGGCAAATCCGCTTCATGAAGTTGTTGTGGAGAACAAATTTACCTAATGTTCACTGAGAGTACTTGGTCTAATGTATGAAGAGCTTTGCACATCAATGTAAGGCAGGGATGAGTTATCGAAACCTGACTTCCACACTTCTGTGTGTTAGTGGTATATTTGGGGAATGTGCTCTGAAATATAGAAGGGCACTCTCACTTTATATGAGCTGTGACATCTCCTACCTTCTTTTCCAGTTCCAAAGTCAGATCTGGAGATCCAGACCTCTGACCTTGAGAGCAGGAATAGAATGGGGCAAAGGCAAGGAGCCTGGGGCCAGGGTGACTCAGGGCTGTGGAATTCATTAACCAGTGAAATGCTCTCTGCATTTCTCTCCCATGTCAGGTCTCTGGGTTAGCAAAGCATACATGACAGATGGAAGAAAAGGGCATATTTCTTTGTAGACCAAATATTTTTATATGCATACACACTTGCATATATGTGTCTGTCTCCAGATATGAATGCAAGGATCTAAGCAAATCATTCTTTTATTACAGTGGTTCTCAACCTTCCTAATTCATGACCCTTTAATACAGTTCCTCATGTTGTGGTGACCCCCAATTTCATTGATAAATTGAACATAATTAAAGCATAGTGATTAATCACAAAGACAATATGTAATTATATATGTGTTTTCCAATGGTCTTAGGCGACCCCTATGAAAGGGTCGTTCGACACCCAAAAGGGTTGCGACCCACAGGTTGAGAACCGCTGCTCTATTAGGTTGTACAAAACCAGAAACCAGCTTAATGTTTTGAGAAAAAGGTGTTTTAGAAAATATAGCATCTCTTCCAGTTGTTTTTTTCTCCACTAGCTCAAAATTTGGCAAATTAAGCCCCATAAATTATTTGATATGATTAGCAATTTTAATTAAAAAATCTAAGTGAAGGGCAACAGAATTCCTTAGATAAGCCATTAAAATTCTCAAACACTGTAAGGCTCTGAAGTTGTGTTGTTATTGGGTGGGACATGGGGACATGCAGGTTGTATGAGGAGCTTAATGATTCCAGAATTTTAAAAAATAATAAAATAGGTTGGAAAAAATGGCGACCGGCAGGAAGGTAGCGACGGAGAGAGTGTGAGAGCGCAAGGAAGTGATAGAGGAGTGTGTGGACGTGTGTGGTGTGTGTGTGTGGACGTGTGTGGTGTGTGTGTGTATGAGCTAGGGACAGTTAGATTCTGCATGTCTTCTAAGGGGCTGCTAAACCGGGCAGTCTTAGGCGGCGGAGCCCCGCTCCCTGCGCGGACACTCCTGGGTGGCCAGCACCGGCACAGCGACCACACCATCTTGGGAAACAGAGCTGCTTAAGACTAGGATCCTGGCCTCAGCACCACCCAGTCTGATCTCAGACGCAAACCAGGATCCTGCAGCCACTGGGGACAGAGATCTGTGACCACAGCTACAGACCTGCGGACACCAAAAGTTCAGAAATCCCCGCGGCAGATCCGTGAGTAACAGAGCCCATCCCCCTCCCTGCAGGCACATGGGCGGCGCCATAGTAACTGATAGACCCACCCCTTGCCTGGGCCTCAGTGCTGCCACGGGAACTTTAGCCTGGAAGCACGTGAGCACCTTGGAACTGGTCCCACATAGTGCCCGCTTCAGGAGTCCTGGGCTGGGAGCAAATGTGTGAACACCGGGAACTGGTCCCGTGTAGCGCGGGGCCCAGGGACCATGATTCTCTGGGCAGGAGGCAGCACCAAGCACCAGTGACTTGACTGTGTTTCTTATCACCTGTGCCTGAGGTCCCTGACTCCCTGTGCATTCATACTAAGAGCCAGTGACTCCAATTCTTGGTGCAAGAGCACACAGGGACCCTGATTCTCAATGCGAGGTCGAGCGAAGCAACAGAGACTCTGATACTAGATTCTTGGGGAACTCTGACTCCTGGTGAACGCTAGGGGGCAATGATTTTCAACACGCTACAGGGGGATCTCTGTTTCAGCACGGTGCAGGCAAGGTCCCTGATTCTAAGGGCGCGCAGGAGGCCACATTGAGCACTGGCAACACTGACTCTGAGCGAATCTGGTTCCCACCAACCCACAACAACAACACACCTTAGTGTCAGAGCTCTTCAGTGACACTAGGGTGGTGTGAGGCTCCCACTGCACACGGCCCAGGCCCACGCAACTCGACCTTTGAACCATCGGGAGATAATCAGAATGAAGAGACGACACAACACCCAGAGGAAAGACAATGAGGAGTCGCCAAGAAAGGAAATTAATGAAGTTTAAGCATGCAACACGACAGAAAAGAATTCAGAATAATGGTTGTACAATTCATTCACCGGGTGGATGAGAAAATCAACAACCTATGCAAGAATCAGGAAGAAATGAAAAGTGATATAGCTACAATCAAAAACACCATGGAAAGTTTCAACAGCAGACTAGAAGAAGCAGAGGACCGAATTAGTGAATTAGAAGATATGGCAGAGAAACAAGCTCAATCTGAACAGTAACTGGAGGAAAAAATTAAAAAGCAGGAGGAGAGCCTAAGGGAGCTTTGGGACAACATGAAACGAAGTAACATATGCATAATAGGGCTGCAAGAAGGACAAGAAGAGCAGCAAAGATTAGAAAATCTATTTGAAGAAATAATGACAGGAAACTGATATGGGGAAGAAAAAAGTTACACAAGTACAGAGTCCCAAGCAAGATGAACCCCAAAAGACCTACACCAAGACACGTCATAATAACGATGGCAAATGTACAAGACAAAGAGAGAATCTTAAAGGCTGCAAGAGAGAAACAGAGAGTTACCTACAAAGGATCCCCCATCAGATTATTAAATGATTTCTCAACAGAAACACATCAATCTAGAAGGGAATGGAAGGAGGTATACAAAGTGTTGCAAAGCAAAGGACTGAATACAAGAATACTATATCCAGCAAGACTATCAATCAAAATTGAAGGGGAAATCAGGAGCTTACAGACAAAAAAAGGCTAAGGGAGTTTATCACTACCAAGCCAGCACTGCAAGAAATGCTAAAAGGAATGCTGTAAAAAGAAGAAATATAAATGTAAGAAAGAACACAGGCACAAAAATAGAAATGAATCCAAGCACATACCTTTCAATAATAACTTTAAATGTAAATGGACTAAACGCTCCAATCAAAAGACATCGAGTGGCTGAATGGATAAAAAGACATGACCCATATATATGCTGTCTACAAGAGGCCCACCTCAGAAAAAGGGACTCACACAGACTGAAAGTGAAGGGATGGAAAAATATCTTTCAGGCAAATGGAAATGAAAAAAAAAAGCTGGGGTAGCAATACTTATATCTGACAAAACAGACCTCAAAGTGAAGGCCATAACAAGAGATAAGGAAGGCCACTTCATAATACTAAAGGGATCAATACAACAAGAGGATATAACCCTGATAAACGTATATGCACCCAATGCAGGAGCACCCAAATACATAAAAAACCTCCTGGAAAATAACAAGGGAAAGATCAACAACAACACAATCATAGTAGGGGACTTAAACACACCACTGACATCACTGGATAAATCCTCTAGACAAAAAAATCAGCAAAGAAACAGCAATCCTAAATGACTCACTAGATCAGATGGACTTAATTGACATCTTCAGAACATTTCACCCCAAAGCCACGGAATATACGTTCTTCTCAAGTGCACATGGGACATCTTCAAAAATAGACCACATATTGGGTCACAAGCAAAGTCTCCCCAAATACAAGAAGATTGAAATCATACCAAGCATCTTCTCAGATCACAAGGGCATAATATTAGAAATTAACCACAATAAAAACAATCCAAAAAACTCAAACACTTGGAAGCTGAATAGCATGTTACTAAATAATGATTGGGTTACCAGTGAGATCAAAGTAGAAATTAAAAACACCCTGGAAACTAATGACAGTAACAGTACAACAACCCAAAATCTATGGGACACAATGAAAGCAGTCCTGAGAGGGAAGTTTATAGCACTACAGGCCTACCTCAAAAAACAAGAAAAAATGGTAGTAAATCATTTAACTCTACAACTCAAAGAATTAGAAAGAGAACAACAAAAAAAAGCCCAGAGTGAGCAGAAGAAAGGAGATAATAAAGATCAGAGCAGAAATAAATGACATAGAGACCAAAAAAAACAATACAAAAGATCAATGAAAGCAAGAGCTGGTTCTTTGAAAGGATAAACAAGATTGATGAGCCTCTAGCCAGGCTCACCAAGAAGCAAAGAGAGAGGACCCAAATAAACAAAATCAGAAATGAAAGAGGCGAAATAACAACAGACCCCTCAGAAATTCAAAGAATTGTTAAAAAATACTATGAACAACTCTACTCTAACAAACTAGACAACCAGGAGGAAATGGACATATTCCTAGAAAAATACAATCTTCCAAAACTCAATCCAGAGGATTCTAAAAATCTCAACAGGCCAATAACATTGGAAGAAATTGAAGCAGTCATCAAAAAAGCTCCCAGCTAACAAAAGCCCGGGGCCAGACGGCTTCACAGGGGAGTTTTACCAAGCATTCAAGGAAGAACTAAAACCTATCCTCCTCAGACTATTCCAAAAAATTCAAGAAGAAGGAACACGTCCCAGCTCATTCTATGAAGCCAGCATCACCCTAATAACAAAACCAGATAGAGACAAAACAATGAAAGAGAATTATAGGCCAATATCCCTCATGAACATAGACGCCAAAATACTCAACAAAATTCTAGCAAATCGGATGCAGCAGTACATCAGAAAGATCATACACCATGACCAAGTAGGATTCATCCCAGGGATGCAAGGATGGTACAATATCCGCAAATCAATAAACATGATTTATCACATAAACAAACTGAGAGATAAAAACCACATGGTCATATCAATTGATGCAGAAAAAGCTTTTGACAAAATTCAACACCCTTTCTTGATAAAAACTCTCAGCAAGGTAGGAATAGAAGGATCATACCTCAATATAATAAAAGCCATATATGACAAACTCACAGCCAACATCATAATCAATGGGCAAAACCTAAAACCATTTCCCCTGAGAATAGGAACAAGACAGGGATGCCCCCTCTCACCACTCCTATTCAACATAGTACTGGAAGTACTAGCCATTGCGATCAGACAAGAAGAAATAAAAGGCATCCAGATTGGAAACGAAGAAGTAAAACTGTCCTTATTTGCAGATGACATGATTCTGTACATTCAGAACCCTAAAAACTCCATCAAAAAATTATTAGAGTTAATAAATGAATTCGGCAATGTAGCAGGATACAAAATTAATGCCAAGAAATCTAAGGCATTTCATTACACCAATAGTGAACTTACAGAAAGGGAGACTAAAAAAGCAATCCCATTTACCATCGCATCAAAAAAATGAAGATACCTAGGAATAAACTTAACTAAGGAGGTAAAAGACTTATATGCGAAAAACTATAGGACACTGAAAAAAGAGATAGAGGAAGACATAAACAGATGGAAGAACATACCGTGTTCATGGATTGGTAGAATCAACATCATCAAAATGTCCATACTACCCCAAACAATCTATAGATTCAATGCAATCACCATTAAATTACCAACGGCATATTTCACAGATCTAGAACGAACGTTCCAAAAATTCATCTGGAATAAAAACAGACCTCAAATAGCTGCAGCAATCCTGAGAAAGAAGAACAAAGTAGGTGGATTCTCAATACCAGATATCTAACTGTATTACAAAGCCACTGTTCTTAAAACAGCTTGGTATTGGCACAAGAACAGACATATAGATCAATGGAATAGAATAGGGAACCCAGAAACTGACCCAAAGCACTATGCCCAATTAATATTCGACAAAGGAGGCAAGAACATACAATGGAGTCAAGACAGTCTCTTCAATAAATGGTGTTGGGAAAATTGGACAGATACATGCAAAAAGACGAAACTAGACCACCGACTCACACCATACACAAAAATAAACTCAAAATGGATAAAAGACTTAAACATAAGACGGGAAACCATAAAAATACGAGAGAAATCCATAGGCATTGAAATAGCAAACATATGTCGAAGGAATTTCTTCTCTGATAATGCTCCTAGGGCAATGGAAACTAAAGAGAAAATAAACAAATGGAACTACATTAGAATAAAAAGCTTTTGCACAGCAAAGGAAACCATCAACAAAACAACAAGACCCACTGCATGGGAGAACATATTTGCCAATGATATCACCGATAAGGGTTTAATCTCCAACATTTACAAGGAACTCATGAAACTTAATAATAGGAAGATAAACAATCCAATCAACAAATGGGCAATGGACCTAGATAGACACTTTTTGAAAGAGGACATACAGAAAGCCAAGAGACATGAAAACATGCTCAAAGTCACTAATTATACGAGAGATGCAAATCAAAACGACTATGCGGTATCACCTCACACCTGTCAGAATGGCTATCAACAACAAATCAACAAACAACAAGTGTTGGAGAGGATGTGGAGAAAAAGGAACCCTTCTGCACTGCTGGTGGGAATGCAGACTGGTGCAGCCACTGTGGAGAACAGTATGGAGCTTCCTCAAAAAACTAAAAATGGAACTCCCATTTGACCCAGTGATCCCACTTCTAGGAATATATCCCAAGAAGCCAGAAACACCAATCAGAAAGGACATATACACCCCTATGTTCATAGCAGTACGATTCACCATAGCTAAGATTTGGAAACAGCCTAAGTGCCCATCAACAGATGAGTGGATTAAAAAACTGTGGTACATCTACACAATGGAATACTACGCTGTGGTAAAAAAGAAGGAACTCTTGCCTTTTGCAACAGCTTGGATGGAACTGGAGAGCATTATGGTAAGTGAAATAAGCCAGTCAGAGAAAGATAAATACCACATGATCTCACTCATTTGTGGACTATAGAGAACAACCTAGACTGATGAACAGAGACAGATCCAAAGACAGAGAAACAGCAATCAGACTATTAATCCCCAGAGGGAACGTAGGGGAGGGTGGGGGTAAGGGGAAGAGATCAACCAAAGGACTTGTATGTGTGCATATAAGCCAAACCAATGGACATGGACAACAGGGGGATGAGAGCATGAGTGGTGGTGGTGGTGGGGGGGGATGGGGGTTAATGGGGAGGAATGAGGACACATTTGTAATTCCTTAACTAATGAAGAATTTAAAGATAAAAAATGATAAAATAATTTAAAAGATGGTGAAAAAAACCCTAAAGCAAATGAAGCCTGTATTACATGCTCATGTATAGAGCTACCTAATCTTTTGTCTACGTTGCACATTTATTAAATGGGTGCCAGGATTATTCTAGAATAGGAAAGGACCTCGAACGGGACATTCCAAATACCTTGTGCTTGGATTTTTCTCACACAGCTGTAGCTATACAACTCCATTAAACCAGCTGCTAATAATTTTCAAATGGCCCATCCATTCTACCAATGACCTTGGGCCACCACCAATTTCACACCTCATCTTCATGTCTTAATCAACCGCCTCAAATGGAATCCCTTCCTCTTTCCAAAGAGAAATGTTTTGAAGAAAGATTGTTAATCATGTAACTTCTTTGTCATTAGGGAATTTGTCTAATGTGGAATTTAACCTACAAACCTCAATCCTTCTGAGATTCTCTTCTCTGAAGCAAGGTAAAAAGCTAATTTTTTTCCTTGTTGAACAGAACAGAATGCATGGATGGGTCTCTCAGGGCCCTGGAAAATTCTCTTGAATGTGCTTGATCAACAATGGGAACTCATCCAGAGCAAAATATGCCAGGAAAATATATCCTAAGCTACTTAAGATAAATCTCAGAGAACGTCACTTTCTGTATAATCGAGGGTGTGGAGAGGAAAAGAACTTATAAAAGTGATTTCATTTTCAGATGTGAGTTATTAATGGGACTGAAGATGATTCGGAGAGAAATCAGAACCAGGAAAACAGGAGTGCCAGGACTAAAAGGAATGTCCTTTTCTTAGGCTTGGAACTGAAAATATTTTTCTCTCTCGTGACCATCTTAACTTCAAAAGCAGAAGCCAGGAATGTCAATCCTTATGGAGCTGAGCTGGCTGCTTACGATGTTTCCATTCTTTCCACCGAGAAGGGGGAAGGCAGCCCATTGTGCGTCTCCACCAACAGAGATGAGAAAAAAAATCTCTTGTTTTTAAACTTTTGGAGGACACAGATAACTCAGGAAGAATGAAAACAGAGATGAAAATAAAGACTATTTTAGAATTACATGTTAGATTTTAAAAATCAAAAAAGTTGGACATTCAAGAAATGTCAGAACTTCCAGTAACAAAGAGATAGGCTTCATCTGTGTGCTAAGGAAATGATGTGTCGTTGTTTTTTTTTTACCTCTTTTTGTTATTTCTTCAGTACTTTTGTTCCAGGAAGACCTTTTCTTCATTACTGTAAAAATACCAAACCGGCTCCCATTTCCTAGAAATTGATCATCTCCTTTTCCAGCCACTATAGTCTCTGTTCTACCTTTGACTTTTTACTAATTCTCATCAAATTAGCTCAAAACCTTGATTTCCTGTACTAGCCATATTCTTTGTTAAAAAAAAAAAAAAAGGCTTGCCTTATTCTTTACTCAACCAGAAGGTACAGAGGAAACCATCAGATATGAAGAATGCCATTTATAGTCTCCATGAATAAAGGTGAGAAAGTGGCTTGGGGCAGCATCTCTTTGTTCACGATTGCTGGCAAGCTTCCAAGCAAAAATATTCAGTAATCTCATGATAATTGGATAACACTCCATTATGCACGGCCGATGATGCAATATTGTTTCATGTCGCAGCATGATGCAAGTGACATGAGCTCTGGAGTAGAGGACATAGATAGGGAATGACCTGGAATTCCATAGCAAAGCATATATCTCTGACCTAGATATATTTGGCTAACCTGAGAGATTCACCCATACTGTTGAGTGGAGACAAGTCTCGAATATTTCTCGTCACAAATGATATTTAGCCTAACTGCATAATGCACCACGCAGTGTTCTTTACATATGCCTGAAAGTGGACTCTAGAAATGGGGGAAAGGATTTCCCTAAAGATGTTTGGGAAACATCCAAAACCAAGAGACGAGACAAGAAGAGGAGGAATTTTAGGTGTTGCTGAGTCGCTAACTGGAATTTCTGAAGAACATACATGCAAATGATGGTGGAACATAGGCTGGCAACAGATTTGTAGAGTAAGGACATCCATAGCCTAGTCAAAGTCAGAAAAGCCTCACAGCATATAGTTGTTATTGCCTAAGGAGCTAAATGGATCACCAGATTCTGTAAGCTTGCAGCAGAATGATATCCAATGGCTCAAAGGTCAACTAGTGCAGAAAAAGAACTAATCTAAGAATCCTGTAGGCATTTTGGAAGGATGGCAGGTGAGTGTGGGATCTAGTCTAGAACATAGAGCACTCAAAGATACAATCATCACCGTTAGTTGGTTTGGAGATACATATATATCAGTGCTACTTACAGCTTCTAAGGGAGTGATCCTGCATCCTGAGCACCTGCGTACCCCAAAATGTCTGAAAGAATGGATGACAAGGAAGACATCCAAATAGCTTTATTTGGGGGCATTGGTCTTCAGTAATTAGAGCGTACAGAAGCTAAAGAACATGAATTACAGTGCATCCTTTGAAGTGTGACAATGTGTTATACCTGCTAACTACTGGAGAAGTGAACAATAGATTATGAGCTTCTAGAAGGCCAGTGTGGCTCAATAATTAGAGCATTGGCCCCTACACCAAAGGGTCACAGGTTAGATTCCCAGTCAAGGGAGGTACCTAGGTTGCCAGGTCCCATCCCAGGCCCCAGTCAGTCATCAATGTTTCTCTTTCCCTCCCCTTCTCTCTTTTTCTCTCTCCCTCCCCCCTCCCCTCCCTTTCCCACTCTCTCTGAAAGTCAATGGAAAAAATATCCTTGGGTAAGATTAAAAAAGTAAACAAATAAATAAAAGAAAAGAAATAATTTAAAAATTAAAATATAAGGCAGGGTCTGAGTCTCTCATTTCTGAAATCTCCAACAGTTAGCACAAAGCCTACCAAGTAGTCAAATGCTCAATAAATGTTTGAATGAATGATCAAAGGAAAGAACAAGAGTGAAAGATAAGTAAGGGTGGTGTTCAGCATTCAAAAATTGGGGAACGGGCAGTCTTTTTTCAACTTACGAAGGAAAGTCTAGGCAGGGAAGGGCTGTGCCATACCAATGGCAAAAGCAAATCAAAGAGAAGGGCAGGGGACGCACAGTCAGACAAAGAGAGTTCGCCGGCCCTGTTCCCTTTTAACCACACTCCCCCCTACAAATACCACGGCCCATCGCTGGCATGACTTTCAAATCCAAAAGGCAACAGCAGCGACAGCAACCACCTGAGCTCATTAAGGATCACAACAGGGGAGGAAAGAGACAGGAAAGTTTTACAAGATAAATGGAGAGGCAGCAATTTCTGAGGCCTCCCTTTAAAAAGGGGTGGGGAGGAAGGGTGTGTTCACAGGGAGTGGAAGTACTAACTTCCACCTAGGTGCCCCATTAGGCCAATATTTTGCAAAACCAGGTGTGTGCAATTTGCTTATTAAAGTTGTCACCCTGGGGCAACTGACAAGACTCATCAGTCCTGGAAGACATGTGCTATGACCCCAAGGCAAGTTAAAGCATATCCGGAATATTTTAAGCGAGAAAGAGAATCTTTTTGTTAAAGTGAAAGAGGATCATTTTGCTGAAACGACCGGGAGAAAAAGGCATTGAGGGTGGTTTGTTCCCAGTTTTATGCAGAAATTACGCCATTACATTCCAAAACAAAGGCTCAAGGTTAGATTGAGTTTCCAAGAACAAGGGAAATTGATTCCATTCTGTAAGTGAGGGCACTTCAAAAGGAAATGGTCTGGCAGGGGGCAAAAGCTCCAAGGTGAGCCGCCTCGCCTCCGCCCTAAGAGGTCCCTGAGTCAACACTGAGTCAACACTCGTGAGCACCAAGATCTCTTAGAGATCCAGACAACTTTCCCTCCTCATCGGCTAATATGGTGGAGACAGGAATGGATGTGGAGTGGCCCATGGGAACAGATGGCAATGGCACAGCTTCAGAGCTGTCTGCTGCTGACAGATGCTAAAAAACAGGAGGGCTTCCATTCTGTTTTTCCAAGACCAGCCAAGAGGGGCAAATGAATGCACCTATGTGGGAAGTGACATGGGCCTTTTCTATGTTGGTATCGATGGCATTCATCTCAAATTAGATGTTAACAGGTTGCTCTCCCTCTACCTGCCAAACACTGACCCTATAGGGCAAAGGATGATCATACATACTTTGTTTATCCGTAGGATAACCATGGCAGAGCTTTAGTGGTAGGCGGCCCATATCCTGTGATAAAGTCTCATTTACATGACAACTCTCATGTGCCTCGCACTGTGCTGGAGTCTAGCAGCTGGACCATCACAAATCCACAGTCCTGTTCAGACTGCCAGGCTCCTTTACACCCCACATGAGACCTCACAACAGCTTCTCTTTGGAACCAGAAAGGGTTCCAGAATTATACTTAAAACCTTGGGAGGATCATATTACAGGAAAGTTTATAACCAAAGTTTTTCCTTCTAAATGTACTACATCAACTACTACAGAATACTCCAAAAGTCCTCTTTAATCAGTTTCATCAAACTGTACGGGATCTATCGATCCTAACAGGTTACAAGGCAATCATGCCCCCTGTTCATTTTTCTCATGAAAATAAAAAATAAATAAATAAAAGGCACAGGGGGGGAAAGGTTCACTGTGTGTTTGGCTTTGTTCCTCAAGATCTAGAGGGTTTTTGTGCTACTTAACAATATAGTTAAGTTGGGCAAGTCCTTTAAATGTTCTTGGATTCCATTTCTCTGGCCATAAAGTGAGATTAAATAACTAACCTCCCAGGTTTCTTGTAGTTTCAAAGTCACATGTGTTGTAACAGGTAGGAAACCTTTAATGAAATATCTTGAAGCCGTGATGATCAGGGTGCCGGGTGAGCACCCTGGGTGAGCCTGGGCAAGGTTAGAACCTTTCTGAACCAGGTACAAAGGGAATGGATTTAGTAGATAGATGGTCTGTGAGGTCCCAAAAAGCATACAGGCATTGAAAGGCAAACTTTGGACAACATGTAGAACAAGTAAAAAGGTGACGACGGTAAAACAGGAAGCTGAGTGACCCCTCACCAGTGTCAAGGTTAGACTATACAAACAACGCAGAGAGCTCTTCAGGCCGGTTGATAAAACTCATGGTGAAAACCCTATCATTGGTTCAAAGGGCTGCTTAACAACCTAGTTACCTTGGGTAAGTCACTTGGATAATTGTTCTGAGAGTTTCCTCCTGACTAAATATCCTCTTCTTTGGTTTAAAACATTTGGAAATAGGAAGTCTTCATGGACACCAGTTGAGAAAGTGTCTGGTGGGGAGGGAGGCTGTGATTTTAAAACACATAATTGTAAGGGACGGCAACTATGGGGAAGGGCCACCGCCAATCATTCACCCCCTCCCGCCCTCTGCAGCCGTCTCTGCCTGATCTCCACGCTTCTTTCCAACAAGCCTAGACAGGGCAGAGAATCCTCAAAGCCGAGCTCCAGGCAGTCTCCACCAATCAATCAAAATTGGCACAAGAAATAAAGCCTATTTGCCAACACTGTTGTAGCGGAATAGGCAGAGATGGCCAAGGCAGGAACTGGAATTCCATTCCAGGCCTCCCTAACTTCTCACACTGTGGACTTCGGACATACCACGTTAGCCTCTCCAGAGCTGCAAAATGCAGGGGTTGGGCAGGATGATTTTATAGGTCCGTTCCAGCCTGGGATTTCATTTCTTTGAATATCGTTAGCGACTCGATATTCCCTCCTTTCTGGACCCCATCTCCTTGAGTTCTTTGTAGTTGACACCGCAGTGTACGGACGCATCAAGATTTAGAATGTGCTCACAGGCTACGTGTGGATCCTCAAGGCAAGCACTCCGGCATTTTATTTATAAAACCAGGATCCAGCCTTATTGCCAACATGCAGTGGCTTGAATTCTGAGAGCTGGATACCCTTGAGTCATTATCAACTTTCAAAATAGGCAGCACATTCACTCAGCTGGACAGAAAGACATTTCCAGCTTTCAAGTCATTTTGGATTTACATAAACATACTGGAGTCAAGAAAGCTTAAAGAGTGGTCTGGTGAGGTAACAATCGCAACCCCCTTCTTACCACCCCACCCCCATCTTCCTCTTGTGCTAAGTCAGTAATGGTCAATGACTCATCATGCAGCTCCCTCCTCTCATGCTAAGGCCGCACACCAGCTTCTTGGGGATGAGTTACCTCTTGGTTATGATTTAGTAAATCAGAAACTATTCGAGTCTGTTACTTGGTTTAAAACAGGCATCACACATCTGTTAAGCTACCTTGAGCATACTTTACCTTTTCCTGGGGAAAACAAAAGCCTCCATCTATCCAGATGAGAAAACAGCCCAAGAGCAAGTCATCATGAGAACTCATGACTCTCTCTGGTATCCTCCCCTTCTCTTCAAGTGGTTTATGCACGAGTAGGGGTAAGGGGTGGAGGTAGGAACTGGAAACGCTTATGAAAGCAGATGGGTCCCACACACCAAGCAGTCCTCAACATCAGTCCCATGTGCTGGATGGCCAGTTCAAGTTGTCCTTGTTCTAAAGTTCTGATGGTACATGAGCTCTGTGCTCTATGCCTAAAGGGCAGCCGGGGCAGGACAGGATCGTTTGCCACAGTGATCTGAGTCACTTCTCAGCAACATCTCGGGGTTAACAAGATCACATGTTCAGCTGCTACTTAAAGCCTTGGAGGCACTTCAACCTCTTAACTTGGGTAAGCATTAGAAGCCTAGTAGGTAGTGTCCAACTCCTCAAAATAACTTGAAGAGACTACCTTCCATTCCTGGAGCTTCTGAGCATGCCAAGGACATAGCCATGAGTTCTCAGGCCATGACCACTATTTGGTTACTCACAAATTACTGTCAAGAAGAGAAATTTCCTCAACTTTCTTTTTTCTAGTCAATTGTTTCCTCTCCTCTACTTCTAAAACGACATTCTTCTCATTCCCTGAGACTTAAAGTTCGAAGGAAGCCTAGAGAAAGAGCATCAAATACCCTTAGCAATGTCTGTTCTGCAGCCACTCTCTTTAATGCATGCAGGATATTTTGGGGGTGCTAGTGATGATAGTTGTTTTGGGGACAGACAATCCACAAAGAGAAGAAATAACATCCCTGCTTTTTCTTAGGAAGCCAAAGTCTTTGTCTGATCTGTCCAATTTTGAAACAGGGTCATTTTGCTTTTTGTTGTGACGAGTGCAGAAAGCAGCCTTAAAAAGGTTCTATTGACCACACACATTGCTCTGAAGCAGCATCTTCTTTCCAAGTTACTTCTATCTCTTGAGGGAATGTTTACTTAGCTGGTTCAGCCATTCACTCGTCCATTAACTGCACCCTGAAGATCGACTATTTATCAGGAACACTAGTAGAACCCAGGTCAGGGTGCTTCTGTGGTCAAGGTCATTCTGACTCACAAATGGGTCAGCTTAGCTGTGGCCCCAATATCAGAGACAATAGCTTCAAACCAGGTCAGGCAGGCAGCCATTTGGAGAAAGTCCTCGGTCAACAAGTACATCTCTTTATTGTTCATAGGACAACAAAACAAAACAAAACACACCCGGAAGCTAATTGGATGGATCAGTAGCAAGTCCTTTGTAAAAAGAAATCAACATAATATAACATCCCTTTGTTTCTGCCAAAGGTATTAATATGAAAACCTGCATCCAATTTAATTGACGAATGACAGATATTGTGCTAACATTGTCTCTGTGCTGGAAGGGGGCGCGGCAGGGCAGTGGGGGATGATGGTAGAGTATAGTAAGTAGCCTGCCACTAAGATGACATTTCCCAAACCTAAATCATTTGGTATACAGTACCCTTAAGGTGCCCTGGAGGTACTGAATTCCTTGGGAAGAAAAAACGAAAGCCTGCTCCATAGCTCAAATTATTAGCAGTTACAAATATCTAGTTCTGACAGCATCTCTTTTCCCGTTCCTACTTCCTGCATGTGAGACATCAGAGCACAGTGGCTGCTTCTTCCTCTCTTGCCTAATGATACTGAATTCACAAGAACTGTGGTTCCTAAATTTGGCTTCTAGGATCCCACCCTAGACCTACTGAATCCCTCTCCTGTGGTAGAACCTAAGTATCTATTTTTAATAACCTCCTTTTTGGTTCCAAGTTCTCAGAATGATTCTGAAGATCAGCCCGGTTTAGGAATCACTGCCCCATGCCACAATTATGGTGAATTAAAAAAAAAAAAAGTTTTTTAAAGGACTGTCCAGCCCATCCCACCCACCCCCGATATGTGGTTGCTTCAACATTTTCATTATAAGCAATGGAGAGAACAGAACAGCTTCCCCCACTACACCCAAATACCCAGCAATTAGCAGACTAGACCCACAGATTCTTCACATTCTGAAGCTGTTAAAACAAACACTGTGTGTCTGATGCAAAGTTTGCTCAGCAGCTCCCATGATTGTGTGGGCTCCCCTATCCATCTAAATGAGCAAGCCAAGGCTGCTGGTTCCAGGTAAAACGACAATTAAGGAGCCTCAGTCTTCCACTCTGGACTCCATCCAACCTCAGACCAAGATTGACTAATCCCTTGTTGGCGATACAAAATTAATAATACAAACAAAATCACCTGCCATTAGTCAAATCTAATCTAATCATTCCTTGCAGTAATAATTTTACTCAGGATAGTTCAACTTCAAACTTGGCCTGGCATGCACAAGAAATGAACTAACGATGCTGGCCCTATGTGCAAGGTACTGTGGGGGAAATGCAACTCTGTAGACTGGACTGGGATGAAATGTGAGGATTAAAATCAGAATTAGTAAACAGGACCATGAAGAGAAAAGTCTTTTCATTTTCCATCCACGTACTATTCCGTCTTCACGGGGCCTGCATTAATATGGTCTCGGCTTCAGAAAGGCTTTGACTTTCCTGCTATTATCCTAGTCTTGCTTTAACACATACTTTATATTAGAATGCGTTCCAGGAAGCATATGGCAATAGAACTAGGTCAACCATTAACCAAATAACAGGAAACTGCTCTGCAGCGCACACCCTTCAAAAGCTTGCTTATTGAGCTGGCTCTTCAGAATATGTCCTTCAGTGAGGTTGAAACTAGCAGGTCCCATGGGTTGTTTTTTTTTTAATGCTGCAAGGTCATCTCATACCTAGAAGGCTTCTGCACATACTAGACTTTCGATGGTCTAAATCATTCCATTGAAACATTCGTTCAAGAACTAAAGCCAAAGGTGAAGAGCATGTTTTCTGAATCTGCCTGAGCATCTTCAAAGAATGAGCCTGGTTCCATTGCTTCATTCTTTCAATTCTGTTAAATTGATAGGAAACACTATATTCTCATCTTTTCTTTCTCCCCCCCCCCCCATATTCCTTGTTTCCATGCCACCAATTTACCCCATGAAATACATGCCACAGTCCTTTTAGGCTTAATAGGTCAAATAAAGTCTTGGAAAAAAAGACCTGTCTTCCTTTTTTCACATAAAACTACAAATGAGTTTCCTCCAGAACCATCGGCCTTGAATTGCTGAGTATTCCTCAGTTTGAATTTTTCCTCTCCAAAGTTTCACACTCAAGTTCTACAAAATCTAACTTTACAATGCCCTGAAGAGTCCTTCATTCAGGGCCATGCTAGAAAACTACCAACAATCACACTCACCTTGGCTTCTTTAACTCGGATTACATATCCGTCATTCTTACTTGCAAAATATATTTCAAATGGAACTTAGAGTTGGGCAGTTTCCCTTGATGAAGAACTTACATTAACTCTCATTTTTAAATTAAAATGTCAGTGCCAAATCTCCACTTACGGCAGCTGAATGCTGAATGTCTAGTGATAGTTGGAGTAGCAATTATTGTTTAGAAGACACTAAAAGATAATGTTCAGTTTCAGAAATCCAGGTGTATTAAAGGAAGATATTTAAGAGCAACATGACCTTTCAAAAAGTGCTGGATCTGGTTACAGACTGAACACACCGACTATGTACAGATGCCTGGGCACTGTGCAAGGCACTGACAATACAGGCGAACGAGAGAAACCCGTGGCCGGGCTTTCTGTAAGCTTCGAGTCCAGTCCCACTCAGTAATTAATTATGAGACAAACCAGTGGGTTGGCTTTCCAAGTTGATGTGGCTAAATTTTAACTAAGATCTTTTTCCCTGAAAATAGTCAACAAGGCTTCATGGAGCACCAACATATGGCACACTGCACCAGGGGTCAAATGAAAGAGGCTGGTAAGAGTCATTCGTATTGTGCAGCCTTTGGGATTCTGGACACCCAAATACTCCCATCCATGCTCTTCTTGGGAACTGTCAGGCTTTTCTTTTAAAGAAGTTGGTTGTATAACCATAGTCAAAACAAAACAAAAACCCAGAACGTCATCTAAGGAATTTAATAAATAATCTATTACAGAATGTTCAAGATAGTACCAACAGAGGTTAAGGTACTTTTCTTCCCCTTCACAAGAGTTGGAGTCATGTTTCATAGAGGAGCTCACTGGCTTTTAAAAGTCACCATACAATACATAGGATCTTGCCCAGCCTCTAAGGACAAGAAGCTAAGTATTTGTCAATCCCACCACTACAAGCTTCAAGGAGCCCCTCACAGGGATTTTATTTGGACTCCCCTGTATTCTGACTTGTAATCAGATCGCCACTGTTCAATAGTGTCCTGTCTATAGTAAGTGTTCCTAAGGATGGGAGGAAAGGGAATTAGTATTTTTATGTGCCCACTATATAGCAGGTTCTGCACCAGGGATTTACATTCACACTCTCATTTATTCCCCACAAGAAGCTTACAGAGTAGACTTTTTTGTGTGTTTTTTCCAAATAAGGAAAGTGAGGATCAGAGATTAAGTTATTCACTCCAAGTCACACAGCAACTCTCAGGCTACATACCATGGCTCTCACTGCCAAGGTCTTCATGGGCCTCCCAACACCGAGAGCAAAGGGTTCCTTTCTAGGTGGTCTCTATGCCAGTCAAGTGTTCCCGCGAGGATGAGAGCGCGCTGCTCCCCACACAATCGCCAGGCCCCTTGAGAGCAGGTCCTGCGTTGCTCTGAGTGCCCAAACACTGATGGTGGAACAAGGTCAGGCCAGTTCCTAAGATACAAAGCAAGATGAACTCAGTGGGTCCTCCTGCCAGTTGCCCTTGTCCTTACTCATCTGCAGGAGCATGCCAAGGCCTGCCTGGAATGACGCAGGCAAGGGTCACCATGGGTGATCCTATACCCCTCCAGACTGTTTCGAAATAAAAGCGCGGTGCTGAGACAGGCTGGCTCCTTGAAAACCCACCACCATTGTTTTGTAGGAATCGAGCTTCTTAAAGAAAACATTTGCGTCTGTCAATTTCTGCCTTAAACCCAAGAGATACAAAGTAAAGAGGGGCCTAAAAGTAAAAGGTCTAGGAATCTGTGGACCCACTCCATCTGGAAGTCAAAGTCCTTATATTTCTGGCTGGCCCTTCATTTTCAATTCACAAAGGAGAGAAAATTTTCCCTTTTACTGAAGTTCTGACTACAAACACATTTAAATAGAGGAATACAGATGAATGTCATATTTATGAAAGGCCCAACTTGTGCCATTAATAAAAATGTATCCCGACAACCACTCTTTCTACTCTTAGCAGCTCCTCTAGACCAGCCCCAGAAAGACAGGATTGCTGCAATGTAAAGCTACTTAACATAAACAAACATAGAGGCCGCACTTGGGTTAGGAGACGAGGCTAATTTTAGATGACTGTTTCGTATGTGATGAAGCGGAGCCTGGACTTCTCACTGCCTCAGTGCAACCCTCGTGCCTACGTTTAACCAACTCCACCTCAACTTTTTCTCAACTCTGGAAAGCAAGTGGTAAGGCAGCTGAAAGAAGGAATTCATTCCTGCGCCGTGAGGTCTTCACACTGGCCAGTCTGATCCATGGCTTGACGCTGAGAGGAATTCAGCTTTTAGGAACATCTGAAGCTTGCCGGGCCTTGCAGTGTTTCTGCTGATCCGCATCTGAGAGTGCTCACTCAAGAGAAGCTGTGAAAATCCTCCTGAACAGGCAGCAGGAATCCAGAGAGCTCTTGGTGATCAAGTGTGACTCCGTGGGTCCCTTCCTGGGAAAACTCTGGAATACTCCATGACTTGAATGCATACAGAACACAGTCTGAGATATTACAAACAAGTCAAATATCATATTCAATGGACACCAGAATCCACTTTTCCAAGAGTCAGTGACTTGCTCTCCCTGTAACATAGCTGTGAAGTCCACTCAATGTCCGGCCAAGTGTACTTGTGAATTTCCTTCCCTCTCATGCCAATGAGAGGACCCAGTTCCAGCCTGGTGGCTTGATGTACTTGCTCATCAGTTTTCAGTTTTCACAAGGGAAAACAATCTACCCCTTAAATTGGAGAAGCTTTCTTTCCAGAACTAGACAATCCTGACGGCTCTCTCCAGTTACACAGCAATTATGTAATTGCTAAGCTTCTGCAGAATCACTGGAACCATTCTGCAGCCTTCTCCTGACTACAGCTGCAGCACAGTGTTCCGAGATGATTGCAGCCTTTGAACGGATGACCGGTCTCCAATCTGAGCACAAAGGGGTGTACAATGGGATTCCATCTCCAGCACAAAGACGCTCCTGCCTCACGAAGCCCTTCCTCCTCCTCCCAGGCTGTGCAGCTAACTCTTGCCTTTGCCCGCCCTCCATGTGTGCAGAGTGTGGTTCATTCTGCTTATGCAGACAGGTTCCAAAAGAGGCAGATAATCAGCTGACGTTTTGCCATGGACCATGCACCAGGCAATCATTTAACACATAACATGGAAGCTCCAGAAGAGGACAAGATGCAAGGGGGGGGGGGGGGCGCGGGAAGATCGCTCTAGGCTTCCTGCACTGGCATGAAATGAGTGCTTCCCTTCCTCCTGCCAGCTCCAATCCTTCATGTTGACATTACACATCCTGTACTGGAGATCCACCCCCATGCTGCCGCTTGCCCAGCTGAATTATCTCCTGCGTCACAGCGGTGGTAACAGAACTGCTGGCTCGGCAGACCTGAGAGCACCATTTCAACGCTTAATGCACTCAGCAACTGGACATATTACCAGTGCGCCGGGGCTGGTCTGTAGCCCTCTCAGCAGCCGAGCAATACTCGACCTAACCGTCTGCTAACCAGATGGCTGGGTTGCCTCTTGGGACCAAACTATTAAACTTTACTTTATTAAATTCTATGAAAATGTGGGGACAGTTTACAGCAGTGTGTCTGGTTCATCTCCAACAGGGTTGCTAAGATGAAAATGACCTAAAAATAACTGGAAACTCTACTACTTCACACCAACAGAGAACAAGATATTTCGGAGTAAATATTTAAATGAGTGATCTGCCAGATTACGTCCCCCAGCAGCACTGACTACATGCTTAGCAAATTATATTGTAAATATATACAAACAAAGACACAGACATGCATGCATCTAAAGAGGGATCCATTTCCCACCGCCTCAAGCCACAGCTCACCATCATCAGGCTCCAAGCTATTTAAATGTGGCTAAGGACACCATCTCCGTCGTAATCGCCCAATTACCAAAACAAAGAGCCTAACACAACTGACAGAGATGGACCATCTCCTGGGTTCGACCACCTAGGCACACTGCAGGCCAGCTAGGTAGGCAAAAGGCGCTCAATAAATGTTTTGAGAAATAGATGGACACATGTTTCTTAAATATAACAATCCTATAAAACACGTTCTTTCCAACTCTATCCTCACCCCACAACTGCTAACTAGGCGTGCAAAACCAGGCGGCAGATGAATGGCAAGGAGCAAGCCATCTGCACCAGAGGCGCTGGATGGCCACTAATTGATTACTGCAAATGAACTGCAGAGGCGGCCCTTTATTGGGTCCCTGGCAGGGTGCTGGGTGCTTTATATACATGAATGCCCCTTGGCCTTCACCAGAGAGAATTCCATTTTAAGGATGAACTGGAGGCTAGGAGCAAATCAGGAGCCTGACCCAAATTAAGCCAATCACCTTTCTACTACTTTGTAGTCACGAGGAAGGAAGGACCCCCGCAATTTGTAAAGAACTGAACACTTGTGAAGGTGGCACTCCCAAATATATCCCTCAGTTCCAAATCTTTCCACTCCCAGAGCTTTTCAGACATCCTAGGAAGTCCTAGTTTCAGATCCTATTGTATCTCCCCATACTTCTTATTCTACTGAGGGCATTCTAGTTTATTGTAACCACTACCACACCCAAAGTTACTCCTCCACTCCTTGAGTTGAGGGTCTACCCTTTGAGGCCAAAAAAATCTCTCATTTGAAATCATTCTAGAGATCTGAACCCCAGTAAGTAAATGCATGTCTCTCTCTCTCCCTCAAATATCTCTGGACACCGTTTTATTAAAGTGGTGACTGTAAAGTTTTATAATTAAAAACAACTCCTTTGTCTCTGGGAATTTTCAAAATAAATAAATACATAATTCTTCTTGGGTAATCTTTTTTCACAGGTGAAAAATAAATCACTCTACTGTTTTATCAAAGAATCACGTGCGCGTCCTTTCTGTACCACTAACTGCACCACCAACCACCACCACACACTATCACCAGGGAGGCCACCGATGTGCTTCTGACTTGGAGCAAACCAGGTTAGAGAAGTCCTGTTAAGACCTATCAACACCACTTCACATTTTGAAATATCATCTACCCTGAAGGCATTCTAAAATTAGCCTCCTTACCCTGAGATCTCAAGCATCTGATATTGCAGTACGTTGGTAAGACCAAGTGGACATGGACTATGAAAATAAACATTTGCACAGAGAAGACCAGAGCAATTCTCAGCAAGACCACAGGACACCCCCTGAACAGGCTCAGCCCTATCTATATGAGGGAAGCCAAAGAGGCCCCCAACCCTTTTGGAAGACAGAATAGCCAGTATTTTCACTGCAGTAAGTAAATTTTCTTAGACAAGCCATTTTGCCAGAATGATGCCAGACAACAGGAACAATAATAACATCTTTCTTCCAAAAAGCTCAGAGAAGTTCACAGTGATTAAAAATGTGTTCCTCCACAAGACTTAAAATCCCTACTGAACACACACACACACACACACACACACCAGCTATGGAGTGCAATCTGGAGAAGTCTACCTGAGAATGGGCAACAGCAATGAGCACCACTCATCAGTTAAGGCAGACACGGTACAAAATTAATCAGGCAGGATTCAAAACACTGAGTTTAAGACCAAGGATGAAACAATTCACATCTGGCAAAGCCCTGGGAGAACATCTTGACCTCAGCTTCTCCATCAGTAAGGAAGGAAGAAACGATCATTTTTCAAGTACCAATTATGAACCGGGACCTAATATACTTAGTAGTTTTTAAGTCTATGTCAAGTCTACAGATTCCTATTATCCCCATTTCATTGGGTAGGAAATCATGGGAGCAGAGAAGTCAAGTGACTTCTTCAAGGTCCTACAGCTAGGAAGGGACAGAGCCCAATTTCACCCTGTGCTTATATAGTGCCCAAGAGTGTGCTCCACCCACCACACGTTACTTCCTTAATGAAGACCTCTGCACTAAAAGCTGCATGTTCACCCAGAAATATGGAGAACTCTGCACTCCCGATGTTTCAACAAAAAAAAATAAAGTGCCTCTCCCAGAGAGAATATATATACAGTTGACCCCTGAAAAGGGGAGGGAAGCAACTGCCTTCAGTCAGAAATGAGCATATCACTGAAGTCAACCCTCAGCTTACAGATTTCCAACCACGGATGAAAAATATATATATACACATATTTTTACAAATTTATACACATATCTATATCTACCTATCTATTTATACACATATACACCCACATATACGGTAGCCAAGTTCCTAGTTGTTCTTCAGACAGTTCAATTGCATTGAAGTTTAGCCCTGGCATGCCAATTTTACATGCATTATTTCCCCATATAACTTGCGTGTCAGAAAGGGAAGGCTGCCAAGAGACAATCTGGCCCAGTGATTCACTGTGTCACACCAACATGCCCACTTCTGACACAGGTTGTTGTTTGTATTTCCTAGAAATCATTGTCTTCATTTGGGAAATAAACAGCAAACAGCGTCCTCAGCAATGACATGTTCTTTTTCTGCGAGAATACCCTGGCAGCAAATGCCATGAATCTGGGGGGAAGAGGGTAATATAAAGTGGCAAGCTCTCGCTCTTTATTCCTTAGACCTTAGCGATCATGTGGTAAGGCAGTATCTTAAACACAGATGACTCTCTTTTCCCTTTCAAGATTACGCCTTATAAAGTAAAAGATTTATTCAAATGAATCACATTAAGTCTACGGAGCAGGTTTCATGTGCTGAAAAACACAATCTAGCCAATTTTGGATTTTTATGGTTGAAGATTCCTATTTGCTGGTTTATGAATGCTTTCCAGTCATTCGACTCCCTGAACTTCTTTTCTTTAGACAACAGGCTATGCAATGTGTATGGTCATAGACAAAGTAATATTGCCACAGTCCTTTCCACTAAAGCGGGGAAAAGATGATGGGGTTGTCGAGAAGGGAAAGGGGACAGTGGGGAGATTGGAAATTCACCACCATTCAGAAGCTGCTTCAAAAAAACATCGCTAACACTTACCTGTGCTGGGGTCAATTTTGGTAATTGTAGCTGACGTCTAGAAACAGGGTTATGAATATAATTATCATGAAGCAGCAATGGGGCAATCATAACCTAATTAAACCCACTGACTAGATTATCCTTTTTCCCCTAATAAATACATAGCATTTAACACTTGCTAATTTCAGGATCTATAGGTGATATTCATTCATATTAACAAGCTACACTACAGCCACAAGTCAGAGAAAGAATGGGTGAGGTACTCGGATTCTTGAGTCCACCAAGGGGTTAGGGATGGATTTCAGGGACAGCTGATATTGGTTCTTCAATATCACTTCACTTCTCCACCCCCCAAGAGAAGAATGAGTGATGAGAACTTCCACACACGTTCTGGATACAATTCTGTTTTCTTAAAGACTCTGCTATTTTGTGTGAGCTACACAATGTGCTTTTTCACATTACAATGGAATCTGTCTTTGAAATGTGATTTCCTTTTCTTTTGAGTCGAATGGAGGTTTCCTCCCCTGGATCTAAGTACAGAAACTTTAAACATTTACCTCCAGGACATGCTCTGAGGCTTCCTCTCCTACCCCACCTCTCATGAGTGTATGTTCAAAGTCAATGTCCTATTCCCAACTGGGTGTCACTGCAGGCACATGGATAGAACACCCAATTTACCTTCACTTTTTGCAAAGCCCCTGGGGGTAGTCTGGATAGATTTCTCCTCCGAGAAGAGGAAGGCTGGAGACACAGGCTGGGGGCTGGTCTTGGAGAAAGGCTGGTGTGAGGGAGTGGCTCAGAGGGTAGGCACCACTGACTGGGGCCTTAGTTGATGCTACCTAAGGCTGAGGGGAGTCCCTATTGCTCTTAAATTAGAAATCCCATCTGGACAACCACATGCTTCATATAGGTTAACTTTTACTCTCTTCAACTATGGAGTTATTTCTTCTGAGCATTTTCCTCCTATCTTAAGAAAGCAATGGTTTGGTAAGTTGAGTAGATATGAATGGCGGGTAAAAATGGGTGACGGTGACCTCCTCTTGTACACTTTACATACAGGACACATGCTTATCCTCCTACAAGATCCTGGGTATGAGGCTGTCTGAACAGTTCCATAACAAAATTAAGATTTTATAAAACTACTATTAGTTGCTTCGAGGTGAAAGAGTCTAGTCAGCAATTAATGCCCAATTCCCCGTCTTACAGAGAAGCTACTGTCCTGAATATCACAGGGATATCTGGACCTGTTCCATCTCCCTTAGTACATCTTGTTACTCTATTAAGGGCATCTGTGGTCATCCATGAACAGCAGCTTCCTCACTGTGCTGTGATGTTTCAGGGAGAAGCAAATAGAACCAAAACATTCATCATGTCTCCATGATCTAAATAGAGCACATGGTGATCACTGAAGGGCGTGGGGGACTCTAGCACCCAGCCTTTGAAGAGTAACTGCACTGTTTTCCCAAAATTAATGGAACCAATTTTCAAGTATGTCTATGTGGCTTCTGAAAACCCTTCTCGTGTCTATAGTCAGCAGAGCCAACACGGCACGGAGACCTTCAAAAGGGGGCCTAAGGGGGCAAAAAATCAGACACTTCTCTATTAAAAAAAAAGTTATACAGTATATCTTCCTGCCACAAGACAGGTGCTCTTTTTAAATATCCACATGTGTAACTACTTTGCACCACTAAGCTTGACACAGTACAATTTAAAAATAGTTATTCTCTAAATTTCTTTCTACATGGTCTCTTGCTCCCTCCACCCCCAATCTCTGTAACTCAGAAGAACACAAAGAGGTACTCTTCAGTTAAACACACTTTGTCAAGCTATTACAGTAAGTTATACCTCTCATATTAACTAATATATCACAATTAATTTTCCATTATGCTCAGATTTCCTTCCAGAACACTAGGATATATTCCTGGCATAAGCAACTGGAAGAGATAAACCATCAGGAACATAAGCTATTAGCATACTAAGTAATAACCAAGGCCAGTTCCCACCAGAGAAGAGCCAGGAGGTAATTCCCCCACCCCCACACCTTGTGGCTCCCCTATTTCATAGCTCCATGACCTTGGGTAAATTACCTCCCAAGCCTCAGTTTTTCTCTACCATGTGAACAGTCTCTGGTTCATATTAAATGTTAAATAAGCATCACCTAGTATTCATATGAACTATTAGTCACTCCAGGAGGAGAAATAGCATTATGTTGAAGGCCCATGGGGTCTTTCCACTCTATATAGGAGTTGGCAGCATTTTTTGAGGAAGCAATCATATTTATTCTCCTTACAGACAGTAATCTTACCCAATATTAGAGGAAACAATATTCAACTGACAGCAGAAGAGAGAAGTTCTTGCAGATGAACTCTGACATTCAAATGAAAATGGTCTTTCCCATACCAATCCCTTCCCCAATTATCATGATTAAATAATAATTAATAGTCTCTGAGAAGATCATTTAAGATAGAAACCACTGAAGAAAAGTTTCTGTCTGATAACTACTTGTAATTGAAATCTTTGCCTAATATACACCTGGTATCTATCTATTTTGGGCCATCTTTAGTCTATAATTTAGTGTTCAAATTTTTTTACCCCACACGAAGGACCTCTAGATCAGGTCCAATCTGGGCTGAGTGACTGAGGCTCGCTTGCTGACCAACTGGTCACAACACAGAGGGATGATGTAATTAGGGATTGGAATAGCTAAACATTCTAGACCACAGTGGCCTTACTTTGGATTTTAAAATGCCAGGATTGGATTGACAGACCAGCCTGTGATGCGTGGCTGAAGCAAATGGCTTAATCCCAAACTGGACAATAGGTCTATTCCTTTCCCCTCTGAAATAAGCATGTCTTGGTTCTTCATTTCTTGTAACACCCAGAGCGTAGGTCGAGAAGCTCTATGGATAACTTTAGAGAGGACTATCACATTTTCTGCCCATTAATAATGCAGCTACTTACTGCTGTGCTCTGGTCTCTACTTCATTCATTTTCCAGGAAAATCTCCACCTAGGCCTACTTACCCAGTTCTCCTTCAAGTTTCCATCTGTCCTTTATCAGAAAAGCTGTATTTGTAACCCCAAAGTCACATAAATTGTCTTCCAAGCCCAATTCTATTTTTCACAATAAGAACAGACCTAAGAATGTGGGTCTGAGCACTGGTCTTCATATTTCACATGCAATAGGTACCAAATTACAAGGTCTTTTTCCACTGGCTTTATTGTTTTCTTAAAAGCAATGCCTTTTATTCTTCCTGGAGGCTCTTCCCAGTGGACAGGCCTCTTCTATTTTCACTTGTCAATCATTGCCCCCTGCCTCTCTTCTTCTTTTCCTTCTCCCATCCAAGCAGTCTCTCCTTCCCAGCAAATTTCCACCACGTAATTATGGCAATGCTTCAGCCTACTTTTTTCTGTTAGCTTAACAACCCTGTCTATTTTCTACTTGTGCTGATGCTACTGTTTGCTTTTCTGACGGGCTAATCCGTGTATCCTTTCAAGGCCTAACTTCCCCTACCATGATAGCAGCTGGAGCTCTAATTCACAGGTGCCTTCCAAAGCTTTTCATTAACAATAGAAATGAGATGGTTTATAAGCCCATTTCTTAGTCTGCAGGTGAGTATTGGAACCTTTGTGCAGCAAACATCTTTCAAGTATCCCGCATTGTGCCACCGCACAATTATTTTCTGAGTAATAAGTACAATGTTATAGGCACATTTGTAGTGTTAAAGGGAAAATGTTCCCTCAGAGGGAATCAGCTCCCCCGACCCCTGGCATTTCCCAGCTCAAGAGAGAAGCACTCAGCTGACATGAGCAAAACTGAAGAATAATGACTTTACTCTCTTAAATCTGAACAGGGAAGAGAAGAATTCCAAAATCTGAAGGCCTTAGCTCATGTTCTGGTTCAACTGGCCAGACGAGGGCTTAGGGAGTGAGGTTGGCCTCCCCCACCTGGGCTCTGTGGCAGCTAAGCCTCTCCACAAATCCTGGGCTTAATTACTTCTGACACAGTTGTCTCGCCTGGGCCTCCAGCCTCTTTTGTGCTCAAACCAATCTGAAGTCAACGGTAAGTCCTTGCTTACTCATCTTGGTTAAATGCTTCATTTCCAACTAAGTGATCTTAAAACATTTAAATCAGGATCCATTGATTCCTAATAGAATTTTTCCTTGCATGGTCTTTGTTAAAAAGTCTACTCAAAAACCTACCAAATAACTTTCTGAGTTAAGCAACCTTCATCTCAAGAATTTATTCTTGAACAAACAAGTACCCACCAACCTTCCCTTCACCCCCAAGAGGAGGCTCTGCTCTTTGAACTAAGTGTGGGGTTAAGGTGTGGACGGGCACAGCAGAAGTATTTTATTAATATCCAGAAGCAACATGCAATGAGCAGCACAAGCAAACCCATGAAAGCAAGAAAATCAACACCGAAATAACCATGACCTGGCACAAAGAGAAACCTTCCATCCAAGAATAACTCCAGAAAAAAAGGTCTCCAGCTAGGAATTAGGTAGGAATGCTTTGAAGACACCAAGTAATCTGCTCACCAGAATTAAAAGACAATGCAATTGCAGGTGACCATACTGGTGCCTTCTTGTACCATACCCACGCTGCTTGTCTTTCCAAACCCTGAAAACACCAACTCTGTGCTGGAACCATACATCCAAAGACTAAAAATCTATCGCTTCAACTGCTGAGGACAAGAGCCTTTAAGAAGTAGATAAATTTGATGATAGCATTTCCAAGCAGAAAATGTAAATCCAAAACGCTTCCAATTGACTTCCTATTTATCATATCAGTGTGTGCAGTTCTCAAGATACAAAGTTCAAGGGGACAAAAGATTCAGAAGAGCTTCCTAGTCAACAGCAAACACAATCTAAAGTCATAAAAATCCATTTTCCCTTTGGAAACTTCTTCTCGTGGGTCTTACAAATCCAGGAGACGGTTCAATGTAGGATTATCTTCTCTCTAATAACCCCACCCCCCTTTTTTCCCCCCTTCAGTACTGGCATGCAAACCATGCTGTTTTAACTTCTTTCCTGTTCTCCCAGTTCTTCTGGAACATTTTATTTTCGACAGTCAACTCATTTGGAGGAGTGCCACACTGAGGTTCAACTGTTTATAGCGTTAACTGTGTTCCTGCCAGAAGTCCCCATCCAGTACTACCTTCTCCAGACTGCCTCCTGGATTGAGTATTTATGCTTTGGTTTGGAAAAAGCTTAGAAAATGTGGAAACTTCCAAACATCACTCATCTTTACAAAGTTGCCTTCACTTGTCCAAGAGGAATCAGAAATGGAAACCCATTTCACCCTTCCTAAAGTACTGACCCATCTCTCTCTCTCTCTCTCATGGTTAAATACTGCTCGTGTCATTCAAAAGTCATTGTAAGGGTGTCTTCGTGTAGAGTGGGGAATGGGAAGTAGCTAGCCATTGGTCTGCAAGAGAGAATTGGGCTCCTAGAAGGTGCATGGAGGGCACATTTCTGGATGAGTACAGGACACTGGAAAATCACCAGTAATTGTTTTAGACTGGATTTCACTCTCTTGGACTTTCATCAGTATTACAAAATGGCATCTCTGAAAGAAGCCAATTTAAGTCTGTACCATGTTGCAAAATAGATTCTCAGAGTCCAATTGTGGGCACTTTTGTAAGCTGCAATTGACCCAGACAAACTTCCAAAGAAGGGCATTTGAAAAGGACTCCCAAACCCTGGGTGACAGAACTAGAGAGGAGAAGAGGACAGTGAAAAGCACAGCTACAAATTCAATAGCTAAAACTTGACTGAAAGTCACACGAATAAAATTGGCCTCTGGAGTGTCACTTCTATAAGTGAAACAAACCATGTTCAGGCCAGGGTTCCCCAACATGTTAAATTCAACTAACACTAAATCAACTGCCCCACTAATGTATGATTAGTGTCTTGAGATGGTGTTTCACAAACCGCTATAATCACGTGCACTGGGGCACCCGAAAGGGTACTGGGTTGGGAGTCAGCCGACCTGAGTTGTAGGCCTGGCTTTGTTACAGCTGAACTTTCTGACCTTGGGCAAGTCACTTCAAGTCTTGGTGCCAATTTCCTCTTCAGTAAAATGCAGAGGGGGAGGGGAAGATTTGAAGTTGATGATCTCTCTAAGGCACAAAACAACTAGCTTCTCAATTAGAAGTTCTGACTGGTGAAGATTAAATACGTAATACTCATCACTTATGGTATCTCTTTGTCAGCTTTTAATGTTAATTTCTACTTGGGAAATAATATTTTTGTCTTTTGTCCATCACCCCAAAACCTCAGCTTCATCTGGGTGCTCCCTAGAGTTCTTTCATATTATAATAAACTCCTCTTTTCTTTTCCTTTCTTATTTTTTTTTAAGCAACCTTCCCCAAACTAAGAATTGTGACTTGTGCTATTAAAAGAGCTTAGAACTTCCCATTTCCTTGCTAGGGCTAAAATTAAACTGTCCATTCCTTAGGGCCCAACATAACATCTGCCAGATGTCTTGGCATATCACACAAGAAGAGGAATTTTGTTCTAGCACTCTCTCTCCTCCTCTCCATTTTCTCATAATCAATTAATAGGTCACCAGCTAATGTTTCTCTCAAGGCCACCAACTTCATAAGTATGTGAACCTCACCAAAGATACTTGCTTTCTCTCTCTCTCTCACACATACACACACACACACACACACACACACACACCCTCCCACCCTTCAGTTCACTAGATTTTTAGTGATAGATGCTGGAAATATTTTCCCCACTTTTGAATTTCCTTAGTTCCCATGTACCAATCATCCACTTATACACTCCTGTCAGATCCTTTGCAATCTGAGTTCATTATTTACATATTTCCTAATTTGTGAGTGTGGCATTGTGAAATAGCACCTCTGTTCTCCAGTCATCAACTTGAAACATTCAATACAGCTTTGTCAATGCTCTATCCCATAAGGCAGTGAACTATAAGTTTGATAAAAGCACACACCACAAAGAAGATGAGTAAGGTTACCTTAACCAAAAACAAAAACAAAAGAAACCCCACTCAACACCAGGAAAGAATTCAAGATAGACTAGACCAGCCCTGGGCAAACTACGGCCCTCAGGCCGTCCGGATCCGGCCCGTTTGAAATGAATAAAACTAAAAAAAAAAAAAAGACCGTACCCTTTTATGTAATGATGTTTACTTTGAATTTATATTAGTTCACACAAACACTCCATCCATGCTTTTGTTTCGGCCCTCCGGTCTAGTTTAAGAACCCATTGTGGCCCTCCAGTCAAAAAGTTTGCCCACCCCGGACTAGACTCTATTAAATTCCATCACACAGAAAACAGAACTCTTTCCCAAGGCAACTTTACCATTCTTTTCTTTCAGGAAAACTGACCACAAGTACTCAAGTCCATGAGTAAAATTGGATTTCTTTTCCCCTACTGTCTTCTGGAACACTCCTTAGCAAGATTTTATATAGGCCGGGGAGGGTTGGGTTGGTGGGTAAGAGATCAACCGAAGGACTTGTATGCATGCATAAAGCATAACCAATGGACACAAGACACTGGGGGGTATGGGAGGCTAAGGGAAAGTCAAGGGGAGAAAAAAAAATGAGACATATATAATACTCTTTGTAATACTTTAAGCAATAAAACAATTTAAAAAAAGAAAAAAAAGATTTTATATATTTATATATAAAAATTTTATTTATCTTGCATCTAAAAGTTTTCTCTAACTCCAAAGAGTGGGGGGGGAAAACAAGTCCTCAGGGAATGTGATCAATGAATCAGATGGACATAAATCCAATATGAGCGATATTATGGACTACAAAGTTCCAACAAGAATCATTTTTTAATGACAGTGTGTATCACAGCTCACATGTATTTCTTCAGAATAATTTTTCTTGATGATATATTAGTTATGGCAAAAATTTGCATAATGAGCTTCATCAACTAGATGTCTCAAAAAAAGGATCTCTGAGCTTTGACATCAAATGAGAATGTTCAACTTGATACTCTTTTTCATTCTCACACAATGGTTTATCCAAGATACTTGTCCCAGTTCAAGTGTATAGTCTAGACCAGTGGTTCTCAACCTTCCTAATGCCGCGACCCTTTAATATAGTTCCTCATGTTGTGGTGACCCCCCCACCATAAAATTATTTTTGTTGCTACTTCATAACTGTAATTTTGCTACTGTTATGAATCGTAATGTAAATATCTGATATGCAGGATGTATTTTCATTGTTACAAATTGAACATAATTAAAGCACAGTATTAATCACAAAAACAGTATGTAATTATATATGTATTTTCCGATGGCCTTAGGCGACCCCTGTGAAAGGGTCATTTGACTCCCAAAGGAGTCGCGACCCACAGGTTGAGAACCGCTGGTCTAGACAGATACAAGAAACCATGTGTTTAATATTATGGTACTTCCCATACTGATGAAGGGAATCAGAGATGGGATGGGTCTGTTAGGTAAACAGTTATAAAACATTTTCTCAAAATCCAAAATGCCTCTTAGACACTTAATTCTTTCCTTCCAGAAAGTTCATCTCTATAAGACTGTCTATAAAGACACGAAAACATTTGGTTGCAAAGTAAAAAAATGTGGTAAGTCAAACTGCTGGACTGGCAACCAGTTTGTCAAATTTTTCCTCCCATTGAAATAAGTAATTAAGCAGTTGTCCTCAACAAAAAAAAAAAGATATTATGGAAGTTTGCTTCAAGATCAATGTTTAATGTATTTATGTTTACATAAACATATCTGGTAAATTAGATGCAAAATTATCTGGTAATTACTTTCCCAAATAACTCCTTATTCCATTGCATTTGAACTTCTGAGTTTGAGCATGCAGCATCTTAACATGCACTATGAAATTTAAATAAAACACTGATGACATTCCACTTAAGAGCAAAAGCAATGGGCATCAAAAGATAACATTCAAAAATGAGTAATAAAAGGTATGATTCCATGTAAGATTTTTAAAGTGCTCTTGGAGAGGCCTAGGTTTGGAATAAAGAAGCAGAGGTCTGAAGAGAAATATTTTTAAATGAGCATACACATTAATTGAAAACCATACATCTTCATCTGCAAAAATCAGGGATTTACTTCATTGACCAGGGACAATTATCAGCTAAAGAACCATGTGTTTCCCCCTCTGCTTTCACACCCCTTAGAAGAACAATAACCCTCAATTAATGACACAACAGTTTGGTTTGAAAAATGTGATGTTGTCATATACAGCACTGTGCATTCACTGAATGACACTGCTACCAGCTACTCAACAGAATATAATTGCATCTGGAATCTAAAACCACTTCAATATGCACAAAAATACTGTAGACACAGGGAACTTCACACACACACACACACACACACACACACACACACACACAAATCCGACACATAATGAGAAAGCAAAGCAAGAAAAAAGCTGGTATAAGTCGCTCACCAATGTGCTCCTTGTTTGTGTAGAAGCTGGTACCTTTCTGTATTCCTCCTTAGTTAAAACAAGGTCTAATCAGCTTCCTCACAATACATTAATTGGTTCTGAATCTCCTCCAAGTCTTCATTCCACCGTGGAGCCCTCCTCACCTATCTTCAATAGTCCATCTAAAATTCTTCCAACATCTTCCCTCATCCTCAAGATGGCTACCTTACCTAATGGAAAAGCAACATCTTCATGGTTGGCTTTTATAAAATCCTCAAGCATTTCAGGATTTAGGTCTTTACTTGGATCAATTACATACATTCTCTAGAACTAATCTGTGAAGAACTCCAATCAATGTGTGTGGACTGAGGGGGATCCTTTCTTCACATCATCCTCACAAAATGTCTTCCTAGAAGACTAATAAATTCCTCCCCACCAAAAAGGTGAAGAGACCTAGACATAGGTTTTCTCAACTGACATAATCTTTAAAAAAAAATTTGTTTCCATAGTGACACTGTTAAGAAGACATTTGATATTTGTGGAGACTCACAGTACTTGAGAACACAGAAAAAACCCAGCAGGATGGAAGGGAAGGGAGAAAACAAAGGAACTAAAAGAAGGCCTAATACACACATGGAACAACCTGAAGAGAAATGTAGACCCTGGAGAAACTGGTGTCAGTAAGACTTCCTCTGAGATCTTGTAGGATTTGTTGTTGGTTTTTATTTTGTTTTGTTTTGTTTTTCCCCAGAGATCAACCCAAACCAGACAATAAAGTCTTGCAATGCATCAAAACATGATGATAGCCAAGCCCAGAACTCCAGAATCTCAGCGGAGGGCACCACCGTCTTCACAATGAGGAAAGTCACCATTTCCTGGCGACTTTCAGGAGACCTGCAGCAGCTGAAAGTTGTGTGAGGACCTCAGTGGAAAATGTTTAAGATTTTGCCTTGCCTTTCCTGAAGGAGGTCAAAACCCTTCAGGTCCACTCAAAAGGTGAAAAAAAAAAAATCCAAAAGTTTACTTTAAAATGGAAACAAACATCTCAATAACTTGTGAAAGCACTCCTTTGGTGGGAGAAAAATCTGAGCAGCCCTTAAAAGCCCCTCATTTCCTTGTATAATGAATAGACAGTGAGGAACCACCACGAGACTTCCCCCAGGAAAGGGAGAAGGAGTAGGCAGGCAAGCCTCCTCCTCCAGCCATCACCAACAGAGCTTCAAAATGGAAACATCCCTAATTCTATAAACACTTCTCATCTCAGCTTTGTCTCCTGGAAACTCGCTCTCCTCCATTTTCTGGTGGAGTTACAACATGACAGGGCTTACCTGACTCAGTTCCCAGCTCTCAACCAAACTAGTCACTTCCTCCAAAACCTGCAAGCCACCTCCAGAAACAAAACCAAAGCAAACCAAACAGCCAACACAGACACTCAGACACGGCTCCCCCCGCCCCCCAACCCTGGGAGAAAGCCCCAACTGGTTGGTCTTTTCCCATCCCAGGCGCGTGCTTAAAAATGAAACTTTTTTTTTTTTTTGGTAGGGGAGGAATATGAAAGGAACTCCAGGCAGCCTCCCTCCCTCCCTGTAGGTTAGAAGCTACATGAAAAGAAAATGAGGGTTCCTTCAGGAATGGTGAAAAGCCTGGAGAATGAACGTGAGAAGGAGCTTTGTGTTTTGGAGTCTGGACTGGAACCAAAGCAGACAGCTTGCAAATGGAGGACAAGGGAGATAAAGAAAGGGAAAGAGAGGGGCTGCTCCAATGGGGGGGCGGCTGTGGCTTCCCCTCATGCCTGGAAGGAGGGCAGACCCCTGGGAACTGCACCAGGAGTGAGAAGACCCCCAGGCCCCTGCTTTCTTTTCTCCCTTCCCCAGGAGAGCCAGGCGTATGTAATGGCTTCTCCTCTCCTGAAACCGTTGTCCTCTTCCACCAGACGCTTCTGAACCCCCAGCCTGGAGATAGCTCCTCAGCTGCTCCTGGACCTGCGCCCCCCACCCGGCCGGTGCCCCCCGCTCCTGGCCTCTGTCCTCAGCAGCAGCACCACCAGCAGCAGCCACCCCCCCGGACACATCCCGACCCCGCATCCCAACTTCGGAGACAGAGAGAGAGAGAGCCAAATACCTGAGGAAGAGGGGGGGTGCCAATCCGCACGGGTTTGCCATCGGGCTGGGGACAGGCAGACAGAGAGGGGGCAAGGAAGGAGAGGGACAGAGAAAGAAAGAGGTCAACCGGCTCAGGTCGGGGCGGCTCGGAGCGCTCCCTCCTCTGCCCCTTGCTAGCTCCCTCTGGCTCTTGGCTGAGGTCGCCTCCCGCTCTCCACCCCCCTCTCTGTCCCTACTCCTGTCCCCACGCTCGGAGCATCGGTCCTAAGCCTCCAGCTCTCTTCTCACTCATCTTTCATTTTCTCTTCTCTCCATAGAACTACACGAAATTAATTAAGCCACAGCGCTCCGCTGCCCCCAGCAGAAGAGCAGCCAGCAGGAAAAGCACAGCCACCTCGCTGCCACTGCCACCACCACCACCACCACCTTCTCCACCTCTTCCTCCTCCTCTTCCTCCCTCGCTTCTCCTCCTCCTCTTCCTCCTCCCCCTCTCACTCTCCCTCCTCCCCCTCCTCCTCTTCTCTCTCGCTTCTTCTCTCCCAACTGCCAGTCCATGCAGGGGACTTCCTCTCCTCGCGCTCCACCAACCCTCCTCGGCCGAATGAATGAGCGCGTTTGTGCGTCCACCACCCCGCGCTCTCCTCCCGGGAGCACTCGGACCACCCCGAGGTGTCGGTTAATTGCAATAACTTACAGAAGAAGCGTCCCGGCGCCGGGAGGTGTTTCGGGTTCTCCGGCCCCACCGCCTCCTTATCCTCTTTCTCTTTCTCCTCTTCCTGCTCGGGTTATTGTTGTGGAAGTTGTTTGGGAGTCTCATGTGCTTCTGCCGGGTCTCAGCAATGGAGGATCGCCATCTTCCCTGCCTTCCTCGGCTCCTCAGACTCTGCAGCTGCAGATGACCTGAGATATCCGTCTCTCTCTCCCTCTCCCTCCCTCCCTCCCTCCCTCTCCCTCTCACTCTCTCTCCCCTCTCCTCTTCTCTCTCCTCTCCTCCCTCTCGCGCGCGCTCCCTCTCTCTCCCTCCCTCTGTGTCTCTCTCTGAATAATGAGCAACCAGAGGGAGAGAGAAAGCAAGACAGAAAGAGAGAAGGAAGACAATCTTCTCCTGCCACACAAAACGCCGGAGCACCAGGGGGTGCGCGAAGCCTTTCTAATAACAACACCGTGCAGGAGAGAAGAAAAGAAAAAGAAAGAAAGAAACGAGGAAATGGGCAGGGGGCATAAAAGGGAAGAATTTTATCCAAGAGCTGGAGAAGAGCAGAAGGAGAAGCTGGAGGAGATGCTGAGGCTGCGGCTGCTGTCCCCCTCCCCTCTGCTGAACCCCAGAAGGAGGCAAGGTGGTTGCAAAGTTAAGGCTGGGACATTGTCTTTGTCACTTAGAGCCACACAGAGCCAGGCCAGTGAGATGCAAGAGGAGGAGGTGGCGGCGGCGGAGAAGGTGGTGGTGGTGGTGGTAGAGGAGGAGGAGGAAGAGGAGGAGAAGGAGGCAGAGGAGGAGGAGAAGGGGAAGAGGGAGATGAGATGAATAAAGACCTGCGGAGAAGGCGGTGCGAGGAGCGCGGCGGCCGGGCTGAGACGTGCGCGCTCGCGTCCCGAAGGCGCCCGGCCGCCCGGGCAGCAGAGGACGCCCCCCGTGAGGACCCTGTCCCGTCGCTCCCAAGGTTCCCACCATCAGCCCTGCCCCAGAGGCCGAGCCCAGGGCCCAGAGAGTCCCTCACACGCATCCATCTAGAGGCCAATCTTTGCACAGAACAGACATGGGGAACTAGAGGTTGCAAGTCTAAATCCAGATCAACCACGTGGGGCTTTTTAATCCCTTTCCAGCTTGCGGTGTATCTCCAGTGAAAAGCTCAAATTGTCCATTACTGGCACGTATTTTGAAGACTTCTCCCCCGAAATAAAGGCTCATTGTGCATTTTATTTCTTTTTTGATATGGAAAGGGGGATGGGGAAGGGAGAGAACCTATCATTCCAAACCTCGGAACCACCACTTTCTTTCCCTAACTTGTGAAATGTTTTGACGGCGCACCAAAAGAAAAGAAAAAAAAGCCTACTTAAATAACTTTACACCCTCCAGCCCCGCGTTGTTTGCACTTTCTGGCCGATCATCTAAGGCTCGGAAAGTAACAATCAGCGCTCCTAATGATAAGGTGTCGTGGTGTTGAAGACAAGAGAGCCAAAAAGGAAGCTTTCACACCTTGGTTTTTTTATGTGGTGTAATTTTTCCCAAATCATTCTGACCTATCTCTTTTGCAAAGGAGTGGGTCCCCACCCTCAACCAGGTGGGGCATCTCCTACGGCTTCAATTTATTGGGGTGCGTGGGGGGGGGAGCGCGCACGGGGTGGGGGTGGGGTGGGGAGGGTGCCTACAGTATAAAAATCAATACAGCAAGTCAGGAGCAATTGAAGTTCAAGGGCATGGGCTGGTTGTGCCATTTCTATTTCTCGCATCCTCGAGTTGGACATCAACAGCCTGGGGGACAGAGAGAAAACACGCAGCGCGCGGGGCAGAGACCTTAATTAAAGTTTCTTTTGTCCGCGGCTGAATTGGGGGATGTTGCTGGATTCCTTCGCATTGGGGAGCGCGCATCCGGTGGAGAAGGCGCGGTGGTGAGGATCCAGGGCGAGATTGCCCTCTTTAAATACTCACTCCTCCCCCTTCCAAACAACAGTCCAGGAAGATGTATCCGTAAACCCATACAATAAAGGGGGAGGAGGAGGAGACGCGCGCGGAGTTGCTCGCTGTCGGAAAGCGGGGTTTCATAAACAGATCTGAATCCTCCTTTTCCTAGACATTCCCCCATCGTTTATTCTGGGGCAGAATCTCTCGCCCAGAGGCACGATTTCACCCCCCTCCGAGTCAACACTTCCTGCCCTTTTCTCCTCCCACTCGCATTGAAAAGCTTGGAAGCCCTAAAAGGGTGTTGATGGCGGGGGTGATAAATAAATAAATAAATGACACTCTACGCGTGCGGTGGCGAAGAAAGGAGGGGGAAGGGGGAGGAGAGGCCAGGGGAAAAGTAGGTGAGGGGAACCGGGAGGAGAAAGCGCCGAGGCGAGAGGGAGACGGGAGTCGAAAGAAAGAGAAAAGAAAGGAGAGTGGAGGACGGCGAGGCTGTTCAGGGCTGAAAGGACCCTGGCTTTGTGCAGACCTGGGAGGGCTCTCCCTCCAGGTGCCTGCAGGGACTTGGGGAAGCCCTTCGGTCCCGAGCTCCTCCCCCACGGGACCCCAGGGGTGTCTGAGCGCCGGCCGCCGCTCCCCCATAAATTCCTCGTGGCCGCGAGAAGAAACGCGCCAGGTCTCCGCCGTCCCTTTCAGTGGCCCCGGCTGATAATTTACTTCTTTGTCTTTAATAAAAAGCTGACTTTTTCTGTCAAAGCCCGGCACGGGAAAAAATAACAATCGTATTTCAGGTTGAAAGCTCCTAGGACTGCTGGGTTTGGGAGGTGGTGATAAAAATCTTCATCGACGTGGAGGTACCTTCTGGGTTGGCTTGGGTCGGAAATCCTAAGATGGGGGCCGCCCTTCCCCAGGGGCGGGGGGGGGGGGGCAGGGAACCAAGCGTAGGGGAGGGAGGAAGAAGCGACGAGGTCAGAGGAAACCCGAGGCTCCCGGGGCACCGGAGGACTTCCCGCAGTCGGGGAATGAACCCTGGGGAGGAGCCTTTCGCGAAAGCGTGAGCGCGCCCCAACACGCCTCCGACCTCATAAACCCTCTTGGCAAAGGCCCGGGAAGCGGCGGGCGCACTGACCGCGGTGAACTCCAGAAATTAACCTGCGCTGCAATGAAACGGGCTGCCGCCCTTTCACACTCACCTCGAGCGACCGAAATAGAGAGCTCCCGACCCGGCCGGCCGCGGGGGGACCTGGCTCCTCCCTCCCGTCCCAGGAGGAGAGGACAAAAAAGGGGAGATGGACTTGGAGATGGCCCCGCCCTTCAAACGCTCCAATCCTTGGAAACCAAACCTCCTCTCCAAGCCTCCACGTCTAGAAGGGACAAAGGCAGCGAGGAGATCCGGAGACCGATGGGGAGATAGGTGGCTCTCGGGCTGCTCATGTGGGTGCACCGGGGGGAAGGTACAATGCCTAAGTTTCCATCCCAAATATAGGATGGTCTTGGGAAGACCACCTTCTGGTTTAGAAGCAAATTGATTTCCCAAAGCCATGAAGCAAACTACTACAAAACTCCCGCATAGCCCTGCTTTTTGAAGGTGGGAAGGCTAAAATTTCAGTTACCGGTCCCATATATATATATTTTTTCGACTTTTTTTGGAGTCACAAGTGTCTTAACTGCCCAAGTGAAATAATTGAAAGAAATTAAACCCGGCTGCGGAGTGGGCTTTTGTTTGCTTGCTTGTTTTTATTGAGGGCAGTTTTCTTTCAAATGATGGTAAAGCAATTGGGTAAATAAAAGCTGGGTCAGTCCAGGAAAGCGCGGTGGCTGGAGATGTTAGTGAAAATCTTGATAAACTTGGCACTTAAGTAACTGTAATTATGCTTTGCCATTAGCGGACCATTAAGATAAACAGAAGAAAGTTCACACCTCCTGCTATTTCATTCCCTAAGAATATTCACAGAGATAATGCAAGCCTCCTTGGTGGGTTATCTTCTCCACCAGGAGGATTAATTTCTAAATTTTTAAATTAAAATGGAAAAGCTTAGATTTTTGTACACAGCCAACAAGGTGAGGGAAGTCTCATGGGGACAAGTTGACTGGGTGAAATTTACCTTTGTTACTGTACCCTAGGCCATTAACCCCTGGAGTCATATGGGATTTCAAGACTCTATTAATGACCCAGGAAATATGAATATGTTGGAAGTCTGGACTTAACTTCTCCCTTATCATGGGTGAGTGGCATACAGACTCCTCATAAAGGGAAATTATGGCTCATCAAAAGAGTGACTTTATGAGCATTAATAGAATAATAAATCTTGAAATTTTAGTTCAAGAAACAGTGAAGTCCTATAATCAGAGTGACCCATGCAAATATGATCCACTTACTTGCCCAACTCTAGCAGGATAGAGATAGTCTATAAATCATTTTGATTTTTAGAGGTTTAGGAAAGAAAGACAGCCAAATCTCTTAAAGAAAAGTGTTTATGGAGAGAAAGGCGGCTTCTATCACCTGCAGGAAGGAATCATGGGAAGAAGAAAGAGTAGATCCTGAGGCTGTATTAAAAAGAATTTAAACTGAAACAAGAGTGTTTAGGTATCCCGATGTTATTGATTCAATTTTTACAGTCTATCATATAAAAAAGGAAACGCTTTGCTTCCTGAAAATTATACACCCCCCCCCCAAAAAAAATCCAGTTTATAATCCCACTTTCTAAATCCCAGCTGGAAAACTGTTCAAGCTGATGATTTTAGGAAAATAACGAGTAGGTGAGTAGAGAATTTGTCTTTTTCAGAAGTCTTCATTATTTAATTCTTAAACATTGGACCATACTGTGACACACCTTTTGAACTTGGTATTTTCCTGCCTATATAAAACTCCTGTGTTGTTGTTGTTTTTGCAATTTAATATAGCCTTTACAATTGGAGTGTGTTTGTTATTTTGTTTTTTTCAAATATGTTTTTATTGATTTTAGAGAGAGAGAGGAGGAAACATCGATAGGTTGGTTACCTTCCACACAAACCCCCACCAGGGACCCAACCCAAAACCTGGGCATGCACCCTAACTGGGAATTGAACCCAGAACCCTTGGTGCACAGGATGATGCTTAACCAACTGAGCCACACCGGCCAAAGCTATTATTATGTTTTTCAAATTTTGAATTTTTGAGATTTTTCACTCTTGTTGGAAATTACTCAGACTTTGAATTTGGTTTTTTTCTTTCTGAAAACTCCAAATTGCATAATTATGGACCCTGCAAATATCAAGAAAGTGAAGTCACTAGCACACCTTCTGATCCCTTACAAAAAAAATCAGTATATTCTCATAAACCCATTTCAAACATGTAACTAGTGGACTAGTGTCCATCTTAGGGAGAAGTGACTAAAAGAAGACAAAAGTGGGTGATTCCTAATTCTGAACAATTCTCAAGAGAAGTTGCAATAACATACTAAACTTACACTGTATGAATCTTTGTATATGTACCTTTGGGTACCAAAGATGTTTCAATAGCAATGTTCTAAAAAAATTTCTTTTAACCTCTCATCGGTGGGAGGTGAATTTACAGTTGTTATTAGACTAGTTACTATAATATGGAACATTCATTCATGTGGCATATCATCCATCCATTGACTATTTGTCTAGCATCGACAGTGGGACATACTCATAACTGAATACTAGGAACACAAAGATGAACCACTAACTTTAAAAATCTCATCACTTGGCTATAGAACTTCAGATTTTTTACTTACTCGAAAGCAATACAGGATTTGGCCAATAAAGAGACTGCTTAATTTGAAATTTTCTGTTTCTCCTATAGAGTTATTGAGATGTAATAATTTAAGATAAAATTTTGGAATTTCATTTTAAAGCCAAGTCTTCCCTTAACTCATAATTGAACATGAAATTCTTCCTAGAGGAGATACTTTTTTATTTTTAGGAAAGAGAGCAAGCTTAAATAAACTTTGATAGATTAACCAAAATTCAGAAGAAAAAAAACTCAACTGAAATACTGCCCATTTGTTGAGACATCCCTTATCGCAGAAGGATTGGTATTTCCAGATGCCTATGACTTGCACTCAAATTGAAGCCCAGAGAGGGGATGTGACCTGGTCAAGAACACAGAGCTGGTGGGGGCAGGCAGCTCTAGAAGCTGTCCCTCCGTGGCAGTTTCCTAAAGTTATTCTCATATCACATGCAAGACTTTTAAGACATGTTTTCATACTACTTGCACTTTTATTTACTTAATATATATTATTTCTAAATCAACTTAAAATTTTTTAGCTTCATCAGAAGCAATAATACCCATAAAAGCACAGGTCTGATGGGCTATTTACCTATCCATTTTCAATATGCATCAAAATAAATATATTATTGTTAAAATTTAAATGCAAACCTATTTTTAATTAAAAAACAGTTTGAGAGTATACTTCTCAAATTGTTAATAGTAAGGAATGAGAGAGGTGGTGGTTGGGGGCTTGAGGGAAAAGTGTTTTTAAGTTATTGTTCTGTGTACAAACATGAATCAGTTTTATAATTAGAAAACAATATGTGGCCCAGGGATGGCTTTGTGTACCCTCAAATTAAGCCCTCTCATTATATATTCTTAATAGAAGTTAAAAATTAGTACAGTCCATTTTAGCACAATTTATTAATATATATTTAAAGTCTTGAAATGCTCTCATTTTTTGTTCCCTTAACTGCTCCTCTTAGGATCAACTCTAAGGAAACAGAAATGTAGAATTATACAAAAAATGATGCAGATAAAGTAAGTAATTGAAAATAATGTGATTAAGATAAGAGGAATGGTTAAGTAAATAATAATATATCCCCATGATGACACATTAGGCAGTTGAAAATTTCTCATGAAGATTTTGTAATTAAATAGAAAAAATGGCCTCATGCTAGGTAAAAGATCTAGATGCAAAATTATAAACACTGATAGTATTTTATAATGCACACACACAAAAATTTCCTTGAAAGGAAATACTCCGTGTCACTAGTAAATTGACTTACTATAAAAAATTCAGAAAATGTGGAACTTATGTATCATTTGTTATATAACTATATCGTATATACCATATATATGTATATTATATACAGACATATATACACGATGGAGTCTACTGCTTTATTTGAACTGAATTGTCAATTATCTGTTTAGTTACTTAAAGACATTTAAAGTTAAATGACAGAACCTACTTTTATGTGTCTGATAATTATAAATGTGTGTCAAAGAGCTTATTAATACTACTAATAAAATAGTGGTACAGTCACTGTTTTACACAAAGGTAATTAATTTGCTTTTCACAGGAATCATAGGAAGATTTGAGTGGGCATTCTGAGTACCTTTTATATATAACAGGAAATTTAAGACCAAAGAGAGTGAATGATTTAATCTAAGATCTTCTAGCACTAATGCTATAATGAAGGCCAAAATACAGGTCTCCTAAATTGCACTCATATTTTCAAATCTAGAATTCCACTATGATCTCAAAAATATTACCAGATATTAGCAAAAGAAAATGACTGCTCTGGCTGTGTGACTCAGTTGATTGGAGCATCATCCCGAACACCAAAAGGTTTGGGGTTCGATTCCTGTTCGGGACACATACCCCGGTTTCAGGTTTGATCCCAGTCAGGATGCTTACGGGAGGCAACCAATTTATGTTTCTCACACTGATGTTTTTCTCTTTCTCTCTTTTTCTCTCTTCCTCTCTCCCTCTCTCTTTAAAATCAATAAAAAAACATATCATCTAGTGAGGATTTAAAAAATAAAAAGGTGATTTTAAAAAAGAAAAAAATTACTAACGGCGAATATGAAAGCTATAATACTCTTTTACATGGAAAAGCTGGCAGAAATATAAATTGTATGTGTGTATATACATATATGTACATATATATGTTTATATTTCCTAGTTGTTAAGAAGATATAATTCCAGTCGTTGAAGATATGGAAAAATAGACCATCTAGTTGGTGGGACTATGAAAATACATCAGTTATTTTAGATGTATTAAAAGTCTTTAACCCAGGAATTTAACTTTTAGAAATTGTCTTAAAGAAATATTCATGACTTACAAAAAATTAATATTTGAGGAGGTTCATTGTAACATTAACACACAACAACAAGTGAAGAACTTATGTTCATCTATGTAATAAAAAAGCTATATAGCTAGTAGATTCTATAGAAAATATTAAATCATATGGAAATACTTGCATGATTCTTGATAGTGGAAAAGTTTTTAAAACAGCATACATAGCATTCTCATATTTGTAACTATGTGTCTGTATCTAGACATTGAAAAATGATTAGAAAAGCATAATCAAGTGTTAATAGTTTTTCCAGGTGATCTAATTTTTCCTAGGTGATGTTCTCAGATTTCACTGTTCTCAGATTTTAAAACATTTCTACAATGAATATATCTCTTTTGCAATTAGAAAGTTTTAAATTTTACAAATTTTGCCAACACAAAATTCCTCCTATTGTAAAGCCTGACTGACCAAACCGAATGTTTGTCCAGTTTATAAAACAAACGTATTCATCATTATTTTAAGACACATACACCTTAATCCTTGTATATATTCATTTGATTTCCCAAAGAAGCTTCAGAGTTCAGCTAAGATTTCAGCACAACCAGTGGATTTTGAGTAATAACTGTGAGCACCAAGCTGACTTGGCTTTGCATCCACTAATCACCCCTGACTGAGCACTTGTAGATTTCATGTTAGTTGCCCTTTCACCATAAGGTGGAATCTACACAAACGCCCTCCTGTCTCCAAGGTTGGGGTTTGATTTCCCACCAAGTTGCTAAGAACCAGGTGTTTCACAAAAGTTACTCATTGATTACATGTTTTTTTAAGTGCCTGGAATGAACAACCTGTTTATTCTTTAGTATTTTTCTAATGTTTATCCTGAAAATCTGCCCATTTCAAGGAGCAGGTGTTGAGTATTGATTTACTGTTTAGAATAAAGACAAAACCAAATCTCGCAATCAACATCTACTTACTAGTTTGCAGCTCCTGATCTTGTTAGTGACAACGATGGGCATCATGCATCAGTTTCCATGTCTATGAAAGAAGGATAATTAAATACTGATAGGATTGTTATGAAGATTTTAAACTATATATTTTTTTTATTGATTTCAGAGAGGGAGAGAGAGATATAAGCATCAATGATGAGAGAATCCTTGACTGGCTGCCTCCTGCATGCCCCACATCGGGGATTGATCCTGCAACCCCGGGCATGTGCCCTGACCAGGAATAGAACGGTGACCTCCTGGTTCATAGGTAGACACTCAGCCATGAGCCACGCTGGCTCGGCTGTTATGAGGATTTAAAAAATGCAGATAGCCCTAACCAGTTTGGCTCAGTGGATAGAGCGTCAGCCTGCAGACTGAAGAGTCCCAGGTTTCATTTCGGTCAAGGGCATGTTATGTTAGTTGCGGGCACATCCCCAGACGGGGGGTGTGCAGGAGGCAGCTGATTGATGTTTCTAACTCTCTGTCCCTCTCCCTTCCTCTCTAAAAAATCAATAAAATATATATATTTTTTAAAAATGCAGAGAGAAAACATGAGAGTCGGCATAGATGAAGGACAAGCTCTAAATTTGGAGTCAAGACAGATTTCTAGGTCAGGAAATCAAAACCAAAATACGTACCCATGATAAAACACAATCGAGTACTATTTAAACAAATGTTTAAAATCATCAACAATTATTAAAAATAAAACAAATCTAAGCATGATTTCTCCTATTACTACTTATTTGCTGCTTGTTAGTTCCCTTTGTCATGTGCTAGAACTGTTACCTGAAATGTGGCAGTAGGGCCAAAGGTTTTTTAAAAGTGGCAGAGAAGACCTTAAAATCAAGAAAATGTTGTTTATTGATATCTCAACGCGAAGAAACTGTCGTATATGCTCAGAAAAATCCATCCAGTGCAGGAATTGTTATAAGAAATATAAACAACTAAACTATAGCAAAGGAGGAACATTTTACTTCACTCTATTTTTCTGTGAATTATATAGAGACCACCATTTTTCATTAATCTAGCTCCGGGAGCAGCAGTGTTCTGCAGAAGCACAATTGGAAAACCACTGATGTATTCCAGATGAGAAAATGGTCTCAAGGAAAAGTGATTTGCCTGGGATTCCATACCAAATTACTGAAGATCCAGAACCTACTCAGTCCCTCTGTGTGGCAATTTCTACTACATCCAATTTGCTTGTCCCAGAAGAGAGATTTCCTTGAGCTGGTATTGACCCAAAAACTCAGTTATCTTCTTTTCTTTCTCTCCTTCCTTCTCTTCCTCTTTCCCTTCCTGCCTAATGCTTCCCAGAAATGAGATCCTGTACTTTACATGACCAACAATAATGAACAGCTTAGTCAGCCACTAAATAATTTTATGCTTTCTCTGAATTATTTTGATAACTTTCCGTTCATCTTTTTTTCTAACCTCAGAGGATTAGCAGAGGAGCTAATTATGTGCTCCATATATCAACATTTTCTATTTCTTGGGAATGTTTAGGGTTTTCCTCCATCTTTTTCTTCTTGTTTTTCAATCTAGAATGGTTTTTATAGGTTCAGGATCAGAAGAAAGAAAGGAAAAAAGACAAAGGAAATATAAGGCTTTTCACCTGGAAAATGATAATTCTGCTTTTCTTTCACATTTATATCTATAAATAGAGACACATAGCACTCTTCTGCATATAAGGGATCAGATGCAAAGTTGATTGTTCTGGTCCTTTTGGGTTCTCTGTATCATGCAGCATTCACATGGAATTATTCCTATTACTGAAAGAGGCGATTAGCCGGTGTTCTCATTTGACTTATGACAAGAGCACTGAATTTGAAATTGGTAGGGACTGTTTTAAAATGTCATGAACATGGAATTATAGTATCAATTTGGCAATCAAATTAATTCCATGGATATCAGAACTGAATGCTAAAGTATATAACATAGAAAAAGAAAAGCAATAGTGATTGTTGTTATTGCAGTCTTATTTGACTGTAGCTCAAAGTTTTTTAAAGTAGAAACTATTAAGTGTTCAAAACAGAATTCTATGAAATTAGCAAATAAATGTTATTAATTTAACTATCAATATAAAAATCAGATAAGTCTGATTTTAAAAAAGAAAACACAAATCAGGGGTGGACAAAAAGTAGGCTTACAGTTGTGAGTACATGAAACAGTTTATTCTTGCATTATTTATTAATTATTGTATTATTTTCCATATGAACAACTATAAAACTTTTTCCCACTCCTGTATGTAACATGAAGGCAAGGAAAGAGACATAAGACACAGGGGACTAAAAAGTTATGAGAATATTATATCAATAAAATAAAAATTCTTAGGTGCAAAGGATACTTTTCCAAAAATCTATATATTAATAAAAATTGACTCAAGAGGAAGAAGAAAAGATAAATCAATTACTTATGAAAAGAGAAAGCACAGCTAAGTCCCTAGCCTCCCCACCAGAAGTACCAGGTAAATTCTAGTATACCTTATAGAAATGGGTAATTCCTTTTATAAAATATATGTATGTATTTATCTTTAAACTTATTATAAAGTAATAAGGTATTCATGGAAATATTTAAAGAGTACAGGAAGTTTCAGACATAAAAGTAAAAGTCTTATGTTATTTAAATATTTTATATTCATTCTTTGTGTCTAGGCATCCCATAATTCAACAAAGAAAACCAAATACATAAACAAACCTTTACATCAATATTTGTTATAAATATATATGTGAAACTCCTGTATAAGATATTTTGTATAAAAATCCAACAGTGTATGAAAGAAATGATTCACCATGAATTAATGATTATCACAGAAAAGCAATGATGCTCAAAACCAGGTAATCTACTCCTGTAGCTCATTGCCTTAACAAAACACAGTAGGGTTACCGTGTGATCATCTCGACAGTTGCTAAACAAATAATTGTTGATATAATTTAATATTCATTTCTGGCTAAAACAAAACAAAATTCAACTTTTAGTAATTCACTAGTAGAATATGTTTTTTTAATTACCAGAAAATCATAGCAAAGTCTTACTACTGAAATATAAGAACCTTCCAAGTAAGGTCAGGAATTAAAAAGGAAATACCTGAAATCCACTGATACAATTCAATATTTCACTGAGGTCTCAGTCTTCGAGATAATTCAAGAAATAGTAAGAGTTAATATTAGAAAAATTCAGACCAAACTGTCATTATTTGCCAATGCAAATTAGAAACTCTCTAACAATCCTCTTAAAAATTAATAGAGCTCAGAGTTCAATAAGGGAACTGAAGACAAGGGAAACACACAAAAATCAATATTTTATACTCATATGCCAGTAACACCTCAATAGGTTTGGAAGCATTCGGCTTCAGTTAGAGAATGCCGAATTAATCAAGGTTTAAACCTTGCTCACTGAGAAGGGAACCTGGAGGAAGGCAGTTCACTGGTATGTTCACTGGCTCAAAAATGTCTTTAAGGACCTAGGCACTTTCCACCTTTCTGCCCTATTATCTCAGTTTGCTACCCTTTTGTCTCCATATCTGTGGACTCGTAGCCACTATAGCTAGCACAACCGGGCACCAGGCCTGCTCACCCATCCTGAAAGCTGGGCGAGAGCATGGGGGCAGGAGCAAAGGGCTTTTACTGGTATCAAGTAGTAGAAATGATCACAATTTCCCTTATCACACATTGGTGTCAAGAGAGCCAGGGAAAGTGAGCATGTAGCAAAAGACAAAATCATCTGGATTGCCATGAATGGCTAGGACCTATCATGATTCATCTTCTGGAAATGGGCACATGGCTGCCCCCTAAATAATAGGATTCTGTTAGCAAGGGAGAAGTGGTCACAGGGTTATGTGGCAGATGACCCACAGTGTAAGTCACTATACCAATCAGAAAATACGATGGGGATAGAAGACATTTTTAAAAAATCCTTAAGAATAAATAATGAAATGTGCAAAACCTATAGGATGATATTTAGAAATTTCATTGAAATAATCTATCAGACATAAAAAAATGGAGAGACAAATCATGTTCTTCTAGGAAAAGCCTCAGTAGGATAAAATATAAATTCTCTTTTCTTTTTTACACTGATAACTGATTCTAAAGTTTGTAAGGGGAAATTATGATTTACAAAAATAAGACTAGTATGAAGCCTAACTCCTTATCATAGACTAGAGGCTCAGCGCACGAAATTCGTGCATGGGTAGGGTCTCTAGGCCTGGCTGGCTATCAGGGCCGATTGAGGCCTTTCGGCTGCCAGCTGGGGCCTTCTTTCATTTCGTGCTGCCCCCTGGTGGTCAGCACATGTCATAGCGAGCAATTGAACTCCCGGTCTCCCGGTCAAACTCCCAACGGGACATTTTGCATATTAGCCATATATATATATATATATATATCATAGCATTTATTATCCAGCTACAGTGACTAAAAGTGTGGTATTGGCACAAAAATAGAATACAAATAGAATACAGAGTGGATCATAGTAAAGAATACAAACTCCAAAAACAGTTCATGTACAAATGAAGATTAGTGTATAACAAATATAGATTTTAAATCTGTTAGAAATAATTGATTTTAGACTTAATTTTTGAAAAATATCTCCACTTGGGACATATTCCTTTCTCACACCATGTACAAAATCAATTCTGGATGGGTTAAAATTATATACATGGAAAAACAAAACTCTAACATACTGGGAGTCACGGGTGTGAAAAGAATTTTTTTACTAGCTTGGGTGTGAAAAGATTTTCTAAAATGACATAGATTGACCAGCTAATATACATAATAAATTCTATAGGTAAAGAAAGTTAAAAGACAAATGAAAGAGCTAGAGAAGATATCTGCAACATATACAACAGAGGGCTAAATATTATTTGCAGAGAGTTCCAATGATTCAATAAGAAAATCCACATTTTTTAAATGGATACATACCATCAAGCAATTCACAGAATGCACACAAAATTGGCAAAATATATTAAAAAGACATCATACCTCTAATAATCATGGAAGTGAAATTTATAATAATGATAAAATAATTTTACTCATCAGATTGTCAAATAATTTTTAAAAATTGACATGATTCACTATTGATATAGACGTACAAGTACTGAATTTGTAGAAATGTTAATCTGTACAGTGGTTTGGTGGATGATGAAGTGATATCTACCATAATAAAATATTCAGAGCTTTCTAACCCAAAAACTATACTTCTGAGAATGCATCCTATACTAGTAGATATATTTGGATATATGCACAAAGACGTTTATTCTAGTATTGTTTCTAATAGGAAAAAATCTGAAGCTACATGAATGTCTAACAACAGTGGAATTATTTGATAAATTACAGCATATAAATTTACACTATTAAAAATTTTTATGACTTCATTACAATTAAGATAGATGTATTTGCATTGCATGGCAAGATCTTCAAGATATATAATTAAACTTAAAAAGTCATTTATTTTTTAAATGTTATCTTTTTATTACATTACATATTTACATTATAAATGTTATATGTTATATTATATAAGTATGTAAATGCAAAAAGATAGTATCTAAAAAGATGTTTTCATTGATAATTTATAGATAGGAGGACATAGCCATAAGGGGCTTTAATATTTTAGTCTGTGTATTTGTAACTCTTCAATTTTTTCAAAACAAATATGTATGATGTTGCTTTTGCAATTAAAATATTTAAAAAGAGACAGGTTAGTATTTGGATTAAACAGACTGAGCCTCAAATCCTGAATGTATCACCTAATAATATATATTACACCTGACTGTGTGACTTGAATATTTTTAACTTCTCAGTTTCTTTATCTACAAATTAGGTAAACTAGTTCTTACTTCATAGGTATATTAATAGATCAAATCTATAATAATAAAAGCATAATATGCTAATTAGACCAAAGGTCCTTCCTTCCAGACAAAGCCACAGCAGGAGGGGGCCAATGCAGAGGCCCCCCCAGTCGCAGCGGCGGTGGGCGGGGGCTGGGCCAAGGCCCTTGCATGAATTTCGTGCATCGGGCCTCTAGTGAGATTTTATTTGAAAAGTTCCTGGCCCATAGTAGGTGCTTAATAAATGTTGGTTTCTTATATGATTGAGGTGAGAGATAAGTAAATTATAATCTTTATCATTTGCTTTTATTATGTGAGCTTAGAGGAAGTATGGTTTGATCAAGCAGATTTGATCAAGGATTTATACTTGAAATTTTCATTGATAGATGGTAGATATGCAGCACAGAGAATATAGTCAATAATATTGTAATAACTATGTGTGATGCCAGCTGGGTACTGGAAATATCAGGGGGAACACTATGTAAAATATATGATTATCTAACCACTATGCTGAACACCTGAAACTAATACAGAATAATACTGAATGTAAACTGTAATTTAAAATTCATTTAAAATGAGAAAGGTGATAGATATGGTCTACATTTGGAGATCAAATATTTAATTATTTGATTATTAATTTATTAAGTAGTGAATATAGTATTATTTATTATATGTCAGCCAATGTGCTAGGCACTTGGAGGTGTAAAGATGAACAAAACCCAGTCTTTTCTGTTGAGCTTGAGGGTTGCTTTAACTTAATGCTTTCAGTGTTGTGAGATAAATGCAACTATAGAGACATTTATATACTGCTAAGGATATAGAAAAGAACAGTGCTGAGAAATCAGTCTCAGAGAATCTTTGAATTGAGCAAGATCAAGAGATCGTTTATTCAACTTCCCACCCAATTCAAGAATCTCTTCCACAACAAAACACTAAGCTAGTTACCATCACACATAATTTCCAGACAGTAACTGAGATCCAGAGAGGTTAAGTAATTTCTGTGAAGTCACACAGCTTATTCACACAGCTGAAATTTAAACCCAGGCCAGCCTCATCCCAGAGTCCATGTTCTCAATCTAAATCACTAAGCCCTACTCTTTAAAAATTTATTGTGAGTGACACCGATTAATAAAATTATATAGGATTCAAGTGTACAATTCTATAATTCATCATCTGTAGATTGCCTTACATGTTCACCACCCAAAGTCAAGTCTCCTTCTGTCACCATATTAATATATCCTACTCTCTTCACAGCTGGTATATTTCCAATGATAAGAAACTCAATATATTGAAAGGCTATTACTTCACTTCTTTTACAGTTTTTCTCTTTTTAGTGCTGGAATCTGTCTTCTTATAACATCAGTTATCCATGAGCATCACATAATACCTCTAGTATAACTGGACTTGCCAGCAATATAAAAATGCTCGGACACGGTTTCTACCTTCAAACAGTTAATAATCTTTTTTTAAAATATATTTTATTGATTTTTTACAGAGAGGAAGGGAGAGAGATAGAGAGTTAGAAACATCGATGAGAGAGAAACATTGATCAGCTGCCCAGGTACATGCCCTTGACCGGAATCAAACCTGGTACCTTTCAGTCCGCAGGCTGACGCTCTATCCACTGAGCCAAACCGGTTTCGGCCAAACAGTTAATAATCTTGCCTTTTCTGTCGAGATGTTTGGAAGATTGTGGAATGTCTGCTTTCTTCTACCGGAGAACCCCTAAAGGTCTAAAAACAAATTCATCCCTAACCTTTCCAAATAAAAAACACTCTATGTCTGACTGAGTTTTTGATTGTTGTTCCACATTAACTATCTAGATTTCCAGAATCTCAATTTTCTATCCCCAGAGGTGTACCTGATACTGTTCTTAAAAGACAGGGTTTTGAACCAAAACAATGTAATGCTATGGTAGTACAGAGGAATTTTAATCGACTTTTATTTTAATATCAACTTCAATTAATATTTGCAATCATGGTTCGTTTTAAAAAATATATTTTTATTGATTGCAGAGAGGAAGGGAGAGGGAGAGAGAGAGATAGAAACATCAATGATGAGAGAGAATCATGGATCAGCTGCCTCCTGCACACTCTCTACTGGGGATCAAGCCTGCAAGCTGAGCATGTCCCTTGATAGGAATAGAACCGTGACCTCCTGGTTCATGGGTCAATGCTGAATAATTGAGCCACATCGGTGGGGCAAATATAATCTTTTTCTTTAAAAGAAAAAATTTGATCTATCACACCAGACTGTCAAATTCTTTTTCAGTCTCGATACTGTTTTCCATTTTATTAGCTATCTCCCCTGGCTTCACAAAATCCTCAATCCTCAGAACCTAGTATTTTTGTGATCTCTTTGAAGGATTCAGGCAAAAGAGGGAGTTTTGAATTGTGTTGCAAATCACCTCTTCCAATTTGCAATGGGTTCATTAATCAATTCTCCTTCGTTATCATTGTCCAATTAGGGATGACTTCACCAAGATAAATTAGTTTCTGATCAACTATATTGTGAGAAACAGGTTATTGTGTGTGCTCAGGTTAGCATACAGAAATGCACGGCATAGATACCTACAAGTACTAGTATGTGTGAGGTAGGTCAAGACAGGTAAGACACATTACTTGTGACATAACGTTCAGAAGATAAAGGCAAACCAAGATTTGGTTTTTCATTTTTATTTTTTAAACACTCAAGAGAGCCATTACTTCTGTGGATTCATCTGCAGCCCCTCAGTAGGCCAGTGTGATAACATAAAATCTTGATTGTTTGAGAGTAGCTCTAGGAAGGCCAAAGTAATTCCATCTTTGTGGGCATGTTTCTCACGGTCTGACCTCACCAGGACAACCCAGAGAGCCTCAAGGAAAGGATATACTGCCTGTGCTTCAGACAATCCCCTATTAATGTCACTGCTTGCAACCATGTTTTTTATTTGTTTGGAATAGCTGAGCTCTCTAATGAGAACCTGGAGTTCAGATGGTCTGTGTTGCCAATTAAAGGCTATCTGTGTGCACAATTTCCCTATAGAAAGTTAAGAAACCTTATTAAGACATATATCTATCATCTATTTAATAAAGACCCATTGGTTATTGGGAGAGAAGTATAACTGCTTGACATAATGGCAGTAGTTCACTGGCTGCACTTATGAATAATTTCATTTTAATGAGATATTCACATAGACATGTGCTCCACTAAAACACATAAAAAGGTATTAGTATTCATTTTAGCCATGTGCAATCCTTTTCGGTACTATGTACATCTAAATAATACATTTTAAAATAAAAGGAAGCAAAGTATGCTCTTCATAATAATATTTCAATAATTTTCTTTCTGTTTTCTCTACACAGCAGAACTTAAAGATTTTTCCAGATATTTCTAGATTTAAAAATGTGGGCAGAGTGGTATACCTCTTATATGAATCAAGCCATACTTTATTACTTAAAAGACATGACAAATGTTGTTGAAAAATAATCTTTCACCCAATATATATTTTTCTCCAATCTAGCAAGTCCTTAAAAAATACCACTTGATCATTTGCCTAAAAGGTTTAGTTCACGAAAGAGGAAATGAAGTCCAAACAATCTGCTACCCGGTGGTGTGAACCAATGTTACCACAGTCAGTTTGCATTGTCTTCAGTAACAGATGTCCATATTCACTAAGTCCACGTCTGGACTCACCTGCATCTGGGAGGGACATTTCTTGAACATGCAGATAGCTTCCCACCTTAAGCACCCATCCTTCTCTGATTATCTGTCTAGGCAACCTAGAAAATGCTAAGTATTTAATGCCCCCAACGGGCAATTCTCAGCCAATGAGTCTGTGAATAACTACCCCAGTTTGACCCTCCTGACAATGCTGAAACATATTTTCTGCATGCTTCCTCACAGGGTACCCATGAAACTGAGCCAGTTGCCCGTCACGGTAACATGATCATTAATACATCTTCTGGTGGCCTCTCTCAATTCCTTGTCTCCAGGTCTATTTTAGGAAAACACAAACTAAGCTGTCCTCCTTTCAATTTCTATTGAAATTTCTGTGAAATTGATTGTACATTAGCAGCTTCCCAGAGTGAGAAGAGGAGTTCTATCCATAGCTCAGGCAAAGTAACAATGGAGTAGAGGGAAGATGATGTTAAGGGAAAAACATGGAAGTTAGAACCAGAAAACCTAATTTATGACCTCTAGTGAAATCTCAGTCCTCATCAGACTTGATCTTTGCCTCAGTAGACTGCTTTCTCCTTGAACATGCTCTTCAGTTGACCTCTGAGACTGTTCTCTTGATTCTCCTCCAATCTCACAAACCATATACCCTCAGTCTCCTTTCTTGGACCCTCTTTATTTTTCTACCTCTATTTGTTGGAAAGATCGAAACTCAGTCCCCAGACTCCCTCCCTTGGCTATCTAAACCACTCTAAACTAGGTGAGTTAAGTACCATAACTATACTCCAAAATTTGTATCTTTTAGCCTGAACCTGTCCCCTGCACTCCAGAACCCTACGTTCAAGTGCAAACTCAACATCTCTGCTTGGATGACTAATAGGTACCAAACTTACCACATCCAGAACTGAATTCTTAATTTCCACTTTCCCCAGTCTTCTCTGACAGCAAATGACAGCTCAGTTTTTCCAAAAACCTTGAAGTTTTCTTTAACTCATCACTGTCTCAAATTCAATATTCAATCCAGCATCAAATCCTACTCTCCACTTCCAAATATATCCTGCGGTAGCCACTCCGTATCCCCTCTATTGCTAATTTGGGCCAAGGCACCATCATCTCTTGTCTGGATGATGTCAATAGCCTCCTGCTTGACCTCCTTGCCTCTACCCGTGACCCTTTAATGTTTGTAAAAATTTTTTTTTCAAAATTAGTGGCCTTTTAAAAGCAACCAGATCAAGTGACTGATTGTTATAGTATTCCAAACTCAAACAGACTAAAATCTAAAGTATATTGGATTATCTCAGACCTGATAGGACTTTGTCTCCACTACCCTTTGGTCTGTAATTTTGTCTTCCTACTTTCCTTTGTCTTACTTCTCTCCTTCTTCTTGGTCAGGCCACTTCAGCCACACTGGCCTCCTTTCTCTTACTTGATTCTTTGCATTTGCTGTTCCCTGTCCCTGGAATTCTCTGCAATTGGATATCCTCACGGTCACGCTCTGCTCTCTTCACCACAATCTCTACTCTGATGTCACCTTATTGTGTTGCTTTCCCTCACCACTTTATAGCACCCACATCACAAATACACACATACACGTGCAAAGGCACACATACACACACTGTTCATCTTAGAACCATCTAACACATCACACATTTCTTTATTTGTATATTATCCTTCTCTCCCAACTGGAATCTGAGTTCATTTGAGATCAAGGATTTCCATGTGTTCCCTGCTATATTCCTAGAACCTGCCATATTTCTGGCACAAATCAGGCACTCAACACATTAAGTATTATGAGTGATGTAATAAACCAGCTGTAAATCAGGGGAGGTTAACTTACAAGATCTCTAATCTCCCTTTCACTCAACCACTACATGATGTTAGTTGACTATGAAAGTATAAAAGATGTGTTCTAACTTGTTTATTCAGACTAAAAAACATGCTTTTTATTATCATTAACCTCCAAAAGTTGTCTGTCAACTCACAGTTCTTTCATTGGTGAAACATCTATTAGAATGCTTGCATTAAATTGATGTTATAAGTTTATATACACATCTAAAAGCACTTTAGGGCAACATAGTGTTTCCTCCCTCCACCCCCCATTCTTTTCTACCTACTTTTTTTCTCTAAGCTTTCCAAATTTCCGCAGGTACACTGTATTCCCCAGTAGGATTTAGATTTAGGAACCAAAAAAATCAGAATTTCCCTTCTACTCATGAACAGACCCTTCTTCTTAAACATTTCTATCCACCCATATTATACTTTTCAAAAATCAAGAGAAAAAGAGGAAAGGTCAGTAATACCAATTTTGCATTCTCCTTAGCAGTATAGGAATACTTGTTTCTCCATACTTGCACCAACATTGGATGTTTTTCTTAAGAAATTAAGTTTTGCCAATCTTGTAGGTAAAACAGATTCTTATTATTTCTCTATAAAATATGTTTGTTTGTTTTTTAAAAATTAGTAGCTACTTGTTTCTCTTTGCCAAAATTTCTATTGAGGTACATCTCTTTCACTTATTGATTTTTTACAATTCTTTACATAGTAAAGCTCCTGTCACGTTTTAAAATGAGATTTAAAACATTCTGTCATTTCAGCATGTATTAATGTTTCGCTCACTTTTAACTTAATATTTTTGTTCTAAATATTTAGAAAATGAGTACCAAAGATAATTAAAATCGGATTGCATTTTTGCAACTTTAGGTATGTGTGAAACTTGCAGACTTTGGTTATTTGATTTTTCTCTATTTATTCCAGAATTAGAATTTAATAGGTAATTGAAAATTGTATTTGTAATAATAACCTAGAAGCCAGTGGTGTGCTGGTAAATGTTTAACAACTGGGTCTCCTTGTAGAATTTACTGCTCTCTGTTGTATAAATATTCCTATCATGGCTAATTTCAAGCTACCAATATGAAGTTGCATAATGGACTCCTGAACACTGGTATTGAAGCAATGCAAGATTCTAAAATGTCATCTAAGTCGTCTGTGTGCTTAAACTGTGTAGCACACAGTTTTATTGTTAGAGGTATTTCAAACTTTTTGAATGTTAATATATACAGAAGGTATGATTAATCAGAAAACCCCATTCTCCCAATTTGTCAGTCAAATGAAATTTACTTACAGTTTTCCCATATAAATCAATACATTGTGGGAAAGTCTAGGAGTCTTTGAATTAACTAGGACATAACAAAATAGTTTAATTCAAAATTATTTTCTAATATACCTAATAAAATCCATTGCACAGCAGGGGGAGGGAGAATCAATACCTTGTATTAATTCATCCAGAAAAGAAGCGGTTAAGGTCAGTATTAACAATTATCTTCAAATGCCCGAGTAGTGAGGGTTAAACTAGAATAAAACCACCACCACCACCACCACCATCTCCCTCTCTTTTTCTCTTCTCTATTTCCTTAGAGTTAGTAACAAGAGAAAATAAACACTAAAAGAGGTGGGATGTAGCTTGAAGAAAGACTTGACCTGGTTGCAAAGATTATTAAGGATGACAATTTTGTAATCTCTTTTCTTCTATATATCTATTGACATAATATAGTTCTCTGACATCATCTTGGTGTTATTTTATAGTACATCTAATGAATTTCATACACTGAATACACTACAGAGAAGGAGAATGTGTTACACAAAGGCAACTTAACATGTAGAGCAACATGGAGTTCTTGAAATTCAAAAGTTGAGTGACACTGAGCATATGAATGATTGCCCTTGTAAGGAGAACTCAGTGATTCAGGAAGGAAAGCCTCAAGATGGGGGGGATAGTGACTGGAAAATTCACGCAATTGCTTTAGAAGATCAGCTTAACTCTGGCTCAAGATTCACATTTCCCACTTGTGTCTTGTCTTCAAAAATAAAAAAGAGGAAACCACCCATGAGAACATGTGGTGTTATAAATCATCCTGACTGTTGTTCGAAAAATGAGTAAGGGTTCTAAACAGTTTCCAAAAGGTCCTGACTAGCCCCTTGCACTCACCTTGAGAAGAACCATAAAAGTAAGAAAAGAAAAGGAATTCTTTTTCTTTCCATGCACCAGTCATCAGCAGTGTTCTCGTTGGGCTCCTGGCATCTGGGCCCAGTTGCTGGGTTACAGGCAAATATAATCAAAACAAACACTAAAAGGTACTCTTTTGGCTCCTAACATGCTGGAAAGGTCTTCTGCCTTCCATCCTCTATGCTAGCCAACTCTCAATGCGAAGTGCCTTTCCCATTTGCTGTCCTTTGCTTTTCTTCCTGAAAGACAATTCCTGATTACAAACTTGTGGAGTAGAAGGGGCCCTTAATTACGAGGCCATTAGACCTTTAGACCTTTTCTCCAACTTCCTGTTGAAAGGCACCAGGAATTTAATCTGTTTCCAGTCACTATCACCCTTCCCTGGCCTCTGAGAACTGGTAGGGTGTAGTAGAGGCTCTTCCACAGCAGCATTAACCCTTTGCTCCACACTTTGTCCTGTTACCAAGGATAAATCATCAAGGGAACAAATGGTATTTTCCACTCAGGACTGTGGTGCCAGATCCAGTGATGGACTTCCTGCTTCTCAACGCTTGTGATGTGTAAGACTATATTTGAACTTGGACAGGAAAGCTCCAGGCATGTTTAGAAGTTTGGGAAATAAGATCTATGGCAAAAGTCACCCCATTAACATATTTTATTAAGGTCCAGGGGGTGCTAAGCAATTTTATAGAATAAGGGTATTCCAGCGTGCTCGGCAGGGGTGAAAGGCACTAGGAGGAGAGAAGAATGAGAGGAAGCTGCCAAAATCCTTCAATATTTCAAGAGGTATTATTCAGAGGGTACTTCAACTCTGCTAAGACCAGAACATAGGAAATATCTTTGAAACACAGATAGTCTGTTTATTTTTAAGGAAGTATTTTCCAACAGTGTAAATTGCTAAATACCTTGCTGAGTTCCCTAGAAAGATGGCCACATTTTTTTTTTAACTGCAAACCTAGATCATAATGGTTCTTGCCTCTTACCTGCCTGAAATGATTGGGCTTTGCATGCATGACTATTGAGTACAATTATGTGTTTATCTGAAGACAAGAGCCAGACTGACTTCTGATGAAGAGAACTTCTAACCATGACTGATCTTTGAAAAGCATAGATTCACTATGTATCTGGAAAGGTCAGAGGTGTTTTGCAAAATCTGAGCCAAAGAACACAAGGTGTCTTTCCCAGGGTTGTTCAAAATACGAGTGTTAGAACCAAACATATATTTTGCAAGTGTGTGTGTGTGTGTGTGTGTATTGTGTTTTATTAAAGGTTGAAACCTCCAGAAAGAACTTTCCCCTAGTGATCTAAAAAAGTGACCTCATCTTTCCAACACTGGCATATAGTCTTATTTTTTTTTCTTCCTTCTTTTTCATCATTATAGCTGCTTTTCATTGAGCTTCTGCTCTGTCAGGCATTGAACTCAGAGCTTTACCTGCATTTTCATCTCCTTTAATCCTTACATCCATTATATAAGGTGGGTATTGTTATTTTTATTTGCCAGATGATGAAACTGAGGCTTAGATAAATTTTGCTACAACTTGTCCAATTGTAGTCACCAAACTGGAAGGTGGTAGAACCAGATTGAAATTTTGGCCTCCCTGAATCCACAGTTCTTTCCCACTGCACTGGTCTACCAGAGAAAATCTGACTTAATGGTTCTATGTCAAAAGGATTGAAAGAATTCTTAATAAAAACACAATTCATTTAATAAAAACACAATTCATATATACTAACCTTACTGGAATTGCTAAACTGTATATGATTTATGACAATTAACACACTTAAAAATGGTTGAAACCCCCCTTTTTTTTGCTTAAGAAAAGACAACAGAATGGTGAAAGCAGAAAACATTTTAATTCCCTTACTATACTTCCCTGAAATGATTTTTCTGGGTGGTTGTAAAGCCATAAGATTGATTTCATTGGGGCTGTATTTCATAATATAACTAGAATCACATTATGGAAATGTTTTCTAATGGCCTGGGCTTTATGTTCAATAATTTTATTCTATCTTCCAAGCTGAATAGGCATGTCTTTTACTCATGGCTTTTGGAATATTCCACATTCCTTTTAGAGATGACTCTTCCACTTGGGCCTCTTCACCTGGCACTTTCCTCTCTCTTCTTATGATCAAATTTATAGACTTCCTGTTTAATAAGAGGGGGCTGCAGGGCAGAACAGGCAGTGGTGAGAAGTGCCAGAGCTAAATATGATTTCAGCCAAGCCTCCTAAAATCTTTGTATACAGGCTTTTCATCTATAAACGGGAAGCAATGAGCCCTATATCTCCCGGTTGTTGTGAAGTTTGTTCTGAGAAGATAAATGACAAGATCCACACGAAAATGTGGTCATATGTATACGTGCTGCAGTTGGCATTTGCCGTGTGAAGTATACCTTAGAAGTATACCTAAATCCAGAAATTTTTATAACAGATTTATTTTAGAGAGAGAGGAAGGGAGAGGGAAAGACAGAGATAAATATCCATATGAGAGGAACACATCGATTGGTTGCCTCCTGTGTGCATCCCATGGCCTGGGCAGGGGAGGAGCCTGCAACCAAGGTATGTGCCCTTGTTCAGAATTGAACCCAGACCCTTCAGTCCATAGGCCAATGCTCTATCCACTGAGCCAAACCGGCTCAGGCTCAACTGCCCTTCTCATTCTGCCTTCTTCCATGAGAAATAGGACCACTTGGAGAAGAATATAATACCTTTGTTCCTTTGCTTTGAATTTTCTCTGATATGGGCCTCTACTAAATTATAGCTCATTACTTTCTCCTCCATAAAACCTGTTCTTCCTCTATCCATATTTCTATCCTTGTTAATAATGTCAGAATACACTCAGTTTCAATCCCAATCTCCCAAGTTGAAAATCTTAGAGCTATTACCACTGCCCTCTCCTCTTCTCTTTCTATTATTTCTCCCTGCCTAATCCAATGAGGTTTCAAATCCAGCTGATTCCAGCCCAGACATGTCTATTAAACTATCTCCCACTTCCATTCCCTGGGTCACCTCTTACTAGGACTACTGAATCCTTTGCTGTCAGGATTGATGGAAGCACAGCTTCTATCCACAGGCTCTGTCTACGAATGTGTGTCCAAAGGAAAGTTATATCAAGAGCAGCCTGCCAATTCACCGTATTTTTCTGTTGGCTTGGGCTTTTGTTCCAAATGCCTATATTAGGAATTAGGTTGGATGACATGCCTGCTGAAAGGATTGCCTATGTCTGGGTAGATGCTCATGTGCTTCAGGCTCCTTTCTGTGGGGCTAACCTTTGTTTTTTGTTGGCTTTCTGTGGGTGGAGTGGGTTGGCAGAGGGTGAGAACAAGGCCCAAGCCTACTTATTTCACTGGCTATATGGGAGGTGATTCGCAGGATGGAGAAGCATTCCAAGAAGAAAGGGAGGTCAAGGAAGCAAGATCCCCCCACACCCCCGCCCAGATATTTCTCTACATGGGATCAAACGCCGTTTCCCCCTTTGCTCCTTCTCCAGAAAGCTCCAGCTCCTGGTGTCATGGCCCAGCTCTGGGCTCTTGATCTTAACCCATTATTGGAGCTCAGCCTGCTTCTCAGGAGTGGAGCTGGGGCGAGTAGGGGAAGGCTTGGATTTCACCCAGAGCAGTGTTGTCATATTATGAGTCATGGAATCATTTTTGTGGGTTGTGACCAGCACTTAAAAAAATAAAATTTGATGTTATAGTGTGGAAAGGAATAGGACACAATAGAGTAGAAAGTATAAGAGTCGATTTCGTAAGGTAAGGATATGGCTTTTTCATGAAACCAGCATTTAAAAAAATAAAATTTGATGTTATAGTGTGGAAAGGAATAGGACACAATAGAGTAGAAAGTGTAAGAGTCAATTTCGTAAGGTAAGGATATGACTTTTTCATGAAACCTTTGTTTCAGTCATATGCAGGTGTGTGTGTGTTTATATGTGTGTGTGTGTGTGTGTGTGTGTAGATGTGTGTGTGTGTTGGGTCACAGTATAAAATATTTTTTACTGTGTGGCATGGTCTAAAAAGTTGTCAATACACTATAACTGCTAGGTTGTAGTGTGTTGACGACAATGTCTCTGCTTCTCGTTTTCTCCCTTTGATCCATCCTCCATCTGCCCCCCAATTGTCATTTAAATAGTTTTCCTACTAACCTATGTGATCACATAATCACCTTATTAAGGATGTCCACTACTTATAGGACTAATTCATGAACACAACATTCAATGTCTTTAATAATCCTATCCTATATAATAAAAGGCTAATATCCAAATTGACCGAATGGTGGAATGACCGGTCGCTATGACGCGCACTGACCACCAGGGGACAGACGTTCAAGGCAGGAGCTGCCCCCTGGTGGTCAGTGCACTCCCACAGGGGGAGCGCCGCTCAGCCAGAAGCTGGGCTCATGGCTGGTGAGCACGCAGTGGTGGTGGGAGCCTCTCCCACCTCCACAGCAGTGCTAAGGATGTCTGACAGCCAGTTTAAACCCGCTCCCCACAGGGGGTGCAGGCCGGGCTGAGGAACCTCCCTGTGTGCACGAATTTGGTGCACCAGGCCTCTAGTTTCAAATAATTTCCCAGCAGCATTTCCTGCTACTTCCTTCTTATTGGTCTACTCTACCTTTTCCAAAATACCTTTCACATTTGTCTTTTTTCCTTTACTCATAATGTCCTTTGGACTAAAATGTCATTTTCAGTTTTCCACTTGTCACTTATTTAAATCAATTCATTAAAACATTGTTTGGAAACAACCTTATGAATAAAGTTGAACAAAAAAGAAACAATATTATTTTCCTGACTCAAAAAATTAAAAATTAGAGGTTACTAACTACAAAATAAAATGACATAATCCCATAATCCAGAAATAGTATTATATCTTCTATATATTTTCTAGTCTTTACTTAATATTATATTATGTATATATAAATATATGATTTAGAACCCTTTTTTACTTACTGTATAATGAAAATTTCTAATGACATTAAATATTCTTCTAAAATACATGAATGATGCTCATATTTTATTATATAGATACTAGGGGCCCGGTGCACGAAATTCGTGCAGTGGGTGTGTGTGGGGGGGGAGTGTCCCTCAGCCCAGCCTGCCCCCTCTCACATACTGGGAGCCCTCAGGCGTTGACCCCCATTACCCTCCAATTGCAGGATCGGCCCCTTGCCCAGGCCTGACGCCTCTGACAGAGGCGTCAGGCCTGGGCAGGGGACCCTCATTTCCCCCCATCACTGTTCTGCCCCCAGCCCAGGCCTGATGCCTCTGGCCCAGGCATCAGGCCTGGGCAGGGGACCCCCAGACCCCTCCGATTGCTGGCTCTGCCCCTTGCCCAGGCCTGATGCCTCGGCCAGAGGTGTCAGGCTTGGACAGGGGACTCCCATCTCCCCCCGATCACTGGCTCTGGTCCCCGCCCAGGCCTGAGGCCTCTGACCCAGGCTTCAGGCTTGGGCAAGGGGACCATTATATCCCCCCAATCCCCGGCTCTGCCCCCCACCCAGGCCTGATGCCTCGGCCAGAGGAGTTGATCCTCATCACCCTCCGATCACCAATCACTGGATCGGCCCCTTGACCAGGCCTGAGGCCTCCTGCAGAGTGTCAGGCCTGGGCAGGGGACCCCCAGCTCCCCGCAGTAGCAGGCTCTGCCCCTGCCCAGGCCTAATGCCTCTGGCTGAGGCATCTGGCCCGGGCAGCGGGGACCCGCAGCTGCAGCGGCCCCGCGATCGTGGGCTCCGCTTTAGGCCCAGGCAAGGGACCCCTAGCTCCTGGGACTGCCAGCTTCGACCGTTCCCAGCTCCCATCGCTGGCTCCACCCCTACTTCCTGCTATCACTGGCCAGGGTGGAAAAGGCACCTGATTCTCCGATCATGGCTGGGGGGCAGATGGGCCTGTAAGTGCACCAAGCTCTTAGCCCCCCTGCTCTTAGCTCCCCCCTGGGTTTCCAATCACTGTCAGTGGCAGGGGGCTTCTTCCTGCTTTCCCTTTCGCCTCCCTGCATTGTGCCTACATATGCAAATTAACCGCCATCTTGTTGGCAGTTAACTGCCAATCATAGTTGGCAGTTAATTTGCATATAGCCCTGATTAGCCAATGAAAAGGGTAGCGTCGTATGCCAATTACCATTTTTCTCTTTTATTAATGTAGATTGTTGAACATTTAATTTCTAATACTTAATTTTTATAAATAATGCCTTTATATATGTCTTGGTACACAGGAGGACGCTCCAACCAACTGAGCCACAGCCTTTATATATGTCTTTATGAGTCTCTCTGATTTTTTTTCTCCTTTGACTAGAACATTAGATTTGGATTTACTGAATAACATTCTATTAACATTTTTAAGGGCCTTGGTGTATATTCTGTGAGCTTTCATAAAAACTATATAAAATCCCAATTTGTGTCAATATTAAATATTATCATTCACAAAATGTTTGCCACTCTGATAGATGAAAAATAAATAATTTTGCATTATATTATTTTCATTTTTTGAGTATTAGTAACATTAATATTTTTTTATGTCTATTCATCATTTATATTACATTTTGGAGAAAATTGCTTGTCTATAGGAGGTTGTTTTTTTCTGTGTTTTCTCCCCTTTATTATAAATTCTGCTTATTCTTCAAATATCGATTTAAAACACACTTTCTCCATAGAGAGTTCTTTTAGTTTCTTAGTTTGAATCTTTGTTTTTCCACAGCACATTATTTGTGCCTCTATTTGGTGATCAGTTTATTCTGATGTCTTCTCCACTTAATTACATAATATTTGGAAGTAGAAATCTTTTCACATTTGTAATTGTACCTCTCTCCAGTAAAAGGCACAGATCAGGTATTTAGTATATTGATGACGTTTTTGGCAAACTAGAGAGCAGAGCCTTCTCTTTTCAATTTGGAATGTGATAGGTTGTTTTTCCTCTAAGCTTTTAGAACATTCTATCTGAGGCTGCGCTCACATATGTTTAGGAAGACTCAATGAGTACAGACTGAATTCTTCTTGGGGTGCTGGGGAGAGGCAGAGAGCAGTCCCCTCTCTGAAGTCGGCTTGGCTATGCTTCCTAGTTCCATTTAAATTAATTTCACCGGCATTTAGAGGTTTTCCACTCTGAGTGATGTGAAGTCCCCCCCTCTCCCCCTTTCCCTCAACACTGTGGTGTTCTGGCTTGGTGCACTTACAGGCCCATCTGAGATTACTTCAATTACTTTAGCAGATTGGTCAGAAGTTAGAATCATAATATGCAACTGCTGGATTGAACCTCAGAGATCAACTAGTCCCAGATTTTAGACCCTGTACCAGCATCTGCTCCAGAAACTTCCCTACTTGAGATAATATGGAACTCTCCAAACAAGTAAAACTCAGGCCTTGTGTCAGGAGGCAATTCTCCCTTTCCACGCTTCCTCTCGAGGGACCATCCCTCTGAGCAACTTTCCTGGGGAAGGGCATGGCTTTGACTCTTCTGTAAACCTAGGCCAGCAGCAGGTGCCAATCCAGACTTCCAGGTTCACCCTCCTGTCTGCCTCCTTGGCTTTGTTCTCCAGTAATGGCATAACCACCACACACCTGTGTTTTCTGTCGGCTTCTGGTTGATCCAGTTTGCATCTTCCTAACATACTTTCTGAAGGAATCTGGTATTTATTATTATTATTTTAAATATTTTTATTGATTTCAGAGAGGAAGGGAGAGGGGGAGAGAGATAGAAACATCAATGATGAGAGAGAACTATTGAGTAGCTGCCTCCTGCACACCCCCTACTGGGGATCAGGCCTGCATCCCAGGCATGTACCCTGACTGGGAATCGAACCAGTGACCTTCTGGTTCACAGTTTGATGCTCAATCACTGAGCCATGCTGGCCAGATGAACCTAGTATTTATTGAGTCTCTTATATGCATAACTATTTTAGGAACTTTGCAGAAATTAAATCATTATTTCTTCCAATTGTTCCCATTTTACACTGGAATAATTGAGGCTCAAAATAGTTAAACTATTGATGTCACGCAGCTAGTACGGTATGGAGTGAGGACCTGAGCCCAGGTTTACCTTACTGAGGGTGAGGTAGTTTCACTACCCCGGGTTTCAGTGCTGAGAAGAGCGGTTGGGTTACTGAAACCATGTGTGCATCCCAGAGAGGGGTCTCTTCCTCTAGTGGTGCAAACACTGAATTTTGGGGGTCAGGGCAAGAAGAATTGCTTTAAGATACATTTATGTTGAGAATTAATTATAGATTTTCCAAATAAAGTCTGCATTTCCAAATAAAGTCATGCCGGGGGAATGGCATGAAAAATAGGAAACAGTAGGTGATCAAAACTATCAACTGAAAGAGAATCATATGCTTATTTTAATTCAGGAATATGTTTAATTCACTGGGGAAGTGAGACGAGGGACCCACAATACCAGGAGACATTGCTGCAGAGTAGTTATAACCACAGACCTTGGAGTCGATCAGAACTGAATTTCAATCCTAGTTTTGCCATGAACACTTCATCTCTCTGCACCTAAGTTTACTCATCTGTAAAGATAGGTAATAATACCGATCTCTTAGGCATTTAATGTGATAATAGATTCACTTGTTCATCCATTTCCTCCTTTGACAAAAGCAGATTTTGAGTATTTACAATTTGCATGGCACTGGAGATGTCGCCATGAATAAGACATACGTGGTTCCTGCTTTGAGAACTGATAGTCTGGTGGTTAGATGCAAAGTGTTCATCACCGTATCAAGCGTATGCTCAACACTGATATTAAAGTGGTAGATGTTACTGTTATTATTATATTACTATTATCATTATTATTATGAGTGTGCATTTCTACAACTGCTTGCAATTTTGACATCTCCCACATTTGATAATAGGTGCGAGACCTAGTTAACGTTTTCCTGTATTGGCATTTCTAATTAAAGGATAGTGTAGTAAGGTAACAAGCAATTATTGTTAACAAAGGAGGTACTGCATAATCAGAGCCTTGCTTCAAGAATGTAGGATTTCTTCTCTCCTCCTCACTTGACTGGTATTCTGTCTTCAGCCACATGAAACACTCAGAGCAGTATCTGGCACAGTGAGTAACTATTAGTTGAAAAAAAGAATGGATGAATGAATGAGGCTTGCACAGACTTCAAACACAGTATCTGGCCGGTGCCTACAGAAGAGGATGCTATCTGGTTATAAGGGTACAATGATAGTCTCCATGTAATAAGCACCCTTAGACTCCCCCCCTCGCCCCCCATAAACCCAGGCACTTTGTGGGGAGGATAGCCAAGCTGGGACACTAAGCAAGGAAGTTATTTTTAATGTCACTAGACTACAATGGGGGAAGAAAAGTGAAGAGGCTGGATATGAAATAATCATCTGCGACTGAAGGATTCCATTCTGAGGGAATTGAATGTTGACATAGTTGTTCAGGTATTTTTCCATGCACCCACGTATTTTACAACGAGTGTCTTTAAATGGAATAGCTTGAGTTAGTATATTAAGATAATTTACTACATTTTGAGATTCATAGAGAATTTAATGCCTTATTCGATGGAGATAACTTTTACATGCACTTAGAACATTTCTTTGAAAGTGGCTAGTAATGGAAAGAACATGTGGCATAGAAATCTGAAAGGGTTTCTGCCATGTCAGATTCATGTCCATAAAGATAAATTTGTTTATGTGGGTCAGATTCCATTTCGACAAATACCTGTTTGCAAAAGATAAAAGTGCCCCATGTAATAATCTCTTCATTTTAATAACCAGATCTCTGTAGTTTACATTATATTCATCTACTCATGTAATATCATTAAAAGTAATATAACAAAAATATACTTTAATTGAATTTAAGATCATGGAACTTGACCCATACGTTATTTAACTATTGCTTTACTGGCATAATTTCTAGATCATCTGGAGAAATCTTCTGTTCTTAATAACCTTCGCAAGAGTGCTCATGGTTATTTAGTTTCAATTTCTTTACATTGTAATTCAAACTCATCACCACCATAAGGGAATTAATGTGATCAGCCTGAGCATATTTTTACCTTTAAAGAGATAATCATAATAATTTTAATAGGTAGGCCAAGTGATGTTGATAATGAAGTCTGAAGGAAGTTATAGCTTTCTCTCCCTGCCGGCTCCTTCCCCCCAGCACACACTATCATTTTTGATAAACACTGCAAGTTACACGTCTAATACTCATTTACTGAAATATTCAGAGAATTAATATTTGACCCATAAATTCCAAACTACATCAGCTACTGTCTTTTTTTCTTTCCCTTCTAAAAGAAATATGCTCTCATTCTCCACGTATTGAATGCAAATCACAGAACCAATGCATCAGGGATGAACATTACCTTTCAAAATCTATCTATACACAAATGCTCATGTATCTCGAGCCATAATTGCATGCATGTGTGCACGATGATTGCACATAGTGTGGAGAAACGTTGTTATGGTGCGTGAGCACTTAGGAAAATAGAAATCAGTCAGCACTAGTTTAAGCCAGACATAGTGCGGGTAGGTAATATAAAAGCTCCTTTCCGCTGACCTCCTAAGTTGGCTGTGGCATCCCAATTCTGAGCTAAAAACCTTCATTGATATTCTAGTCATAGAATTCAAAGATGGAAAACACCTATTAGGTTACTTAGTTTATCCCTCTAGGGCCAGCACTGAAGATTACTCTGATAGCATATTTTATTCCTTCTTCTTCTTCTTTAGTATTTGGTCCACTCTCATTCTAAGATGTCTGTGCTGACAGGCTTTCAGCTTGTTTCCTTGGGTAAGTATGTTCTCTTGGATTCCCTTACATTTCTTCAACATTTAAATACATTTTTCTAGTTTGCAAATACTGTTGTGTGCTTGTAATCAGATCTAGGTAAATGATGTTCCCCCCCCCATAGCATTAATAATCTCCTCAGGGAGTATATCATTATAGCCTCAAAGCAATGTGGGGGGGATAACAATAGATTTGATGCATTTTTGCCTCTCTCTCCCTCTCTCTCTCTCTCTCTCTCTCTCTCTCTCTCTCTCTCTCTCTCTCTATATATATATATATATATATACATATATATGAATATATGTATATATATATGAATATATGTATATATATATTAATATATGTACCTCATTGGCCACCTATTTCTTCCTCAGCTTGCTCATCAACAGAGGCTGAAGAAAAGACAAGCAGATCATCTGAGTTATGTAAAACTGTGCATGCTGAATGAGCCACAAAATAGGATTGCTCTAAATCTCATTATTGGAGCAAACAGGGTATGCAAGGAGACCTTGGTTCAGTTCAACTGAAGATATCTGGACCTCGAGGACATATTTAAGTTGCTGGTACTTCTCAAGCCCAGGAATCCCAATTGGATATACCAAAGTGAATGGTGAGGAGCTTGGGATGTGTCAGGAATTTTTCTAAGAACTTCCCATATTTAAACTCACTTAATCCTTCTAACAGCTTTTGGGAATGGGTTCTAAATAACTCATTTTCCTGAGGCACAGGTCCACTTGCCTCTGTCATAGGATGGAGCTAGGTAAGAATCCAGTAATCTGGTATCAGAGCCCATGTCCATAACCACCATGCTGATTCGAGTGAGTGATTAGAGTGATGGAGTAAGATGGGCCCTGTTTTGAGTATTGGTTCTATCACAACTTTTATAACTTTGTACAAGTTAGTTGTCCTCCCTGAGTCTCAGTTCCCTTGTCTGGATAGTGAGGTTAGCAATAGCCTCCTCCTAGGATTTATGAGAATTAAATAAGACAATGCATGTTTAGCCCTTGTTACAGTTTCTGGCATATGACTGACATTCAACAGAGGTTCGTTTCCTTCTTTTGAAGCTCTCCCTAATGCCATGGAGGAAGGTTGGCCAGCTTACCCTTCTCTCAGCCACTCATCTACTGTTCCAAAAGCAAATTCTTTTCTAAGCTATTGGCCTTTGTTCTCTACATGAAGGCACAGGTTGGTGCTCAAGAGTGTTAGAGATTTTGTGGTAGGAAGGAATGTCCTTGTGGAATCAAGTTAAAGCAAAGTCTGACTAATGCCTTTATTTCATAGGTCATGTTTAGTTGGTAAACCTTGTATGGAGATAGCCCCCAACTTAAAAATAGATTTTGTTCCAAAAGTTTGTTGCAATTTGGAACTTGAATCTTTTTTTTTTTAATTCTAAACTTATGTTATGGATAATAGATTATTAGGTTAGTTCATACTATCTTTTTTTAAAAAACCCATATAATTCTTTTCTATACTAGAAGTTGGTAGCAAAGACATTAGTTGATTTGCTTGCCATTGAAAAATTCTCTTCTAGCTTAATCTATTCCACTAGAAGTCCTGAAGAGCCAGAATTAGGTATGACAAGTTCTATTTGCCTGTGATAATGTGAGGAATTTTAGAAAATGTATAAGTCTCTTAGTTGACCAGTGATCAATCAAATGCTCTCCCTAGAAATCAAAATGAGTCACAAAAGCTGTAACCTATCTATGTTGGACATTGAGAGACTATACTCATGAAAATTAGAGACAGAACTCATCAATGACCAAGTTATGGATGGGCAAAAATGACCAAGCTGGGATGCAGAAAGAGGAGAAAAATGTAGATGCATAATAGAGTACGAAACCATATGGTTTAGAGAGCAAGATGATGACCTTCCAAATAATGTGGGGCCTGATTGTTATAATCTGCAATTGGTTCTAATAGGATCCTCCTATATTATTTCAATAAACCCTTCTACTTAAGCTAGTTTGAATGGGTTTCTATTATAAACTACAAAATGATTCTTGGCAAAGTTGAAGTTCTCAGACTAGAGCCCTTCTGAACTCTAATTTTTATGGCCGTCTGGATGACTGTCTAGATGTGGCTGGGTAAGGGTTATGATAGCTGGATCCAATAGTATTAAGACAGGGCTCCGGGTTGGGAGAAGAGAGCATTTGGGAGCCCTGACCTCAAAAATGGTCTATTTTTGTTCTCAATCTAAAAGGCATTGCTGTCATCACCTTAGGGTTTTCCTGGCCATACACAATTCATTGTTCTTCTGATTAACATTGTTCATATCTTGAATGCCCTTTTGTTCCTCTCTACTTATACAAAGTGTATTCCACATTCGTTGTACCTCAAGATGAGTCATGGAGAGTTATAGAGTTTTATGGCAGGAAGAGGACAAAGCCATCTAGTCCAAAGGCTCAAAGGGGTTGCTCAAGGTCATTCAACTAGAAAGTAGTGCTTCCAGGACTTGAACTTAGGTTCAGACTTAAGATGTTTTCCACTGACAGCTCTGCCTATAGCCCACAAGGTCTTATCCTCCTCTAGTACATCAGAGTGTCATTCTCTTCATGCAGTATTTAGTTATATCTTTGTGTTATTTATGTTTATTTTAACAGGCTGCAATCTTGTTGAGAGCAGGAAGAGTAAACTTTCTTTTAATTAGTTCCTCCCAGAACTTCACACAATGCTTGGCATATTAGTGATTAATTCATTTCTGCGTATTCCTTAAATAATTGAAAATACCATGCAGGAATGAAGAACCTCAGAGTTTTCGGAGCTGACATCTACAAAAGGTAAAGAACATTCTCAGCACAGACAAGTTCTATGAAAATAGTTTTATTTTGCCACCTCTGGTGCCAGAGAACTTTAGCTGTGAAGTATAGGAATTGAACCCTCTATTCATTATGAGTGGGAGCCCGATCCTGAGGCTGGAAGCTTCAGTAACTGCAAAAATTAGGTGAAGCTTCATGGTGGCACAGAGAGGTAGCTGTTATTTCCATCCAGGTGGGATGGAGGGTGTGGTATCTCCAATTGGAGTAGATGAGATGATTCATGAATTAACTTCTTTATTTTAAGTGGTGATCATGTGCTTTTCAGTAAAAAATCTTGGGAGGTCCCATCCTTAGAATTTTTTCTGATCTTAAAAATGTCCTCCTGGCTTCTGAATTCCCTACTGACCACCATCTTAGTATTGACACCCACCTTTATGGTCCCAGATTTCAATGTTCACACTGTAACTTAACTCATTAGGACCATATGCTTTTGGCAATGTAGATGTGACATTCAGATTATCATCATAGAGACCAACAAGTGGTAGTTATGCCTTTGGGTCTTAGATTCATGAAGTGAGTCCATCCTTACTGGGACCACAAAGCTATGACTTCCTACTAGACCATATGTCAAAGTGACCTCTTTACCATTCACTTTAATATATCTGATTGGGATTCCTAGGTTTGAGAAGGACCAGTAACTTAGCTATGCTGTTCAATGTTCAGATATCTTCAGTTGCACTGGGTCAAGGTCTCCTTGCTATACTTTATTTGCTCCAATACTGAGACATGGCTTCTTCAGCATGAAGTGATTTAGATAAATCAGATAGTTTGCTCATCTCTCTTCCACCTCTGTGGGTGAGTAATCTGGGAAATTGGTGGCCCAGGAGGTACATACATATAAACATATATACATACATACATACATTCCTATATGCATAGGAAAATTCATCAAAATATTAACAGGTGATTAAATTAAAGTAAGGTTTTTATTTGCCTCCAAATTTGAGTATAAATCACTATATAATCAAGAAATCAATACTCTTAAATATAAAGAACAATTTTTAAATGCATAGAAATATTATCATTTACTTTCAATTTTTATTCTTTTTTACATAACTCACTATATTTTTAAATTTAAATTCTTTATTGTTTAAAGTATTGCATATGTCTCCTTTTCCCCCAATTGACCTCTTCCCGGTAGTTCCCACCCCCCAGCACATGCCCTCACCCCTCTACTGTCTGTGTCCATGGGTTATGCTTATATGCATGCATACAAGTCCTTTGGTTCTTTGGTTGATCTCTTACTGCCCCGCCGCCGGCCCCCACCTTCCCTCTGAGATTGAATGGTCTGTTTGATGCTTCTGTGTCTCTGGATCTATTTTTCTTCATCAGTTTATGTTGTTCATTATATTCCACAAATGAGTGATATTTTGCTTAGCATAATGATCTCCAGGTCCATTCATGCTGTTGTAAATGGTAAAAGTTTCTTCTTTTTTACAGCAGTGTAGTATTCCATTGTGTAGATGTATCACAGTTTTCTAATCCATTCATCTGCTGATGGGCCCTTAGGCTATTTCCAAACCTTAGCTATAGTAAATTGTGCTGCTATGAACATAGGGGCGCATATATCCTTTCTGATTGGTGTTTCTGGTATCTTGGGACATAGTCCTAGAAGTGGGATTACTGGGTCAAATGGGAATTCCATTTTTAACTTTTTGAGGAAACTCCATACTGTTTTCCACATTAGCTGCACCAGTCTGCATTCCCACCAGCAGTGCACAAGGGTTCCTTTTTCTCCACATCCTCGCTAGCACTTGTTTGTTGATTTGTTGATGATAGCCATTCTGACAGGTGGGAGATGGTATCTCATTGTTGTTTTGATTTGAATATCTTGGATGATTAGTGACTTTGAGCATGTTTTCATATGTCTCTCAGCCTTCTGTATGTCCTCTTTCAAAAAGTGTCTATTTAGGTCCTTTGCTCATTTTTTGATTGGATTGTTTATCTTCCTTTTGTTAAGTTGTATGGGTTTCCTATAAATTTTGAAGATTAAACCCTTATTGGATATAACATTGACAAATATGTTCTCCCATGCAGTAGGCTCTCTTGTTGTTTTGTTGATGGTTTCAGATGACATGATATTGTACATAGAAAACCCTAAGGCTCCATCAAAAAGCTACTAGATTTAATAAATGAATTTGGCAATCTAGCAGGATACAGAAATGTATGGCTTTTTTATACACCAATAATGAACTCACAGAAAGAGAAACTAAAAAAAACCCCAATCTCATTTACCATTGCAACAAAAAATTAAGATACCTAGGAATAAACTTAACGAAGGAGGTAAAAGACCTGTACTTGGTAAACTACAGGACATTGGAAAAAGAGATAGAGGAAGATATAAACAAATGGGAGAATATACCGTGATCATGGATTGGTAGAATCAACATCATTAAAATGTCCATACTACCCAAAGCAATCTATAGAGTCAATGCAATCCCCATTAAAATACCAACGGCATATTTCAGAGACCTAGAACAAACTCTCCAAAAATTCATATGGAATAAAAAAAGACCTCGAATAGCTGCAGCAATCCTGAGAAAGAACAAAGTTGGAAGAATCACAATACCAGATATCAAGCTATATTACAAAGCCACTGTTCTCAAAACTGCCTCTTACTGGCACAAGAACAGACCAATGGAACAGAACAGAGAACACAGAAATCGACCTAAGCCATTATGCTCAATTAATATTTGACAAAGGAGACAAGAGCATACAATGGAGTCAAGATAGTCTCTTCAATAAATGGTGTTGGGAAAATTGGACAAGTACATGCAAAAAAATGAAACTAGACCACCAGCTTACACCATACACAAAATAAACTCAAAATGGATAAAGGACTTAAATGTAAGATGGGAAACCATAAAAATCTTAGAAGAATCCATAGGCAGCAAAATACCAGACATATGTCGTAGCAATATCTTTACCGATACAGCTCCTAGGACAGTGATGGTGAACCTATGACACGCGTGTCAGAGGTAACACGCGAACTCATTTTTTTGGTTGATTTTTCTTTGTTAAATGGCATTTAAATATATAAAGTAAATATCAAAAATATAAGTCTTTGTTTTACTATGTTTGCAAATATCAAAAAATTTCTAGATGTGACACGGCACCAGAGTTAAGTTAGGGTTTTTCAAAATGCTGACACGCCGAGCTCAAAAGGTTTGCCATCACTGTCCTAGGACAATGAAAACTAAGGATAAAATAAACAAAATAAAAAGCGTCTATACATCATTTATTTTTTAAATGCACTCACAATGTATCTAATTTTTGTTTTTAAGTTAGAAGAATCCAGTTTGTGAGAAAATAAGTCAGAAAGTAAAAAAAAAAAAATGTGGGATCATCCCCAATTCCTTGATTTACTCAGTAACTGTCCTATGTTCATTGGCATCAATGTAAATATGCACATTCATGTCGCTGTGACATTTAGTTTATGAGATGCCCAAGGGGAGATGCTGGATCTCTGATGGAAAGAGCATTTTATTTAAAGTTTAAGCTAAATATTTCCCGTGATTATTATCAACCTTTCTGAAATTTGGTTTCCTCATCAGTATAGTATAAATGGTAATAACTGTTGTTGTAAATGCCAACTTAGATAATATATGTACTATTTCTTTGAAAGTGTGGGGTGTTTTATATGTTTGGGGATAATAATAATTATTATTTCTGTCTTAAAGTTCATAGATATCCTTATAAAGCTCTCCTCTCCTCATTGTTGGGCATGGACTGACTGAGACTCTCTCCTAGTTCAAGCAATGCCATGCCTCACTGGTCAGTCCTCTCTTCCACGACTTTATCCATGTTATTCCCTCCTCCTGGCACCCTCTCCCCCCACAATTTGCCTTCTCAGATAGTCATAACTCTACCCATTTTTCAAGGTCAAAAATCCCCACCACTGTGAAGCCTCCTCTGGTTACCCTTTAAGAAGAATTAATTGTTTCATCGTCTGTGTTGATCTTCCTCTCTAGATTTCCCTTAGACTATATTGTAATTAGTTGTTTGCAAATCTGTCTCTTTAACCGATCAGTGTTTCTTGACTGTTGTGTCAAGGTTGACAGATATATCATGGACCTTTCCCTAGTGTACTACCAACATTTGATTCAAGGGTAAGGCTTATTTTTGCGACAACAGAGTACACACATTTATTACAGTGACTTCGTCAGAGGTACGATGAGGTGAGCAAGTTGTACAATGTGGTAAAAGCAGGGTGCTATTTGCTGTAAGGAAAGGTAAGAATTGTCAGCAGCAGTTCAGGAATGAATAAGTATCAGAAATTTATGTCAAGCCAGTTTACAGTTCTAACCCAACAGTGAGACAGTGCTTTATGGTTGATGGGGAAAACTTAATCCCTTCAAAAGCACACTCGCTAGTATTTAAAAGTGTATCACAAACACAAAAAGGATAGAGAACTACTGTATTTGATGTTGAGTTCCTTGAGGGTGTGCATCTGTACTTGAATGAAAAAGAGTAATGCATATGTATTAGGGCTGACAAATCTAAAAAGATAATTGGTCAAGTAATTTTAAAAAAATTTTTGGCAACCATTACCAAAAGGGTCTGGCACTTTTCTAATGTACGATAAAGAGATTTTCGGTAAAGAGATTATCAGTGGCCAAAAATTTTTGGAAACTTAACAAAATGGGTTTAGTACATTCTGTGCTGCAGATCTTGGGCATTGAAGTCAAATGCATCTGTGCTCAAATCCCACTTTGCTACTTACTACCTGTGTAATTTGGTTGCTTAAAGCTTCCAAGCCTCATTTTTTTGTGTCTTTAAATTAGGTCAATAAAATATATGAATTGGGGCTATTCTGGCTACAAGTAACAGACATTCTGACAATAAGAAAATTGGTTATTTCATATCACAAGTTCAAAGATTCCAGGGTTGTGAGATTCAATGACTCAGTGATGTTCTTTCCATCTTTTAACATTTTCATCGTCAGGGTTCACTACTTTCAGAGGGAAAATAGAGGCCACACTTTCCGTTTTTTCTTGCTTAGGAGTGAGGAAAATTTTACCTGAACACCACTGGGTGAGCAGCTTGTTTCCAAAGTAATGACTGGTCACAAAGACGAAATCAGCATGACTGGCTCAGACTAACCATCTCAGGATGCAGAAATGCTAGCAAACCAACCATGGCCTAGCTCATTGTTTGGAACATGGTAAGTATAGGGTAGCTCTTTTTATCAATCAGTCACTAATTCAGACCTACAATGCCCACCTTAAATTTCTGATTTGTTGCACCTTTCCTCTTTCTTTTACTTAAAAAATAGGTGTGTGTGTGTGTGTGTGTGTGTGTGTGTGTGTGTGTGTGTGTGTATGTGTGTGTGTGTTTTGCCTAGATCCATCCTCTCATTCTGGTCAAGATTTGCCAGATCTGTGTCTCACATACAGTGGACCCAACAGTATCTTAATGCGTTGATGCCTCTTTTTTAAGTATTGTAGTGTGGAAAGCCTCTTTTGGCCCAAAGAGTATTTTGTCGCCTGTGCAGTCTTGAGGAAGGAAGAAAGAAATTCCCAGGACCACAAGTTAGGCCAAGGGTTAGGTGCTTTCATACACGATTTGGTGAAGGAAATCTGGGCTACCCTTTCTCTCCCACTTGCCAGTTGTGCAAACTACTTGTGGTTCTCAGTTGTCTCTTGTGGTGATCAAGGAGATAGAGGTTAGAAAGGCTTCCTAGACAGTTTAGCTCTATGCAGATACTAGTCATTTTTCCTCCACTGGGTAGCCTTTTTGGTATAACACATACACATGATAGTCAGATGGGCATAGCCTGTTCAAGGGCAAGGTGAAAAACAAACAAATGACTTGGCCTGGGAGTAACTTCCTGTGTTTACAGAAGAAGCATGTTTCTTCTTGTTCTTCTGCAGGAACGTCCCACCCTTGAAATTTCTAGGGACTTCAGTGGAGTCTCCCAGTTTTCAGAAAATGTCTGGCTAAACAGGAACAAATTGGATTGGTTTGTTTGGTATATGCATCTGTGTGAAGAATTTCCCATTTCACCAATGAAAAGTGAAGTCATCTGCTTTTCTCTGGGATGATGGGCAAAGTGCTACAAACATCTACATATTCTGTAAATCAATAAAGTGCGCTCAAGGATGAGTGGCATTTCCTGTAGTGTTCTTTTCTGGGATTCAAGACTCAACCAGTCAGAATTGTCTTTCAAAGAATGATGACTACCATTCCTTGGGAAGTAGCATCACATAAAGCGACTTATAGGGATATTTCTCGGCCTAATCTAAAACTGAAACAGACACCGCACATGGCTTTATTTAGGAGCTGGAAGTTGAACATGGAAGGAGTTCTTAGCTCAACATTCTTCCAGATTGTCGAAACTGGTTGATATTTCCTGACAAGGCCTCTTGCCAGTCTAACCTCTCCTAGCTAAGCTATTTTAACTCTGGTCTTAGGCTGATATATCTCCTAGCAACACATCTTCTCCTAAATAAAAACAGATCTCCCAGATGGCCTTGTTCACTCTTTCCTTCTATTGACCAACTTCGTTCCCCATTCTCACCACTTTCTCAATCTTAGCCATTTCCCCCCCTTCAGCGTCATTATTTCTTTCTCTTCATTCTTCTAAGATGATGATTTAATTTCGCACTGTCCAGTGTGAAAGCTGTTACATGTGCCTATTTTAAGTTAAACTAATTAGAATTAAAGAAAATAAAACATTCAATTTCTCTTCAGTTGCATTAGCCACACTTCAAGTGCTTGATAACTATGTGTGGCTGGTGGCCACCATATGGATTGGATAGTAAAGACAGAGATTTGCATCATCACAGAAAGTCCTATAGATAGTGCTGACTTGGGTATTCAATTTTTCTCCTGCTTTAAGTGCTTCCCCCACCTCCTCCAGCTAATTTCTACTAAATTTTTATTGTTATGCCTGTAAAAATGTCAAAGATACTCATTAGAAGACAAAAAGAAGGGTCTTAAATTGTTCACATACTTGGAGCATATGTTCTTTTCCTTGGGCATAGCCATTTCATAGTTTCTGTTATCTTTTCAGCAGATTAAGTTGAAGAACAGAGAATTCTTGAGAATTTTTTTTCTCAAAAATGGAATTCCACATAAGCTACGAAGACATGTAATTCCTCATCCTTTGAGTTGACTATCAACCCAATTCAACAGTGATTATTAAGTGGAGACTTTGTCATCAAAAGAGGCTGAGCACGTACTTTACACCTATTAGGATGCCTTTTATAAAACACACACACACACACACACAAAACTAAATGTAACAAATATTGGCAAGCATGTGGAGAAAAGTGAACCTTTGTACACTGCTGTTGTGGCTGTAAATTGGTGCAGCCACTATAGAAAATAGTATGGAGGTTCCTCAAAAGAACTAAAAATAGAGCTATCATATGATCCAGCAATCTTACTTCTGAGTATATATCCAAAGGAAATGAAATCAGGATCCCAAAGAGACATTTTCACTTCCATGTTCATTATAGTATTACTACAATGTCCAAGACATGGAAGCAACTTAAAATGTCCCTCAATGGATGAATAAAGGAAATGACACTCACACACAAAATGGAATATTATTCAGCCTTAAAGAAGAAGGAAATCCTGCCATTTGCAATAACATGGATGAAGCTGTAGGATATTATGCTAAGTAAAATAAGGCAGACACAGAAGAATAAATACTTCTTAATACCACTTATATGATAAATCTAAAGTAGTCAAACTTACAGAAGCAGAGACTGGAATATGATTGCCAGGGGCTTGGGGGAAGGTTGGGGAAAACAAAGAGGTGTTAGACAAAGGGTACATGGATTGGTTATATAAGACTAGAGGCCCGGTGCACAAAAATTTGTGCACTCGGGGGGAAGGAGGGGTCCCTCAGCCCGGCCTGTGCCCTCTCGCAGTCTGGGACCCCTCAGGAGATAACAACCTGCTGGCTTAGGCCTGCTCCCGGGTGGCAGAGGGCAAACCCAATCCCTAGGTGCAGCCCCTGGTTGGGCTCAGAGCAGGGCCGACTGGGGAGTTGGGGCGCCGCCCCTGTCAGGCACAGAGCAGGGCGGATCAGGAGGTTGCGATACCACCCTCAGTCATGCTCAGGGTAGGACCGATTGGGGGGTTGGGGCACCGCCCCCTGTCACGCACAGAGCATGGCCAATCAGGGGGTTGGGGCGCTGCCCCCTGTCATGCACAGAGCAGGGCCCATCAGGGGGGTTGGGGCTCCGTACCCTGTCATACACAGAGCAGGGTGGATCAGGGGATTGGGGCGCCTTCCCCTGTCATGAACAGAGCAGGTCTGATAGGGAGGTTGTGGCCCCACCCCCTGTCACACACAGAGCCGCAGGGTGATCAGGGGGTAGGGGAGCTCCCCACTATCAGGCACAGAGCAGGGCTGATCAGGGGGTTGGGGCGCCTTCCCCTGTCACGAACAGAGCAGGGCCTATTGGGAGGTTGTGGCCCCACCCCCTGTCACACACAGAGCCGCAGGGCGATCAGGGGGTTTGGGCGCTGCTCCCTGTCATGCTGATCCCGGTGCCAGGAGGCCTCGCAGCTCCGCTGATCCCGGTGCTGGGAGGCATATTACCCTTTTACTATATAGGATAGAGGCCTGGTGCACGTGTGGGGGCCGGCTGGTTTACCCTGAAGGGTGTCCTAGATCAGGGTGGGGGTCCCCACTGGGGTGCCTGGCCAGCCTGGGTGAGGGGATGATGGCTGTTTGCAGCTGGTCACACACCCTTCAGGGTGGGGGTCCCCACTGGGATGCCTGGCCAGTCTGGGTGAGGGGCTGAGGGCTGTTTTCAGGCTGACGGGTGATGGAAGCTCCCAACCGCTCCTTTTTTTCTTTTCTTTTTTATTCTGGGCCAGCTTTAGCTCTGAGGCTCCAGCTCTTAGGCCTCGGCTGCTGAAAGCAGGTATCTGGTTTGTTTGGGTTCTCTAATTGAAACAATGTATAACTCCAGCTCTGAGATCCTGGCTCGCTGAAAGCAGGTTTCTGGGGTTTTGTTTAGCTTCTATATTTGTTACAATGTTTCAAACTGCAGGCTCAGAGGCCGGCAAGGCAGGCAGGGAACGTTGCAGTCCTCCGTCACTGAAGCAAACAAGCCTCATGTTCAGTTTAAGCTGCCTGGCTGCCGGCCACCATCTTGGCTGGCAGTTAATTTGCATATCACCCTGATTAGCCAATGGGAAGGGTAGTGGTCGTATGCTAATTACCATGTTTCTCTTTTATTAGATAGGATGAGTTAGTCCTAGAGATCTATTGTACAGCATGGCATTAACAATACTGTGTTGTACATGTAAAATGTTGACAACAAGATTGATCTTATGTTAAGTGTTCTTATGACAAAATAATGATGAGTATGATGATGATAATAATAATAGTAATAATAATAAAAGGGCAGAAGGAAACTTGGAGGTGAAGAACTGGTTTATGGCATAGATTGTGGTGATGGTTTTACCAAAACAAACTTATCAACAAACTCACCAAGTTGTATATATTAATTATATGCAGCTTTTATATGTCAAAAATTATTTTTCAAGGCTAATCTCAGCAGAGAACTGTCAGTACAATATGGTACAGACCTAACTTTCAAATTTTATTTCCCTAACTTCTTGTCTTTCAGCCCCTGCCAGCACTGATCTTGACTTATTCCTCAAATTGATTCCTGGCCTTTGCTTTTTGTCAACCCTCTGATTAGGGTTGTCAACTTTTTAACTGGAGCAAGATCCTGATCTCAGCCTGTCCTGTTTCATTTCCATGCCACTCTTGCTAAACCTGATGACTCATCTGCATTGTTGCCAAGATCTAATCTCTCCCTGAGCCCATATTTTGCCTTGTCCTTCCTTTAGCATTTGAGGGTGCACTTGGAGCTTGAGGACTCTTTGCCTGTCCCTCCATTAGCAAGCATGAGATTGACTTCTTCTATTGACCTTGCACTCACCTTGGAGAGCTTGACAGGAATAAATTTTTTTTAACTTCCAAGGAGTTTACATATTTGTTGGGAATAGAAGAGACAGTTAAGAAATAAAACCAGATGATTTGCAAAGAGCTCAATGAATGCTGTAGAAACAAGACCTACTAGGATTCACAGAAGTGTTTAGGATATTTCTGGGGAAGTTTGGGCAAGAGTTAGACTGGCCAGGGGAGGCCATCACAGCTGGTGGACTGGGGCTGACAGAGTGAGGCAAGAATCTCTTAGGACTTACTTTTCCTCCACCCTATTTGTTCTCCTTCTTCACTTTCTGCTGACAGTCATGCCCACAACTGGGCCCTGGGTGTCACCATCTTTTATTCTGACTTTCTTATTTGTGGTTTTGCTTAGCTGCCTGTGGTAGTGACTATCACAAGGAGCTTAAGTTTCATTTGATTCTGAGTTTTTTTGGCCACATATTAAGACATTTTAGATATTTCACTGGGGCGAATAGTCATTCATTCTAAGAGCCGAGTTTAAGTCTATGGCTAACTGCACTCACATTTTCCACAAAGATGAGAACAGAAGATTTGCTTGTTGTTGCTTCTTTCCCTCCCTGGGGACTTCTGAGTTCTTAATTATTTGAAACACTTCCATTGAGCTCATATTTTTCTTGGGTATAAACAGGTATCAAGAATTTATAAACCTTTATTTTTCAAATGGCAAATCTGAATTTCATGATGGGAAATGATGAGCTCAGAATGTAAGCTCCTCTTGGGGTTGGAGCTGTGTTTTTTCTTTGTCTCCCCTGTGCCCAGTGTTGTTCCCAGAACACATCAGGTTCTCAGTAAATGTTTTCTGGGTGAATATTCAATGAATGTCTCAGAAAACAACAACAACAATAATTCAGGGTGTGAGCAGAGAGCTCGGCTGAGTGTGCAGAACTTCATCCTGTCGCAATGATCTCAAGTTCATGCGCAAAAGTGTCTGATGTTTAAGATCATGTCCTTTCTGAAGTTCTGCATGACATCTACTTCTGGCTATTGTGCACTTATTCATTGTGATTTCATAGCACTTTTATCCTTGTAAGCACCAAACCCATTCTATTTTGTAACCTCTTCATACGTCTGTCTCTTGCTCTGGCTGGTGCTCCACACAGATCCTCTCAAATACCATCCCCTGGCCCCTGGACATTTTGCTCTTAACAGCTCAGACTGTCAACCTTCTTGAGAGAACTACCCTTGGGCCGTTGGGCATTCTTTGGCCAGACAGTCCAAGAGCAAAAAGTGCTTGGTAGTTTACATTCCTCAGGGGCATTCTGGAGCTCGTTGTTTACCGGTTCAGGAGTAAGAAATTCCAGCTCCTGTGCCTCAGAGTGGAACGCCCTCTGCAGCAGTATTTATCCTGCAGAGCTCCCACAGGTTCAGACTGAGGCTGGAACTTCACCTGAGCTGACACCCTTGGCTTCTTCCCTTTTGCTGTCATGACCTCCCCACCCTTGCTGATTTCTCCTGAGAACACGTCCTCAATAAATCTCTCCTGTAAGAGTCCTCATCTCAGGTTTTGCTTCTTGGAAACCCAAACTAAAACCCAGGTTGATCCTGAATGTTGGAATTGTACATGCAAGTTTCTTTGCATTTTATACTGAGATAACAAACATGTCTCAAACACCAGGTAACTTCCGCATTAGAGATAGAGCTCCTGTGATGATTTTCCAATCCCATACCTTTTATGGGGAAGCACAGCCACCGATAAGCATATTTATCAGGAAGTCATTTCTTGTTCACAAAAAAGTGTGTGTTTCTAAGTAAAAAACCAGGAAGCCCAGCACTGATGTTCAATCGGACCACTCATGGGTTAGAGCTAAAGAGATGGGACCCTAATGTATGAGTCACAGAGAAAACACAGCTGGAATGGAGCAAGGCATTCCATCACATTCAGGAATGTCACTAATTCATTTCTGAATGCTTGGGGAAAATGTAGTCAACTGAGTAACACATACCTCTCTGTTTGCTAGTTCCCAGTTCACCTCGTACTTTCTCCATCTCTAAAGCTCTCCAGGTCTGTTTCTCTCACCATCCAAAAATAGCTGGTCAAGTTTCCTTTCATCTTCTGGTGATTGTAGCCACAGTAGGACCTGAGGTGCCAATGGAAAGAGTAATCTGCAAAAGGTGACTTTCTTATGGTTGTGTATATTTTCCAAGAAGAGCAGATCACTGGCATTTTAAAGGGATCATAAATATACCATTAATGAAACTGGAAGCCATCATTTCAGCAGCCAGATTAGTGTCAGGAGTTGACACTGTTTCCTAGAAGGAGGGGAAAGCACTAAAATAAAATTACCCAAGTCCAAATATTTCCACACTGCACAGGCGTTGGGTGAATGACACTTAGGAAAACATGTGCATCAATATCTTTTAAGTGCAAACTGTCCCTTCTTAAACCCTTGGGCTAGTGACAACTTGACATACAGAAGACGTAGCTCTGCAGAGGCTATTTAACCAAGGAAAGATGATTGTCAGTTTTCTCCGGCGTCCTTTTGTTAATAGTCTATAAACACGGATGTCCCTAATAGGTGCAGCTCCATTTCTTTATTTGAAATCACCATTAAATTGCTCTCCCAAAATACTGCAGAAAGGCCTCAGCCCTCACCGAACAGAAACTTTATGAGCTCTTTCTCCCTCCCTTGGGCTTTCCTGGGCCCCTCCTCTGACTCCGAGTGTGTAATCAGCCCCATCTCCTGCTGAGCACCGTCAGGAAAATGGCAGCTCTCACTGTGAGACAGCAGGGCCATTCACAGCCGTGGAGCTATTGAAACATTGACAGATATGACAGACATTTCCAAAGCTGTGCGGAGCATTAATTTTAATGTATGCTGTGTGTCCTTACTTAGTAAATATTTATTTGACTGTGAAAGATAGGAGAGGTAATCACTGCTTTCCTTAAAATACAGCTCCCCTCTGCGCTCCATCCCCCCTTTCCTTGAGAGGGCTTGGGACTCAGTTGGGGAGTTTGGGAAAAGAAAAGATGTAAGAGGCGAGATCTTTATTCTAGAGTCAAACTTTAACAGTCTTCCATGTTTTGTCCAAAGTGTTTGCTTTGGACATGGACACAGCATAGCCTTGTTGGTTCAGCAACCAACAAGAATCATGCTAAGCTAGACGGTCTGGATTGCCAAGGAAATCTTATTGGGCACTCTCTTCCACTGTAAACCTATCTGACACCATGTCCCACTGCACTCTTCCCACCTGAATCTCCTGTGATGGTCTTCTCGGTTAGCCTCTCCAGTCACTGGCTATCCAATCTATTCAGAGGGTCCGTCCAGGGCTACCATACCTTCAGATGCATAGCAGATCACTTTACTCTTTAAACCAAATGGATGGAGAAGTTGGAGGGCAGTAGATTGGGTCACAACAGTAATCATTGCTTGAACACCTGCAAAGGTGTAGTTATTTTCTCATGTACTATCTCAGTTATCTAAACATCTCCCAGGCAGGCATTTCACAGAGGAGAAAGCAGCGACATAATGAAGACCCAATATTTCTTTTCCAATGTCACATAATGACAAAATTGGGATTTAGACTTGAGACTTTCCAATTCAAGTCTGGTGCTCTGTCTACTGCATGGCAACAGAGAGCATTGCATACATAAAAGCATTCTGTAAACCTTAAATCTTTATGGAAATGTTAGCGACTGCTATTGTGGATGGTTAGAAAAATGTGCTTGTTAGTTTTGTCTGGCTGGTCAGCCATCCAGGGCTTTTCTAATGAGGCAATGAACCCAACAGGGGTGAGGGGATGAGTTGCCAAGCCTTTCACATCAACTTTGTGTGCACTAATTAAACATCATGCCTGGATAAATGGCCCAGGATGACAAAGTCCACAGCTTCTCACAGATGGTTCCAGGAAGTCGCATGGTTGGCTGGAGAGGATTTGGTTATGAATAAGATGCAACCTCAAACCTCCTCCACTCGCTCTGTGTGACCAGGTACATTAATCTTTCTTTGTATCAGCAGCAAGCTGTGAGGTGAATGGCAGGTGGGCTCCAGAAATCAATTTTCCATTGGTGAGTATCTGCTAAATATGTACTTATTTCATTATAATATATAAGGAGAGTGACAAATACTAGGCTAGGAGATCAAGCTCTAAAATATTAATTCATTAGAAGGTGTGTTTTTTTCTTTGAACCTATGCTGCTTATTTTGGCAAGCTCCCGTAAATATCCTTTGACCTTTTACAAGCTGGTTTATTTGCTAAGTTTGCTCTCTTCAGTCTTTTGTATTTGGTGGAACTTCTTTGGAATTCCCCTTTACAAAATTTTACACGGGAGAGGAAACCATACATAGTCAAATTCCCCAGAGGATAGAAATGGGTTTGCAAATTATGCAAGATATTGGTCATGCATACTATGTTCCAATATTAAGGCAACTCTAGTTTAGAGTTTTAGAGTCAGCAAGTTTTCTACACAACACTTTACTAAATCTGGGGGATACTCTCCTTTTTCTGTTCAAGTCCTGCAAATGTAGCAAAACCAATTTTTTTTCCACTTCAGCAGTTGTGTGGCCAGCTGATTACAACTTTTTTCTGTTGTGGTAAAGATATGTTCTCTTGTGAAGTATCTAAAACATCACAATGAGAAGAGCAACAACTACTTAAATGTCTTGAATTTTCTAGTCACCCAGATAGGAATGTGTTCACTGATGCTTACTATACAGATGAGTTATCTACACTCTCCAACTAATGTGACCCAAGATCTATGACCCCTAATAGCTTCATCTCACTAACTCATTAGAGCCAAGACTCAACCCCTAGTATAAGCCGACAATGATCTTATTTAGATTTCAAACTCCTGTCCAGATCCAATATTGATATTTGGGGTGTCTTTATTTACTTGGCACCATGCTGAATGTTTTCACATATAATATCCTGTTAATGCTTTAAAAAACTATAAGAGTAGTACTATTTTTAGTATTTTACATATTAGAGACACTGACCCTCCTCAAAAACTTAATTGATTTGCTCAAGGTAGGACCTTGGATGGGAACCTGGGGTTTCAAATGTTCATTTTAATGTTCTTTTGTTGGTGACTTAGTATAACTGATTTCTGTTGTTAATAAGACATGAGATGTTGAGCAATGAAGAAACCACCAAGCCATTTTGATTAATCATGTCCATTCATTAGTCAGCTTGTGGGCATCTTTGGTAGTCTGGACCTTTTTTTTTTTTTTTTTTTTTTTTTTGCCCAACATTTAGCTTGGGAGTGATGAAGCATAAGGGTTCTCTAATAATACCCCTGTGCATAAATTCAACCAAAGTAAATGGTGGGTACAGACTATTTTTTTAAAATGTTAGTGATTAGTCATTCATTTGCTTTGAATAACTGGCCTACGGATGATGTTTAAGGTGGAATTAGGATCATTGCAAGCCCTTGTAGAGACATCTTCTACAATAAAAATTTCTTGTCTTAAAAGAATGATACAAAGTTATTATGGATCTGGGAAACAATGAAAAGTTTAGACTTATCTGTCAAGAAGAATTCTTTGTCCCAGCAAAGACTTGAGAGGAAGACAAATGGTAATAGGGTAAAAGGGCCCTTGAACCTTGATTTCTGTAATAAAAAGATGGGCTCCTTGGTCCATGTGTATGCAGTTACTTTCTGAAGATGAATATATTCTTGCCTTATTAAAAATGAGCAAGTTAGTTCGCCAACATTCTGTGGCTGAGCAAAGTGGAGGCGAATTATGTGTAATAAGAGGCCATGATTTCTGCCATCATCTAGAGTTAATAAAGGCCCCAAAGTCCAAGAAACATGTTTCTTTTGATTAATTCAATGCCACAGGATACTTCCTCTTCATTATAAAGTGGGGTAACTTAACCATGGTTGCACTTAGAATAAAAATGTGGTGAAAGTTGAATAGCTCTAGGATAGCTTGAGGACCTATTTTTGGAGACCATGTGACATGGATTGCTCTTCACTTTATTTCAGAAGAGTGAATACCGGGGAAACTAATGCAATAGACTAAGAAGATAGCATGTTGTACTGCTCTTCTGGAATCATTCCCAGAACTTTCACTGTTCACTGTTCACTATTCTCTGATGACTCCCAAATTTATATCTTTAGCTCAGAGCTTTGCAATGAACTCCAGACCCAACTTTCAACTGCCTGTTCAGCACTTCCACTAGCATGTCTTGCATACATACACTACTTATCTGACTAACAAAATCTATTGTGCCACTGCCTTCTTGTCTTTCTAATTCTAGCTAGAATTATTCTAGACTCTTCCTTCTCTCTTGTTCCCCACTTTTGATCAACCATTATGCTGCCTTAGAAATATTCCTCAAATCTAATTCATCCACTTTATTTCCCACTCATTCTCACTACCTTAGATTTTCCTTGCCAGAATCATTGCAAACATTTCCCTGATGTCCCTGCCTCCAATTCTCTTCTCACCCATCGCTCATATACTCTGTTGCCAGAATTTTCCTCCTAAAAAATAAAAAATGCCATAATGTAGCCTTCCTGTTTAAAGACCTTCACTGTCTCCTCTGTGCCAGCAAGATAAAGTTCAAACTCATTTGTTCATATGGTTTATAAAGTCTTTCACAATCTGGACTCAACTTATCTTTCCAGCCTCATCACTTGCCACTCCCCTTGACCACACACTCTACACAATCACCAAACTGAACTGTCTTGTTTCATTAACACATGGTGTGCTTTCTTCATTCTGACTGTCTGCATGAGCTTTTCCCTCTGCTTACAATCCCCTTTCTTTCCCCTCAAAAGCTCCTAGTCTTCTTTAAAAATAGCACAGTGACTGATAACAGGTATATTTATTAACAATTTATTTGTTTCATCTCAATTAATTTTTTTTAAATCCCCAAATGTGAGTACTATCACATTTTAAAGAGGAGTTAACTGAGATTTAGAGAGCTTGGGTAATTACCAAAGTTACACAGGGTATTCAGGCTGAGGGACTCCAGAGATCATACTCATCTCTACAGCAGAGAGCTTGAAAAATTAAGTGAATGAATGAATAAAGAATAAACAAACAGTACTAGGAAGATTGGAGCTTTGCTTTTGGAGAAACCAAAACATCCTTACCTTTAGAGTGGGAGCTACCCGACTCCTTTTTGTACTGAGAATTGTAAATTCATCAGCAGTGAACCTCTTCTCTGGGGATTCTGTGATTACCACCATAACCCATTCCAGGTAAGGTTAATAAGGCCTCCCACTGTGCTCCCACAAACTCATGCCTACACTCCTATGGGTGGATTGAATTATCAATATTGGCTCAGGTGTCTGTCTTTTCCTCACCAGACAACGAGCTCCAAGAGAATCGAGACTATGTCTTGTTCCTCTTTGTACCTGCTGCAGTTCCCAACGTGATATTTGGTACAGAGTAATCATATGGTGTGTATTTCTAGAATAAATTAGTGAATGCTCTAAACACCCTCGCTTTGGTCTAGAGTAGATATGTCATAGATACTACAATGCATCGGTATTTCTGTTCGTATTTCCACTCAATGGGCTTATACCTCAGAGTAAATGTGAATTGGAAGCTATGATTCTGATGTTCCTATGTCTCTCGAAGTTGCCGTGTGTATCTTCTAGTGTGAGCATCTGGCCATGCGGATTCAATGTCAAGAGTTTAAGACACAGTTTATTTTTTAAAATAAATTTATGGCCTACAAATATAAGGTAATGATTTTCTCTGGTGCTCAATTAAAGTATTGGTGGTCCATTCTAATCGTATAGGAAAAATTGTTTGTTTTTGGCAGGGGTAGAGGACTTTGAAAATTGTTGAAGAATTGTAGTAGATGAAACTTCATGGATAATTGAAGAAATTTTAGAAGTAATTTTTTTCACTACATTGAATTTTTTACTTAAAACTAATACTGGATACTAACCTTCAAATAAGATGTACCTGTCTCCTATTGAGTGGTGGGAGAATATTGATGTAATAGCTTAAGAAGATGATATTGAAGTTCCAATTTGACTTCTAGATTTCTCCGATTTATAATTTGTCAGAATTATATAGGGCAACTAGAAGTGTTTTCATGAATTTGTCTTCCCTTAGTTGTGTGATTGGTATGCTATCTCTGCTGCATAGACATATGCTGGCTGCCTGAGCCAAGCTAAAACTACTGAGCTAAATACTAGCTATCAGGGAGGGCTGGCAATACTGTGGGAGTTTGTGTAGGGGAGATAGGATAGCAAAGTTCATACTAGGGCCGTGGTCAGCAAACTGCGGCTCTTTGGCCCCTTGAGTGTGGCTCTTCCTAAGCCTTAGGAGTACCCTAATTAAGTTAATAATAATGTACCTACCTATATAGTTTAAGTTTAAAAAATTTGGCTCTCAAAAGAAATTTCAATCATTGTACTATTGATATTTGGCTCTATTGACTAATGAGTTTGCCGACCACTGTACTAGGGGAAAGGGTAAAAATGGGGGTGATAGTTTGGAGCAGTGGTTAGGGCTTACATCAATATCAGGATAGCAAAAGAAAGATGCTAGATTTCCTGAGTGACAGTCATAATCTTGGGGTTGGCATTAAATGAGGTAGGCAGTGCCCTCAGCCACCACCTGGATCTGTCTCTTGCTCCCTCAGCCTCCTCTGAGACCAGCCAACACTGTTTTGTGTGTTTGTTTGTTTGTTTTACCTTATCTCCTTTTTGTTGAACGAGCATCCAAATTCGTCAGAAGTATTCCACTGAGGTGGAGGCTGCCATCAACCACCTGGCCAACCTGTATCTGCGGGCCTCGTACACCTACCTCTCTCAGGGCTGCTATTGCGACCTCAACAATGTGGCTCTGGAGGGGGTGGGCCACTTCTTCCGTGAGTGGGCTGGAAGAAGCTTGAGGGCCTAGCGTCTCTTAAAAATGCAAAACCAGCACGGTGGTTGCATTCTCTCCAGGACGTAAAGCCTCCGCAGATGAGTGGGCAAAACTCAGGGCCATGGAAGCCTGTCCGGTCATGGAGAAGAGCCTGAACCGGCCCTTTTGGAGCTGCCAGCCCTGGTTTCTACCCGTGCAGACCCTCATCTCTGTGGCTTCCTGGAGAACCACATCCCAGATGAGCAGGTGAAACTCATCAGGAAGATGGGCGACACCTGACTCACGTCCGCAGGCTGGGCTGGGTGAGTATCTCTTGGAAAGGCTCACCCTCAGGCAATCCACTTGGGTCCCCTCCCTGCAGCACTGAGCTTTTTCATAATAAAGCTATTTTCACTCAAGAAAAAGAAATACTCATGAGCAAGCACACTAGGAGCCTTTAAGGGGCCCTCTGCATTCCTGGGGTCTGGCTTCTGTGCGAGCCTCTCCCCAAACCACGAGCTAGTCTTTTAAGCACCCTGCAGCCCTCTCCCATGCATTGGACCAAATGAAACAATAAAGTTGTTTGCAGCTAAATAAATAAATAATAAAACGAGAGAGGTAAAAGTTGATAGGAGTAAATCAGCATGTAAAATAGCTGAGCTTTGGTGAAGGCCCAGTCAGTTCAGAGCAGTTTTCTTGGAAAATCGTTACATGACTTAAATATAAATGTGTCACCTTAGACCTGCTTCTGCCAGGTGACATGAAACAGCTCAGTAAGTACAATTCACCGCCACCCATCCCCCCTCCCCCACCACTACAAATATAACTCTAAAGGACTAGAAAATAATGTGGATCTTGACTACCTCTTCTAGAAGGGCTACTCCAGAAGTCTACACTTTATATCATCAGCAAAATAGATTAAAATTTTTCTTCACTCACCCTTGTGTCCAAGCACATGAAAAAAAGTCTCTTCTTTCTCAATCTCCGCTTCTCTCTCAAGCTTTGACCCTTTTCCTATCTCCCTTGCCCCTCCATTTTCCTTTTCTCAGTCATGATGATGCTCCCTTTCCTATTAAGGGAATATTTCTCCTTCTTCCTGGCCCAAAGCAGGATTCTGGTGAATGCAATTTTCTAGCTCCTTGGAGATATCTACATCAGCACTCCTTTGTGAAGACTCGGGGAAGCCCCAACTTCATGCCTTTTAAGATCTATTTCTTCAAAGCTCTCTAGACCCTGGGAAATTTTATGGGGAAAAGGAGTTCCAAAGGGAAAGCATGTAACCTGAAATGGCCTTTCCCAAATGATGGTTGCTTCATCAAAGATCATCTGTTGGCCAACTTGGCCAAAGCTAGGATTTGCAAAGTCCTCACCACTGGCAAGAACATCCAGGACCAGACTGTCCAAAGCCACTGTGTATGGTGCTGCTGAAGAGTTTGTGGTTGCAGCTGCATTGTCCACAGAGCCCAGTTATGAGGCAACAGTCAAGTGAAGGGCATGGCTACAGGGGAGTGCTGGCTTGAGGATACTAATTGTCAATGGAAAGCTGTCAATTCTTTCTTTGGAGCCATGCAAATGAACTGGTGCAAAGGCAAAATTCAGAATGAATGAATGACATGGGCTCATCCAGTTTTTCAGAGAATACTTTGGGAGGTCAATTTGTTGAAGTTGGGATATTCAAATAATGTTAATGATATTACAAGTGAGGACTACATACATTTATACAAATAATTTGAAAGTATCTACTAAGAGCCCATTAATTTCATTACTGAGTGTCTGTCCAATAAAATAAGCCTAAATATTTTTAAAATTTAAAATTTTATGCATAAGGATGCCCATTGCAATGTTCTTTATAACTGAGATTAATTGGTAACAGTTTAAAGGACTATTCTGTTGAGAAAAATATTATACAAACCATGATAACCATGCTCAAATGATAATTAAGCAGCCATTAAACTTGAACTGGTTATGCCCATGTTATAATGTTCAATGTAAGAGATACATTAAAAAGTAAGACTTAAAGTTATATATCCATTATGGTGAAACCTTTATAAAAATATATAAAACTACATATCTATCTATCTATCTATCTATGCAACAAATGGAAACAAATAGTTGTAGTTGACTTGGGATGCTACTGGAACTATGGGTTTTCCCTCATCTTTCTACTTTTTTATATTTAATTTTTTTCTATAAAGACCATGCACTTCTTTTATAATAATAATAATTGTAAAGGTTTGTAAGATATTTAAATACAATTCCAAATGGAACAGCAGCTGTGGGCACTGAAGTCTATTGCCATAAGCTAAATTTTCTTTCTTTTTGATTTCATTCCCCTTGTAATGACACCTCACAACGCAATTTCCAGCATCATCAGCTGTGAGATTGTTGTAATCTCAAGGAATGCATGCTGGTCTTAACAACCATGGCAACAGACTTGGAAAAAAGTTAAACGGAATGTGTCTGATTAAGGATCTATCACAACTCAGTTCAATTTGAATCTTACTCTCCTGGTGGATGATGGAGCTCTGTGGTACCACCAGACGTGCATCTGCCCCTTCCTCCCTGGATGGCCTTTAGCTCTCACTTATTTTTTTGAACCTCAGTTTTCCTCTCTTTAAAACAAAGATATAGTACCTACATCAGAGAGCTGCTGACTAGAGCCAACAAGGCAATTAATATACAGAAAAGCACTGTGCAAACATTGGTAGTTCAGTATGTAGGAAAATCACCTGACGTGGCCGTTGAACAAACCGGACTTTCTCTGGCTCAGCAGGTGACTGTGTCCTCGGCCATCAGAAGATGACCCACCACTCTTGATCTTTCCTTGTTTCATTTGTAAAATGAGGATAATGGTATTCACCTTAAAAGTTAGCATAAGGGTTGGAAATGATATGGGTTTAAAAATGCCTCATGAAACCTTTAGAATTAGTAACCACTATTTTTAAGTATTTATCAAAAGCAACTTGACCTATATTCCCTGAATATGCTCCAGCCCTTGGCATTCATTATATTCGAATAATCAAGAACTCTTGATGACAGGTTATGGGCACTGCTAACGATGTTTCTGGATTCCAGTCTAATGGATTCCGAAGTGCATGCTCGGCTTTCTTTTTGGAGAACTTGCACTTCACATTGTTAAATTTGTGAGTGGAGTTTTAATGTGTGTCTCTGTGCTAGGTGGGGTTTGCTATATCTGAAATTAACTATAGAGATTCTGGGATGGGCATACTCTTGCTCTGGTAAGTTAGTGATTTAATGATTTTTGTTTATGCTTTGTAGAAAGCACTTCTTGGGAAAGCTCTTTTCCTTGGTTTCTGAGAGACTTAATCATGCAGCCTCGTTGATAATATAGAGATTATTACTGGGCCATTAAATGTGACCATACTGTTTCAATTCAGTGAGACCTACAGAAGTTGGTTCATTGTAGTCTTTTCAAAGAGGGTAATCTTGAATTATGTATATTAATAAATTCCCAAATCTGCAGTCTCAAGGCAGAAGGGTTGTGATTCAAATAGCTCTGCCCTAAGCAGGATGTTGATTTTATTTGTAAAATGCCCATCTCTAAACAATGACTAATGATGAGAAGAGAAGTGTCTCTTTTAATAATTTGGTCATTTAACTTCATATCCTCGCCTTAGGCAAAGCAAAATCTATGAGAAGTCTTACCATCTGGAAGTTCTCTGTCTGGCTGATTGTGGATTGAATGAAAGCACCTAGCACAGGAGTTCTGTGAAGATGGGTGATTGACATGGACTCTTCACTCTACTAGTCCAGGTAACCATTGAAGCACATAATGTACCCAGTGTCAGGGTGATGTCAGGATTAATTTGTTTCTCTCTCTGTCTCTCCTTCTCCCTTCTGCTTTCTCTAAAAATTAATGGAAAAATATCCTCAGGTAAAGATACACACACACACACACACACACACACACACACACCCCACAATCAACTGTTAAAGAGGGTAGTTTTTGTCAAGTTTTGTCAAGGCTGAGAGCCTTGCTGAGTTTGACTATGTTAGGTTGGGAAGCAAGAATTAGGGGGAGGTGACTTGTTTGAATGGTAGAGGAAGGGGAATTTGGAAATCCAAGGAAAATCTAGGAAGGAGGTAGGAGGAGCAAGAGGAAAAAGGAGCCAGGGGCAGGTGGGAATTTTGCTATATCTGAAATTAACTATAGAGATTCTGGGAGGAGTGTCTTGTGGGGCGTACATCAGAAAAGAAACTCTCTCTAGAGGTGGAGTGGCCTGAAAGGATTTTCAAAGATGAGAAAGGTTTAATCTGAGATTTTCAGTTGTTTGGTTGAAGACTTGCTGTCAGACCCCTTTACCCAATGCTGTGTGTGTGCAGCCAGTTAAAAAAAAAATTGTTGGTTGGTCTTGTGTTGTTGTTTTCTTTAATAGAAATTGGTAAAGGGGCTCAATTTAGCTTCTGGTTTCACATTTTGTAAGTGTGGTATAATGAATCAGGATTCCAGGAAGCAGGCAAAGGCTTGGCTCATGAGCCCTCTGGGAATTTGCAAAACTCTTGGAGAAGGATTTGACTATCCATAAATCACTGAGATGGGATGCAAGTCAAATGTCTAGATCTTGAGTGTCAAGCCTCAGGTGATACCTGGGTTATGTTTCGCAAGATTACATTTTGCCCTCAAAATAGCAGGAGAGGTCATGAGGCATAGTGAAAGGAGGCCAAATTTGGAATAAGAGGACCAGGTTTGTATTTTGACTGCAATGTACTGTTTAGAGAGCCTCAGTTTTATAATTTATAAAATATACCTACTCACCCAGCATATATGAAAATAAAGATAAAATATGTAGCATATACTAGCATATAGCGTGTGCCCCATATATGTATAGTTCATCATATTTTAAAATATAGTTGATTCAACTCTCAAATCTGTAAAATGCATTAGTCAGCACAGGCTAGATCAGCCGTGGGCAAACTACGGCCTGCGGGCTGGATCCGGCCCGTTCGGCTGTTCTATCCGGCCTGCGGAGCCGAAAGAGCGGAGGGTTCTCTTGCTCTCCCCTCCGCTCCTTCACCAGCAGCAGTGTTAACATGTATTCGTTCACACAAACACTCCATCCATGCTTTTGTTCCGGCCCTCCAGTCCAGTTTAAGAACCCATTGTGGCCCTCGAGTCAAAAAGTTTGCCCACCCCTGGGATAAATTGTGCCTCGTAACAAAAAAGTCCCCAGTTGTTAGTGGTTTCAAGCAACAAGGTTTGTTTCTCACTTGCTCTATATATGCATGGTACAGTGTCTAGATGAAGCAGTTATTATCATTATCCATCATGAGAGAAAGGAAAAAAACTTTGAAAAGTCTAGAATGAACTCTTGAAGGAAATGTAACATTCTCATGTGCCTGGAAAGCATAAAGCTGAAATTATGTGGCAAACAGCACCAAGACTAACAAAACAGTATTTATTCTTTACTGTTTCTCTAATCTCTTCACGAAGGCTGGGCATGGGTTTGTTAGACAGCAACTTTCTGAAGGAGTGCTAGAAAGTTTCTTTATAGTACTGTACCATCCCGTGATCAAATGACCCTCTGGTTCACAGCAGAGCATTGCTTCAATCTACCATAATGATTTGGAAGCAATGTACTTTAAACATCATTTAATTGAATCAAAGATTTTGAAAGTGCAAGTGCAGGATTTCCCAATGCAAGTTCTGATATGCTCAATTTTATGGCATCTGAAGCTTATTTTTCTGCCTCAATAAGAGGTAAAGATATTTTATACTCTGAGTCAAACAGAATAACTACTGGTAAAATCAAATCACCAAAGTGGTGAATATAAAGCATCTTAGTACTAGTATATCTCACTGTGATATGTTTAAGGCTAACAAACATATCTGTATACATGTATGTATGCATGTGAATACACTCTGAGAAGATGTACAGTCCGAAAAGAGAAGTGTCTCTAAAGGTAAATTGTACTGATGTTCTCTGTGCCATTAAATATGAAGGTGTGGGAATTGCCAGAGTTGGGTTTGTGAAATGCTCATACAAATAGACAGATTTCTGGCCAATCTGTGCTCCTTACCCTTTCTCCCACCTGCCTGGAATTCTCATCGCCCATGCTGATTTGCCGTCTCTCCCCGCTAATGCTATTACCGCTATGTATAGACCCACCTCACTTTCTCTCCCTAGAACAGTGGTTCTCAACCTTCCCAATGCCGCGGCCCTTTAATACAGTTCCTCATGTTGTGGTGACCCCCAATTTCATTGTTACAAATTGAACATAATTAAAGCATAGTGATTAATCACAAAGACAATATGTAATTATATATGTGTTTTCCGATGGTCTTAGGCGACCCCTGTGAAAGGGTTGTTCGACCTCCAAAGGGGTCGCGACCCACAGGTTGAGAACCGCTGCCCTAGAAGATACTCACTCCTTAATTATTTAGTTTACATTTCATGTCTTCTGTGAGGCTGCCTACATTTTCTCAAAGAGACCAAACTGCTCCCCACTCTGTAAGCCCAAAGCACTTTGATGGTGATTCTTTGATAGCACTTAGCACACTGCATTGTAGTGGTCTGTCCACATCCCCCCCCCCCCCCGCCCCCGCCAGCCAGCAGTTATTTCTATATCACTAGCACCAAGCATAATTCCTGGTAGCTAGAGGATGTTGCATGAATAACTGAAAGGCATGATGCCAGGGCTTGACACCAGGTCTTCTAACCATGACTGCTGCACATGCTCCATTTTTTTCACATTGCTCTGAATGGTTTAGCAGTACAGGTGTTCTCCTTAAGATAAAGGTTGAGATCCTCATAATAATATACGTTTCTTACTAGAACCTGTGTGCATGGAGGACAAGGATCTTTTCTGACTTATTCACCGCTATATTGCTGGTGCCTAGAAGAGTATCTGATATCTATCTATCTATAAAAAGCCAGAGACCAGAACGCTGTAACAACTGGAACAACTGGTCGCTATGACGCCCACTGTGGCCAGTGAACCTGCTGGATCTGGAGGTGGGGTCACCGGCCAACCCCCATAGCCCCTCCCCACAGCTGGCCCTGTCCCTGATTGCCCCCCCCAACAGGGGGCAGGGCCTGCAAACCTCCTGCAGCCCCGCCCCCAGCTGCCCCTGCCCCTGATCACCCCCTCACCCAATAGGGGTGGGGCCAGCCAGCCAACTGCCTGCAGCCCCTCCCCACAGCCAGCTCTGCCCCCCATCATCCCCCCCCTTTGATCAGGGGCAGGGCTGGCTGGCCAACTACCCATGGCCCCTCCCCCAGGCCGCTGGCCCCTGATTGGCCCCCTCACCTTATTTGGGGGTGGGACCAGCTGGTCCACCACCCACAGCCCCTCCCCATGGCTTGCCCCACCCCTGGTCAGCCCCCATTACCCTGATCGGCCTGTGACCCCTCCTCCCAGCCAGCTTCACTCCTGATCACCCCCCTACACCAATCAGGGGCAGGGTCAGCTGGCCCACTGCCCACAGCCCTTCCCCACGGCCAGCCCGGCCCCCAATCAGCCCCCTACCCCAATCAGGGGTGGGACCTGCCGGCCAACCTCCTGCCATCTTCTCCTCCCAACAGGCTTGGCCCCAATCCACTCCGATTGGGGCTGGGCTGGCCGGACCCCACCCATGCACAAATTCGTGCACTGGGCCTCTAGTATAATATAATATAGAGGCAACAAACATTTGTTGAATGAATAAGTGAAATATCATTAGAAGACATATCAACCATTATTACCATTGGGAATTTTAAAATTTAATATTGTTTCTCCCAGTAGGCCAGGCAGAGGGAATAGGACACTGGGCAGATACATTGAGATGTTGAAGGAAAAGAGACAAGGTTCAGAGTGTGGGGTCATCCAGGATGGTCAGTTCATTTTGTGGTAATAATAAGGAACTCTGTGATCCCTGGGGCTTAACTGATACTTCTCTGTGTTAAAAGGAACAGGGTGACCTTGAACCACAGGCTACTGACTTTGCCACCAGACATGTGGCTATCATCCAAACCCTTGCAGACTCTAGTGTCTGGGTTATAATGTTTCTTCTTTATCAGAATCATGTAAGTGAAACTGTCATCTCTCTTAATAAACCTCAGACCCAGACCCTCCAAGTTTGGCAACAGAGGAGGAAGCCCAGGTGGGGCAAGCTGGCAGAACCTGGTTGCCACGACTCCAGCTTGGCCAAGATTTCTCTTCCCCCATAGGTTTCTCTGCCACCACCCAGCCTGCTCCCTTAACAATATGTTGGCCAAAGTGTACACAGACATTAACTGGCTCCAGCGTATAAATGAAGTGGATAAATTTGTGTGTTATTTTCCATGGGACATCCTGGATTCATGTCTTGGCCTTTTGCTATTACAAATTCTAAGCCTCCGTTTCCTCAAGTGTAAAATAGGGGCTGGGGGTAGTGTTATGGACTGAATTGTATCCTTCCCCCAAATTCATATGTCGAAGCCCTAATTCTATTTGGAGATAGGGCCTTTAGGGATGTCATTAAGGTTAAATGAGTTCATAAATTAATAATGATAATGATAATAATAATAAATAATAATAACAAATGAGAGACTTAATCCAATTGGATGGAGTCCTTACAAGAAGAAGAGGTACAAGAGATTGATCTCTCTTTGTAAAAGCACAGAGGAAAGGCTACATGAGGACACAGTGAGAAGGCAGCTGTCTACACACCAGGAAGAGAACCTTCACCTGAAACCAGATTTGCCTGCCCCTTGACCATGGATTTCTAGCTTCCAGAACTACAAAGAAGTAAGTCTGTGGTGTAAGCCGCCCAGTCTGAGGAACTTTGTTATGGCAGCCAGAGCACACTGATACCAATAGTATCTAAGAGAGATCTTTGGGGGAAATAATAGCAAAGCTCTCGATGAGGACTCAATAAATAAGTTATTTGTTGTAGTGGTATTCAACCAGCTGATAAGATGATTCATAAATAAGACTTGACTAGAGGTTCCAGGATAATACATGGAACATAGTCACATACAAAGAGGTACCTGACTGGTGGGGTGTCACCTGCTTAATGGCAGGCTCTTCACCAACTTTTAAAACTTTATCCTGGGGCCTGTCTCAGACACAGATATCAAAATAGGCCCATGAGTCATAGAAGAACTATATATGGGATTGGCAAAAGTAGGTCTACAGTTGTGAGTATGCAAAATAGAGTTTATCCCTATTTATAATTATTGTATGATTTATTTGTAAGCTTACTTTTGCCCACCACAACAAAAGAGGCTTTACCCACAAATTTAGATTCAGCTAACATGCCCTGAATTCCGCCCATGTACTAGGTAACCTCATACACTTTCTTTTAGGAAATCTATACAACAAACCTACAAGGTAGGACTAATATTGTTATCTTCTTTTAACATCTGAAGAAATAGAAAGATTAGGTGATTTGTACAGCTACCAAGTTACAACAACTTTCTGAGTCAAACCCAAACCTTCTGACCAAGGTAGGTTCAATGCCATTTTGTCTTGCCTAGAAAGGTGAGTTTCTCAGGGGACAGGCCTCAAACAGGAGGCCAGAGCTGCAGGCAGTGAATGCATAGCAAGCAAGCAGTCAGTAAACATGACACAAGGAAATGAAATGAACAAATGAATGGAGTGAATGGTTGAAAAAGCCCTGGAGCACTCCATACTTCCTCCAGTAGTTTTCCAGCTCAGCTCCTCGATAGCTGGTCATCTCAGAAGATTTTATTTCATTCTGATTTTCAAAGGCATTCTGTCAAATTTTCTTTTCCCCACAACTGCTCTTGGCCAGGCAAGGAAGTAAGCAGGCACATTTTCTTATGGTTTATTCTCTTGGGGACTAAATGCATCCTGGCAGTTTGCTGAATCTCTGGGTCACAGGGCTAATGTTTGTGTGTGTGTGTGTGTGTGTGTGTGTGTGTGTGTTTCCAAATAATTCTTTATTGTTGAAAGTATTACCTTTTCCCCCCTATTGACCACCTCCGGCCCACCCCCGGCCCCCACCCCAGGCCCTCACTGCCCCATTGTCTGAGGCCATGGTAATGTTTGTTTGTTTATTAATTAATTCATTTAAAAATATGTTTTTATTAATTTTAGAGAGAGAGAGAGGGGGAGAGAGAAACATCAGTGAGAGAGAAACATTGATCAGTTGCCTCCTGCACACCCCCTGCTGGGGATCAAGCCAGAACCAGGGCAGGTGCCCTGACTGGGAATCGATCCAGTGATCCCCTTGGTGCATGGGACAATGCTTAGTCCACTGAACCACAGTAGCCAGGCAACAGGGCTAATCTTATTCCTAGTTCCCCCAATACTTACTCAAAGGACCTACTGCTGGGGGGATCAGACAAGATGGCACAAAGGACTCTAGACAGAGGGTGGGGATATTTATGTGGAAATTATGATACCACTACTTACAGGCTGATTAATTTTGGGGGGAAATAATCTTTCTGAGCCTTATTTTATTTATGGGAGTGATAACATCTTTATAAAAATAGAGTCCAAAGCCTTACACGGTCCAGCACCAACAAAACCCGGATCCAGTTGTAAAATTGTGCGTAACTTTACATGGACCGGACAGCAGAAGATGGTATCTTGTGTTTAAGAGACATTCACAACAGTAGCATGTTTATTACCAAGAATCAAAAGTAAACCGTGTTGACATTATACTTGTCCCCTTATATAGGGTTTGGTAGGAGAGACCCCCCAAAGGTCTTAGTTTGGGTGGGAAGTTTTGTTATTGTGGTGGTGGTTGCTTTTCGTTTTTATGATACAACCACGAGACATTCTATTATCCACTGACATGTGAGAAGTAGTGAACTGGGATGCCTGGTCATGAAAAATCTACACCGTGTGCCACCTTGCTGATCTCTGACCTCTGGCTTTACCTCCCAGGACTCCTGGCTTCTTTAGCTCCAGCCCTCCCTGGCCATGCTGACCACTCTTGTGTGTGGTCCCTCTGTCTGGAATGTTCTTCTCAGTTCTCTGCTCAAATATTAACATATCGCTGACACCTTCCTTGGCTACCTTACATGAAAGAACAGCCCCTCATTCATTCTCATTCTCTCTCATTTTCATTCTCTCTCATTCCCATTCTCTCTCTCTCTCTCTCTCTCTCTCTCTCTCTCTCTCTCTCTCTCTCATGCTTTAACCAGACATTGACCTCTTTTCCTTGTCTCCCAGTATCCTTGAGGGCGTGGACTTTGCCTCTTTTGATTATTGCTCTATCTGGAACACTCAGAACAGTGTCTACAACACGGTAGAAACTTAGTAAGACACAAGTATTAAAAGAGTAAGTGCATATTCTTATCATTATTAGAATGGTTAATATTCTGATAATGAGAGTTTTTTCTGGGGAGATTGAATTATTTATACCTCTCTTAAGCTGTCCTTGAACTTGGTCATCTCTGGTTTTCCTAACCAACACTGATCCTCAGAAGACCTTGTATCTCCATTGAGCCCCTCTCCCCCCTAGCCCTCTGCAGTACTCACTGGGAGTCAGCTTCACAACCTAGTGAGGTGCTGGATGACTTAGGACTCCTTGTTGCAAAGAGAGTGCAATGGTGCATGGAGAAAGATGAAGCTCAGACTTTTAGGCAGTAATTCATTCCTTCATATTTCACACACATTTATGAAGTGCTCAGTGTGCCAGGACCTGCTAAACGGAGCAGACAGAAACAAGAGTGATTGGTCCTCCTGGGTTGAGTTAATGGACAGTCCCAGCACAAGGTGTGTGACACAGGACAGGGTGGTGAGCTCAGGGGTCTCAAGGAGGACAGAAGAAACCTTCCACCTCACCTGTGTCCCAGTCTGTTTGTTACGTGATGCCTGGTTACAGAGGTGAGTCATCCATGCTTTTGAAATAAACAGGCAACCAAAATGCAGAAGACACTCAAATGTAATGGATTTTTCATAAGACGAGTTGGAAGCACACCACTGGGGCGGCTTCCAGAGGATAGTCAAGGTTTCTGATTAGAAACCTTGTAGAATTCTTTTTAGTTCTTTTTTGTGTTGTTGTTTTCTGTCATGGCCACATGACTCTTTAGAATCTAGTATACTCAGGGATCAGGCTTGCCTTTTGCACATTATATTCAGGGATGGCTGCCTCGATAAGTAGTGGTCTTTACACAGCCTGTCCCAGAGCATGTGCTATGTCCAGAAAGAAGAAGCCAGACGAGTGTCTTCAGAGGCCAGGAAGTGAAACTTGAATCCTGATTTTAATGCCAAAGCCTAAAAATAATCCCAGCCCAGAGTGCCGCATATCAGAGTTCTCATCAGCTGAGGAACGGTCTTCTTTTCTCCCACTCTCCAGGGCTTTCGAATGCCTCCTTCCTTTAAGCCCATTTGCACTTCGTGGAGGCAAGATCAGATGCTAAATTTCTCAGTTGCTAAACTGGAGACATTACCTGGCAAGGGCTTACCCTCATTCATTAAAGGACAACACATATTCATGGAAAACTGTAACTTTGGGAGTTAATAAACAGGAGGCGTGGGTTTAGATTTTGCCTAATCACATTTCAGATGCTGTCTGCGACCGAGAGATTGAAGGGGATAGCCAGGAGTTTCCTGAAAGGCATTAGGCCCTCCATATGGTTCTAACTATAATCATGTTTTTGAGGGACTATGAGGTAGAGTTCTCCAAGAATGCTTCTTATGTCCATGTTAGAAACTGGCTGTGGCTCGCGTGGCTTGAGGACACACTCATACTTGGAAAGTTTCTGCTTCTCTTCCATCCCAGGATTCTGAGCTGGGTGTGACTTCATTTGAGGGAGGTGTCTTGATTCCTTATCTCTGCCAATGGCATGTGAGGGAGGAATACACGTTGTTATGACATGCCTACTTGTTACCAGGGTTATAAACAATCTCACACATGGTAACTGTCTCTGGAGGCCTCAGCCCTGCCCAGTGCAAGTCCTAAGCTCATGGGCTCAGTCTCACCCACTCACAGAGCCAGCCCTGCGCAGACCTGGCTCTTTTGTCAGGAGACCTGGGCCCAGCCCAGGTACCTGCAGGCCTGTGTGTTAGCTCAGAACCCACTTGTCTTGGCTTTTTGACCATGTGCCACTTTCCCTAACCCAGAAGCTGGGATCCTGAGTCCCACCCATTGGCTGGAACATTTGCTGGCCTAAACCAGCATGGTCTGATAGAAAGACAATGTGAGCCAAGCATGCAAGTCACACGTGGAAATTCAAGTTTTCTTGTAACCACATTGAAAAAGGTGAAAAGAAACTGGTGAAATAAATTTAAATAATATATTGAATTTAACCTAATATAAGCAAAGTATTATCATGCCAACATGTAGGCAATATAAGAAAGAGTAGTAATGAGCTACTTTACATATTTTCTTACACTAAGCCTTTCAAATCCAGTGTGGATTTTGTACTTATGGTACATTTCACTGTGGACTAGCCACATGTCATGTGGCCAATTGCACATGTGACTAGTGGCTACCATATTGGACGATGCAGGCCCTGACCCAACACTGGTGAATTCAGACTATGTTGCAGGCTGGAAGGAGAACCCAGAGCTGGGAGCTGCCATTCTCTGCGAGGACACTGCCAATGGGAGGTCACTGTCCAGCAGCCAAGCCCCTGTCTCCCCTTGCAGGCTGACATTAATTACAGTTTACCTTGGGCCACACCATGTGCTAAGAACTTTACAAGCATTATCCCATACCATCCTCAGAGCTATCTGGGGGTTCTTTTATTACTTCTGGGGCATAAGAGGTTATGTAAGTTGCCCGAGGTCAGAGAATTGCTAAGCGGCAGTGCCAGGATTCAAAACCAGTTCTGTCTAACTGGGGAGTTCAAGCTCTTCCTTTCTGTGCTATACCCCTTTCCTCCTGCCCCCTTGGACATCAGGACTTGGCTGGCTGCCATCTCTTTCAGAACCTGTCCCACTGCCAGGTCAGCCCCTCTCCCATCCATGCCTGTGTCTGTTTACTCACCTTTCTTGGCTGACTCAGCATGGGTATCCCAGCCTGTGCTGCAGCCAAATCTGCCCAGGCTATGGTGGTAACAAACCTCTACGGAACCCGGTCCCAGGGCAAACAGAAGCATGGGAACATTTCTCTCTTCTCTGTTTGGAAAAGCTGGTGAGCCCAGAGCTCCTGGCAGGCTTGCGGCTAATGAACATAGGAATATGGAATTAGAAAACACACCCAAAGCCAGTTGCCTGGCTAATGGAGACATACTGCACGTCTCAGGGGCTTGTCTCAGGTCTCTGGGGACGGGGAGCCTCTTGTGTTAAACAGCTGGTTTAGCACATTGTCTGCCCCGTGAGCGGGTGCAGTGGAAAGCTCTTATGAGGAATCCTTGGGGACTGAACGAATGTTTGCTATGAGATGGATTTTTCTTGGTGCAAACACTCCCAGCCTATCTGGTTTTCTCCTGGGAGGGAAGGAGGATTGGACAGAGGTGCACTGAGGAGGCAGAGAGTGATAAGCGCGCTCCTGGACCGTCATAACCCCTATGGGCATTCAGTGTGACGAGACATGCAGCCGTGTCCTTGCCACAGGAGTAAAATAGAGCTCTGAGCTGGCTCATTCAGACCTAGGGAAGGAGCAGGAGCCTAGGACTGCACCGAGACCCTACATGCAGGACGTCTGTGTCCTGAAACGTCATGCATGGCTGCTGGGGCCAGAAGGACCAGGAGCTGTGTGTTCCTGGATCAGTCACTTGACTCCAAGTCTCAGTTTTCCCACCTCTGAAGTCAGGATTCCGACTTGACTTTGACAAATGAGTTAGAAAGATAAAGAGTTAGGGGTTATTGGTGGGTGCATTTGGAAGAAGAGGTTAAGTTGCCCCCATACAAATGAACTCTTGGACTAAGCATTCACCAACCCACTGTCTTCCAGAATTCTGATCTTTTCTTGACTCTCTTGAGTTTGAATTAGGTCCCAATCTGGTTGCTCCCATAGTCTTCTGTAGTTTCCTATCTGGCACTTCGGAGTTTTATTGAATGTGGGTGTACTAGATTCAGTAACGTCCCCTCAAAATTCATGTCCACTACAATCTTTAGACTATGACTTTATTTGAAAATAGGCCCTCATAGATGTAACTAGTTAAGGTCATACTGGATTAGGATGGGGCCTAAATCTAGACGGGTGTCCTTACAAGAAAGCCACATGAAGACACAGAGAGAAGAAGACGCAAAGACATACAGGGAAGAAGGTCAGGTGAAGACAGGCAGAGATCAAAGTGAATGCCACAAGGAATGCCGAGAATTACTGGCAGCCACAAGAAGCTGGGTAAAAGCAAGGAAGGATTCTTTCTCTAGAGCCTTGAGAGAGAGCATGACCCTGCCAACACCCTAATTTTGAATTTCTAGCCCCCAGAACTGTGGAAGAATACATCTTTCTTGTTTTAAGATATTCTGTTTATGGTAATTTATTCTGGCAGCTCTAAGAAACTGATAACACAGTCGGAATATTTAATTCTTTCTCTATTAGACTATGAGTTTCTTCATATGGTTGTGACTTTAGTGCCTAAGTACAATTCCTAGCCTAGAGAAAACATTCAATTTCTACTTGTTGAATGAATGAATGAATGAATGAATACCACTTGGCCAACTAAAGCATGACCACTTTGTGTGACATAATTTTCACTCCCCGTTCAGAATTTCACTCTGTGTGAAATTCTACCTTTAATAGCATGATTTATGCCTATGTTTTATTTGTCCTTCTATGGTCAAAGTCTTGAGGGTGCATTTGGGTCCTGCTATATGGCCTAACATAGTGTCAGCACTGAGTTGAAGTGGACCCTACAAAGTCCATATCTCTGTAGCCTTAGAGATAAACTATGGAGAAGATCATGAACATATGAGCTTCAGGTCTCTCCTTCAAAATGGAGACAATAATATCCCACTCCCAGGATTCTTACAAGTATTAAATGAAGAAACAAGCACAAATGCACGGTTCTTGTTAAGTGGTAGATATTGTTATGACAGTTGAAGCCAAATCTTCATTTCTCCTAAGATCCAGACATAGTGGGGCTTATTTGGAAATCTGGTGGGTGACTCATCTGTGCAGCAGAAGACCCTCCAGAGAACTCATTCTAAAGTTAGACATGGTTATTCCCATATCAGAGCCATGGCATTTACAGGTAAGGATGTGTCTACCCACCTTCACCCATGCTGTCTGCCATTCAGAATTCTCTTCTGGAACAGCCCACTATAAATTCATAGTTGAAATCGAGAGAAAGAGAGATCTACAAATAAACATAAATACAATGTCACTAGAGTTGTCATAATAATACTTCTAATTATAATGGGACTTAAAGGATATTCCTTCCACTTATACACTGATATTAATAGACTTAAGCACATTAAGGATTTATTTTTGGTGGGTCCATGGGAGATGTTTCAATGGTGTACTGTAGCAAGTGTTGGGGTGCCTTTACACAGCTCTGAAGGTGATGAACATCAAAGAGTTATCCTGAATCAGGAAGAGAAGACAAGGTATGTGGTGTACATGTGAGGAAACTATTGGAGAAATGATGAAGATCATCGCAGGGTCCTCCAAGTGTTAGAACAAGTGGAGTCAAGCCTACTGAAATATTGTTTTAATGGAAATTTTCATCTTTCACACACTTATCTTCAATTTGGCTCAGTCAAATCAACACTCCCTGCTACTGTGGCTCAATGAGATGTCGTGGAATTTGAACAACTCTACTCCTTGAGACAGAATTCAGGTGGATAGAGGGAGAGGCAATTTAATCCTCTCTTATCTAGAGTCAACTTTGAATGGATGAGACAGTCTTATTATCATGGATCAGGAGTGGATTTACGAGACAATTGTTCCTAATAGAAAGAATAGTTGCTAATCAAGCCTTCTAAAACCAATGTCACTATTTTGAATAGATAAATTCATTTTAAACTAATTTTTGGTGAATAACCCTATGTAAAAAGTGGCATAAATCATTAGGTTGTATACATTTTGTAACTAGTTTCTCTTGGTGAGGGCACTAGGAAATTGAGATATTTGAAAGCTCTTTATAGATGTTATATGTATGTGTGTATATGCATATATTTGTATATGTATACATGGCTAATGAGAACATTACAACTGCATTGAATTTTTTCTTACACCTAGATCTCATTATTTTTTATGCCCCTCTTCCTGTCCCTGTCAATTTATTTATTAAAAAAATTTTTGTTGTTGTTTGTTAATCCTCACTGGAGGATATTTTTCCATTGATTTTTAGAGAGAGTGGAAGGGAGGGGGAGAGACACAGAGAGAAACATCAATATGAGAGAGACATATCAAATAGTTGCCTCCTACACACACCCCCAACCAGGGCCCAGGATCGAGCCTGCAACCCAGGTACATGCCCTTGACTGGAATCCAACCTGGGACCCTTCAGTCCTCGGGCTGACTCTCTATCCACTGAGCCACACTGGCTAGGGCCCTGTCAATTTATTATTAATCAAATTGTTTTTGGTGTGATGAAATTACTCTACATTGAATGACAGATTCTGCTTCATTTGCTGACTTATTTTAAGAACATTGATGAGGATATTGTTCATTACATTATGTAGTTTCTGCCTAATAACGCTTAGTGGGTGAAAGTTCTCCCTAGTTTTTATCTTACTTTGTGAACACAATGAATGTTCTAACTTTTCAATCTTGTTTCCTTTTTAGCACTGGTTGCTAGAAAGCTCAGGACCAAATTTTAGTTTCATCTCTACTAGATAGATAAGATTTGTTGGCCTGCATTTGATAAACTACCCTTACCTTCAATACTTATTTCTTCTGCTCTATATTTCTCAAATAATTAATTTTTAATTCATTTTAACTGACAATGTTGTATTCATTTCCTTGTTGGAATCAGGCATATTTGCAAATAGACACACATTACAATATTAATTTTTAACCTTTGGGTGGAGGAAAGTATAAGGATTTAGAACCAGTAGACTTGTCACAACTCAACTTATTTCTCTGGTTCTCACTTTCTGCAACCATAAAATAGGGCTAACAGTAAATTCTATCTCAGCAGATCTTTGTGAAAACCAAATGAGACAATGAATACATAAGTGCTTTGTTATATTATTTGTAGTAATAAAAACAGAATATAGCTTCTCTTTTCTATTAAAATTATATGTGTGATACATATAGTTTGAGCATAAAATAGCTTATATAAAATATGATCGTTCTTTGCCCCAACCCTTTCTATCACCAGTTCACTCTACAGTGAGAGCTACTTTAAACTCTTTTAAAAATATATATGTATTTCTATTGATTTCAGAGAGAAAGGGAGAGGGAGAGAGAGAGAGAAACATCAATGATGAGAGAGAATCATTGATTGGCTGCCTCCTGCACGCCCCCTACTGGGGTTCAAGCCCGCAACCAGGGCATGTGCTCTTGACTGGAATTGAACCTGGGACCCTTCAGTTCTCAGGCCAACGCTCTATCCACTGAGCTAAACCAGCTAGGGCTACTTTAAACTCTTTTAGCTGTTTGGGTTTTTTTTTTTTATATTTATCTTCAAATGTCTAAATACTATGCTTATTGTATTATCTTTTGATACTATGAATTGGATTCCTATTAGGGTACTTGAAGATTTATTGCTCTTATAAACCCGTTTCTTCCCTTTCTAATCCTACAGGTTCCCAATGTAATTATTTAGCAATTTTTGACCTAATCTATAGATAGGGTAACACTACGGCAACAACCAAAATAGTTCACTACCTAGCCAAGTCGTATAGATGTTTTTTAATTGCATAAGTTTTTTGTTTTTCCTCTGGTTAATAATTACCTTAATTATTTTCATTTATTTAATATTCTATTTACTTAACACACAATTTTTTTTCCCAAACATGCCAACACCCAGCAGTAATTTTTCCAAATGAATAAATACATATGATAAAACTTATCAAGTTGACATTTATCACTCTCCTTCCTGGGGAGTTCTCTCTTATAGTTCTCTATACCCCTCATCTAATCTGGATGGGTTTCTCTCTAGGTCTGGTGCACATCATAATATTCTGTTTGCCACTCTCCTTTATTCCTAAATCCTTTAACTTCCTTTATTTTTTGACACAGTCATTCTTTTGCTGGAGTATATCCTTTAGTAGCTTCTGCAGAATGGGCTAGGTCTAAGCGGTAAACATTTTTGAGGTTTGGCATATATAAACATTTCACTGCTTTTCCTTGTAATCTGAATGAAAATTTAGCTTGATAAAAAAATTCTAGGTTAAAACATTTCTCACAAATATCTAGGCCATGCTTCACTGACCACAAATCAATGTTCATGATGAGAAGTCTAATGACTTTTTATATTTGTTCCTTGTCTGTAACTTTGTTTCTGAAATCTTTTTGCATTTTCTGTTTATCTCTGGCATCTTGAGATTTAATGAAAATTTGCATTTATACTAGTATAAGTATGTTCCAGCTTTTGTTCTAGGCACACAGGAGCCCCTTTCATTTCAACATTTATATTCTCTATTTCTTTAATAATTTCTTCTCTTCATTTTTCTTGTTTCTATTTTTTTTTAACTTTTATTGTTGGGATGTTGTTCCTCTTGATTGATCCTCGTTCTCATCTCTGTGTCTTGTGTGCATGTGTGTGTATGTGTATGTGTCTTGTGTGCATGTGTGTGTATGTGTATGTGTCTTGTGTGCATGTGTGTGTGTGTGTGTGTGTGTGTGTGTGTGTGTGATTTTCATTACTTCCATACTTCTGAGGAACATTTTACTTGGAGTAATATATTTTAAATATCTGAGAGCTCTCTCATTCTATGATCATTTCCTTTTATCACACCTGTTTCTTCTGTGGATATAGTATCATCTCTTATCACCTTAAAAAGATATTAAATATAAAGGCACTTTTATTAAAGCTTTCTTAAGCTCTCTATGTTGTCTCTGTTTTCTCCAAGTTTCTTTTTTAAAACATTTTTTATTTCAACTTTTAAAAAAGCCTATGATTTTCCTCTCTCTGTTCTTATTTAAAATTGAACCATTGTCCGGAAGCTGTGCGTGTGTGTGTATTGAATGTTTATGAACTGGTGGGCTTCAGTCAAGGCAGATAAAGAACCAGGAGAGCCTCACTGTTGGTGAATCCCTGAAATGTGTGTGCATGGTCTTTTCTCTAGAACAGTTTAATTTTTCCAGAGAGAGAGAGATTCTTAGAATTTCATAAATTTCTGGCCTGTGGGGATTGCAGTTCATAGGTCAACCTACTTGTAAATGGCCTGATTAGGTCTTGTACCCATCCCTGCATTCCATTGGGACTGGTGCCCCTGAGGCTGGGGTATCTCTGAAATAAACCTGTTCATCACTGTGGAGAGTGAGAAAGTGGAATCTGGCTGCCGACAGTGAAGGAGGGTTTTGGGGGGATGCTCCCATTCCCCTCCATACAGACTTTTAGCTAATCTCTCTTTTATTTCTATATTTCAACCTTGTTCCTCAAGCTCTAAGCTTTCCTCTTTCCCTCCAGGGTTTCTGCAGGGGAAACTGCTCACTAACTTCTCAGGATTTTTTCATCCATCTGTAGGCACTGAGTTTGTAACTTACTTTGCTCTCTGCTAAATTCTGAAATCTGTTGAATTCTCATGAAGACATTTTCCCTCCCTGTTCTTCTTGTCCTTGGATGTCTTTTATCTGTTCTTACTACCATTTTAGTGAGGCTACGGGATGGGGAAAAGTAAAATAAATCCAGCGTATTGAACTGGGAGCCCTGCTTGAATTTCCTAATGAACATACTACTATTTAAAATATTAAACAAACTTGATTGAAGTGTAATTTACATACAGTAAAATGTACACATTTTAAGTGCACAGGGTGATGGCTTTTGACAAATGGATACAGCCACGTAACCACCATGATCAAGACATACTTTTGGCGAAGGAAATCCTGCCACTAGTGAAAATATGGGTGAACCCTGAGGGCCATTATGCTGTGTGAAATATGTCAGACAGAGAAACAGAAAAACTATATGATCCCACTTATATGTGGACATAAATGGCCAAATTCATAGAAACTGAGAGTAGACTGGTGGCGTCTGGAGCAGGAGGGTGGGGGAAATGGTGAAGGTGGTCAAAGGATACCAACTGGCAGCTCTAAGATGAGTAAGTTCTAGTAATGGAATGTACAGCATGTTGACTATCATTAACACTACTGTATGAAATACTTAAAAGTTGCTAAGAGAGTAGAAAATGGTAACTGTTGAGTGATGGATGTATAAACTAACCTTATCGTGGTAATCATTTTGCATTATATATGTATATAAAATCTTCATATTGTACACGGTAAACTTACACAATGTTATATGCCAATTATATATCTCAATAAAACTGGGGGAAAAGATAGATTTTTATCACCCAGAAAGTTCTTTCTTGTTCCTTTCAGTCAATCCTCCCACTCCTCACCCCAGACAACTACTGGTCTTCTTTGTCACTATAGATCAATGATGGCGAACCTTTTGAGCTCCGGCGTGCCAGCATTTTGAAAAACCCTAACTTAACTCTGGTGCCGTGTCACATATAGAATTTTTTTGATATTTGCAATCATAGTAAAACATAGACTTATATTTGTGATATTTATTTTACATATTTAGATGCCATTTAACAAAGAAAAATCAACCAAAAAAAATGAGTTCGCGTGTCATAGTTTCGCCATCACTGCTATAGATCATGAATGTATACTTTTGTTTAAGAAGTGATAAGGAGGGGTTATGTAGCTTGTGTTATTGTGAATAATTTTTTAAAATTTTGTCTTTGTATTGAAAAAACGAATACATTTTAGAAAAAATTTTTCAATCTAATAAAAAATGTGCCCTGTAAACTGAAAAGCATTTGCCAAATATTACTTAATTTGCGAGTTGGGGAGGTCAATGGGGGTGGGGGGGGGTAAAGGGAGGACGCCTGTAATACTTTCAACAATAAAGATAAATTAAAAATAATACACACTACTGGAAATTGATGAGAGGAGAGGTATTTTGCCAGGTGAGGGTGGTTAGAGGCTGGGCCAGGGAGAAGGGTTCAGAGCAACAGTAGGACCAGCTAGACCCCAAGTAAAAATTTATCACATTTTTCCCTCTGGAGAAATTAGTAACTGGAGAACAATTATTACAAAACTGAGGAGAGCAGTCATGAATCCCTTCATATTTGGAACAGAAAAGATCCATGCTCTCAAGGAATATATGAGGTGGAATCAACCAGGTAACTTGTGCAGAGGGTATTTCTCCCAGCTGTTTGCAGCACAAATCCAGGTAACTGAATTGTTCAATGGCAATAGATATAAGAAACATTGTACAGATCTCAATTAAGAAAGTTTAAATTAATAGCTGATGTTACTCATGGATAGACACAGAGTAGGAAGATGCAGTGTCTCTATAGTCAGGAAGGATTTTCAAGTCCTTGAACTTCAATGTTTTAAAAGGGCAGAAAAGTGCACATCTTTAGGATGAAGGTGATGAATAGCCAGTTGTAATATGACATATAAAAGTTTTTTTTTCTTTTAAAGCCCAATAAAAAACCTCGAACTTAAAAAAAATGAATCAAGGTATTTCCCTGCCTAAAGTTTGAACTTTGATGCATAAATATTCTTCCTATTTAACTTGTATTCTTTAACATATATATATGTTATTATATATATATATAATTTCAGAGAGGGAAGGAGAGGGAGAGATAGAAACGTCAACGATGAGAGAGAATCACTGATTGGCTGCCTCCTGCACACTCCACACTGGGAATTGAGCTGAAACCCGGTGAATATGCCCTGACTGGGAATCAAACCGTGACCTTCTGGTTCATAGGTTGATGCTCAAGCACCGAGCCATGCCAGCTGGGCTTAACTTGTAATAGACCACAAGTATGAAGAGACTAAGTGGAAAGGGGAGGGAAAAGCAATTCTATCATTCCAAATACTTAAACCCAGTTTAAGAAAAATCAATAACCATATTCAGGTTGTTGTGGGCGGGGGGGGGGGGGAATGGAACAATTAAAATTCGTTTTACATGTGAGGCGACATCTTGAGGTATTTTTGTTTTTGTTTTTGTTTATTCATTTGTTTGTTTGGCTGAAAGGGAAATGTATTAGGGAATTTTATATTGAAATTCATTGAAAGTATAGCTGGAGGGGGGGGTAAGAGATCAACCAAAGGACTTGTATGCATGCATATAAGCATAACCAATGGACACAAGACACTGTGGGGTAGGGGAGGCCGGGGGAAGGTCAAGGGGGAAAAAAAAGGAGACATATGTAATACTCTTTGTAATACTTTAAGCAATAAAACAAAATTTAAAAAAAGAAAGTATAGCTGGGATTTCTGATAACTGTGGACATTAATAAGAAGACAAATCTGTGATATCAGCAAGGGTGTTGTTGAAAGCACTGATTTAAGGCATGGGCCAGAAGAATAAACGTTAATTTAAAATGATCTGCTTGGAGTTAGTGATCTAGTTTTGTTGTAATCCTATTCTACAAGTGTTTTTCTTGCTCTTTTCTTTTTCCTAAACCTTGACTAAGAGACATGGACACTGGCCAGAGTGGTCAAACAGCTATGCAAAATGACATACATGATAGTTTATTTGCCTCTGAAAGACAGGTATTTAGCATGACCTAAATAGTTTCTTCAGTTAGTGCACAAGTGACAATCTGGGAAGAAAAAACAGGAAAGGAGAAGAAAGAAGGATGCCAACTCAGCTTTAGCCCTGGAATTTTAAATATTTTCAGGTAGGTTTTTTTATTTCCCTGTTCAAGTAATAAAGGGACCTGAAGAGCAAAACCACCATTAATTGGGCGATCAGTGGGAGTTCCCACTGAGTCCCATCTTATCAAGGTGAAAATAAAAACAAAGCTTATCTGTTGAATAAGAGTTGTGTGTTTTTTGTTGTTTTTTTTTATAGTGAGAGAGTAGGGTTCAGGAAGCTGAGTTAAATTCCCACTGGTCCAAGCCTGAGCACATGGAGGGTTCATTATGATTGCCATCACCATCTTCACCATCTTCACCATCACCATCACCATCACCATCACCACCAATTATATGTTTTGGTTGTGAGTTTTTTTCTTTTTTCTTGAAGAGCCTCGGGAAAACAATAAATAAGGAGATTATTTCATTGTGTTTAAGCTGCTTGATATTTAACTGTGTTTGCAAATGCTCTGTATCTATATGTACTATTTTAGTTTAAAGCAAAGATAAGAATGGCACTAGACTGGGCTTCAGGGAGCTGAGAATTCTAGTGTGGGCTGTGCCAATAACATGCTCATTATGTGATCATGAAGAATATTTTTCTCTGTTTTCTTCTAGGAGTTTTATAGTTTTAGCTCTAACATTTAGGCCTTTGATCTATTTTGGGTTCATTTTTATCGTATAAAGTAAGGATCTAACTTCATTCTTTGGTGGATATTCAGTTTCCCCAATACCATTTGTTAAAAAGGCTATCTTTTCCCCATTGAAAGGTCCTGGCACTTTGTCAAATTTGGCCATATATCCCAAGAGTTTATTTCTGGTCCCTTTATTCTATTCCATTAGTCAATATGTTTGTTTCTATGCCAGTACCACACTGTTTTGATTACAGTAGATTTGCAGTAAGTTTTGAAATCAGGAAGTGTTAGACCTCCAACTTTGTTCTTTTTCATTTATTGTTTTGGCTATTTGAGGTCCCTTGAGATTCCATATGAATTTTAGAAAGGTTTCTCTATTTCTGCAAAAAAATATCTTGGGATTTTGATAAAGGTTATAGTGTATCTGTAGATTGCTTTGAATAGTGCTGACATTTTAACAACATGAAGTTTCAGTCAATAAACACAGATGTGTTTCTATTTATTTGTGCTATTTAATTTTTTAGGACTGTTTTGCAGTTTTCAGTCTATAATTTTTTTTACCTTCTTACGTTGTTTATTGTTAGTGTGCAGAAACACAACTGATTTTTGTGTGCCGATTTTGTGTTCTGCAACTTTGCTGAATTTGTTTATTAGTTTTCAACAGTTTGTGTGTGATCTTTACAATAGGACTATATTGTCTGCAAACAGAGATTATTTTACTTCTTCCTTTCCTATTTCAATGTCTTTTACTTCTTTTTCTTGCTTAATTACTACACATGGCCATGGGAAGATTAAATGAAATGCATGTCAATTGCCTAGACCCCTCAATAATTGTTTAACAAATGTTAGCTCCCTTATCTGTTCTATTTTATCATTCAACAATCATCCATTTAGCATCTACTTTTGTCAGTCTCTGGACAAGTTGTTAGGAATACAGAGCTAACCAAGACATAGAACTTGTTCTCAAAATGCAGTTTATGGGTCTCTGTAATATTTTTCAGTTCTAATAATCTCTTCTCATTCATTACCTTACATAGTAAATTCTTTGGGATGTCTACCATAGCCCAGACACAGAGTTAGGCACAAAGCTGGATGCTGAATAGACAATGGTAACACCCCTTCCCCACCTCCAACAAACACCCACAAAACAGACATGGTCTTTGCCTTCATGAGCTTACAACCTAATGGAGGAGATAGAGAATTTTAAAAAGTAAATATATAATTTTGAATACTGCCTGGTAAGAGCTATGGAAGAAATAGAGTGCTACAGGAGAGAACAAAGGAAAGGGAGGCGTTGATTGGATGGTTGGAGAAAATCTCTGTCAGGAAGTGACAAAGCTGAGTCTAGAAAAGGGAGAAGGAGCCAAGAATGGAAAGAGTGGGAGAAAGAGAATCCAGCCAGAGAAATAGTATATACAAGGTCCAAGGTGGGAGAGGAAATAGTTTGTTAGAGGAACTGACATTTCTTATTATCATGACCTTGAACAAATCACTCCATAACTCTCAGCTGTAGTTTGCCCATCTGAAAATTTGGGACAGTAATATCCGATTCATAGTATCCTGAAAGGATCAAAGAGCAAGTGTATATGACCGTATGTAGCACAATGCAGGAATCATGGCCAGAGGTAGTGATGAAGAGTAGGGACTCTGAGCTACACTTGCCGGGGTCAATGCATGACTCCTGCACTTGGGAGGTGGTGAACTCAGGCAAGTTATTTCATCCAAGTGCTTCCATTTCCTCATCTGTAGAGAGGAGATTATAGTAGTACCCACTTCGTAGTGTTGTTTGAGGTTTAAATGAGTTAAGATATGTAAAGTGCTCAGTGCTTGGCATATACAAGCACTACATGATGACTATTAATATTATACCTACTATAATCTCAGGCTTCCCTCTGTCAGAAAGTCTATAGACTACCCTATAAACCATTTATAATGCCTTCCTCTCCCACCTACATTATGTAAATGAGGTCTTAAAAAAAAAAGAGCAAGAAAGAGCCCTGCCCACAGCCTGAAATTCCCCTGTGGGGAGTGCTTTCCCATCTCTGGCTTGTAGTGACACCACCTGGAGGGGACCCCCACCCCCGATGGTTCCAGCAACAGGCCCGCTGGAGATCGGAGCAGATGTTTCTGCTCTCTAGACCCAGGCATTTCCTCTCTTCCAGGAGCACATGCCAGCACAGTCGATATCTGGAAACCCGCTGCTTCACAGTAGGGCTGAGGACTAAACTGGTACTTTACTAGAAAATGGTAATAAAGCAATTTGAATTGCTTTTCATCCTCCCTGCTCTTAACGGCTTTTAGGTTCATATGAGACCAATCAATTAATCCTGCTTCAGAGCTACAAGAATGGGGTGTGTTTCAGCATCTGAATAGGAGATGGGCCCATCACAGAGATTTTTCCAGAGCTATCCCACAAGGACCACCTTGAGCCTGGTGTCTGGGGGCAGTGGCGAGTGGAGATGCCCATTTGGGCGGGGCTGTATTTTGCAACCTGGCCTGCACCCCAGGTGCTAATGAATCCCCTCTGTCCCAAAGGTGAACCCTAACATTGATCTTGCTTTGCACGTTTTCTCCTCGCGCCCTCACTTCCTTCGTTCCCAGGTTTCTGTCTGGGAGTGTTAACAAGGTAGAGGTGATGATTCACCTGGGTAGAAACTGATGTGAAAAAAAACACATAAAAAACTGCTTTTTCTTTCCCGACCAAGTGCAAAGTGGTTTATTTGAAAGCCTCTTCCCTCACCTGTTCTCACTCAGGGCTGTGCCCGGCACACAGGGATTCTCCGAATAATGCGTGATGTGAATTAAAATATAAATGACATGAAAACTTGGGATGGGTGAAGGTCAGGGCAGGATTCTCCCTGAGCCATCTCTTCATGACCATGTATGGAATGTTATTCTTTCAAGAATTAAATTCTTTAAAAAAAAATCTTAGGATCCAAAGATAAATGATTAATCTAGAAATGGAAGGTAACAGATTGAAAATGATCAATACAAGAAGACTGACTCGTTGGCTCTCCTACAGACAAATTGGTGATGGGACGAAATGACGTTTTTTCCTAGTCGTGGAGTCAGTGTGGGACATTTCTCTATCTCAGCACCGATTTTTGCCAGAAGTTGTCTCAAGACCTCAAGCACAACTTGTTTAGACATTTTCCAGCCGTAGTTTTTTTCTAGGCTGTTAAAAATATTGACTTTGACAGCTTTAAAATGATGGCCTCAAAATTGGAATAATTTACATTCTGGAATTAAGATAATTCAGGCATTTCTGCTGGCAACGGCAGAGTGTAGGAGCCAGTTATATAAATCCCAGATTGGAGGGGACTGAGCCATTAGCATAGATTGGTCTGCCGTGGGTATTCAGAGCAGTCACCTTCCCATGTAAATGGATCTTTATGTCTCTCCCAGGCAGGCCCAGATTCTGAGCTATTTTCGGAGCTCTTTTCGGATCAGGTGATGTGGAAGAGGGTGGGTAAGGACTTAGGCCACTCCTGTCGCTGGCCTCTTGGTGTTCTGCAGGAGACATGGAAGCCCTCAGGAAAAATTCTAGCCACTGTCTGGCTGTTGCGTGTTTACCCTAGACATTCTCCCCTTTAAATCCTGGTTCTCGGTCCCAGGGAGTCAACATAGAAGGCATTCAGACCAGCTCAGTGGTCCTGGCCCTGGCCCAGTGCTCTGTGCCAGATTCCAAACACACCTGCTAAACAGATTCCTTTCTCCCAGCACTCTGCTGACGTTTTCAGCTGGAACCAAAGTCACTCTCTGGGTCCATAGCATTGCACGGACTGCTAACTGGATCATTTGTCCACCCCACGCCTCAGGAGCTGCTCCTTGATTCTAGCTGGGTGCACCTAAATCAAAGGAAAATCTAGTCCAAATCCTGAGGCTGGGCCTGGGAAATGACTGAGTGGTAATCATTTTCTTCAGGGAAACATGAAAACAAGAGCTTCCCATTTGGAGTTCTTCCTCCTCCTTCTTCATATCAAGCACATCCACGCTTGTCATATTTAGTCCTTTCCAAATTGCTCTGCAATCTCCTCCACATTTGACATAGGAAACAACGCAGAAAAACGAAAGGATTTGCCCAAAGACACCTGATTCGTGACTGGGTCATATGGACTACAAGTTTGTGGTTGGATGTTTCACCATCACCTGTAGCCAAGAGGTCGATGAGCCCATCACCTCCATGGATTTCAGCAGGTAGAAGAGACAGTGGAGACGACAAGGCCCTCTCTCAAATATGTGCCGTGTGAGTGGGTTTGAGTTCAAATCAGTCAGAGCATCGTTGGTCTTTGGGATGCTATGATTGGAAGGGATGTGAAAAGCCATCTAATTCAGGTCTTTAAGTAACATCCAGTGCCTGAAACCCTTAAATATATCCAAGTAGTTCTCAACTGGGGATGATTTTGATCTTCAGGGGACATCTGGCAATGTCGAGAGACATTTTTAATTTTTACAACTTTGGTGGGTGTGCCAGTGGGTGGCAGAGGACAAGGGGGCTGTTAAGTACCCTTCAATAGATACCCTTCCTCAGCACAACAAAGCATTATATGGCTCAATATGTCAGTAGCGTCAATTAAGAAATTTGATGTATGGGATGGAAAGATGAAAGAAACAAAGCTAATGGAAGTAATCTGGACCACAGCCCTCATTGTTATAGACAGGAAGAAGTGGCCCAGAATGGTGAAGTCACTTACCTTTGATTGCAAAGCAAAATTTTGATAGAGCTGGATCTCAACTCCACTTGACACTGGACACATGGAATATCTATATAATAACAAAGTGAAAAATTGTTTATGAATGCATTGCATTTATGGAAACTGTGCAAAAAATATTGACAGCTATCAGCACCAGGCATAGTCACACTTATTCTACACCTGTAGCTGCAACATATACGAGAGAAAGATACTGCTCAGATATAATTCATATTTTTTAAAAAAAGCTGTTGAAGTAACAGAGGTATAGAATCGAAAAGAAACTAACTCCAAAATCTCACAGCTAGTAAAATGATCCTTTGGGATGATCAGTTCTGGCCCCGGTTATTCCCATGACTGAAGGGGCATGGAAAACAGAAAGTTTACGTCCTTCTATTTGAGAACTGTAAGATGCTCAAACATCTTTTATTGTATTATGGTCATCTGCATTTGGTATATCCGTGGAGTCCACTGCTATGAAGGATGCTGCCCGTACTCCTCAGGCACTTGTGCCGGGCGTATAAATCGCTCTAAAATTTCTGGGAGATAATTAAACACAGTGTGTGAAGAGCCACCCTTTGATACAGTGATTTTTACTCATTGGAATCTGTCCTAGGAAAACAATCAGAGCTGCAGACAGATTTATGTACAAAGATATTACGATAATAATAATGGCTGGGATTTATCGAGCTCACGCCATATGCCAGACTCTGTGTTAAGTGCTTTACTTGCATCATCTTATTTACTCCTCCTAACAACACTGAGGGGAGGAGGACTCTCACTGCCTTTTATACACGGGAAGATGAGGCTTAGAGAGCCTCAGTAATTTGGCCAAGGTTGCTTGGCTACTACGTGATAAAAGAGATTCCAAACCAAGCAGCCTGGTTCACAGGATTTTTTCATTTTAATGACTATGCAAAACTGGTAGCAGCAAGTCACCACTTTATCAGGGAAAATCTGGAAGGAACCTGGTTCCTAACATTGTGCCCTTGGTTAGGCGACTTATGACCTGTTTCCCTCTTTTGGTGTCTTGGCCTGAAGTAACCTTGCGTGTGCCTTCCTTGGGTAACAAAGACATTGGGTGTAGATTTGCTTAGAGGCTTTGCAGATAGTTCATACTTGGGCGTAATGTCATTCAGAGCTTAACTCTGGTTGTAGGACAGAGAACGCAGCAGACTGGAAAACAGACAGGACTCTGTTTGAATCCTGGTTTGGCGCATCCAAGTTCTGCCTTTGGCGAGCCACCCTTCCTTCGCCAAATAGGGAAGTCACATGAAATAGGGAAGTCATATCATCCACCTTGTGGTGTTGCTCTGTGGAATCTCTGACCCTCAGAAGTGCTTGTGGTATACAGTAGGTGCTCACTAAGAGTTAGGCGACCGGAACGAGGCAGAGGTGGCACCCTCTACTGGTTGGGGCAAGGCTTGCTCTAAGAGGGAAGTGGATTCCCAGCTGTGCTGGGGATGAGGAAGTAAGGGAAAGCCACCTGAGAAGCCTGCATTCTTGTGGCAAGTCCTATGAGCAGCTGTAGAACAATGCAAACAAGCTACTTGGCTGTGGGAATTTACAGGAGCAGGAAAAACAGACTCTGGGAAATCCTGAATCTGAAAGAGAGGGCTCTTTCTTCTGTGGAAGCTCTGCCTAGCAGGTCTCTTGAACCCAGTCTGGCCGTGCCTTTGAGGAGGAGAAACTCAGAGAGGCTTGTGTAATCAGGGAGCTGTCTCTGACATCTGCCCCAGCCTCAGACCAGACCTGCTGGTCCCCAAATCCTGAGATTGGGCCTTAGGATGTTACAGCAGTGACTGGACTCATATTTCCTGCTCAGCCCCAGAACCATTTCTGCTTCAGAGGTGACTCAGCTTGGGAAAGGCCAGAACTGGTGGCCCCTTATCACAAGGGTTTGAGTCACAAAGTGTGAGAGCCGGAGGAAGCCCTGGAGATAAATCAACTCCGCCAGTCCCTCCATTTGGGACAGAAGAGAGGCTCAGAGAGGTGAAGGCACTTTTCTAACATCCAGCCTGCTACTAAGCGTCAATGTCAGATGCCATCCAAGCACTGCTGGATGAGTCCATGAGAGTTGGCTTTTCCTAGCACCTTAATGTTTATTTGTAATCTTCGAGGATCTACCTATTTGAACTATGTGTCTTTACTTAAGTCTCTAAGGAGCATATGGACTTTTGTACACTCAGAATGTGTACGGTGAACATAAAGAAGCACATATCCATCCTGCCATCAAGACCTGGAAATTATTATTTTTCTAAATTAAATTTATTGGGGTGACATTGGCTAATAAAATGATATAGATTTCAAGCATAGAATTCTGTAATACATCTCTATATATTGCATTGTACGCTCAGCACCCAAAGTCAAAACTCCGTCCATCACCATATATTTGACCCCGTTTACCCTTTACTACCTCTACCCACCCTCCTTTCCTCTGGTAACCACCATACTATTGACTGTGTCTATGAGTTTTTATTGATTTGTTTGTTTGTTCATTTGTTGCTTTCAGTTTTATTTCCCACATATGAGTGAAATCATATGGTTCTTCACTCTCCAAGGAGGCTATAGTAAGCATTTTCACAGCCCAAACTATGTCCATCTCATCTTCTCCCAAGTTCTAACATAGGGCCTAACTTAGAGGAAGCATTCAAGAGTATTTTCTGATTTGATGAATTATTGAATTAACATAAATAAAATTATTAATTGCTTGTCATTTATTTTGTTAAACCACATATCTAGATAGACGTTTACCAAACTTGGAGGGTAGATTTGGAATGGACTGAATTAAATTAGAGCTTAGAGACATTTGCATGGATAGAGTAAATACCAGTGATTTTAGATATAAGCCCCAAATAAAAAATATCAGGGAAGATGCTTTGAAATGCTGGTGTGGAATAGAAATGGAGCTGCCTCTTATGTGGGCAACTCTATACTACATACTCAGGGTGGGGAGAGCACATGTTTATTTAGATAATGAAGATGTGATGATTTCCAAATGCAGTACCACAGAAGCCAACTAGAAGGCAATAAAGTGTGTAAGTGAGTCTGATGAATGACAAAGTGTTGGTTGTAACATAATGTGCCCTAGGCAGTCACTGTGGGAGAGCTTGTCCTTTATCAAGGACAGCTTCTTGAATGAGATAAGCCTTGAGATAGATAACCCATTCACCACCACCACCACCACCACCAAACATGAGCCAAATATTTAATACCTCATGGCTTTAGATGTTATCTGATTTACGTGTGGTGGATCTGACTGCCTGCACTTTAAACATTTATGTTTAAGACAGTAACTTTTAGGGGGATTTGCAGTTCTTGAGTCAGACTATGTTCAGAGAAGAAATGAAAGCTAGAAAGTTTCAACCAGCATTTTCTGAGAGCTTAACTGTGACCCTCAGGTGATTTAATCGATAATGAAGTCTTTCAAGTTCTTATCCTTTTCATCTACTAATATTTTATTTTGCCCATAAGATATGTGGAAATGGGTTTCGAAGACATAGGTGAGAAATGACTCCATTTAATTTTTAAAAATTATGATATTGAGAATATTCTCATCCCTAGGACAAGACTCATTCCAAATTTCTGGAGGCCCAAACAGCCAATGGATAACATATAGATGGGTTCAAGTGTGTGTGGGAAAAGATTTATACATGAGGGTGATGGTAAGTGGCAGTAGGGAACAAGGAAATATAAGAAAGAAGGAAACCTAACAGAATCTCCAAGAAAGATACTTGTACTCCATTTGGCCGACTTCCATCTCAGAAAGAGCACTAGATGGAAAATAAAGGGAGAGAATGGATTATATTATGAAACTAATGGTCCAACCTTTAATAAATTGAATGATAGCATTATAAATAATATATAACAAAAGCCAAAAAATGCTTGTTGTGTAGACCTGTTTATTCAGCTGCTAAGATATTATGTCCTGGGTCACTTTCTCTTTTTCCCATTAAAAAATCTATTTCATTGAAAAAAGTATAACATCCTTCTGACATATATCCTGATGTAATTTTTCAGAAATGTGAAACTTTAAAATGTGAGCTTCTCTACAAAGGCCTTATAAACCAGTTGGCTTATATTTATCTGAGAAAAAAAAGGGTGTAAAGTGAGACTGTGTGTGATTGGGGTGGGTGGAATCAGGAGGTATGAGTTCTAATTCCCTGCCTCTCACTAACTGGCTGTGTTACCTTGGGTAAGTTACTACAAACCTCTCTGACCTAGACTTACCCCATTAGAAAACTACGCTATTTTGACCAGAAGATCATAAAATGCTTTCCTTGATCTCTGGTGAAAACAGAGGCCTGGAAAGGTCTTCAGAATTCATCCTTTATTATCTCTTGCCCCAAATGAACACCAAATGCCCATTGTGGTTTTTCTCATGCTTTTCTTAAAAGATTGTCAAGGAAAGAGATTCTACACTTTGCCTTCTTAACTCAGTCCACAGTTTAGCAACCCCTCCCATCTCCTGGAGTTCTTCCTTTTATATTGAATGTTGCAGAATGCATTAAAGAATACATGAACACACACACACACACACACACACACACGACTGCAGAGGACTATTCAGATGCAACAGGTGCAATGAGTTATAGATCTTACAAAGGACACAAAGAAACACCCCGTCAGCAGGAACAGCGGTTGCCAAGAGTTTAATTCATCAGTACAAATCCAAATTTACAAAGAACTAATCCCACATAATGGATAAGGGACAAAAAGAGAAGGATTAATGGGGGGAAAGGGAGTTTCTGAAAATTCACCTCTCAAGTCCACTAAACTCCTAATTTGGTCTGCTTCATTTTCCTTCTTTCCCTAGGAGACATGAATTTATTTTTCTTAAGAAAAAAAAGAAAGTTGACTGTGGTGAAGAGTTGCAACCCAAGAACACGTATGTGCTCATCTGCTCTGAGGTTGGTTTGAATGTCTCTGGGTGTGGAATGACGTTTGTGTTGGGAATGTGGGAAGATTGCCGTTGAAAATAATGAATCCCTTCCTCATGACTTGTATTGCCCTTGCAGAGTCAGGGCAAAATATCTGTTTCTTCCCAAATAAAAAGAGTCCTTCTTTTTCTCAGCCATGGAAAGAATATTCTCCTGGTGACAATCCAAAATAAAAGGCTCAGTTGACCACCAACAATATTCTCTTTAAGACTCACTGTCTGCTCCTTACTGGGTAAGGATTCCTGCCCAGGTTGGAAATCATCCCTGTTCTGTTGGTTTTAGAATTTAAAGTCCACCCCCCCCCCAACCCAGCTGTACTATAGGGATTAGCTAATTTAAGAGGAATGGAAGGAGAATGACTTCTCTGCAAATATCCCTGCCTTGGCTATGGGGACTTGGGTCTTTCTTTGCTTTCCCAATATTCTTTTTAGTTCACTTTACTGGACTTTCTTGCTCTCCACCTGTCCCTAAGTGCTTCTCTCCTAAAATATAGTTCCATTCTCTATTCTTGATCTCATTCACATCTAGGACTTTAAACATTATCGCCTCTGTAGATGACCCCAAATCCTTGTCTCTCATTTTCATTTTTGTTTCAGCCTTTCAACCCCCTTTATGAAATTGTTTTCTAGGTGTTTTGTGGCTACAACAAGTGCAACTTGTTCCCAACGGAATGCATCATATTTCTCCTTAAATAAAGACTGCTCCTTTGTCCAGTTGCCCAAGGGCAAGGACTCAGGTCACTCCTACTGAAAAGTCAGTTTACCTCTTTTTTTTTCTTGCCTTTTTTTCCTGGTTTTCCATCTCTTCTTTGTACTCCCATACACACTGGGAGCACACTTTTACATTAATTCCTTCTCTCTTTTCTCATTTTGCCACCAGAGCCTTCATTTATTTATGAATAAAAAACTGAAATATTATAAATGTGCATTCGATTGCAATTGCCTATTAAAATGCCTTTCTCCTCCATAGAGTGTGGGGTTTCTCAAGGTCAGGTTTATATTTGTTATACCAAGCATATAGTACAGTAGTTAGTGTTGGGTTTCAAAATGGTGCCCAGGTAAACTCTAACCCTTGGATGCATTTGGTTGAGCCTGCACAAATGTGTTTTTGTCTGGCTTGCTCCCCTCTTTTTCTTTCTCTCTCTCTCTCTCTCTCTTTTTTTTGTAAAAGGAATTAATTATCTACTTAAAAAAATCAAGACATTTAATACAAAATTCGTTTTTAAATTCCCCTTGAATAATCAAAATGGTTGATAAAGCTGAACCCCTATTCCAACTCAGCAACAATGGATGGAGGGTTTAGGAGTAAGTAGTAACTTTAAACAGAGCATGTCTGCTCCAGTATGCTTCTCTGCTCACTGATCCCAATACTCAGCCCACTTCCTCATGTAAGTCACCCACCTCATACGTAGGCATTTGAGCTAGTGCTTACTATTGAAGTTCAAAGTAGGTACTCAAAAAACATTTATTGAATGAACACTCCATTGCTATAAGTAATCCAGAATCTCTGAGTGATACAGGATCTCAAATATCTCCCAGGCCACATTTCTAGTAGATGTTCAAGTCTCTATAGCAGTTTTGGGGATTCATTTCAATTCCCTGACAGACTGTGATCGCATGTAAACTTTAGTGAGAACCAGTTCCCTGCTTTCACAGGCAGCTCATATCTTCAGAGGCAGCCAGAGAGCTCTAATTGTTGGAAAGATCTTCCTTGTATTGAGTTGAAATCAATTCGAGATCACTCTAAGGCAGGTATCAAAGTGCTGAGTAGTATGGTGCAGATTTTTAAGTGTTCGGAAGAACAAGAGATCACATCAGTTTGGAAAGGGGAAAGGATCATAGATCATTCTTTGAAATCGTAGATACTTAAAATGAGAATTGAAGGAAGGTTAGGATTTTTCCAGAGAGGGATACAAGGAAGGCAATTCTTAAGGAAAAAACAGCAAGAACAAACACATCAACATGGTAAGTTTGGGGTGCTCTGCTAATAGCTCGGGTGGTCCAGGTTGGCTGAGGTAGGGCATATGAATGGGAGACAGAGAGTGGAAGAGAGACTATAGGGCGAAGCGTTGGAGAATTCTAAGGCCGGGTTCAACTATATCAGGCCTTTCTTCCAAGTCTCATTTTCATTTCCAGCATTTCTCCCAACTCTCCTCTCTACTGCTCCAGTTTCACGTTTCAGTTGCTTTCCATCTGAGGTACTAGTGCCTCCTTGGCTCATCCCCCATCATGCACTTTCTTGTTCCCTTATAATACATCTTGCCCATCAAGGCCCGGGCAATCTTCCTCAAATAACATTCTGATGAGCTATTAGGTAATTCTCTTGACAAAGGCACTTGCCTTTTTATGTTGCTTAATTTTAAACCCTTCCCTGAGTTTCAGTGATGTAAACCCATGCCATCTACCTATGCTTATTTTTCACTAATCTCTTCATATTTCTCACTATGGCTGAAATGGACATGTACATACATATGGTGAATTCATCTCAGGCATTCCAATCAATGACCTGGGTGTGAAATTTGCTTTCATTTCTTACAAGTTGAATGGCCTTATATAGTTTCTTAACTGAGTCTCAGTTCTCAAAAATTTTTTAAAAAGAAATTAATACAGCTAATCTGAAGAGATTTTTGAGAAGATTGAGAGTAAGTAGCTTCTGTTTTTTGAAGCCCTTTCTTATCTCCCCAACAACTGGACATTCCTCCTCTCAACCTATGCCTTGTGTAGAGCTTCCATGCATCTCTTAATAGACTGTGTTCCCATTACTTGATAATAACTAACCTTTCTGAACACTGTTGTCATGTGTCAGGCACTGTGATAAACACTGCACATGTATTTCCTCCCACATAATCTCATCCATCTAGCCCTATGATTTGGGGAAGTTATCATCTAATTTATAACTCTTTGAGGGAAAAGAACATGTCAAATTGTTTTGTATTCCTTCTGTCAAGCTCTGGCTTGGCAGGTGATAGATGTTTATGGTAGGCAGAATTCTAAGATGGTCCCCAAGAATCCCACCCCTTGGTGTCCATATCCTATATAATCTCCACTCGTGTGTAGGTGGGAACTGTTAATATGTTGGATGTCACTTATCCGTTACTGTGACGGATGTCACGCCTATGGTTAGATTACATTTTATGGTAAAGGTGAGGGGATTTTAATGGTCTCATGACTTTCTAGCCTGCAGGGTAGATTTGTGAGACATCTGTCTACATTTGATTGTTGAAATAATGGCAGGGCCGAGCTTCACAAGAGAAAGTGTGTAAAGGTAGAAGAGGAATATAGACAGAGCACTTCTACACTAGTGGAAGAGAGGAAAAGTTCCTGACAAAAAGAAACAGAAGAGCAGCTTGGGATAGGGCATTGACCCAGAAATTAACAAAGTAGCATTTTGAGTTATAAACTACCCATCACCCAGTGGGCCCTAATTCATATTAATTTGTCATCTTTCTTTTCCTCTACTATCATTCCAGGCAATCAAAATATTTTTTGAAGAATGTCATATTTTGCAAAGCATTTTTTATTTATGTGATCTTATTACAAATGAATGAGGTGGGCATTATTATTATTCCCATTTTATAAATGTGTAAACCAAGATATAGAGACATGAAATAGCTTGCCAAAAACTCAGGCACCTAGTCTATGATTAAATCAGGACTCACGTCCAAGTCCCTGGCTCCCAATGCCCTATCTTCCTAATATCCACAAAGACAAGCATGAAGTGTGAATGCCTGTACAATATGATTCAACTATAAGCTGAACTGCTGGCTGTCTCAGGGGCTGAGGGAGGTCCGAGGAAGAGCAGAGACAGGAGAGAAGGAGAGGCTTGATGAAGAGGGTGAGGGGGGAGGGCAACACAGTCCTTCAGGCACAACCGTTGGGAATCTTTGAGTTCATTAAAAGTAGTTGAAATCAGGAATCAAAACACCTAGCATGAAAGAAAAAGATGTATATGCAAATGATGGAACACACTTCTCTGAGCTGCAAAGGAATTTAAGAATTTCCTTTCTCAAAATGATCATGTAGGACGGTAGTTGCCTATAAAATATATTAAATATATTATGCATAGCAATGGAGGTGGGATGAGGAGATTAAATGACCTAAATCTAGTAAAAGGGGATTAGAGAAGAATATTCTAGGTCTCCTCAGATTCTTTAACTGGCAAGTCAGTGAACTTCTCTCCAGAAAGTTGGAGATCCTATTCTTTTTTTTTTTTTATTGCTTAAAGTATTACAAAGGGTATTACATATGTATCCATTTTATCCCCCCGCCCTAGACAGTCCCCTAGCCTCCCCTATCACCCAGTGTCTTATGTCCATTGGTTATGCTTATATGCATGCATACAAGTCCTTTAGTTGGGAGATCTTATTCTTGCTTCTGGTGACTTCAGTGTCCTATGAAAGGCATGACAGAAATAACATTTACTCAACTCTTCCTGTAGAAAATTGGGTAAAGGCTTTTCCATCTCCAAATAAAGTATCAGTTATCAGCAAATGGCCTTTTCTGGGCTGTTGAAAATTCTGTTTCACCCACGAGGCTTTTGCTCTTCTTGTTAGAGACACATAAGAATAGTAATAGTAATGATAATGATGATAATAATGATGAATATTGAATTATCTCTAAGTGTCAGGCATTGTGCTGTAGGGTTTACAGATTTGATTCTGTTTAATCAATACAATAATCTGAGAGATTTTATTTTTTTCTCCATTTTGAAAATGAGGAAACTGAGGCCTGGGAAAGCTACAGGAGGACTCATAGCTAGAGAGAATAGAGCAAAGTTTGGGGTAAAGAGCTAACTCCACAGCCCTGTGACTCTTTACCACTGAGATATATGACCATAGAGCAGTGGTTTTCAACCTTCTGGCCCTTTAAATACAGTTCCTCATGTTATGACCCAACCATAAAATTATTTTCGTTGCTACTTCATAACTGTAATGTTGCTACTGTTATGAATCGTAATGTAAGTATCTGATATGCAGGATGGTCTTAGGCGACGCCTGTGAAAGGGTCGTTTGACGGCCAAAGCGGTCGTGACCCACAGGTTGAGAACCGCTGCCATAGAGCTATATGACCACTGAGCTATATGCTAAAATGTTGCTCCACACAGGTGGCCTTGCATATAAAAGCAAACACATCCTGGTTCAGTTGTCTTACTTAGCATCTTTCTCCCCCCTCCCTTTTTTTTTTAATGAGCTGACAGTAACAATGGGTAAATAAAACACTTATTAGGGCTTTAGAGAACATGTGATGTAGAGTCTGGCATCTCATTTCTGCCTTGCTAGCTGTGGGAATTTGATCAGTTTAACTCAACTAATGGTTATTGAGCACATACTGTGTGCCAGATGCTATGCTAGGTTCCTGCTTCCATGAGGCTTAGAGGGGAAGGCAGATGTCAAGCAGTGAGGCCTGAGCGGGTGTTAAAGTTAGGGTACCCTGGAAACATTTAGCAAGGAGTTCTACCCTGCTCACTTAATGGTTTGACCAACCTTTGTTTACCTATCTAAAGGATAGAGATATAGTAATAACTGTTTACCAATGTTGTAACAAAGCAAACACAGTATTGTATGTGACTATATCAAGTCAACTGCAAAAATATAAATGTTAATTGTCCTACTACCTGGAATTGTTAATGTGGGTTTTATAAGATGTTTCATGAGTTATTAATCTTCCCATTAGGTATTACTTGCCTGTAGGTATCATACTCCCAACTTGTAGTTTTAGAAATAAATTCTTAGAGGGTATAAATCCAATGCAGCACTTTTGCTAGAATGTAGACATTAGCTAGCTTATGGACTTTAGAACTAATATGTGCATTAAAAACATGAACAAGAGAAATATATTGGTATGTAGGACCTTGAGTTCACATAAATGCTGAATAATTGGTTGGGTGGGAAAGATGTCACTTGTGGATTCATAGCCTAGACTGACAGTCAACTGGGAGATTATGAAAAAAGATGGTGGTGACTCTGTATTGATAAATTTGGTGGGAAGTTTTACCCCCACCCCTTATCTTCTAGTTCTTCTAAGTGTCGGCTTCAAGAAAAGGAAATAGTTCCATTTACCCAAACACATACGTATTTCCCATAAACTATGCAGTCATGATCTTGAAGTGAAATCTCGAAACTAAATTTCTAAGAGGATCAGTTGGAAACTGATGTTTGATGTAGGGAAGAAAAAGCTTTTACTCAATTATCTACAATAACAGCAGGGGAAATGTTGAAAATTACTGACACAGTAAATGGATTTTTGCATAAATGTTCTCTGTTTTCAAGTCTATCATAGTGTGAAGGACCTTTATTATGAAAGGGTCCCTCTAACCTCATCTTTTGTTTTTCAAAGAATAGAAGATTTATTTTTTCTTGGGGCAAAGAACAAATCACCATGATAGATTGCTTAGTTTTAAACAAGGTTGTTTAAGACTAGGATTTGATTTTCCTTGGTTCCCAAGATTTGATTTTCCAGTTAGGTGGACAGTGTTTGGTGAATCAGACAAAGGATGGTGTGATCTTAAATGTGGTGTATATCTCTTTTATTTATTTTCTTTTCTTAAAAACTGCTTTATTGAGATATAATTTACATGCCACAGCATTCAATGTTGCTAGTGTGCAAATCACTGGCTTTTCATATATTTACAGAGTTGTGTAGCCATTGCCATAATCTAAATTTAGGACATTTTCATCACCTCAAAAGAAACCCTGTATTCATCAGCTGTCCCTCCCATTTTCTCCAATTTTTTTCAAGCACCTTTCAACCACTGAACTATCTGTCTCTATTGTCTATAATGGACAATACATATATAATTTTTCATATACTAAATGTGCTCATATATATATATATATATATATATATATATATATATATATATAGGCCTAAGCGGCTGTTACAACCAGTTGACAGAACGACTGGTCGACTGGTCGCTATGACGATGCACTACCAGGGGGCAGACGCTCAATGCAGGAGCTGCCCCCTGGTGGTCAGTGTGCTCCTGTGGTCCCTCCCCCTGGCCAGCCCTCATTGGCCCCAATTGGCCCGATCAGCCCTGATCACTAGCCAGGCCAAGGGACCCCACCTGTGCACGAATTTGTGCACTGGGCCTCTAGTATTCTTTTAATTAATAATGTTTTTGAGGTTCATCTGTAACATATATCAATATTAGATTCCTTTTGATAGCTGCATAATATTTTATTGTATAGCTATGCCACATTAAAAATTTTTACTTATTGTTTTGAGAGAGAGAGAGAGAGAGAGAGAGAGAGAGAGAGAACTATGGATTTGTTGTTCCCCTTATTTATGCATTCATTGGTTGACTCTTGTATGTGCCCTGACTGGGGATGGAATCTGCAACCTTGGTGTATTGGGACAATGCTCTAACCAACTGAGCTACCTGGCCAGGGCCTAAATATGCCACATTTGTTTAGCCAATATCCTACACTTGAGTCTGTTGATAATCCCTTGGAAATCCTTCTTGTCTTGATTTCTGCAATAACGCTTTTGATTTTCCTCTTATTTCTCTGGTCATCCCATCTCAAACTCCTCTAGGGGAGTCTCTCCTTCCAATCATTTTTGTTGATGCTTCTCAGACAGTACCATCCTTTACACTCAGTATTAGGAGCCCTGCCCTGAACAACATCCTTTAGAAACCCGCGAATATCCCACCCCACCAATACACTTATCGAAGAACACAAAGGGCCTCTACTATTTGGGAGCCAGTGCTCAGCACAGGCACAGTGTGTCTCACAACCCTGAACAAATTACTATCAGGACGAACAGTGTCCAAGCCCCAGGGAAACTCTTCTCTATAAAGGATCTCTTAATCCAAGGCTGATAGGAGTGTGCGGGTTGCGCTGCTGCGGGAGCAAAGATGGCCACTGCTTCTGAGTGCAGGGAGGATTTGAGTGGCAAAAGTGCTTAGATAAGAGAAAAGACAAATTAATTAATGTGTCAAATCTTTCCTCTTAGGTAACATGAATGCAATGCATTCTTACATAATGAAATATCATTTCTCCAAAAGTGCCAACTGTCCATTTTCTGGCTTCTCTTCACTCTGATTGAGAGTTCTAGAAGTGTTTATGAATTAATGTGGAATTTACAGTAGTGTCACACAGAAGCAGGGAAACATTTTGTAATAAGAAACAACGTGCATTGCTCTTACATTTGTATATATGCAGGTTTAGATGTGATAAGTGTGAAGTATGATAATGAGTTTTTTACATTGCTCTATAGTTCTAGATACTACTCTAAGAGATAATACAGTTAAAATATTTTGTAATATTTTCTACATATTCTGCATATAATAATGTTTGAACATGATATATAAAATTAATGATTCATTTCTGAATTGAAGTATTACTTTAACAATTTTTTTTGATATTTCCAATTGCTACTACCTCAGTTTCCTATTTTGGCACTACTGTGAAATGAACATGAATTATGTGAGAATCCTGATTATAACAACATAATTAGTGATTTGTTGAAATAAAAGCAAGAACATAAATTTCATGGGATAAATGTATAACTCATGAAATGCATACTGACTCTTTTTTTTGCCTTATTTGCACATTGCTGGCCAACCAACAGAACATGCAGACATTCAAAATAATAACTGAACTAAGTCATCTTATTAAAATTTTTTGGCCAAATTTCATTTAAACCCTTTTTGCATATTTAAAATTGTGTTATTCCAAAGATATAATTTAAAGGGAGGAGGACTCAACATTTTATTTAGCCTTTTAGCTCCATATTCACTTTCAAATGTTTAACCATATGCACATGGACTTCCGCTGGTCCTCTTGCCAAGGCCCCACCGACAAAGACTGTCTTCAGGGACCTGTATTAGGACTCCTCTCTTTTCACTCGACATCCTTTCTCTGGGTAATATCCATTTCCATGGCTTCATACCACCTGCTTTCAATGGAACCCAAGTTTATTTCCCTGCCTAGATTTCCTCTTGAGCTTCAGACTTGTATATCTTGATGTCTAACTTGGATGTTCTACCTCAAACACAAAATATCACTAAGTGCACCCTAATTCCACTCCTTGTCGAACTGACTCCCCCTGAAACCTGGGGTCATCTCCACCTCCTCGTCCTTCTTCCTCATCTCCTCCTCCAGGAGCATGTTGGTCGTTATCTTCTGCTGATCATACCAACTTGACATCTCTTGCCTATCCTATCTTCTCCATTCCCATCGCCACAAGCCTTGTTAAGCCATTCCTCTTTTTATGTTTATTTTTCTATTAGTCTTCCTGAATCCACACTTGCATGTTCCTGCAAAAGTCTGGTCAGCTTACCCTTCTGATCAAAAATTTTCCAATGCCATATCTGGACATTTAGGAAAAGGTTCAAAGTCCTTAACATGTTATAAAGGCATTTTGTGAACTAGCCCTTGCCTCCTGCCTCTCCAGCGATAGTTTCCCCCATGCTCATTGTGCTCCAGTCACACTGGCCTTTTATTTTTTGAATTGCACCATTCCCCTTTGCCTCAAGGCCTTTGCATGTGCCTAGATTGTTCTCTTTTGTTGTTTCTTACTTTCACCTGTCATTTAGGTGTATATATGATAAATGCCTCTACCATAGGTGGTCCTGTGGGCAAGTCCCTAGTGCTTGGCTGGGATTCATTATATGTTAGTTGAATGAATATAGGGCTCATTTACTTTTTGTATCCTCAATGCCTACCAGATGCATGGACTAGATTAAATGCTGACTAAACTAAATAAACTGATGCATTCTATAGGACTACCTTTGTAGTTGTTTAAGGGATGGTTCTTCAGAGCTTGAAGGCACTTGTAGGTTAGGTAACTTGTCCCTTTAATTCATGAAGAGCCTAGCCAAGGGCTGGCTATGTACAGAAATGTAATAAATGGAATAGATGGATATGGAAAGAATACCAGAGTTTGTCTCTTCAGCATCTGGTCTAGATTTCCTTTCCTGCAAGAGATGTCAGGGGGCTGATGAAGCAAGTGAGTGTTCTATTAATCTAAGAGAAGTGGGAAACAGGAAGTTTATGATTTGGGCATAAAATTAAGGGGCTAAATAGATTTGATAGTTCAGTGTAGACCTTAACATTGAATCCATGGGTCACCCAGCTGAGGATGAAGGCCAATGACACTGTCCACAGCAAGGATGCAGGACCAGGGACGTGAAATGAAAGTGCAAAAACAGATACTGGGTCTCACCTGTTTGTTATGATGTGTAAGGACAAAACTTTAAAAAAACCTTCAAACGTTTCAGCCAATTCAATACAACAAATGTATTAAGATTATTCTGGCCTCAAGTAACAGAAGAAACCTAATTCTTACTGGCTCACCCAATAAAGAAATATATTATTTCACATGACAAAACAAAAAAAACCCAGAGAGAAGGGGGCCCCAACGTTGGTTGTTCAGCAGCACAATGCTAGTATCAAGAATCTGGGGTCGTTTTATCTTTCACCTCTGCCACCCTTGTCTTTGTCCTCAGGCTCAGTTCTCCCTTGGTTGCAAGATGGCTGCGGTAGCTGTGGCTATCATAGCCGGCAGAACAATGTCCACAGAGGAAAAGAGACCAGCTTTTTCATTGTCTTTTTTTTTTTTTTTTAAGGAAAGCTTCCCCAGATCCTCCAGCAGATTTCCTCTCACATCTCATTTGGCCTGAATTACATCCATGCCGCCATCCAAACCAATTACTGTTAAGGGAATGGGTTCTTGACCCATCCCTGGGCTGGAGCTAAGAGCATGCCTAGGCAACCAACAGTATCTGCTTTCCCCAGATTGCCTCTACCCTGAACAACTGACTCAAAAACGTTACCAAAGAAAATGGGTCCTCTTTCTTCCAAGTCCCCACTGCACAGGAGAAGAACTAAATTTCAAAAGAATTAATGCATTATTTGCGTGTGAATTATTTCTAGTATGCATTGGAAGCATAGTCAATGAGACCATCTCTGTGGGTTGGGTCTAAGTTATGGAGCCTGGAGAGCAGTCCAGGGGTGCTGGAGATTAACTGCACAATTCATAAAAGTGATTAAGTTTATTCACTGTATTTTCTCCCCCCTTCTCGTCTTGCAAAGAGCAGCCTAGGTGTGGTTTGCCAATCGTATCAATCTGTTCCAGCTCCTAGGCCAGTAGTATTCACAGTTATGTGGCCCTGGAGTCACATTTTCTGTCACCATTAACCAAAGGAGCCACATGAGCCTAGTATAACAGAATATTCTAATACAGAAATTAAAGGTCTTGCAGCCCTGCAGGTTGAGGGCAGAAGGAACCACATTTAGTCTGTGATTTCCTCCTCAGACAAAGCTCCCAAGCTTAGCTTTGCATCCAGATGACAAGAAACTGGTCAAACCAGCTTATTTTTAATTCTTTGTTTTCTCTCCACCATTTTTAATTTAGGAAACACTTTTAGACTACCATGCAGTTATGTGAAGACAAGGAAATTCAATCAAGCTGAATGTTTCATAGATGCTTAATTCAATTATAAATATACTTTTTGAGCACTTAGTATGAGTAAAGCACAGGGCTAGATATTGTGGGGAACACACAAACTAGCAAACATGTCATTGCACACATGTTTTCTGAGAACATACTTTTGGCCAAGTACTTGGGAGGATTTGGGCATGATGATTAAGAGATTTCTCTATTTTCAAGTTGTATGTGTATTTGGAATGACAGGAGACAATGTCCTATATAATAAAAGCCTAATATGCAAATCAACTGAACAGCAGAAAGACCAGCAGAAGGAATGGTCGCTATGATGCACACTGACCTCCAGGGGCAGAGGCTCAACATAGGAGCTGCCCCAGGCCAGTCAAGGTGGGTGCCAGTGGGGGCCCCCCCGATCACCCCACCGGTCAACCAGCAGTGGTGGTGGGTGGTGGGGCCGGCAAGCGGGTGGTGCCAGGCAGGCCAAGGCAGGTGCCAGTGGTGGCGGGGGGCGGGGCCGGTGAGCGGGCAGCACTAGGCCTGCCAAGGCAGGTGCCAGCAGGCGCCCCCTGATTGCCCCACTGGTCGCCCCACAGATCGGCTCTGATTGCCAGCCAGGCCTAGGGACCCTACTTGTACACGAATTTTGTGCACTGGGCCTCTAGTAGATAAGTAAAAAGTCTCCTGATATAGACTGAATATTCACATCCCTCCACACCCAATTCACATGTTGAAACCTAATCCTCAATGTGTTGGTATTTGGAGGTAGGACCTTTGGGAGGCAATTAGTCCCAAGGGTGGAGCTCTCATGAATAGGATTAGTGCCCTTATAAAAAGAGACCCCAGAGAGCTCCCTTACTCCTTCTACTATGTGAGGGCACGGTGAGAAGACAGCTGTCTATGAACCAGAAAGAAGGTTCCCACAAGACACCAAAGCTGCTAGAGCCTTGCTCTTGGACTTCCCAGCCTCCAGAACTGTGAGAAATACGTTTCTGTTGTTTACAAGCCACCTTGTTTGGGGTGTTTTGTTATAGGAGACGGAATGGGCAAAGGTATCTACTGAATTTCATTATGATGGATCAAGTTAGTATTGGTTTATGTGACATCCAAGGGACGGCCAAACCAAGGATGGAAAGACAGTGAGAAAAGTCATTTCCCAGGAAGCAATATTTAGGTGAGTATTAATCTTGAGTCCCAATTTTCAAAAGTAGAACTAAGACATTCACACCAAAAGCTAGCAGAGAAGACAAAAGGTACACAGAATGCTTCAGGGAGGAAGAATCTTTTGTTCTGGGCTTTGGCGATTGAATGGGGGTATTGACAATTAGAAATAAGCAAAGGGCATTCGTGCAGAATGTGCACGGTCAATGTGATGGAAATAAAATAAACTATACTAAACACTTTCCTTTTCCCTGGTCTTTCCTCTTCCTCTATCTTCTAATAAGGACAAATCTTTTGCTTGGTGGGTCAATTCTGGGGCTCTTAGAGGAATATTCAAAGAAGCCATGGAGGCTGAAATGATAGATGGAAGATGGTAGCTCCCCCTTATCCGAGGTTTCCATTTCTGGGGTTTTAGTTACTCATAGCCAATAGTAGTCTGAAAATATTAAATGGGAAATCCCAGAAAAAAATTCATAAGTTTTAAATTGTGCACCATTCTGAGTGGTGTGATGACATTCTGCCCCGTCTCACCCAGGACATGAAACATCCTTTTGTCCAGAGTACCCAGCTGTTTGTGCTCCCCTCCCGACACCGTCACTCAGGAGCCTTCTCGGTTATCAGATGGCCTGCTGCAGTATCACAGTGCTTATGTTCAAGTCACCCTTATTTTACTTAATGATGGGCCCAAAGCATAGGAGTGGTGGTGCCGGCCATTTGGATATGCCAAAGAGAAACTTTAAGTGTTTCTTACGTGAAAAGGTATGTATGCATAGGAAAAACATAGTATATTAGGGTTTGGTACTCCCCATGGTTTCAGACATCCTCTGGGGATCTTGGGACATAACCCTTGCAGATACGGGGGACCGTTGTCGAAGAGCTTAGTCAGGCAGGGAGACAAAAGACCTGAATGTGGGTGAAAAAGAAACCTTGGAAGGGGAGCTTAGAGTCAGGAAGAAGACAGACATGGTCATCCTTGACCCAAGGGAAAAAGGAAAGCAAGGAATGGAAAAAGACAGGTTTCAGGTCTTTTTTTCTATGGGTTTATGAGCGTGTTCTCCCTTTTGGTGTTTTTATGAAAGACAGCTGTAAAGATTTAACTAACTTTACATTCTGGGGTCTGGATTGATGTTCCTTTGACACAGCACTGAGTCAAAATGGTGCTATTTGGCACCAGGCCTCTTTACATGAGATACATAAGCTATGATCTGAAGGTGGAAGAGCATAGCAGAATTGGGAAGCAAGTAGTCACACCGAATGATGGGAGATGAGGCTGTTTGAGGGAGAGTACAGGGACAGAGGCTAGGTTTATTGCAGGCAGTGAAAGGCTTAGAAGTCAAGGTTAGGAAGGTGGTATGTGCTTACAGGCAAGGCCAAGCCTCTGAGGTTTCTGAATAGGATGAGTCAGTATCAGAGATGAGTTTTAGGACAATTACATTGATAGAATCGGTAGAAAAGGGATAATGGAGTAAGAGATATCAATTAAAGAGTGATTATAAAACCTGATGCCAAAATAATAGATTCAGAAGCTCTTTCGTGGAATTGATTTGTTTACTTGAATCAGCCAAGGCTTTGGTTCTTATCCAGACACAGCCGTAACCAGGTCATCAAGATGAAAATGTGCTCGCCAATCTCACGACTGTTTTTTATTTCTATTATTGAGGAGTGACCGAGGACTCAGTGCTCGGGGTGGGTCTGGAGTGTAATGCACTGGAGCAAGTTTTTATTGAGCCCCCACCAGGTGGCTGGCACAAGTGCCTTGAGCACCGGGCTTACCATATAATTAGAGTTACCAGATCAACACACAAGCCAGCCCCCAGTGCAGAGGGAGACAGAGGGCTGTAACTTAATGAGAGGCAGATGTCAACGGGGAGCAGATGTTTGCAGCTCTTCAGCTATATCAAATTAATCATCTCCTGACTTCAAGGTGCTTGTTGGAGTCCAGGAAATTTCCCTGTAATAAATTGCTCCTGGGATTGATTTTTAAAGTGAGAATGTATATGCCACTGTCTTGGATGCTTTAGAACAGTGCTCCCCAGAAGCAGAAGACGATTTTTTAATCTGGACAAATTGAGGTGGAGGTAAAAAGACCAAATCTAACCCCTCAGACCTATTGGTATAAAAACATAGAGGCTGACTTTTTATTAATAAAACTAGAGGCCTTGTGCACAAATTCGTGCACATGTGGGGTTCGGCAGGCCCACACCAATGGGGGCCAATCAGGCTGAGCTGGTGGGGGGGAGGGGATGTGGGAGGTTGGCTGGCCAGGATTAGGGGCCGCAGGAGGTTGAGGGGGGCTGACTGGGGCCCCGATGGGGCCGGTAGGCTGCTGCAGTGTGCGTCATAGAGACTGGTCACTTGGCTTTTATATATATAGATTAGCTCCTGGCCCTGCCCAACTCGTCTGCCCACCTTTTCACTGATTTAGCAAATAACTTGTATAGACACACTATGTACAGAAGATACAATGGTGCATGGAAACACGGACACTGAGCTCATGGAGCTTACATCATAGTAACAACAGTACTCATGCAAGTGCATCTATATACAATTACAAATGTGGGAAATTCTAGGAAAGAGAGTTATGTGGTTCTTAAAAAGAGTTAAAGCAGGGATTTGACTTAAGTCTCAGAGATCAGAGAAATCTTTTCTGAGCAAGAGACAAGAGCAGAGTTTTTCCTTCTCCCCCTTCCCTTTCTCCTTCCTTTTCTCCTCTTCTCTCCCTCCCTTTCCATTCCCCTCCCTCCCTCCCTCCCTCCCTTTCTCCTTCCCTCCCTCCTCACAGTCTGCTTGCCTCATTCCTTCTCTTTATTTCCCTCCATTCTCTGTTCCTCTTTCCCTCCCTCCTTTTCCTTTCTTCCTTTTCTTCTCTTTCTCTTTGCAACTCTCCCTTCCTCTCTACTTTTCTTCTATTTCTTCCCTAAGTAGTTGCTGAAAGCTTGTTAGGGATGCAAGCCCTGCACTAGTTCTGGGAAGAGGTAGAGGGGTAGGTGAACATGCAGAGGCGAACAGGGGACTGTCTCTGTTCATAGTGCCCAGAGACAATGCACAGTTAGCTAAAATTTAGAACAGGTGGTGTTATATTGGAGGTAGGTACAAGTGCTTCTGAGATTCCACAAGAGGGTCCCCAGACTCAGGCTGGGGTATTGGGCAGGGATGGGTGTCAGGTGTGAACATATTTGAGGTAAGTCTTTGAGAATGCTAGGAATTAGATGAAGAGCAGAGTGGAGGCCCTTGCAGGCAGGGGAAAGCTCCTGTGTTTAAAAACAGGAAAGGAAATGTGATAGGATTGTTAGCCTGGGGAAGACAAGAAATTCAGTATGACTGGGGTAAAAGACATGAGTTGGGAAGATCCAGGAGGTGATGTGGTTGGAAAGATGGGTGGGAGCCAGATTGAGGAGACCAGCATAGTATTTCTGCTGTGTCACGTGGGGAGCCATTGAAGCTTCAAAGAAGAGAATCACATAATCAACTCTGCCATTTAGGAGTATTATTTTTTAGTCAGTGGTATGGTCCTGCCCACTCCCAGCCAATAGGAAATCATGTGTCCTCACATTTGTCATTTTCAAAACATTGAGGCTGTGAAGTCCTAAACGTATCTGGTGAGTCCTTTGTTGCCCTCAAACATGGAACAACATGGGAGGTGGGGAGAGGGAGAAGAGACTGATAATTACAGTCGCCCCTCCTCTTTCCCAAGCTCTCCATTCTCTAAGACCCCCTAACAGAAATGAGTAAACACCACTGGAGCATATTCTGAATGGCCGGGACTTTTTCATCACTGTAATGATGATCAGGTAAACCATTTCCTTTTATCTTCAATGGATGCTGTCTTTCAAGGTACAAACATAAAATAAAATAAAAATTTTAAAAACCTGCTAAGCATGAAAGGTCAGAAAGCACCCTTTATTCTAAACCAAGGTTTCTCAACACTACTGACATTTGGGCTGAATAATTCTTTGTTGTGTCTTGCATTATGGGATGTTTCGCAGCATCCCCGGCATTTACCCATTGGATGCCAGGAGAATCCCGTCCCAGTTGGGATAAAAACTGTCTCCAGACCTTGCCAAATGCTCCCTGGGGGACAAAACTGCCCCCTGATGACAGTCGTGCCTCTAACCTGTATGTTGAAGGTTTTGTAGACAATAGAAATTGAGATGAGATTTCGCCACGGTATGGCACATTCTTCCCCTGTTTGGAGTCACACCGGGTGGCATCTGAAGTGAAATGAATTCCAGTGTTACCTTCGGAAGCGCCACGTCTCCCTCCTCTCAGGCCCCTGCTAATTATGAGACCACCTCTTTCTTTCATCTCCAAATGCCTCTAATGCGCTATCGTGGCACGGATCCTGCTTTCTCTCCGATTACACGATCAGATGGACCTTTTTCAATTTGGCTTTCAGAGCTGGTTACTCCTAGGAGACAGCTTTGCTAAAAGCATTTAATGATCCTCGAGGTAGCCAAGCCGTAGAGGTGGGTATCTGTGGGGCTGAGCAGGCTGGAGACGCTCTCTGGGGCTCTGTCCACCTTCCAGGCCTGCGGGGTCTTCCATTTCTCTGCCCTCCCCGAGTGGGGCCTGCCTGCTGGCTGTATTTAGGTGTTGCATTTCAGATTGCTGCTTGATAGGATGCCAGCAGCGACATGTCAGACGTTCCCAGGCAATGAGCGGGGCGCTTTCCCCAGGCTTTGGGCGCTGCAGTACCAGCCTCACATATTAAAATTATGATGTTTTGGAATTGCCAGTAGGCTGATGACTTTCTGCCCCTGAAGAACAAGGATTCTGTCTTACTTCTCTTTGTTTTCCCAGGGCTTCTATCTTCTCTCACACCTAAAGGATGCTAAGAGGCACCCTCCTGGGTGTTGCAAATGGATCTCTTCCAGAACACACAAGAGCCTTGGACTTGACACATTTGGCAGCAATGTGGGTGTCTCAGCCCTTGGAGCCTATATTATGGATGTGAACCATATTTTACCTGGGACCTTCAGCTGAAAGGCTGTCTGCTATTTTTAACAGTGTCCCTTTTTTTTCCTTCTTTCCCAACATGGTTCTTTAACAAGGTCATGTCATTATCAGTTATTTAATATTTCTAAAATTAGAAACAGTTTCACTGCCGTGGCAGCTCCAGCTTTAGGCCAGACTCTGAGCCTCTCACACTGGGACTATTGATACAGTCTCGTGGAGACTTTCCCTGTTCCTTCCTTTATTTTAGTTTACAGTTGGTTCCCAATTCAGCCAGGCTAACCTTTTTACTCTCTCTCTGTTAGGATTTTCACTTATTTAAGGAATCGCAATAGCCACCTTTAAGCCAGAGGGCTCCTCCACCCAACACGTCCTGGCTGGTAGTCAATGTTCCCAGCTGATTCAATGGTCTCATCTGACTAGCTCCAGGGAGCTCTCTGCCCAGCCCGGAGAAAAGGCACAACAGGAAAGGGATATGATAATGATTCCCTCCAAAGCAGCCCTCTCTGCTTCTTCCTAAAGAAGCAGCGATGAGTTCTGGGGATAGTTAAGAGGAGGTAAAGTGACAAGCAAATAGAAGAAAGAGAAGGGAAGATACATGCTATTGTTTAACAAAAACCTACTGGTCGCCAGCAGTGTGTGAGTGGCTGTGCTAAGGGGCCGAGAGCATTACCCATGACATCCTGCCCTCACCAACTCCTAGTCCACATGCAAAGGGGAGGCTGGGAGCAAAAGCTGGAGTGTGATTGAACCCTACTTGTTGACCGACAGACAGAAAGTGAGGAGGAGGTCTTCTCCTTGAGGGGTTTGTTCTCACCACCTTCTCTCCCAGCAGACGTATGGGTTAAGAACTCTGCCCAAACAGGGCAAAGTTAGAGAATGGAAACTGGCGTTTACTAAGTCACCCTCCCCACCACCATTTATCATCTTTAGGAAACTGGGCATTGACATGGAATAAGAACATAAGCAAACATATTTCAAGCTGTAAGCCCCCTCCTTATTTCTATTTAAAAAGTTAACATTTTATTTCCTTAGCACCTCAAATTTTCTTTTCCACTGGCGCTCTGTCTTTGCCACCATTGCAGTGATTTGTATCCCTGCTAGCTCTGCTCTACTTGATCAACCTAACTTGGATAATACGTGAGCTATTAAGAGAACACACCATTTCATCTGGGAGTCATTTATTCCCATGATTACTGATAACAGAAAGTCCTTTTCTGGGCTTGATGCTAATGACTTCTCAATCCAGACTGGGTGCATTTGTTCCAATTGTTGGTTATTCTCAAGCTCTCATGTGCAGCCTCGGGGAGCAAGGATAAATATTCGGCACGGACCCATCTTGCGCTCTGTTTCTATTATTGTCAGCAATGTGAATAAGGCAATATAAGTGAATGGGCGTTGGATAATCACTTTCATTGGTGATTAGACAAAGAAAACATGAAGTGCTTCTATTTTCCTTCTTGTCTGGAACTTAGAATAGATTTATAAACAAACAATTTGGAAGGTATCACTGGATTTTATTACTTCACAATTCAAGTCTAAGTTTGAAAAGAGAGATTTCTCACAGGCTCAGTGAAGAATATTTTAAAACTCCTTAAATGCTTAAAACTGAGTTAATAACAACCCCCATATATTGGTTGTTCCTCGATGGAGCCATTTTGTGTCTCTCATCCCAGTTGAAAATTCCAGTCTTCTATACTTCTTTCTTCCTCATTCCACAAATATGGTGTCTAGTTCTGCCCCCTCTGTTCTTGTAATTATTAATTATTTTTGCCTTCTAATCTCTATTAACCCAGGTGATGTCATTATTATCTTGCATTGAATTGACTGGAAGAGCCTTATAGTTGATCACCATGGCCCCAAGCTTTCTTGACTCCAATCAGTGCTGCACCCAACTTTGAGATCAGTGTTCTGAAAGCAACACTCTGCTCAAATCATTCCCTGCTCAAAATCATCACTGACTTCCCATTTCTAGTAAATAAAGGCCAGGCTTGTCAGTGTGATATTTAGTCATTGGTAACCTGCCTCAACGTATTCATACCTTTTCAAGACTTTCAAGATATGTGACAATGAAATCCATTCCTCTCATATGGAAACACACTGATTCAGTCATCCTCTAAAATGATGTTTAAAAAAAAAAGAAATTCAACTGACTAATTTTGAAGATATAATTGAGTGTAGTCAGTGATTCATGAATTGGGTAGCATCCCATCTAGTAAGTAGAAGGGCACTGGAGGGGCTGTACAAAATGCCAAGTTTTTATAGGAAGAAGGGTGGGACAAGGAAGCTATCAGCAAAAGAAAAGACAAAATTATTTTTAGACCAGGACATCCTTTTTTGGGGGGGGGGGGGCAGCAGGGGTAATGAAGAGAAATGGAAAGTGTTTTTATCATGCAGACTAGTGGCCCAGTGCACAAAATTTGTGCACATTAAAAGGGAAACAATTAGAGGAAATATTTTAATATTGCTATTTGCCCTTTCTCTATAATAGAAGTGTCAGAGATGAAAGAAAATTAGTAAAATGTATATGAAAATCTTCCTCTTGTCAAAGTCTGGGGCACGCCACAGGAGCCAGAGTCAAGTTCCCGCCCACCCACATGCACCTTGAAATCACATGAGACACAGACCCGGCCAGCCCCACTCCCATTGCGCAAGATCCAGGCCCAGCCAGCCCCACCCCTGTCAAGCCCCGCTGGGCGGGGGGCACAGCCTCAGGTCCCCCATCAAGTCCTGCTGGATGGGGTGGAAGGGGCGCAGCCCCAGGTTCTTCGGCGCACCCTCAGGTTCCCTGGCCCAGTGCCAGGGCAGAGGGCATGGCCTGAGGTCCCCGTTCAAGCCCTGCTCGGCCAGGGGTTAGGCCTCAGATCCCCCAGCCTGGCGCCAGGGTGGGGGATGTAGCCTGAGGTCCCCCATCAAGCCCCACTGGGCGGGGGGGCACAGCCTCAGGTCCCCTGCCCCGGCCCGGCACCACCCAGCCTCAGGTCCCTGCTTACCGCTCCTTACGGCTTGTTACAGGAACCCCGCCTCTGCTGTGGGCACAGCCATCTTGTGACAGTGTGACAAAGTGAGGGTCAATTTACATATTACCTCTTTATTCTATAGGATTGCCTCTTCTTTCAATGGGGTTGGGGTGGGGGATAGAGAGGGTACACATGACAGATTAGTTTACTGGCACTTGAAAAGAAAATTCCAGACTGGTTGATTAAGATTCCATTTCTGGGGGAGGTTGAAACTGCAATTAGATCAGTTATTAAATCTAGGTTTGGTATCAATGGCTTGTAGCATGAGTGATGCCATTTTGGGCCTGTGGTTTTCTCTTTAACAATAGCTTTGTACATTTTGCCTCTATATCTGGCCTCATGCGGTTTTCCCTTCCTGAGATTCCATTCCTTTACATCTTAATGTGTACTTCTAAATGCCTCTTATTTAATTAATTCTTTAATAATCAATGCAGAGTGATGTATTACAGTCATATGTACATCTATTTTGTCTGTCCATTAGACAATTAGATCACAAAGGACAGAGATATGCCTTATATAACTTTATACTTTTTACAACGCTTCATATAAAACCTTGTACAAAATACTCTGTAAATAAATATATTTACTGAGTGAATGAATGTGTAAATAGAGACAGAATCAACATATTGTTTAGATTTTTTTGGATTACATCATACCTTGGAATATCATGAATGGAAACTTTTAGAAAATGAGCTGGTGCTTTCAGAGTGTAATAGAATTGAGAATTTTAAATTTTTAAGTTTCATCAAGGCCAGAGCTTCCCCACTGTTCTCTTGCTTAATCCTTTTCTCATTTCATTTCCTCAGATCCCTACTCCTTCACTGTCTCATAAATATATCATGTTATATAGAAAAGAAAGTTTAAAGCTGTGAGCGTTAGAAGATATGTGACAATGAAATCTCTTCTCCATAATTCTGCCAAACTTTTTCCACTGTTCAAACACAGCATGTAAATGATGACAACACTTTGTGATCACAGGCAAAATCAAGTAGTGGGCCACTCTAGCCAGAGCCATCACTGGAAATAGTCAGCAGCCTCCTAGAGACTGTAGCTTTCTAGCTGCTTTTAAGTTGATATTCTCATATTCCAGAAAACTGTACTCCTCCTCATGTTTTGGAAGAGTGCAGGGTCCTACAATGTAGTTCCAATACTCATTGGGATATGTCTGAATACCTATATTCATATATATATGTGTATTGTGTGGGAGAGCATGGCTATTTGCATTTATGGTATGGTTTTACCCCAAAGTTTCCAAGATCTTTTGAGACAGAAAAAAAGTGCAAGTCTCAACTTATTCCTGCTTTAAAGAAGGGCCCAAGTCCAAGGACTTCGAGGTTTGGTTTGGACAAACACCCAGAAGTTGGGATGACTATCTGAAGCTCTTGCATCTGCAAATTTGGGCCGGATCAACTGAGGACAGGCGTCATGACACTTCCAGTACTCCTCACTGACACCTCACCCTTAAGATTTGAGGAACTGGAAGAATAGTAGAGAGGACAAAGGAACGTTGGTTTGATCTCTTTAGGAACTGCCATTACTGCATTGCCTCCGAAGTTGTGATTATACTACTGATAGCTGGGTCAGGCTCTGACACACAAATGTTATGAGTTAATAATGGGCAACTTTATAATAGCTCCACAGATCCAAAAAACTTGAGAGCTAAAATGGACCATGGGGGCCTCCTGGTCAAACCATCTTTTTATATAGATTATAGAACTGAGGCTTGGAGAGAAGAAATGGCTTGCCAAGGACTCTGAGAGTAGAACTGGGATTCATTCCAGAGTCCTGACATTTAGTCAACATGGTTATTCTAAATCATCACCCAGTCAGTTCTACTGTAGCACATCTGGATGGATTCAATGGGCTGAGATCAGACAGAGGCTGAGTTTTATTGTGATTCTCATTTGTATTTAAAGGGACTTGCTTTTGTCGATTCATTTGTAGGAAGAGGGTTTAAAAGGTGGGATAAACGAATAAGTACAGATAGAAGCCATCAGCAGGGAGTACTAGGATAGTTATTGCTGGCATTCATTGACTGCGAGGGAACATTATTGAATGTTCTGAGCCAGGAGGAAATGCTTTCCTTCATGCTGGAAGATAGCAACCAAAGACTGGAGGAGGAAAGCCCATTAAACCATAGTCCAATTTAGGGAACCTTATGCCACCAGCCAGAGACCCAACTAACCAGAAATAAAGGAAATAGTTCAGGCTGCCAAGAACCTTTAACCAAGCAAGGGTAGGAAAGTTAGTTTGAGGCCCAAAGCAGGAAGAGGACTACAGGCTATAGGGCTGGCCAGAGGTCCCAAAAGGCAAGTTGTGTCTGCACACAGTCCTAAGATGACAGTCATATTTTGAAGCTCCTTGCTCTTCATTTTTGGTTTCTAATAGTTTTCAGAAACCTCTTGATGGAAGAAATGTTATGAGTTTGTGAAATTCAGTTTTCTAATTTATTGATGCAGTATATCTTTGAAATCTTACTATCCTGAAAAATCCGATTTACATATAGGTATATTAGTGAGGCTAAAATCTATCATGACAGAATCAAAGAGCAGGAGGAACAAAATTAAAACACCACCAGACAAGTATTTGAACTCCACCCAAGATGAAGTTTTCTTAACTATAGACCTTGCACAAGAAGGAAATTAAGATTATTTAATTTATGCCTTAGCTGGTTTGGCTCAGTGGATAGAGTGTCAGCCTGCGGACTGAAGGGTCCCAGGTTTGATTCCAGTCGAAGGCACATGCCTGGGTTTCGGGCTCGATCCCCAGTAGGGGGTGTGCAGTAGGCAGACAATCAATGATTCTCTCTCATCACTAATGTTTTTATCTCTCTCTCTCTCTCTCTCTCTCTCTCTCTCTCTCTCTCTCTCTCTCTCTCTCTCCATTTCTCTCTGAAATCAGTAAAATTGTATATATTTTAAGAAATATTTAATTTATGATACCTTGATTTCAGCCCAGTAAATTGATTTTGGACTTCTGGCCTTTACAACTATGAGAGAATAAATTTCTGTTGTTGTAAGCCACCGAGTTTGAGGCAACTTGTTACAGCAGCAATAGTAAACCAATACACTACTTAAACATATTCACATGGCTGCATTCAAATAAAACTTTATTTACAATAAAAAAGATGATTTAGTTCAGTTCTTTGCCTATTTTTTTCCATTTGGGAATGATATCAAATCCATCAGATGATTGATTCAGAACCCAGGAGTCTCAAGTCTAAAACTATGGACAGAGAAGTTAACTTACTAAGAAACATGGAACAAGGTATTCCTTGGTCAATAATCAAGTTTCTAATATACTATATGATTTAACTATGGGAAGATAAATTATGAATTAATCCACTTACAACTTGATTAGTAAGTGGGCAGACATTTATGAAAAAAGGGGCAAATTTTACTAATTATAGTATATATATATTAGAGGCCTGGTGCATGAAATTCGTGCACAGGGCAGGGGGGCTCCCCTCAGCCCAGCCTGCACCCTCTCCAATCTGGGACCTCTCAGGGGATGTCCGACTGCCGGTTTAGGCACAATCCCGGGGATCAGGTCTAAACCGGCAGTTGGACATCCCTCTCACAATCCAGGACTGCTGGCTCCTAACTGCTCACCTGCTTGCCTGCCTGATCGCCCCTAACTGCCCGCCCCCTGCCAGCCTGATCACTACTAACCACTTCTGTCTGCCAGCCTGGTTGCCCCTCACTGTCCCCCCGCTGATCTGGTCACCTCCAACTTCCCTCCTGCTGGCCTGGTCACCCACAACTGCTCCTCCCTGCTGGCCTGGTCACCCCCAACTGCCCCCCTGCCAGCCTGGTTGCTCCCAACTGCCCCCCCTCCCCCGCTGGCCTGGTCGCCCCATGCAGCCTGCTGTTCAGTTGTTTGGTCATCCCTCGCTAACCCTCCTGCCAGCCTTGTCACCTCACGCAACCTGCTTTTCAGTCATTACTGTTACTGTGACAGTGACCTAGACGATTTGCATATTCCTCTATTATCATATAGATGTATGTACTAGTATGTATGTATATACATACATATGTATATGTAGTCCCAAAATGTATACACACTTTAAGTAGATTCTATTACATTTTGAAAATGAAATGATTTCAATAAATACTGCCTTTATAATTATTCAAAGTACGTATACATTTTTATACATTTTTGGGGAATATATATATATATACATATATATATATATATATATATATATATATATATATATATATATATATATATACACACACATATATATATGTATATATATATATATATATCCCCTTCCCTCACTCAAAAAAAAAGAGAGGAAGGATGCTAAACTTGATATAGGTCTAGAGAGTCAATGACTGTCAACACATCAGGATTAATTTTGGGTCTAGAACAAGCAAAGCAATACCTTATTTATTATTCTGGCCTGATCAGATTATACCAAGAGCATCATGCTCAATTCTGGTAATCCCAATACAGGAGGAGAAAGGTCAAACAGGAGACAGTCCAGAAGGAAGTGACTAAGGTGAATGATGCATCTAAAATTATGCCAATGAAAAACAGTCTAAATATATGAGGATGTTCTTCCAGGGAGAAGATTTCAGGGAAGGATACAATAGCTGTCTTCAGCTTCTCAAGCTGCTATCAGCCTGAAGAGGAATGACCTCATTCAGCGTGACTCTGAGGAACAGTGACATAGAGTGAACGTCTTAAGGAAAAAGAGTTCAGCACAATCTAAGGAAGCATTTTCTAAAGATGGAAATGAGAATATAAGTTTTCTTCATGGAACCGATACGCCACCGAGTGCTGGGTGGTTTGGGTTTCCTGGTAAGAGCAAGATTTGCATCAATTATTTTGAAGATGATTTTAAATGCTTTTTGAATCTATGAAATTTGCTTTTTTTGTAGGGAAAGTGCTTATTAGCCAAATAAATAGTGTGATGTGATGGAATAGTTACACCAGAAGACACTTTTCAAAGGATGCATTCATCTATAAGCAAACCCTTAATATCCATTTTTTGAAGTAGGCTCCCTACGACTGACTGCATTAATACTTTTTACTTACTTTAGTTTAAGTACTTGTAACTTTTTGAAAGTAACATAATGGATTAAAAAAATACTTAATCCACATTTTTCACCAATTCAAGCAGATTTTTTTCTTAATTATCCTGAATAGTTCACACTATTCTGAGCATGTAAATGGCACGGACTAAAGAAACAAATAACAGCAGTTTACTTTGGTTGAAAGTGCTTGCTATGTGCTGGGCATGGTTTTAAGCATGAATTCACTCATTTATGTGGATTTACTCCCTTAATTTTCATAGCAACTATATGAAGTAGCTACAATTATTATTCCCATTTTAACAAATGAAGAAACTAAGCTACAGAGAGGTTAAGCGATTTGTCCCAGGATACCGTATGTTTTAGTAAGAAGCAAAGCTAGGACTCTGGCTGGAGTCTGCATTCTTATTACCACATTATTTCTGTTTAATACCTTTCTGATTTTACAGCATTCCACTTAGAAGCAGATGTAAACCTTGGGATCCCTGCACATGGTCAGGGATATCCTACCTTAGTGTAGCAGCATAAAAAACACCTAACCTGCTTGGGAGACAAATGCCTCATCTCACTCTTCTATTGAGACAGGCAAGCAGGTTGAACATCTTTGTGATCTAGAAATTAGCTGGCGTTTCATTCCAAGTCATCACCAGAGGATTGCTTCTGCAACTTGAGTTTTTTATGTGCTTTGATTCTAATATTTTACAGAACTCCTCTCAGGTGCATCTGTCTTATGAAATTTCACTCCATTAGACCTAAACTCTGGTCCTAACTCTGCATCTGCAATGTGTGTGTGTGTGTGTGTGTGTGTGTGTGTCTGTGTGTGTATTAGGGCAAATGACTACCAGGTGACAGCTTCTTCCTTGTGAAATGGATGTTCTCATACCTACTTTGCAGAGTTTTTGTGAAGAATAAATAAGATATCCTATCTAATAAAGAGGGAATATGCTAATTGACCCTCACATCATCGCAAAAGATGGCAGCACCCACAGCCAATAAGAAGGGAATATGCTAATTGACCACCTGCTCTCAAAGATGGCGGTGCCCACAGCCAATAAGAAGGGAATATGCTAATTGACTGCCCCACCCTCAAAGATGGCATTCCCACAGCCACAAGATGGCAGTGCCCAGTCCCCTCAGCCCTGCCGGGGTGGTGGCTTTGCCGCACTCCTGCCTCCGGAGTTCCCCAGTCCCTTCAGCCCCCCAGCTGCCCAGGGCTGGCCCGAGGTGCAGGCAAGCCTTGGATGTCAGCTGCCCAGCCACCCAGGGCCGGCCTGAGGTGCAGGCAAGCCTCAGATGTTGGCTGCCCAGCCGCCCAGGGCCTCCCAAGGCTCAGGTAACCAGGGCCAGCTGAGGCTTGCACTGCTGGCAGTGGCAGCAGCAGAGGTGTGATGGGGGCGTCGCCTTCCCCTGATAGCCGGGTCGCCTCCCACCCCTGAGGGCTACCAGACTGTGAGGGGGGCAGGCCGGGCTGAAGGACCCCCCTCCAGTGCATGAATTTTCATGCACTGGGCCTCTAGTTCTGTATAAACGCCCCTGTAAAGACCTGACACATAAAATAAGTATTCTAGAAGTAGAGTTCTTTTTGTTTTCATTTGATAAATGCTATATATATTGTACTTAAAATTTTTGATACTGCTGGTTGAAGGACAAGTTACTCCTTGTAATCTGAGTTTCTGTTTGAAGATAAAGAAAAATCACATTGAAAATAACTTCCAAGTAGTTCCTTAAGTTCAGTAGCCTCCCATGTGCCCAGAGTGGCGGGTGCATTCCAATGTGATATGTAACTAGCGATTTCTCATGCTGTGCACTCACATTCCAGGGTATCTTAAATTTCCCCATTATTGGGGTTAATGATATGATTGTGTTTTAGACATAGCCACCATATCAAATGCACTTTCCACGAGGTGCCCAGTCTTTCCACGAACACATTGAGCATCTATTACATTCTTGCCTCCGTGTAATATGACATAGTGCTTAAGGTCTAGGCAAAACATCTCCAATCACAATGTAAATAAGGTTACGTTTAAAAAGTGCTCTGCAAACACAGAGAATAAATAAGGGCAGGGGAAGGGAAGTCTAACCACAAACCCATGTATTTAAGAGAAGACCTGTACAAACGAACAGTTGAACAGTCGCATGAGCTGTGGGTGGACCTTACCATGTAACTCCTTGCTTTTTCAGACTGCCACATATAGATTTTTTTTCTCCTCTGGACAACTGGGTTCACGATTAATTCTTTGTATCTCTTTACCTTTATGAATAGGAAAGAGTATTTTAGGTCTATTGATATTTCTTTTTCCTTTTTCTAAAAACAAACTTACATTATTTTAAAGCAATACAGTCATGATGCTACAAATTAGAAAAAAGTAAAAAAAATACAAAAAAAGGTGAAAATTATTTGTAACCCATTATGTAGAGGTCATCTAACATTTGAAAGGACTGCCCTCCATTTCCCCCTATACACCTATATGCTACATGATAGGTGTTTTATACTGCTATTTCTTTTTGTTTTTATAACTTACTAGTATGTGGTGAACATTTTCCTGTGTTGTTAACAAAGGGAGAATGGGTATAACCACTTTGGAAAAAGACCTGGCAGTTACTTATTAAACTCACCCTATGACTCAGCAGTTCCATCCTAGGTATAATGTCCAAGAGGAAATAAAGCATTTGCTCACAAAATTACTTGAACAAGTATGTTCACCGCAACTTTATTCAGAACAGTAAACAACTAGAAATAGGTCAAATATCCATCAATAGATGAATGGGTAAACTCTAACAATAAAAAAGGACAAACTAATGACATATGCCACAATATAAATGAATCTTACAAAGCATTATGCTAAATGAAAGAAAACAGTCTTTAGAAAACACACATTAATAATTTCATTTATATGAAGTTCTAGAATACACAATACTAATCTAAGATGGAAAAGAAAGAACAGAGACTTCTCTGGGCGGTAAGCTGGGGTAAGGGCATAACTGACTGGGAAAGGACATAAGGACACTTTCTGGATGATTACGCTATTTTATATCTTAATAAAGGTTTGCGTTACATGAATATATGCATTTGTCAACGTTCATTGAATTATACACTTAAGACTTGTACATTTCACTGTATATAAATTTTACCTAAAAAAGAGAGAAAACACATACTGAATTTTAAGCTTCTGTTAAAACCAAGCATGGAGTCATATTTGTGAAGCATAATGCCTTTAGGTAGCACTGCTCCATGATTGAGAATAGTCCTTCAAAACATGAACATTTCTTCAAAACAGAGGGTTAATGTACTTAATATATAAAGAGCCCAATGAACTCACAAAAATAAACCATTGAAACTTCAATAGAGAAATGGGGAAAATAAATGAATTTAAAATGCTAAGAAAAAATATATATGTAGCCAGTAACCATGAAATAATGTTCAAACTTACTCATTGAGGACCTACTAGGCTTCTATGCACAACCTCAATTAATATAGATTATTAACAAACTTATCAAACATATTCAACTTCACTGGTACTCTAAAAATTAAAATTAAAATAATAATTTACTTTGTTTCTAACAAAATAATGAAGTTTAAAAAGCATAATAATGCTGGGCAAAGTGTGATTATTAAATAAGCATTCTCAAATAATCCCCATGGGATATAATTTGTTACAACTTTTTTAAAAAAAAATCCTCACTCAAGGATATTTTTCCATTGATTTTTAGAGAGTGGAAGAGAGAGGGAAAGACAGAGAGAAACATCGATGTGAGGGAAACACATTGATTAGTTGCCTCCTAAACATGCCCCTGACCAGGGCCCAGGCCGGGGAGGAGCCTGCAACCAAGGTACCTGCCCTTGACTGGAATCAAACCCGGGACCCTTTGGTCTGCAGTCTGACACACTATCCACTGAGCCAAACCAGGTAGGGCTGTTACAACTTTTTTTTTTTGAAGTGTTTTTGCTACACAGATTAAGAGTTTAAAAGGAGAATATGCTCTTGGAATTAGTAATTCCATTCTGGGTCTTTTCTAGGAAATAGTCAAAAGTGTACAAAAATGCAATTATTAAAAATGTTCATTTCAACATTATAACTGGAGGCCCGGTGCACGAAATTCTAAAAATGTTAATTTCAACATTATTTATAACTAGGGCTGGGGGCCCCTCAGCCTGGTCTGCACCCTCTTGCAATTTGGGATCTCTCTCACAATCCAGGACCCCTGGCTCCTAACCACTCGCCTGCCTGCCTAATTGCCCCTAACGACTCGCCTGCCTGCCTGATCGCCCCTAACCACTTGCCTGCCTGCCTGATCGCCCCTAACTGCTAGCTTGGCTGCCTGATTGCCCCTAACCGCTTCTGCCTTGGCCTTAACATAAAACACATTCACATGGCTGCATTCAAATAAAACTTGATTTACAATAAAAAAGATGATTTAGTTCAGTTCTTTAGTTCCGTAAGGACGTCTGGAATGATGTCCAGAAGGTCATTCGGCTGTCCAGTCTAATTAGCATATTACACTTTTATAATTATAAATTGCAGAAAACTGAAAACAACCTGCATGTCTAACATAAAAGGCTGGTACATTATTTATTGGCGTGTACTTATATATTGGAGTGATGGGGCCCTGTCCATTTCCTTTCCTAGGACTCCTAGTTGTCATCCAGTCGCTGACCAGGGTATCTGAAGGGTGCAAAGAGAGGAGACATTTTCTTTTTCGTGTTCTGTCCTGGACAATAAGGAAACAATCAGGGCCAGATTTACACATTGTCTTCTAAGGCTCTGTACATTTCTGAAAGATAGAAATGCCTCCCAGGGAGAAAGGCTGATGGTTAGGCAAGCATTTTTCCAAAGTTTCCACGAGTCTCTCCCATGGGCCCTCTTCTTTTCCTCTTTCCATCATCCTTTTCCTTGTCTCCTCTCCCATCCTTCTCCTTCCAGGATCTTTGGGCATTGAATGAATCTTAGGACCTGGGAGATGATGCCTGGGCTATGTCCACATGAGGCTAGCAGATGGGTTATTGCAAATGCTGTTAGGACCCCCTGAGAGAGGGGTGGTCATTCCTGAGAGAGAAAAGAGAACTGGCTGCAGTAGCATGCAGAGGAGGCATCCATCCCCTGGGTGGTGGGAGCCCAAATCACATGGCAGGCGGTGAGAGGAAGGTGAGGTCACATTGTTAAAGACTTGAACTCATGACTCTTTGGATAATTAATAAATGCTGATTCTAAAATGACATAAGTAATCAAAGTAATGCTTACTGCAAAATCTACAAAACAATACCAAATGCCTGAAGTGAAATGTTAAAAATCTAGATCTATTCTTCTAGGTTCCAAATCCCACTTCCAGAGAGAACCTTGATTGACAGTGTGTTTTTTTTCATGGATGCTTCCATATATTTTCCATGCATATTTAACACATATGTGCGCACATACATGTGCATTTACATACACATTTTTTACACAAATGGAATCAATGTTTATGTATAACTTTCATTTTCCATATATAATTTTATTCCAGACATAATTCCATATCAGCCTATATATTTTATTATTTTGAATGGCCGTGTGGTATTCCATAGATGGACCTCACTTTGACTAAAATGATGTTTAAGATTCTTCTCAACTTGAGAATTTCCACTGTCTTTCTTAGATTCTAAGTAAAGATGGTGGTAGGATAACGATCAGAACCATTTGGAATGCACTTCTGGTTTTAGAAATTCCCCTAGTTGAAGGGGAAGCTGCCCTTCTGGGTCTCTCATCTCCACAGAAGAACCATGCTGTTCAGCTTGACTGGAGTTCTCAGGACTTGTCTGTTACTGGGGCTCTGGAGTTGAAGTTTGCAGCTAGATCTTGAAGCATCAACAGAGGTTCATCAGGCAGGAAAGCCTAACTGTTTTGAGCAGAATGCTGCTGGACTGGAATCAAATGGGAGCGGCTGTTTTCTCATCTTAATCAGTCAATCAACAAACAATTTTTGAATACCTGCAGTACACTCGTTAGAAGCAGCATGAGAAACACGATTCCCATCTTTAAATAACTTGTACTCTGGTTAGAGAAACAAGATTTTGTGAAGCAGTTAGTAAGATCTACTAAACAGAATATAAGTGTTGTTGAAATATGCACTCCATCAAAATGCTGTAGGGACCACTAAGAAAAATGAGATGAGCGTGGGTGGTGATAATCAGGGAGATCTCTCTCTGGGCAGGGTGAGATGTGAAGACCGAGAAGGATATAAGGGGGACTCCAATAAACAGAGTACTCCAGACTACACTGCAGCCTAAACCAGTTATGCAGACATAACCATGCAGCCAATTGATAGGAACATTTGATCCAATTGTTTGGTTAAATAACAGGAAAGGCCTTAATTTTCTGCCTGCATTCTCAGACACCAAAGCATCCTACCTTTTCTCTTGCTCGTGAGTCACAGATTCCTCCTGGCCAATAAAGAAAATAACAATTTTCTTATTGTCATGAAAATAAGTTGCAGGACTTTGATGTGGTTGGTGTTCATGCCCTGCCTCTCCTATTTTCAGGTGTACTATCACTCTCATTACTGAGGGTGGTGGAGAACTTGGATTTACTGTCCTGGGAGTTAGAAGGCCCAGTTTTCACCCCAGACTCACCATTTAATTTGCTTTATGATCTTGGGCAAGTTACTTCAGTCACTTAGAAGAACGAGTTTTACAAAAATGAGAAATATCATCAATATATATAAAAGGCTAATATGCAGTGTCTCCTCGGGAGTTTGACCACAAGTTCAATCGCTCACTATGATGTGCGCTAGCCACCAGGGGGCAGTGTGAAATGAAGGAAGGCCCTGATCAGCCCGATCACCCGCCAGGCCTAGGGACACTACCCATGCACAGATCTTGTGCACTGGGCCTCTAGTTTAATTAGAATGCTGCATCTTGCTCTCATGCTCTCAAATAAATAGGGTTGAACTAGCTCAGGTGTTCTTATCCTAGGGAACTATGGATGAAGGTGAGGTCAGTCCTAAACTTCTCCAATTTTATGCAAAATTTGGTGCATGTGTGTATATTTCTGGGGAGAGACTCCATAGTTTTATCAGATTTCCAAATAATTCGTGACTTTCCCAAAGTCAATCACCTGTACATGATAGAAACTCTAAAGGCTTTTTAAGTTTGAAAGTGTTATCATTCTTTGATTCCCTATGTACTCTTTTGCAGTGAGACTTATAGTGTAAATATTTTACTGGGAGGATTGGCACATATTCTTTAAATCACACTTCTTCACTTTAATGTGAGGCCAATTCTATATTATGGAGAAACACTTTTTACTAGGGAGCCCTAAGTCTTATAATTTTTGTTCTATTAAAGTTGGAGTTGTTTATATGCCAACAATATTTTTTATTGCATTATTAACACTATATTCCAAATGACTTTTTGGGGAAAACTCTGTTCCTTGCACCTGAGAGTTAGTATTCCTCAGGGTTTTCTAAGATTTAGCTATCCCTGTATGACGAGGTTAGGTATTCTCGGGGAAAATTTGTTTACTCTATTAAATTTACTTCCCTGAAAGAAACGTCTTTCCTCAGTGTTTGCCTTTTCAGTTGGCCACTATAAGGCTGTGCATTTGTCTATCCCAGAAGCCAGGGGAAGGCATTGTTCAATGTTTACCCACCTTCTCATATAAATATAGCCAATAAGATCCTATTTAAATTTCTGTTTTATTGTCTAAAGTTTTACATATGTCTCCCTTTTCCCCAATTAACACCCCCTCCCCCAGCCATTCCCACCCTGGGCAAGCTCCCACCGCCCCAGTGTCTGTGTCCATTGATTATGCTAATATGCATGCATACAAGTCCTTTGGTTGCTCTCTAACACCTCCCCCCCCCCCGCACCTCCCCCGGATCTATTTTTGTTCATCAAATTATGTTGTTCATTATATCCCACATATGAGTGAGATCATGTAATATTTATCTTTCTCTGACTGGCTTATTTCGCTTAGCATAATGCTCTCCAGTTCCATCATGCCGTTGCAAATGGTAAAAGTTCCTTCTTTTTTATAGCGGCGTAGTATTCCATTGTGTAGATGTACCACAGTTTTTTAATCCACTCATCTGCTGATGGGCACTTAGGCTGTTTCCAAATCTTAGCTATTGCAAATTGTGCTGCTATGAACATAGGGGTGCATATATCCTTTCTGATTGGTGTTTCTGGTTTCTTGGGATATAGTCCTAGAAGGGGGATCATTGGGTCAAATGGGAGTTCCATTTTTAGTTTTTTGAGGAAACTCCATACTGTCTTCCACAGGATCCTTTTTAAATTTAATATGAAAAAAGCTTTTAAAAGATGAGTTTGTATTCTATTAAAAATTGACATTTGCAATTTGTTTCCCTTTTTGCTTTTCCTGCAAAATTTGTTTGCATACATCTATATTTTCCTATATTTGCTCCAATGTTATGATCTACATATTTGTTTGGAATACATTTTCATTGAAGAAGAACGTACAGAAGAAGGTAAGAATCATTAGTAGTCTAAGCACTGGGAACAACATTTGTTAACTTTCTTGCCTTCCAGTGTTTTGATGCATAAGCACTCTTTTCATGTTGTTGTCATCAAATAATATAGTCCATTATATAAACTCCCTTTTTATGTAAAAATATATTAAGAGCATTTTTCATTTCTATTAATTTTCTTTAAGAGCATGATTTTTGATGATGGTTTGCTTTTCTATAATAAAGATGCACCATTATTTTAAATAATGCTAAGGTTGACATCTTTATATATGGACGTTTGCACTTTTAAAAAATTTACTTAGAATAAATATCCAGAAGTGGAGTTACTATCCTTATTTTAAAGATTTTTATTAATACTGAAAATGTGCTTTCCATAAATGATGCAGCAATTTACACTCCATACCAGCTGTGTTTGAGGGTGGCTGTTTCCTCACATCATTGTCAACAATGAGCAGCATTTTTTTCATATAATATTATTTCACTTAATAGAAATATATATGCAATTGTTTGAATTTATTTTCTTTGATTTTAATATGATTTGCTATTTTTTCTTTAAGTTTATTAACTTTTGGAGGTTTCTACATGTGAATTATCCATTCTTGTCCTCTGCCGATTTTTCTACTGAGGCATCTGGCTTTTTTCTTATTGTTTTGCAAAAGTTCTTTATATATTAAGAATAATATCTCTTTGCTATCATCTACCTTGCAAATGTTTCTTCCATTTGTCAGTTACTTTTCCATTGCTATAAGGGGCAATAGTGCAGAAAGTACAAATAAGGACACCAGAGCTGGACTCTCTGGACTCATAGCACAACTCAGAAAGTACTCAACATCTTTGTTCATCTCCTCCCTTATCTATAAATTGGTATACTAGCGCTCTTTCCCTGACATACACAATACTTGGAACAATGCCTGGAGTATTATGCACACTCAATTAACACTAACTAGTTTTATTAGAATTTATTTGCAAATATTTTCTTTTTTAAATATTTTATTGATTTTTTACAGAGAGGAAGGGAGAAGGATAGAGAGTTAGAAACATCGATGAAAGAGAAACATCGATCAGCTGCCTCCTGCACATCTCCTACTGGGGATATGCCTACAACCAAGGTACATGCCCTTGACCAGAATTGAACCTGGGACCTTTCAGTCCGCAGGCTGCACTCTAGCCACTGAGCCAAACCAGTTAGGGCAATTTGCAAATATTTTCTTTTATATTGTGCCAACTTAGTAAGTGTCTTATATCCTTTTTGGGGGGAGGGAGTTGGGTGGGAGAGTCAAAAGGAAGGAAAGAATGCCCGTGACAATACCATTAGCCTTTGTGTCAGCTTGGTAAAGAACAAATGACACTTCTCCAGTCCCAGGGTTGATTTATAAATAAAGTTGGGGTGCATAGAGAAAGGTAACTTGATATACTTGGAATGTGCTGGTCATCACAAAGGTGACTGCATCTACTTAATTGTCTTGTTTTCAATGAGAGATGATGTTTCAGTGACCTTTTCCTATGAGGATCTCAGGATGTTCCACGTCTTTCATTAAGCCTCATCTTTTGCTTCCAGGAAACAATCCCCTCTTGCTTAAAGGGGAAGAAAATAACAGGGCTAGTGTGAGGCTCCTCCATGAAGGAGAATAGAATACAGAAAATAGTTTCGCTTGAGATCGGCGACCCCACCAGCTGAAAATAATACGAATTATGTTCCAAATCTGGTTCCAAAATGAGAAGTGAAGAGCCTCCAATTTGAAAATAATCACACCTACTGAGGTGACTCTCTTTCATTTTAGTCAGTCAGTGAGCAATGTTCCTTTTCTTTCTGTTCTCAAAGTCTTGACGTCACTAAAAAAAATGACTCAATTACAGCTGGGAAACAACCAACATCTTCCCCGTCTGCAACTGTATAAACAGAGACAGGGTGGGGGGGGGGGGGGTGGAGGTAAGAGAAAAATGAAACAAAAGTGAAGAGAGCGAGGGAATTTTAAAAAGTCTTGCATATAAGCCTAACCAATGGACACAGACAACAGGGGTGTGAGGGCATGAGTGGAGGGGGTGGGGGGTGGTAGGGACAATGGGGCGATAAGGACACATATGTAATACCTTAATCAATAGAGAAATTTAAAAAAAAAGAAGCTCCCAGGGAAGAGATCAGGGTTTTTATTTCGTTTCTTTGTTCCGGATGGCACGTTGCATGCAGTCCAGAAACCTCTGGGTCCAGAAAGCAAGCCACGTGGGGAAAAGGATCACACAGTTTATGAACACCTGTGTCCCGCCAACACACATTCCAGAGCTCATCGTGGGGAAACGTTGGCAGCTGCCTCTGGTCAGATGCCCCGGGATCTCGGGGGCCTCATCTAGAACTTCGGACCTAATGGGAAAAATGGAAACAGAATCCTGGCTGGCCAGCAAGCCCCCAACCCCCTCAATTTCCAAAGGCTGGCCTTTTGTGGTGGCTCTTGGCTCAGAAAGCACGGTTCACAAACATGAAATGTTCGAAGCGTCCTCTACACCCACAGCATTCTTTCTTTTATTTACTGTCTTGGGTGGGAGAATAGACTTTGTCTCCGAGTGTCCTTTTGCCAGGAAAGAAAAGCAGGTTTGGCCAGTAGAAAACCTGATCGTCCTTATTCCTCCTTTCATGTTACTCAGGAGATGAAGGAAAAGGTCAAGGTAGCCGTGTGGCTCAGCGGCACGGCCCTGTGTCCGGCTGCACGCTATCTACCTGCTTCAAGGGGAGAACTTCCTTCGCTGAGGACGAAAGCGGGTCACCAGGAGGTGAAAGGGGAACGAGATTCGCCGAGGAAAAGGAGAAGCCAGAGCTGGGTTAAACCCAGTCCCGGAGCCCTGGGCGCTGCTTCTGAAAAGCTGACCTGGAGGGGAAGGCACGGGCTCCTCCCTGACCTCTCTGTCCTCCTGCTCTCCCAGGCCTGGCCCTGCTTTGCTCTTATTTTAACCAGTAAATGAAGTGCCCGTGGGAGCCGAGGAATCTGTGAAAGGATCCTGCGAGGGCAGCGGCAAAGAGCTTTCCTCTTTCTCCACACAAAGGCAGGCCAGAGGGGAATGGTTTAAATTGCTTCCAGCAGGATTTAGGTTCGGCATGAGGAAAATCTCTCTGAGTGCGATGGGCCTCTGGAATGCATTACAGAGGGAGGCGAAGGAATCCACTTCTGAGATCTCTGAGGACGCCATGGAATGCTAATCTTTCCTTAATGGCTAATATTTTGGTGTAATCAGAGGCGGAGGCATGGATGAGCTTTTAAGTCCCTCTCACTCCTGAGATTTGAATATGAAATCTGGCAGTCGAATGAAATAGCAGTGACATCTGCAGGATCCGAACCCTGCCTCCCTGAGGTCACCTGAGGCCCTTTAGGTACCTGCACTCCACTGGGGATTAGATTTGGATCCTGAGTATATAGAAGTGCAGTGCATGGGGGTGGGGCAAGGGGGAATATTGGGGAGAGAAGAATCACATTGAAAACAGCAGGAACAAAAAAGACAGGAAAATGAGTTTGAGCCAAAATGTTTTTGGAAGTGCTGAAATTTGAGTGAGGGAAATGACAGTAATCTAACAAGTATTCCAAGGGGTAGGAACTACGCCAGAATGGAAAGCAGAGCCAAGGCTCCCAACCTGGGCAGAAGGAAGATGAAAAGGGAGAATAGTAAGAGCAGAATTTTTACTTATGGGACCCCTGAGAGGCGTAGTCTCACTACAGTGTGTCAAAGGAGTTGAGGAGGTAGTGAATAAGTGGACAAGAAGAAAGCACTAAAAAATTTGTTATTAACCAAAGTGAACACCCATGAATTTATAAATGGACCTGCGAATGGCTTCAAGGGTTCCTTTATAATAATAAGATTATATTGCTTTTAGGCCTGTTCATTTCCTTGCGGGGGGGGGGGGGGGGTGCTGGGATTGGGGTAAACTTGTATTTGCTTTTGAAGTTGCTTCCTTAGGTAAATGAGAGCCACATGTGTGAAGGTCATGGGGCTGGCACTCAGCAAAGATTGTCTGGTTGGTCTGATTGGCAAGGTCATCATTAGGAAGTAGATAATTGGGGGAGTTGTTGAGGCCACTTGAAGATCCATAGTGTAGTATTAAGATATACTCATTAGTGCATCTTCAGGGTGACAATATTTGCCTGTGCAGAGAGTCACACCTTTTTTTCCTTTACTTCTTTTCTCTAGAGCAACTTTGTCACATAAGCATGTTCATTTCTATTGGTTAGTTCGGTAGAAACAACTTATCTGTTGAGGTGTCAGGGTATGGACTAGTTTGTGAGTCTTTGAGCTAGCATGCACAGGGAGGTGATTAGCCTTCCTTTCCCTTGTACTTTATAGTGACATCTATTCAACATTGTCCTCTGTACTGTGAACTAGGCTGTGGAACAGGGAGTCAAAGACAAATAAGATAAGGTTCCTGCTGTCAAGGCAATCTGCTCAAGAAGAGCCATCAGCCTGCCTCAGGCTTCTGTGTCATGAAACCCGTACGGAGAGGAGGGAAGGGATGAAGCTACTGCTGATGAGCATATGACTCCTGGCATCACCCTTTGTTTGATTTAATGAGAGAATGTAATCAATGAAGGTTAGTAGAAGTCATAACCTTTGGAGAAGATTGGTTAATACACAATACCATCTATTTTCCTTAATCACGGGATGCAATTTACCTGGAATACTTGAAACCTCGGAATTCTCTAAGTTGAGGAACACAGACAACAAAACTACTTAGAAACCACAGCAGCCAAGGTGCTCTAATCCCCTAGGCAAATATTTAACACTTGGGTTTGCTTCCTTGGTGCCTCTCATCAAGATGGCTTTAAGGCAAGAGGTTCTAAGATTTTTCTGCTCCTTGGGAATGGGTGGAGTGACATGACTGTTGAATGGCAAGGATGATGTTAATGACCCAGGTCTGGGAGTTGTTAAGCTGGTGGTAATCGTCTGAATCTTGTTATTGACATTTCTAGGAAGGAATCTTGGCCCTGATGATTTTGGCTGCAAAGAGTTGGTAAGATACCCCCCTCCTCTCCCCCCTCCCCATTTCCAGCTCCTCTGGGGAAGAGGAAAACCCCAGACACCCGCTTTCTGGTAACATAAGAAGCTTCCCATAACCATGTACTATAAATTATAATCAGCCCGACCCTTCTCTTTCTCTTCCTCTTTGTTTCACTCCCTGAGCAATATTGGAAGAGTCTACACAATCTCATAAGAGACTTGGCTGGCAATCAGTTGAAGATACTGTTCCTTTGGCAGCAGTTCCAAGTGACTAGACTAATGTATTCCTTTTTGCCTAGTTTCTACAAAATTGCATTATGGTTCTATGCAGCGGAGGGACTGAAAGAAAAAACCAAAGCAGAAAGTAAAGCCACTTACCTGCTGTAAGTCACAGGTTTATCACACGTAGCAGAGTTGCTCTGTCCTCCAGGTGTCGTCTCCTGGAAGTCAGTGAGGTCCAGGGGTTCTGGTTGACCAAGAGGCAGCCGGGCTGTGATGAATCTCCACGGAGGTCAACTCTTCTGGGAGGACACATTTTCAGTATGGCGTGACTCCCTTGAACTGTGCCTTTGCTCTTGTAGAATCTGGCTGTGTTTGGGACTGGAGGATACGCTTTGCACAAGTATCTCTGGAAACAAAGAATAACGACCAGCTTGCCCAAGCGAACCAGAGAAAAAAGACTATTTATTAAGTCCATTTCCCCGCCAATCTTGGAATCATAAGAAATGAACTTTCTTAATTCCAACACTAGCTACCCCTGTGATCTAGGGCAAATTGTAAGCTTCTCTGTCACCCCCCCCCCCCCCATCCCTCATTTGTAAAAGAAAGAGGGGAGGCAAATGATCTCTGAGTTCCCCTATTGCACACTTAGAAAGAGTCTATGAAACCAAGTCTTAGTTTCTCTAAAGTGCATTATTAGTAGATGAAAATATTTTTCCTTGCCTCCTGAAAAACAAAGGAATACATATAGTCTTATCAAAACTTAATTGAGGATTCCAACCATTATCTTAAACTTTATTTCGTAGAAAGTGAAACAAATTCAGAATCAAATGTATTATCAGCATGAAAATCAGTCAAGCTTTAGTCTGGCTTAGCTTAATAAACTGTGGTGAGATGGGGCAGCCTGGAAGAGTCCGTCTCTGAGGCTGGGCCACATCCAGGGATACTGCAAGAAAGTTTAGTCCAGCAAAAAAGCAAGGCTCACAACATGTCTAGCTCTCATGGCCTCTTGAAAATTGCTCTGCCTTGCCCCAGGTACTGGATAGTTCATTTAGAGGCCATCTTTCACCCATGTCCACCGTTTTAGTTCTCAACCACTTACTCTCAATTGTTCATTGATACTATCTTGCTGTGAATACACCCTGCTACTAAACGTGGTGCTTATTCTTTTGTTTCTGTACTTGCTTTGCCCTTTGGACTTGATGGTGGATATAGAGTCCCAGCTGAACTTCCTTCCACAAGACTTCATTCACTCAGATACAGTACTTTAGGCCTCCTTGATTGAACCTGGCCTTGACCTCTATTCCAGGGGCATGACATTCACCAGTTTTAGCTGGTTTTCCTGAGTAGCTCTTAAACATGGTAATAGATTATAGGTGAAATAGGAGCGAAGAGTTAGAGTCAAGGATCTATGAAGATTTTAACAGGGTTTCTGGTGGATGAGCAGGGAACACAGAGCAAGTAATACTCCAAAGTCTAAGTGTACGGTGGGAATCAAGAATACCTACTGGACTAGCGTTCAGGGTTTGGCTTGTAGTTCCTGATGGCGGTGATGGTGAGGGTTCTAAGAAGATCAAGGTTCTAATGAATTCAGGGATCCTGCAGGCCTATTAGTAACACTGATTAGAAAACCTCAACACCTCAGTATCTTTATCTACAGGACAATAATAGTTATGAACACTAAAAAGTGTGAGGCACTCTGCATGCAGTCTGCAGTGCCTGAAGACATGCACTCATGACCCTGGGTCTGTGGCTTGGTATGGACTGGGGCTCTGCTGCTCCTACCTTTCCCCGAAGGTGGCAAGCCTAACTCATCTGGTCTAAATAAACGGTGTTTAACCAGGTCTTGGAAATTTCAATGTTTTCAGATGTTCTGGGCCAAGCCAATTACATGCAGTCAGTATTTCCTCTTGTGAAACAGCCAACAGAAGGGTTGCCATTGAGGGAAGTGAGTTGAGCAGTAGGACAGCAGGGTGGCATGGGGAGAGAGGGAGGGATTCCGGTACACAGACAGGAATGAGGTAGGGGAAAGGGCACTTCCTGAGGACTTTGTAAGTACTCAGGAATGAATGCACGCACAAACCACTCTTTCCAGTTTTTCCCCAACTCAGGATGAAGAACGAAGGCTAAAGAGAAGTATCCAAATTGACCTACCAGGTCATGGGTAAACTATTGGCAGAGGTGACTCAACAGTGAGTCCTATAATGAAAAGCTTTGTACCTCTAACCCTAGTTCAGGTGGGTTCTGGGGGCAGGCTGAGTCATGTGTTGGGGGCGGGGGTGTGGGGGGGAAGACGTATGAGGAGGCAGAGTTGTGTGCTGGATTGGGCTTTTCAGGGCAATGTTTTTCAGAGCCAGCCCATTTCTGGCAAAAGGTACTACTACTCTCTAGGCAAGTGTCTATTTGCTATGTTAATCTAACATAACATTAACTTCTGAAACAGTTGCATTTATTTTGCCAATTTTCCAAGCTCAAAACAGGATTGGAGTTAAAGTAACAGAGGCATTTGGATGGTGAAACTCTACTTTAAAAATGCCCACATCTGTATAATTTTCCACTTTCTTCCTAAATTCCTATTCCTGGAAGGAGCCTGAGAAATCGAAACCTCTTGTTTATAGATGAGAAAACTTAGAGGATTTAGTCCAGGCCACATGGCTAGCGAGGGAAAAACCAGGATCAGAATTCAAACCTTCAGACTTCCAGAAAGTGCCTTTTTAACCCTATCCCAATTTTTAAATTCACAACTGGATATCACTTAAGGGTTTTGAGATATTGCTTAGCATCAGAGAGAAATCAGCCTTTTTCTTGCCCTGACCATGGCTTTGCCTCTAGGGGCAACAGCAAACATGTAGATTCATGGTCTTTTTTTCAGGGGATTTCAAAAAAGATGCGATATCCTGGTCGGTGTGGCTCAGTGGTTGAGCGTCAACCCATGAACCAGGAGGCCATGGTTCATTTCCTGGTCAGGGCACATACCCAGGTTGTGGGCTCGATCTCCAGTAGGGGGCATGCAGGAGTCAGCCAATCAATGATTCTCTCTCATCATTGATGTTTCTATCTCTCTCTCCCTCTCCTCTCCCTTCCTCTCTGAAATAAATAAAAACATTAACAAATATGTCTTAAAAAGATGTGATGAAACAGTTGGGAAGCTTTATAATAAGCTGATATTTTATTTCAGATCAACTATTTTTTTTTGCTATGGTATTATTTTTTATAATAAGCTTGGTAGTTCAAATGTTCACTCCACAGATACTTGTGGATGTCTATCACAGGCCAGCATCAGGAAAGGACTAGAGGGAGGGTTGCGACGGTGAGTAAGCAGCCTCGGTTCTTGTCCTTACGGAGCCTTCAGCCTAGTGAAGGACTTAGAAGGCTGTTTTTCTGTGTATGTCCCACTTCATCATTCCTATTCAAAGCCCCCTTATGCCTTTCCGGCTCCATCATGACACTTGATTTTATAAAAGCACAATTCAGAGGCGTGAAAAACACACGCTTGTCCCAAACGTAGCCCTTAGTCAGATAGTTCTTGGTGAAGCAGCTCTACTAACTCAGAAAACAAAGTGAGAGGAGGTTGAAAAGCCTTTCATGTCTGGAAAGTATGGAAACTACCCCGAACAAGAAAGTGACTTGTTCCAGGCCTCCAAAACCGGTAAAGTCAGGAAGGAAATCAGATTCCATAGCTCTCATGGTATTACGCCTTCACAAGAATGGAATCTTCTAAAAATTCAAAAGCATGGCAAAAATTCTAAAATGCTCCTAAAAACTTATATCTTTGCACAATAGGAAAATCTACCGGCAGGACCACACCACTTGTCCCCAGCGAGTCTTTTTGTTTCCTGCTATCACGTGGGAAATTGCCCTGTACAAGGTAGGCACTCAGTATACTTGCTGAATGAACAAATGAATGAATGAGTGAATGGACACTGATATACCAGTAAGTTACTCACTTATACTCATTGCTCAGACATGTATGAAGCACAGTCTGGAAGTTTACTTTGCTCATTATGCTGCTACGAGAGCTGTGTGTAGGATTTGTGAAAATTCTGTAAAATTCCGCAGGAAATGGACATGAAGCTATTTCTGTGTACTTCTCTCTCCACAGTTGAAACTCAAAACAGGTTTTTGCCAATGGACATAAGACACTGGGGGATAGGGGAGGCTAGGGGACTGTCTAGGGCGGGGGGATAAAATGGATACATATGTAATACCCTTTGTAATACTTTAAGCAATAAAAAAAAATAAAAAAAAAACAAAAAATAAAAATAAAAAAAAAACAAAAAAAACAAACAACAAAAAACAAAACAGGTTTTTGATGTAGTGTGTCGGGCTGGTCTCAAAAATATTACAAGACCACTCTCCAGCTGATTTTTACCTTCTAAAGAGAGGAAAGGAGGTGGGAGAAATACGGTTTCTTTCTAAACACTGGTCAGTTCGGTAGAAATGGAAGGACATTGGAAGGGGATGGAGAAATATGGAAAAAGGGAGAACGATGTTAAGTATGTTACTATTTACAAAGCACTTTCATATCCACTATCTCATTTGATGCTTAAAACAATTCTGTCGACACCATTATTGTTCCCCTTTCACAGATGAAGATACTGAGGCTCAAGAGCATAAGCCTGTACTCAAAGCTAATTCTCCTGACGTTAGAGCTGGGGGTTTTCAAGCACCTCCCTCCACTGTGAACACTTCAGTATCCCACCACCTGCCCGCATACCGGCTTTCATCCGTGGATCACATAGTGGGAGATTTTGTGGTGGATCTGCCTTAAAAATGATGGGTGCTGTAGATTGGTGCACATTCCCTATTTTAGTTGACAGCATCACCTTGTGGATGAAAATACATCTGGTGTGTGTTTTTATTTGTAAATATATGTATACTCTGTCGATCAGGGATAATGAGCCAAGCTATTATGCTGTCAATCAGAATTATTTAGGGTTTGAGTTTATTTTTTTTGTCATCAACCATTAAAAAGTAATCAAACAATCACATTTAACTGATGAGCGATCAGAATGAACGTTGGTTTGTTTCTGGTCATCTTGGCTAAAACCGACTGCAATTGTGTTTGCTTAATTAATATTTTTTTAAAAGCAGGAATTAGAGTTTATAGTGTTTGTGGCTTTGTGGTGAGAACTAAATGGGCAAAGTGAAATCATAGTAGAATCTCATTGTTTAAGACAAAGGACACTAGGACTTCGAGTCCAAAGCCTTTGAACTTCTACCATTTCAACTTTGGGTGGTTTGAAAGTCTCTTAGCCTCAGTTTCTTGATCTCTAACATACGTGGAATAATGTCAAGCTTATGAAATGGTCATCAAATCCCTGTAACATAGGTCCATATTTTTAATTTTGAAGAGAAAGAATCTAAGTGTGGACACAATTCCTGCCACTCAAGTCAACATTTGGACACATTTTAGCAAGAACCTTAGCTGACTGGAATTCTTTTGCTGCTACAGTTCTGGGTAGACAAACAAGTTCATAAAAATATTTTGTTACCCACAGTGAAAAATGACAAATGCCTTAACCCCCCCCCCCCCCGCCCCAATAAAAAGTTTCGCCAATGAGAACATAAAACTAAAACCGTAACTTCTGGACAACAAGAAAAGGGTAATTGATCCCAATTTGATAGATTGTTAACAATTATAAGAGATTACCATGAATTATTCAATTTAATCATTTGAAACTTGTTAATTTGAATGATTGTTTGATGGGGAATTTAGCAATCTGCATTCCATTACAGTTGAGGCCCTGATGAAATGTTTCCTCCAGAAATTTATTGGAAAAACTTTTTTTCTTGTAAGAGAAAGCCTTCTTGGGCAATCCACGAACAGTCGGAATGGATTATAAATCATGTCTCATGTTCATAGAGTCTGAAAAAAGCCAGCCCGCTCGATGCTACCACGCCAGCCTCTTTGCAGACTGCCAGCCCCCCTCACCACACACCCTCTTCCCCCCGTCCCCCCCAGCCCAACCCTCACAACTGAAGGTCTTTAGGGCAAACTTTCAGTTTAAATTTCCCGGCTTTTTGTCAGTTGATGTCAAAGCCGTAGCCACCTTCCCCCACGGACTGTGTGGTGGCTTTGTTTTTTCTTCCCCTCCATTTGCTACTTGTCAGCCTCCGTGTCCTGTGTCGGCACACTTACAGTAGGCAGAATGCTGATGACAGATGGTGGGGGGGCTGGGAGCTGGGCTGCCCTGGCACGGGGCCAAAGGATCTGCCTCATCCCCCCCCCCCCCTTTCCCCAACCCCGGGGCATGCGCAGCCCAGAGCTCCTCCTCAAAGCCTCTCCCCTTTGGTTTGGTTCTCTGGGCGTGTTTGTGTGGGCCTGCGCCCACGTGGCATGTTTTGTTGTGGTGGTGGTGGTGGTGGTGGTGGTGGTGGCTGTTTTTGTTGTTGTTGGGGCCAATGTCAACAGAGGCCTCGCTGGCTGGCTGCTGCTTACCATGCTTGGCAGTTTCCAGACTTCCAGACAGGAAACTCTCCCAGCTGTGAATTGGCCCATTTTTCTGGAGAGAGAAGAAAGAAAAGAGTTTTGTGGGATCTTTTGCTTTTCTCACACGAGCAGGGTCGCGTTGAATACAAACAGGGATATGTGTAAGGGAGATGAAGGGGTGGGCGAGGGGAGGGCCGGAGTGTTCCCTGGGAGCACAGGAGCCAGATGTGAGGCTGCCCTGAAGGTCCTCCTGGGGTTTTAGCAATTCAAACCCTTTTGACAGCCAAGAGAGATTCGCTTTCATTCATTCCTTCTGCAGATAGTTGAGAGCTTGCTCTGTGACTGCTCGTTTGCTAGGGCATGAGGTATATCAGAAAACAAAATAAGCAAGGATCTACCTCATTGAACTCACAGTTGGGTAGGCAAAATGCAAGTAGGCAAACACACATCATAATCACACACTCTTGTTAGTGTCTTCCATGCGATTTAATAGGCTATCAAGAGAGACACTGATGATGCTGACAATAATTATTTACAACTTTTCATGAGTACTTCTTCTGTGCCAAGCACTGTTCTCATTTAATTCTTATTACAACGCTATGAAGTAAATTCTATGAAAATGGGCGTGGTGGTCAGGGAAGACTTCTCTAAGGAGATGAAATACGAGTTGAGATATGAAGAATGTAAAGGAGCTAGGGAGAAGGAACAGCAAGTGCAAAGGTCCTGAGGTAGGGAAGAGCTTAAGTGTATTCAAGTTGCCGAGAAAGGCCTATAGGGTAGGGTGTAGAAATAAGTGGGTGACAGGAATGGGAACTAGAGACTGGAATGAGGTGGGATAAACTTGGAGAAATAGGCAGGGCCCTGTTGAGGACTATGTCCTGGAGAGGGATATGAGACCGGAAAGCCATTGTTGGATTTAGAATTGGGAAGAGATGTGATTGGAATGACATTTTTTGAAAGATTTCTCCATCTGTATTGGGGAGGGAGAATGAAAGGGATTGGATCAGACAAGCATGGAAGTGAGAGTATAGGAGGTTATTACTGGCAAGAAAGGAGGATGACATGAATTAGCATGGGGCTGTGGACATGGAGAAGTGGGAGGATTAGATATTTATGTTGGAGACGAAGACAAGACCTGAAGTGCCAATCAACTGAGTTGAAAAGGTGGCAAGACGAAATAGCCAGCACCCTGGTTCCTGATTCGGCTACTGGACAGTGGTGGATGTACCACTCACTGAGATGGAAAGGATGGATGATGGACAGGGCTCCTCTGCTAGCACACTGAGCACGGGTGCACCCCTTTGTACACTAGAGAGGTGCTCAGAGAGGAAATCTGAGGCCCAGGGAAGACAGGAAATACCTTCCACTGAGAGCAAAAAAGAACCACTAGATAATAGGAAATTTACGCATATTGAGGTGATGTTGTACCCTCTAGCTCAGGGGTGGGCAAACTTTTTGACTCGAGGGCCACAATGGGTTCTTAAACTGGACCGGAGGGCTGGAACAAAAGCATGGATGGAGTGTTTGTGTGAACTAATATAAATTCAAAGTAAACATCGTTACATAAAAGGGTATGGTCTTTTTTTTTTAGTTTTATTCATTTCAAACGGGCCAGATCCGGCTCGCGGGCCGTAGTTTGCCCACGGCTGCTCTAGCTTCTGTCTTTTGTCATTATTTGATCTTCCCTATGGTGTTGTGATAGAATTATCATTACCTCAATTTTATAGATGGAGAAAATGAGACCTACTTTCCATGGTCACATAGCTAGTAATACTAGTCCTTGCTAGTACTAATCGAAAGTTTGCTTTGTCTCAAGCACACTGTGACATCTACTATACACATGATCCGTCTTCTGAACCTTATAAGGTAGTTATTACCCTTACCCTGTTTTCAGAGGAGAAATTAAGGCATAGACAGTTTAAATAACTTGTTCAAGATTATAGAGCTACAGGTATATTCTTTACCACTATAAGTAACAGAACTGGGCTTCGTGTCCAGCCCCTTGTTTGTGTCTTAACCATCACGCTATGTGAAGTATGACTGAATGAGGACTCCGAATTTCATCTTTACTGTTTACCTCCTTACTATTCTGAAATGCCTCTTCAGTGCTACTTCTGATGATTTATGTGCCTGAGGGCATTTTCAGTTTTGCTTTAGGTAGCCAGATGCCCATTCTGCAAAAATGTTCCTCCGAAAACTATACAGCATCATGATGTGACATCTCAAAAGAGACTATACCTTAAAGTGACCTAACTTTCAATCAAAAGTTAAAATGGAAAGAATGAACCTATGAAATAATTTGGTCTATGTTTATGTCCTTATTGGAAATCATTGTTATCTTCTAAGTTTAAAATTAATGTATACATCATGGAATGCAACCTCTTATTTCCTTGATAGCCTTGGGCCAAGTAGGCGGGCAGGCATATAAACATTATATCAGTTTCATTTTTTCTATCTCTTACGAGATGTCTCTGCACATAACAAAGATGAAAGAATTAGGCCACAGACAATCCCCACGAATACCCTGGCTAGATCCTGTAGGTGATCATCTTGGCAGCATCTTGAATGTCCTTCACATCGCATTTCTTCGTTGAGGGCAGGATAGGAGAGAGACTGTTTCAACTTCATTGGTTCATATGGATCTGATCGAGCTTTCTGACGCCTGGCGTGAGAGTGATGATGAGCACACATTCTGGCAGTCACTGCACAGCCTTCCAGAAGGCTGTTCTGTTCCCAAGCTAAACAACCACAGGCAATTTAAATATTTTTTAAATTTTAATCCTTTGCTAATGGTTAGTTGGATCAATGCTTGACATTGGCATCTCATACCCAGATGATGGTGAGCAGCTGCCCCACCTGGTTGGTTTTGAAGATGAAGTGAGATGATTTCTCCATTGTGGCCACCATCCAATCAGATAGCAAGGACGAGAGAGGCAACATGATTACCCCATATGTCTCAAAAGGCAGACTTCCCAGCATTAGTATATGTTCTACTCAAAACATGCTCCTCAGTTAGGCTTGGGAAATGTTGCATTTTACTCCTGCCATGTATAGGCATATTGAAAGCTCTGATAAGTCCTACAGTAAAGAAACTTGCTTAATTTTTCTTAGCATAGTATTTTACAAACTGTCTATTGCCATTAATGCTAGTGATTCCTTGTGCAACTAATGCCCTAGCCAGATAATTCTTTAGCCCATTAAAGGTGTTTTAAATCCCTCTTAAAAATAAAGCCTTAAGAGAAAAAAAATATTGTCTAGAGTAAGGTGTTTCCAGTCTTTTGACATGGGGCCTGAGTACTGGCGTAGACTATTAAAAATTCTGTAATTTTGTGCAAGCATAATTACATTCCTTGAGTTCCTTCATCTGTAGAATGAGAAAATGCATCTTTCCTGCGATTTGTTTATTCATTAGTGAATCCATGATTTGTGATTTCATTAGAGAGTTTATTTATTTAACAAATATTTACTGAACATCCTCCGCCTTTTTGTTTTATTCAGCCCTCAATAAATTGGACGATGCCCACCCACATTGGGGAGGGCAAATTGTTTTGCCAAGTTCAGTGATTTAAATGTTAATTTCATCCAGAAACACCTTCATAGGCACACCCAGAAATAATGTTTAGCCAAATGTCTGGGCACCCTGTTATCTAGTGAAACTGACAGATAAAATTAACTACCCTACCAGCGCATCCGGAGATGAACTGTCTACTCACGAGAAGTCCCTGATCAGTCTTCTATACTTATCCCATCCTGGGCACCAGCTACTTGTCCCCTTTTTGGTGTTACATAGCAAGAGGGATTCACCGGCAAGACTGGCCTGTCCCGGACCTCAGGTCAGCTATTGTCAGAACTTCCAAGCAGAGAGGAGTCACTCAAAGGCCTGGATAGACAACATACAATGTGCCAAAGTGAAGACCAGTTACTTGTTAAGGCTTCTGCTACAAGACTTTTTAAAAACACTATTCTGACTTCTACCCTTCGTATTATTTTTTTAAAAATCCCTGGAGTTTTCAATCTTTGTTCTGTCATTTGAGAAAAGTATTTTACAAAAATCAACACAGAGATATTTTCCTTTGAAGATGAAGATGTTACTGAGGGGAAAGTGGGGAGAAGAAGATGGCTGAGTCACTTGTGCCCTGTGCTCATGACTGGGCCCCAGGTGGCGAAGACCCTGGATCCCTCACCTCCTCCTTCCTTCCTGCAGCCTCCCAGCCCTGAAAAGGAGCCCTGCATCCTGAGAGAAGCTGCCCACATGGAAATCACTGAATTAGCCACACAGCTATTGCCAGGCCTGGGTAGCTGGATGGATAGCTTATCGACCATCTTGCTTTTGTCTATGGGACACCGACTCTTGGCTTCCATTTCCAGTAAATGCACCAACACTTCCTAACTTTGCCTTGGCCGGAGCTTCTGGCTCACAGACACAGGGCCAGCATTGGAGTGGGTGCAAGAATTAAAAATAAAAACATAAACAAATCCACTTCATCTGGGTGATCACTCAAAGGGTGGGCGGGCAGACTGAAACAGCTGAACATAAATGGTTATTAGAGGGGAAAGGAAAGACTAGCAACTTCTGGCCTTTTGTTGTATAGGGTTTTTCAAACTCAGCACAGTTTACATTTAGGCATAACTCATTGTGTGTAGGTGCTTTCCTGTGCATTGTACAATATTTAGCAGCATCCCTGTCCTCTCCTAGCCAGTAGCAACTAGTTCCAGACATTGTCAAATGACACCAAGGGACAGAGCCAAACCTGTCCCCACTTGAGAAGCACAGCTCTATAAGCAAGAATTCTTAAAAATTGGGGGGCAATGAATGCCTTGGCCATCTGGAGAAAAAGAATTCTGTTTTTAAATGTGAGAAGTAAAATACATAGGATAACAAAGGAAATCATTTATATTGGACTTATCAAAATATTTTTAAAGACAAGTTTGTGCCATAGTAATTTATGTGGTTCCATAAATCACTGCATTTTTAGTGCTGAGTCAACCTATTTATCTCTTAACATTATACTCTTTGGGTGAAGGAATTGTGGAAATAAATTTTTATCCAATTTGCTTATTTATTGTGTAATTCTACTACACTTGCTCATAAATCACACACATGCACACGAGCCCCTTATTGGGTCTGGTGGCTCCTGTGCGATAGAGAAGTCCAGTCCAGGGGCGTCCCCTAGAAGGTCCCTCAGAGCCTTAACCAGGTTTCTATTGACAGCAGCAAGGCTCCTGCAGGATTTATTGCCAGGTGATGTTACCTCCCCACTGAAGTCAAGTGTCTGATAAACTGTTTGGGCCCGTGAGCATATAGTAATGGAAACGATGGCACAGGAACTGTGTAATGGAAACCATGGAGAGGGCAAGAATGGCTGAGCCGAAGAGGGAAATCAAGGCAGGCTTTCATCCTAGGGTTTTCTTTTGAAACCTAGCTTTTTCTCATAAGGGGAAGCCCAGATCAGTTGTGGAGCAAAGTGAGCCTTTTCTTTCCTGTTGGGAAGAAAATAAATGGGCTCGATTATGGGCGGGGGCTCCACAGTTGCTCCAGTGTGTGAGGTGCACATACGTGCAGACGAAGGGGCCCTAAAGCAGAGGTTGGTGGGCTTGAGTGCTTGCTGTGTGATGGTGGCCAAGGCCCTGCACTATTCAGAGCTGCCATTATTTCTTCTGCAAAATGTGGTTGTTAAACTAGCTGCACGGTAGCAGCTTCACGGCCTACAGAGGGATTGTATATGTGTGAAGTATGAGTCAAAAGGGAGTAGTGGGGACTAAAGGGTATACTTCTCATTTGAAAGAGGTACCACTATTCACTCCCAGCCATTATCATCACACTAGAATGTAGGTCTGAAGTGGCCAAATCTTTCAGACATTTTTTAAAATCTGAAATTTCAGTTTTAAACATTGACAATTCTGTCAAAATCTTAAAGACATAGTGCAGGATGGATTTTACCCTAAGATGGCCATGGATGGTCTCTAAATTGTTGCAGTATTAACAATTCAGTGAATACAAGTAGGTACGAGTATTGACTATGAAATTATTCTTTAAATTCCTCCTTTACAGTGCTTTACAGTTTGCAGGCCACTTCCCTGCTTTTATCTGAGTCTCATGTAAACCTTGTGTGCTCTGTTATCCCTGTTTTACAGAGAACTCAAGTTCAGTGGTGTTAAGTGACTAGTCCATAGTTACAGAGCAAGAAAATGAGAGAACCTAGATTCATTCTCCCCAGAACATTTGCTAAACATACTACCTTGTCCCCTAATGCAAGGCCTTAGTTACCCTACTTAGCATCTCTGGAGGTCAAATGAAGGAAGCCACTTCAACCACTGATCTGTGCCAGTCTGTCCTGGGAATGAGGAAGGGTTATGAGATGTTCACTCTTGTACCAGTTGACTGTCAGGTCAATGTTTCTTCTAAAATTTCAGGTATTTACTCAGTCACTCTGAAGGAGAAATAGAACTGGAGGAAGGATCCTTATACTCTGGTCACGACTCAATTATGTGACTTTCAGCTGCCTGCGTGACTTCAGACAAAAATTCCTTGTGCTCTCCCTGAACTTCAGGTTCCTCATCTGTAGAACAGGACTCACGAAATGGTAGTGGCAGAGCTGGAAGTCAGATCCATACCCCACCCCATTCCATGAAAAACCACAATTTATCCTTCAGAGATCACAGACAACTGGGGGAAGCAGACTGCAGGGTGATATGTGCCACTAATCAGGGAAGCCTGGAGAGATACAGAAAGAAGACACAGAGCAAGGCATCCTGGGTACCTAGAACTTATAAATAGTTTCTATTGATGGTTCTGTAACTGGTTTCTATTAAGTAAGTGTAACATAGAAGCTGACTCTATTTGTGTTAATACCATCATTATAATAGCTGTATAGTATTCCATCATTGCATGATGCACCTGTCTTAGTCAGTTGCAGCCACTTTAACTAATGACCATAGACTTGGTGGCTTAAACAACACCTAGACAAGTCCAAGATTAAGGAGCCAGCACAGTCGGGCTCTTGGAGAAGGCCCTCTCTCTCATTTAAAAAGGGCTGTCTTCTCCTCGCATCCTCATATGGTGAAAGCAGAGGGAGAGAAGAAGTAAGCTCTCTTGTATCTCTTCTTATAAGGGCATTACTCCCATTCATCAGTGTGGGACCCACCCTCATGGCCTAATTAACTCCAAAGGCCCCACCTCCTAATACCATCACATTGGAAGTTCTTTCTCATCATGCATCAAACTCTCACTACATAACATTTTCTACTAATTTGTAATTGATGAACATTTAGTATATGCCTATTCTTTTGCTATTTTGAAATGTTTCAATATAACTCTTTGGATTATCTCTTGAGTACAAGTTCATTATAAAATAAATGTCTGCTATTGCTTCATTACAGGTTTTGAACATTGATCTTGCTCTTTGAAGAGGCTGCACTATTAATGCTTTAAGGAAAATTTTAAGAACATATCTATACATTTTAACCAACATCCTATAACATCTAACTTTTTTATTTTTGCCCACTGAAAGGCGAAAATGTTCTGTTTGAATTTACTTGCTTTCAATGAAGTTGAACATCTTTTTAAATTCTTATTGACCATTTGTGTACCCTGTGTGGAAGCCTGTTCATGAACTTTATTCATTTTTCTATAGGGTTGTTAAAATTTTCTTATTGAATTATAAGAACTCTTTATATATTAAGGAAACCAGACTACTTGCATGTCATATGTGTTATAAATTACCTTTGCAGCTTGTCATACTATCTTACAGACATGTGTGTTTTGTTTTTTAAATCTGTTTATCAATGCTTTAAAAATCAAGGTGGTCTTCAAGATGACCCTGACTATGCAGCTCATGCTGCTGAAAGTTGGGTTTGCACAACTTTACCAAGATTTTGCTTGTAATTACAAAGGGATGGTGTAATACTTCTTGAACAGGACCTGGGTTATGACACTGTGAGTCATTTAAGTTACTGGAAAAACTGACTGACCACTGGACATTATGGCACATTTCCCATAATTCTCTGAGATATTGAGGACATTCAAGAGGGCGTGTTTCTCATTTTTTTTCTGTATCCATTCATTGTCCTGACTGATTTCAAGGCTTTGTCTCTGTGAGAAAAATTAAAGAAACCCCAGTGGTTCCCTAGGTTATTTCGAGTTCATGAAAAAAAAATAATGTTCAAGTGAAACCAGGAGTTTTGGAAGGAAAATCCAGACTTCTTGAAGAGCTCAACATATTTGGTTTACAAGCCACACAGTGACATGCTTAAAGCATCCCAGCCAAAGAAGAGAGGATGTCCATTAATCAGGAAGAGACAATGATAGAAGAACTTGAGTTCAGCCTGAAGCAGTGGAGACAAAGGTCACATACAGACACTGAAGTAAGAGGGTTGCCATGTTCTTATTCTCATCCAGATTCGATAAGACAGGACACAGAACAGGCCCCTCGCTACAGACACTGAGTAGGAACTGTTCATTCAAAAACCATTTGGCACTGGGCTGTCAGATTCACTATCTGAAGGAGCATCAGAGACACAGAGAAGGGAAAAACCATCTTTCTTCCAAGGTCACAACAACCGCTAAACAGAGTGTCCTGGCAATGTACACATGCCGTCAAGGCTTCCAGTGGACTGACCGAAAGACCATGTTTAGTTACGGGGGAATGGTGGTAGTGCACACACAGGTCTGTCCGGGGCTTTTGCCTCTAGCTGTCCATTACTCCTCGATGTTGGTATTTGTTTAGAGTAAAAAACAGAATGTAGTGAGTTGTACAGTTCGTGAGCCAGAGATCAAAATTCTGCACTAAGTGAGGTAGAGTGACCAGCAGTCTCTGTTTTCCTGGTACTGGCCTCATTGTAGTACAGGAAGTTTAATGTCCTGGGAAACCCCTCAATCCCAGGCAAACTAGGACAACTCGTCACAGTAGGTCTTGGTCTTGTCCAGTTGATTCATTCTCTACTCCTGTTATTGTGTTGAGAACTAAATAAAACAAAATGGGCTTAAACTTGAGAGGAAATTTGGGAACACATAAATAGGGTCACAGCTTTTGGAGCGAGAAATGCTGGAACAGATGTGTAAGGCCATGCTTTCAGGGAGAGAAGAATTTCTTGAGGTCACTTATATTTTTCACTGACTCCATAACCCTACTCCTATCATTTTGGGAAAGTTAGGTCAGCCCTAATGAAAATAATCTTTATTGCCATTTATTGAACGACTACTATGTACCAGGCACTGTGGCAAACTCTCTGATTTTATTCTCATGACAGAGTGAAGAAACCGATGTTATTGGATATAATTTAAAGGTGAGAAAACAGGTCTAAAGAGGGTATGTCGTGTTCATAGTTATCCAGGTAGCAAATGGTGAAGACGGGATTTGAATTCAGCTCTATGTGGTTATAAGGCCTATGTTCACATTCCTTCTACTCCCATCTTCCATTATCCACACATTGTTCTCAGCAATCATATCTGCTGTCTCCCTGAGAGGAGGCTATCAGTACTGTTTATGATGTGATTCCTGGAGACCAGGGAAATAGTAACATTAACAATGGGCGTTTGCATAACACATTTTACATTTCAAAACACGTTCCTTCTACTTCCCACTGTCATTGTCCCAAATATGCTGGGAAGTAGCTCAAGTTGACCGTATCTCTATTTATAAGGGTTGGGAAAGAGAAGTGTGGGTGAGCAGTGTCCACCGCTGACGCACGCACAGGGGATTAATGGAAAAACGAGATTCACATTTACAACTCATGATCCTAACTCCTGCATACCAAGTCTATTCAGCGGGGATTAAGGGATTCTGTGACTTCCCTGGTTGATATCTAAGGCCTTCCAGATTGCTGCCGGAACTGGGCCACTTTCCTGTCTCCCCCCACTCAACTGTAACCTCTGAGAAGACAGGTTCACATGTGTCTTCTTCATTTCTGTATCACCAGAACCTGACACATAGATTCTTAATAAATATTCGATGCATAAATGAATGTCCTTCACAAACCTTCTCCTTCATTCAGACGGTTACTATTCCCCATTTCTGTGCCATGTTTTTTGGTTTTTTTTTTTTTTTTTTTTTTGCCACCATGGCTTCTTTCACACTGTTTCCTCTGCCTCGAATGTATTTCCTCCTTTCGTTTCCACAAGGCCTAAGAGCTAATTTCCACCTGGTCTTTAAGGTGTAGGTAATGACTACCTCCACCAGGCAGCTGTCCTAGGCCTCCAAGCTGCAAATGTTCTTCCCTTAATACCCAGAGTCCACACCCTGGCATATCCTACTACTGTTGTACTTACCTCTGTCTCTCTTTTATTATAGTGATTTGCAACTCGCATAAATCAAAAGGGAGTAGGGAGGCTGTGGCTACTAGAGGGTAGCTATTGCATGTAAAAGTGGTATGGCTACTCAATTGCTATGCTACAATATGAGTCTAATGTTTCCAGACTTTCCAGATTTAAAAAATAAATAAAACCTAAATCTGAGTTTTAAAGTTTGATAAGTCTTTCAAAGTTTTAAAGATACAGTACGGGCCAAATTTGATTTGCAGATCCAGTATCCCAGTATTAACCATTCAACGAATAGAGCAGATAGGCTTATTGTCTGTGAAATCATATTTTAGTTAACATCGTATAGTGCTTGACAGATTGTAGTCACTTTTATGATTTTATATGAGTCCTAGGAAAGCCCTGTAGGATACTGTTCACCTTATTTTAATGAGAAGGAAACTGAAACTCAGAATTGTTAGGTGACTTACCTAAAGTCACAGGGCAACAGTGTGGTAGAACCAGGACACATTCTCTAGTCTTGGCACTCCCAGCCTTTTTGCCAGCCATATGCCTTATCCTTCTCTTTCTGCATGTTCAGGGGAGACACCTGTCTGATTCTTCAGTGTCATCCTCCCAGTGGCACCTTATCTACACTAATAAAAGAGAAACATGGTAATTGGTGTACGACCGCTACCCTTTTCATTGGCTAATCAGCGAGATATGCAAATTAACTATCAGCCAAGATGGCGGCCGGCAGCCAGGCAGCTTGCAACTAACATGAGGCTTGCTTGCCTCAGTGACAGAGGATTGTTGGAGGAAACCAACGTTCCCCGCCTGCGGCTGCAGGCCTCTGAGCAGGCAGTTTAAGAAACATTGTAACAAATACCGCCGGACTTCAGCCAGCAGATTGGCAACATTGTAAGCAAAGGCCAGAAACCTACTTTCAGCCGGAGGCCTAAGAGTTGGAGCCAAGCCTCAAGGTAAAGCTGGCCCAGAATAAAAAAAGAAAAAAGAAAAAAAGGAGCGGTTGGGAACTTCAGTCACTCCCAGCCTGAAAACAGCCCTCAGCCCCTCACCCAGACTGGCCAGGCACCCATTGGGGACCCCCACCCTGATCCAGGACACCCTTCAGGGCAAACCAGCCGGCCCCACCCATGCACCAGGCCTCTACCCTATATAGTAAAAGGGTAATATGCCTCCCGGCACCGGGATCAGCGTGACAGGGGGCAGCGCCCAAACCCCCTGATCGCCCTGCGGCTCTGTGTGTGACAGGGGGCGGGGCCCCAACCCCCTGAGCAGCCCTGCTCTGTGCCTGATAGGGGGGAGCTCCCCCCGCCCCCCACGGGCCCTGCTCTGTGTGTGATGGGGTAGAGCCATAACCTCCCCATCAGCCCTGCCCTGAGTGTGAGAGTGGCAGCACCCCAACCCCCTGATCGGCCCTGCTCTGTGTGTGACGGGGGCAGCGCCCCAACCCCCTGATTGGCCCTGCTCTGTGCATGACAGGGGGTGGCGCCACAACCTCCCCATCGACCCTGCCTTGAGTGTGACAGGGGCTGGTGCCCCAACCCCCCAATCGGCCCTACCCTGAGTGTGACTGAGGGTGGCATCGCAACCTCCCGATCCGCCCTGCTCTGTGCATGACAGGGGGCGGTGCCCCAACTCCCCAGTTGGCCCTGCTCTGAGCCCAACCAGGGGCTGCACCTAGGGATTGGGCCTGCCCTCTGCCACCTGGGAGCAGGCCTAAGCCAGCAGGTCGTTATCTCCCGAGGGGTCCCAGACTGCGAGAGGGCACAGGCTGGGCTGAGGGACGCCCCCCTCACCCCCGAGTGCACAAATTTTTGTGCACCGGGCCTCTAGTCTATATATAAAAGGCTAATATGCTAAGTGTCTGACCATCCAACCGATCGCTATGACACACACTGACCACCAGAGGGCAGACACTCAATGCAGGAGCTGCCAAGCTGCAGTGACTTGGCAGCAGCGGTTCTTGGGTGATGCACCCCGAAACCAGAGAAGAGGGAGCCCAATTCCTCGTGGGGCTGTGCAATTCCACCTTTGGCTGTGGGTTATGTTGTTGCTGGGGCACTGTTGCCCCAAATCTGGTTTACTGCACACTTGCATCTGCATTGCACACCCTGTATGACAGCAACTTTACAGAGTGCCCTCTCACACTCTGGGACCCCTTGGGGGATGTCAGGGAGCCAGTTTTGGCCGATCCTTGCAGGTCAGGCTGAGGGACCCCACCTGCTGGAGAGACCCCGTTCACTCTGCAGACGCCTTTCGAGCCACATTGTCACCCCAGGTGCAGCTGGCCAGGGAGGGAGGGACTGAGGGATGTTGGCTCCAGGGTGTGTCTGGACCTTCTAGCCCAGTCCCACCCTGCTGGCCACCTTCTAACTAATTTCCTTTCAATGTGCATGGATCGTGCACTGGGTCACTAGTAAAGAATAAGTGCCCAATGTAAGTTTATTTTACCAAAGAAGGAACAAAAATATATAGACTCTTAGAGGTAGAAAAAGAGCCAACACAAATGACATTGCTGGGCCAAAGTAGGTTGACAGCTTTGAGTACACAAAGCACAGGCTATTCTTGTATTATTATTTATTAATTACTAGAGGCCTGGTACACAAAAATTTGTGCACTCAGGGTGCGGGGGGAGGGGGGTGTCCCTCAGCCCGGCCTGTGCCCTCTCGCAGTCTGGGACCCCTCGGGGGATGACCACCTGCTGGCTTAGGCTTGCTCCCCGGGGGATTGGGCCTAAGCTGGCAATCAGACATCCCTCTGGCAGCCCGGCAGCCCTCGGGGGATGTCCACTTGCCAGCGGGGAGCAGACCTAAGCTGCAGTCGGACATCCATAGCGCTGCTGAGGAGGCAGGAGAAGCTCCCACCACCACCGCTGTACTGGCAGCTATCAGCCTGGCTTGTGGCTGAGCAGAGCTCCCTCATGTGGGAGCACACTGACCACCAGAGGGCAGCTCCTGCACTGAGCATCTGCCCCCTGGTGGTCAGTGTGTTTCATAGTGACCAGTCATTCCCAGTCTTTCTGCTGTTAGGGTCAGTTTGCATATTACCCTTTTACCATATAGGATAGAGGCCTGGGGCACGGGTGGGGGCCGGCTGGTTTGCCCTGAAGGGTGTCCCGGATCAGGGTGGGGGTCTCACTTGGGTGCCTGGCCAACCTGGGTGAGGGGCTGATGGCTGTTTGCAGCTGGTCACACCCCCTTCAGGGTGGGAGTCCCCACTGGGGTGCCTGGCCAGCCTGGATGAGGGGCTGAGGGCTGTTTTCAGGCTGGCCTGAGACTGAAGCTCCCAGCCTCTCCAATTTTTCTTTTTCTTTTTGTTATTCTGGAATTTATTTACCTTCTATAATTGAAACTCTGTTGCCTTCACTGGCGCTCCCAGCTCTGAGGCCGCGGCTGGCTGAAAGCAGGTATCTGGGGTTTGTTTAGCCTCTATAATTGAAACTTTGTTGCTTTTGGAGCTCAGAGCTGGGCTGCGGCAGGCGGGTAACCTTGGCTTCCTCCATCACTGGAGCAAGCAAACCTCCTGCTCGCTTCAGCTGTGTGGCTGCCGGCCGCCATCTTTGTTGGCAGTTAATTTGCATATCTCGCTGATTAGCCAATGGGAAGTGTAGCAGAAGTACGGTTAATTACCCTTTTTGTCTTTTATTAGATAGGATTGTACTATTTTCCATATGAACAACTGTAAGAAGGACTCCTTGGTACTTTCATCTGCATGATGCCAGGAGCTATTACTTCCGATGTGAATCCAAATGAAAAGCACTCCGCCCTCAGAGATGCTCTTGTATGTATCCTAATGAGTGTCCACTGATCCCCAAATAGAGTTTCTTCTCTCCTCCCTGTGGGCCAGAAGGGCTTTGCTTTTTATATCTTGTAGACTCTGCAAAGCAGCCCCAGATGCACTGGTCTCTTTTTATGATTCACAGATCCTGAGCCCCTAGCTTGTATAGTAGGACCACCACCAAGCCCAGAGGCTCTGGAAAGCACCCAGAGTCCGTGCCTTAGGGCATCAGCCCACGACTCAGAAGGAGCCCCACGAGTGTCTGCAGGCTCTTCCAGTTGTAAGAAGGCCTGAGACATGGACTGGATGGTCCAAACATGACACCTCCTCTTGGAATCGGAAGAGGAAGGCTTCAGATGCATCATGAGGGCTTCTGGCTGTTTGTTCTTCATCAGTGAGGTAGCACTGCTGTGTAACCTGTGTGCGCTCTGCCCGTATCCACCTGTGGTCAGCTCCATGGGATCCTCTCAGTGGGGTTCTAAAGGGATGTGTGTTATTATTTTATCCAACTGATAGGTTGAAGGGAAAAAAATATTAAAAACTATGGATTCAAGACAGCATCAGGCCTTTGAGATTTGCCTCTCTGCTATTGTTATTTCAAAATTCAAATAAAAATCTGCAAAAACCGTTTTCTTCTACTAAAAAAGGTAGACATGGAGACAGTCACGGAGCACCCCGAGGTGTTCATTCCGGCCAGGTGCTTGCTTTCAGCACAATGTTGTTTGACCTCAGATTTTTATTTTTGATTTTCCCCTGTAAACGCTAGATGATATTTAAGAGAAGGCTCACCCAATCAAGGCAAGAGAATAGCACTGACATGCTACTTGCTAGAGAAACCATAAAAAATTAGTAATTTATATACTCAGGCAATATAACAAATAATTTGCTACCTTAACGCATTTGGTATAGAAATGGTTTGGTGTGGTGGGTTTTCTTACTTATCACAAGGAATAGCTGTGTTATTTTGATAAAATATGTGGTGCCTTTGGTTTTCATTCCAAAAACAAACAACAAAACAAAACAGAGCAAAAACAGAACAACCCGAATGATGATGCCCACAGAGTGAAATAATTCCTCTCCAAAGGACGGCTTTCTCATTAGCTGGTGAAGAGCACCGATGCTCCCCCCTTCCCTCTTCCATGACCCACGCGGGATTTCACCCATCATTATCGAAGCAGATGGGTAAGATGGAGTCACACAATCTTGTCCTGTCACTTTGTAGCAGTGTGATTTTGGTGCAATTTTGTTCCTTTGAGACTTTGTTTTCTCACCAAATCATATGAGGCTCATAATACCTACTGTGCAGGTTGTGAGGACTAAAGAATATGCAATTCCTTCCCTCCTCCCTAGCAGAGGGTAGACCCCATTATTTAATTTTAGGTTCCCTCTCCCTTTCCTAGCTGCCACCTACGTTGCTTGTGCTTCTTTTCCCAGAGGCCTTTGCGTTGTCTCACAGGGCTCCTCTGGACGGCCTCTCTTTGCTGACGGTGGCCACAGCCACCACAGAGGTCGTGTGGAGGGAAACGCTCCCTTCCAGAAGTCGTATGTGGGCTGTCTGGGTGAACTCTTACTTACAGTGCTGCCGCAGATGTTTGCAGAAGCAATAAACACCAGGTACTTGCATCTTGTTCATGTCCAATATGGGCAATGGTTAGATTTTTTATATTAAAACATCACAAGAGATGCTGTCCAGTTTAGCTTAAAGACCCCTGGTGAGTCTGTTCTGTGAACAAAATAGATCTGAAAATGAACCAGCAGATGGTTATTTGGTTCTTTATATTCTAGTTGGATTTTTCACTCATTTTCATTCAACAGATAGTTGCTATATACAGCACCGGTTACATGTGAAGGAACAGTCTCCCTGAAATTTTCAATTTTCTTTTGATTTTTCAGGTTGAACTTTTTTATTTTTAATTTAATAAAAAACATATTTTTTACATTCAATATTATTTTGTGTTAGTTTCAGGTGTACAGGTTATTGATTAGATAATCACATATTTACAAAGTGTTCCCTTATATTTCCAGTACCTAACTGGCACCATATATAGTTATTACAATATTGTTCACTGTATTTCCTATGCTGTACTTTACATCCCTGCGACTATTCTGTAACTACTAATCTGTACTTCTCATTCCCTCTCCTTTTTTCACACAATCCCCCAATCCCCTCCCATCTGGCAACCACCAGTCCGCTCTCTGTGTCTATGAGACTGTTTCAGTTTTGTTTGTCCGTTTATTTTGTTTTTTAGATTCCAGATCTAAGTGCAATCATATGATATTTGCCGTTCTCTGACCAACTTATTTTATTTAGCATAATACCCTCTAGGTCCATCCATGCTGTTGCAAATGGTAAGATTTCATTCTTTTTTATGGCTGAGTAATATTCCGCGGTATATTTGTACCACAGTTATTTTATCCACTCATCTAGTGACAGGTACTTGGGTTGCTTCCATAGCTTGGCTATTGTAAATAACGTGGCAGTGAACATAGGGATGCATAAACTCTTTCAAATTAGTGTTTTGGATTTCTTCAGATATATACCCCAAAGTGGAATCGCTGGGTTATAGGCAGTTCCATTTTTAATTTTGTGAGTTAACTCCATATTGTTTTCCATAGTGGCTGCAGCAATCTGCATTCCCACCAACAGTGCACAAGGGTTCCCTTTTTTCCACATCTTTGCCAACACTAGTTTGTTAATTTATTAAAGATAGCCATTCTGACAGGTGTGAGATAATACCTCATTGTGGTTTTAATTTTGCATCTCTCTGATGATTAGTGATGTTGAGCATCTTTTCATATGTCTATTGATCATCTCAGTTTTCTTTTTAGAGATGTAATATTGCTGGATGATGGAGAATATAGACTGTGAAGTCAGGAAGACCTATGTTCAAATGTTGACTTTGCTGCTCACATTCTGGTAAAGGTGCTGAACTTCTCTGAGCTTCAATTTACTTCTCTGACAAATGGGGTAGAAATAGTACTCATCTGAAAGGGCCGTTGTGAGGATTAAACGAGATAAACATGAGACCTTTTTTTTTTTTTTGAGACATTTTCTTTAGTAGTAACTTTATTGTGATTTCTTCTTTCTATTTTATTCTTGTTTGCGATTGGCATTAGCATTCTCCTTTTTGTTTGTCTTTTCTCTCTAAATTTGGATAACATATACTGACATTTTCTCTTCCCAAATAAACCAATTTGCCTGGTTCCTGTATTCCAATGAAGTTCCAGATCATAACTTGAGAGGATGCACTTGCCCAAGACTATGAGGATATTTTTTTGCTTTCAACCTTCTTGCCTACAAAGTAGAAACAGAGCTTTTGAGAATTTCCAGAAGGGTGAGGGAGGTTGGCTTGGCTCATAGCCTGTAATTGATGGAGATCTGATTACATTGTACTTCAGGACCGTGAGATAACCCAGGAGGACAAGGGTCGGGTGGGGGGAGGGGGGGGAGAGTATTTTTAGAAGTTACAAGGCCTTCTGGGCAAGATGGTGAGCTGCCTCGAGGGCTTCTTTAAGGGCAGTCCATTGAGCTGGAGCTTCTCATTCAAACTTTGAACTTTTATTGAGAACCATGTGGGAGACCCATGTAACTGCTAGGAACTGTAGATTCTGAAATGAGGGAGACATGGCCCTAACTTTAAAGAGACCACAGTCTAGTAAGGAAGAAGAGTGACTATAGAATTCTCCCTTGAGGATATTTTGCCAGCTCAGTCCTGGATAAAGACAAATAAGCTGAGAAGAGGAGGGCAGTTTCTGAAGCAAGAGTGCCATGCTCATATGCCTGTGGTGGGGGGAGGGTGTGAGGAGAGAGAGAGAGAGAGAGAGAGAGAGAGAGAGAGAGAGAGAGAGAGAGGCGCAAAAGGGGATAAAAAAAATGGGTCTATACAGACAGAAAGGGGTCAGGTTATGGGAAGGCTTTTTAAGCTAAATACAGGAGCTTGGACCGAGGACCCTGGAGAGCCACTGAAGGATTTTAGCAGTGAATGACACAATCAGATAAGCATTTCAGAAAGATCACTCTTACTTGCACAGAATCAATTGGAATTGGACAAGCACTGAGGCAGGGAGAACTGATGAGAGGCTGACACAGTGATCCAGGCTAAGACATGCCACTGGCTTGAGCTAAAGTGACACATGAATTAAGAGACATTAACAGGCAGAATGAGTAAGTTTTATTGTATAAGGGTAGGGAGGGAGCTGGAAGAATCAATAATTACCCTCATGTTTTTGGCTTGAACAAAATGTGCTGATAGCATTCCATCAGTTAGAAAGTCAGGAAGAGGGGGAGGGAAGAGGATGAGTTTGGGTTTAGACTTGAGGTGTCTGTAAGACAACTAGGTAGCCAGTGATACACATTTGGAGATCAGAGGAAGGAGCCAGGGCTGCTGCCATTAGCATCAGTAGTGGCTGAAACCAGGTAACTGTTGGAATGAATTCGGTTGTTGAAATGAAGTCTGAAACAACTGAATGAATAAAGAAGGGAAGGAAGTCATCCTGGGAGGGAAAAGAGAACCAGGCATGGGATGGGCCTTGTTTGATTTCTCAATAATTATATATATCACCTAGCGAGGGCTAATTGGGCTGGTTGTGTCAGGCTGAAGGTGGCAAAACACTTTGGGAAGCCACAGACAGACATGCAATTCAAGGTTGGTAGACTTTTAAAGATGCTGTATTTTGCTTCCTTTGCAGCTGAGTTAAATTGTAGCATGTTGAGTCTCAGTGATCTTATAATCTGATAGTCAAACAACTAAAACTAGTTTTTAATTAATTAATTTATTAATCATTACCTGAGGATATTTTTTCCACTGACTTAAAAAAATATTTGGTTTTGAAAGTATTACAGATGTCTTTTTTCCCATTGACCCCTTCTAGCCGGCACCTGCCCCACCTCCAGGCTTTCACCACACTATTGCCTGTGTCTATGGGTTATGCATATATGCATACACGTTCTTTGGTTAATTTCTTCCCACTCACCACTGTCTTCCCTCTGAGATTGGAGGGAGTAGCAGGGAGGGAGGGAGGATTTGAGAGAGAAAAACATCTATGTGAGAGAGACACATTGATTGGTTGCCTCCTGCACATGCCCCTTCGGGCAGCGATCAAAAGTACAACCCAGGTATGTGCCCTTGACCAGGAATGGAATCCAAGACCCTCTGGTGCACAGGCCAACACTCTAACCACTTAGCACACCGGCCAGGACTTGTTTTATTTTTTAATGTCGATTCCCTGCCTCTGCAATGACATGGAGGCAAACATGGCCACAAAAAGTGCAAACAACTTTCTCAGAGGTGCTGACCTACTCCATGGCTGGGCCCATTCCTCTCAGTCCTGGGGACCCTTCATCCTAATATGTTCACTATCTTTTGAAGAGCTCTTGGCAAGATGCTGAGAAGCAGTACAACATTTTAGTGTAAAATGTGATCCATTTCTCACTCTTGTATCTGAGAAGTGAGACTTGCCTCTTTATATATTGCTACCTAACTCTGCTCACCGTATGTAGTCCTAATCTCTATCATCCTCCCAGCTCGCCTCCCAGATGCCAGGCTGGAAAGAAGATTAGCAGGAAAATTCTCTCTCATCAACCCTGTTCCAACAACACCACAGAGCCTATTGCATATTCCACCTTTGCTGAAAACTGAGCCGCTCTTCACATGCACAGGATTTAAATGCATGCCAGGAGCCTAAACTATGCAATGGAGACCATCGCTGTGTCTCAGAGAGGAGAATTCAGCCTTAAAGGATGGGGCCAGAAGTCACACTTGGAGTTGCCAATTGTTCTCTGTTGTGTAGCCCCGAAAAAGCTTGCAGCGTTTATAGGAAGCTCTCTCCCAAGAAAACTATGCTTTTCTTTTGACTTAACAAGAATGTTCTTTGGCAACTGAAAGGCACATGAAAAGCAAGAGGGAAAAAGGTAAGGAGACTTCAGTGGGTTTTCCATGCTTGATTTTTGACACTATGAATTTAATGCAGATCCACGTGTGCGCACAAATTAGAGTGACTTGTATTGTTTGAGCTCTAATTTTTCTGCAGTAATGAGTGGCTCAGAGAAAGGAATAAGGCAGTGGATCTCCTGCAAATTCAGATGCTGTTGGGTGGTTGCTCAGATTTCTGCTTGTAGGAGAGTCTGGGGGTCCTCATTGGAGGAATCAGTGTCTCAGAAATTGAGCTGATGGCTGATTCCCAGGCTGAGGGTCATCCAAATTGTGGGCAATAAAAATCATATCTTAGCATCACAGGAAGTGGGAAAGGAACTATCATGAAAAGAAGAAAATCAAGGTGCACATCTTGGTCCAGAAGTAACAACAATGACAAAAAAAAACTGTTGTGTCTCTTTATATGATAGGCCCTGTGCTGGTGCTTTATAACCTACAATACATTCTTCTTCTTCCCATTTTACAGATGAAGAAGATGAGGCACAGGGAGATTATGGCCTTTGCTCAAGTGCATACATCTAATCAGTGGACAAGAGGGGATTGGAACCCGGGTCCATCGGACTCCAAAGTCTATATTCCTCCTACCCTCTAAACTAGAAAAGAAAGGGGTAATGCAGAATGGAGTATGACTCCACCCTTTTCAAAGAGCTTGGACTCCAAATTGGTGAGAGGGTTCTAGGTGCCACTGCTAAGGTAGCCTGAATGAACCGAAGATGCCAGCACATTAGTAGTTTTACCATCAGGACTGGCAGGCGAACTGACCACGAACAACACTCCCTAGGTTGAGAGTTGAGTGCAACACAAGAAAGAGGAATATTTCTGACACCCAGACATGCATCCCTACTCTTGCTTTTTAACCAGGGCAGTAGCTAGAACTCGGCCAACACGGATGATATCGCATGATGTGCAGAAGCTTCAGGAACAACAAGATTGGGCCCCACATTCAGTGTGACTCTGGGGAGAGTCACCATAAGAGAGACAGAACTTGAGTCATGACTATTCCTGAGTCATTGCAGGAGCCCCAAAATAGGAGTTCACGACTTCACTGGAGGCTGGGGCTCTGGGGATTTTGCTCCAAAAGACCCTTTCCTCTTGCTTAGCACAGACTCCAGATTGGCTTTGGTTTCCTCTAACATACCAGCCTGATCCCAGCTCAGGGCCTTGTTGCAATTCTGCCCGGAGCCTCACCTGGAGAGGTCCTTCTTGGCCTTGAGGTCTGAGGCCCATGACATCTCTTTCGGGAGGACCTGCCTAATCAAATTAGCAGCCTTTCCCCAAGGCCCAGGCACCAGTCACTCTCAGCCCCCTAATCCTGCTTTTTTAGTCCCACCACACTCAACTGATCTTGTTCCGTTTGCCTGTTTGTATATGTTTAGTATCTCTCTCCCTTCCTTGGAATGTAGGCTCTACTGTTTCAGAGACATTTGTTTTGCTCAGTGCTGTTCTCCACACACGGAACAGGGCCTCACTTAGTAAATGCGCAATAAGTACTTATTGATTATTGAAAGAATGAATAAACCAATGAGTGGAATGTGGCCGTGTCGTTATAATTCTGACCTTTTTGTGCTAACAAGCCCTCAATGGCAGGACATGCGTGTTTGCAGATGGCTGAGAAACAAGATGATCTACTCAGAAACTGATGGGAAGGAAGAAAAGAACAACCCAGTGGAGTCCCTTCTGTGGGCCAAAGTCATCACACATGCAAAATCATGTAGCTGCTGCAGGTGAAAAAATGTGAACACAGGCTACAGAGCCAGTAAGTGTAGAGAGTGGAGGTGTACACTTGGGCCTCTGACTCCATCACTTTCCTGTGCGAACGGAAGGCTAGGGAGAGTGGGCCAAGTAGCTTAAGTATTTTTTGTTATTAACCTTATTTTACATATTGGGCACAGAAAAGATTTGATAATTTGCATAAGGTCACTTAGTTAAAAGGTAGAAGGCTAGGTCCAAAGTCCCTGCTCCTAATCACTGAATTATGATGGCATCTTCCAGACAAGATGAGAAGAGTCTCTGAGGAGGTGACAGTACATCTAGGACCATCAGGAAGTGTGGGGGTTGGGCCTTCTAAGCCAAGGATATCTGCCTGAGCTAAAGCCTGCTGTGTTCTCTTCCAGCCACCTGACATTCTTACTGATATTCTTGGAAATGTTGCTGCCTCTGATTTCTGGGTAAATGACACAGCAAAGACTAAACAGGAATCATGTGGGCCATTGTTTCTCTTGGAGTCATTCTCTCTCTGCTGTCTCTGAGACAGGCTCATGGGGTCCTTAGTGCTTGTCATCTGAAACGTACATGACCAGGTGGTCCAGCCTGGAGGTTCTGCCCTGTGCAGGGTGGAGATCATGCCAATTTGCATTTCATCTGTAACAATTAAACAGCCTCACAACAGCCTCTGGTTGCCGACGGGCTCACACCCCATTGCCGTGTAATCACATCTAATCTCATTGAGCTCTGCTCAAAATAGCCATAATTGGTGGTTTTATCCAAATCAATAAAGACAGCTTCTACATATTGATTATCATCCAAGGTATAAAATCATCATCGGTTACCTGGAAAAGAGAAGCAGGCTGCCAAGGGAAAAGGTCAGCTATGCCATTTGAACAGGGGAGGGAAGGGGGAGGCAGAACCCGTGCATTTTAAGGTAATAGTATCAAATTACCTGAAAAGGCACACAGTATATTCTTGTAATTTGCAACAACAGAGAGCCCAGAAATAGGTCAATCATTTAAGTGAGTCTTCAAGTCTTCTCTCCTTGATGCACTGAGCTAGCTTGCATTAGCTTGTCTTAAAGGGGCTGGAGCCAACTGAGATAGAGCCACGGGGTTCCTCTTTTCCTGCATTTTACAACCACATAGTGACACAATTTCGTGGAAGCAACAGCTCAACCTGACTTCTTGTATCCAATTAATGATCAACAGAGATTCTCAGCCATTGTCATCAGTGATTATGGGAAAAGTCATAAGGGGGAGGCGAAGAGACCACTCCATTTGAGAACCCAGGAGACTCAGAGCAGAGCTGCTCAATACCAAAATGAATTGGAAGGCATGTTCCACAATGGCAGTGGAGTAAGGAGCCTGCCTTATTCTATATTTGCATTTCAAACCACAGAGTTGAAAACAAACTGGTTCTTTTCTTTATTGTAAGACGAAGCTCATTTTTCTAGTTTTCTTTCTAGTAAATATTAACACAAAAGTTGCATAAAGTCATTCAACATCATTTATGAAAAACAATAAAAAGAAGACAGTTCATTCATAATCTTGCTACTCCAACATATTAAAACTGGTCTTAGGCAATTCCTGAGCCCATTTTCCTCCTGTAGGAAATGGAAAAGGCAGTGATGACAACACCTAGCACACAGGACTTTTATAAAAATATATATTTTATATATATATATGCATATATATAATAGGAACTATGACTCATCAGATAACTACACAATTTGACTTCTTAAAGTCAAAATCATATGACTATATCATTTTATATAGCTATGATCATTACAGAAATATCATCTGATATTTCCTCTACTTTTCTCCTTTAGTTCTTTCTTCATAAATATGCCATTGTAAGAGCTGCATAAAATTCTGTTGAATGGATATTTATTTAATTCATCTTCTATTGTGAGATATCTTTGTATGGTAGATAATATTTCAATGACTGTCTCTGGCACACAAATTATTCTTTCTTTTGGATTATTTTCTCAATATAATGTGAAGCGTAATTATGGAGGTCACATTTTTGTGATATCACAGGCACTGGGAATGGTTGGCATAAACTGGCAGAAGCCATACCAATGATCTTTCTAGAGGAGTAACAGTCCAAGCCAGGGTTAGTTTGTAATGTAAGAGTATTAAGTAGAAAAATCAGTACAGTTTTAATTGTATAGATGGAAAACTTAAAATTTAGAGGGGATATTTAAGAGTAGACACAAAACAGTTAATAAATAGACTAATGGCCTTCACTTGCCATAGGTATAGGAAAAAGTAGGTTTGTCAACAATGTTTTTGCATGTTCTGGGATGTACCAACATTACAGTAAAGGAGAGACAAAGATATGAGAGAGGAGGGGACTCAGGTATGTAGCTTGATGGAACAGAATCTGTAACTGGCTGACTCTTAAGGAAGGTGACTGTGACATGTCCGTTAATGATCCCCAGGGTTTTATCTCTAAAAGTGAAGGATCCCAGGGCTCCCATTTCATGTGATGGTTGGATGGGATCACCGCCAGGTAAGGACTTGACTTTCATTTCTTTATTTCATGGAGGCAGGGACATGGGGCAGATTTTAAACTTCACCCGCTGGATTTTTTTTGAGTTATTGCAATTATAACTTTGAATGAGCTCCTAGGGGATATTTGGTTTATGAATAATGACTATATTTTGAATACATTAGAATGGCAAATAATAAACAGAACCAAATTATCAAAATAAGTGAAAAGAATGAAATGGGGTCATCAAAGGCTAGTTTTTTGCCATCACCCTTCACAGCGGTGGATTTGACAGCATTTGTTTTTATAAACTAGAATGTTTCTAGATGGTGGTATTCAACATGAACCTGGAAAGTCTGTAGTCTTCCAAATGTATGGTTACCAAGAAATAGGGCAGAGCCAGAGCTGCTGAATTGCTGCCACCAGGTCCAGGGTTTCATTCCTAGACCTCACCTTTCCTCACTCTGTACACTTTCCCTGGATTATGGGATCTAATCCCATGACCTCAGTATACTGTATATATCAGTGACTCCAGAATCCACATCTCCAGCTAAGATCTCTCCCAAGTCCCAGACTGGTAGAGTCTATCTACCTGCTTTCTCCAATTGGATATACTTTGAGCACCTGCCATTGAACTAAGTTTTTTCTCTTCCTCCATATCTTATCCAACGCCTCACCTGACCCCTAGCTGCCTTCCAACATGCTTCTCCTCTGTTTTTGAAGTTTCTATGAATTACTTCATCATCCACAGGGTCACTCTCTCCCCACCTCAGTAGACCAGGGATTTATCCTTCTGTCCTTCCTCCCTCTTATGTCCCTGTTTAAGCAATCATCAAATTTATCCACTTTTACCTTCTAAGTATTACTGTGGTTCACCCCCTCCTCTCAATCTCTGTGATGTCTACCCTGATTCATTTCCATATCATGCCTGGCCTGGGCCAGGGCAAAAGTTTCTTCAATGGCTTCCCTGTTTCCAGTCTTGATGCTCTTCAGTCTACCTTCACTTTCCCGCCTGCCTGCCAAAACTAATATTCTAATAAGTAAATGTGACATGTCACTTTCTTGCTTAAAACTTTTTGGTGATTTCACATGACATACTAACAAGTCATTAAATAATATAAATACATGTATGTGTATAAAATGAATGAAGAAGTATAAGATATGGACAAAACTCCTTAACTCACAAGACCCTTCACGAACTGCCTCTGCCTACATTTCTAGCCATACTTCCTGTGATTTCTAACTTATTACTTTATATACTAATAGTTCCACAATTATACGATATTGCCTCAAATTTCTGGACAGGCCTGGAACGTTCTCCCTCATTTCTTCACTTGGATAATTTTTGGACTTCCTTCGGGGCTCATCTTATTTCCTCTGGCTTATCATTTCTAAATCAGTTTTCCTTAAGCACTTAATTATCCTACTATGTGCTAGGCACTCTCTTAGGTGCTGGGAATAAAATGGCAAGATAGACCATCTCTGTTCTCAAGAGAGGAGGGAACAGACATGTGGGGAAACTGAAATGGAAACAAATCATAGCATTTATGCACTGAAAGAAGAACTATGAGGAATGCAAGGAAATGGTAAATAGGAAGAAGAAATACAAAGTTTAGATGATCAAGTCTCCATACAGAAATTAGAGGATCAGTGACAAAGAGTTGCAAGCAAATGGACCAACATCTATAAAAACATAGACATATAAAATGGACTGGAAGGATGATATTATGGGTTGAATTATGTCCCTCAAAATTCATATGTCGAGGTCCTAACCCCCAGTACCTCAGAATGTCACCTTATTTGGAAGCAGGGTCTTTAAAGAGGTACTCAAGTTAAATTGATCATTAGAGTGAACTCTAATCCATACTGACTGGTGTTCTAAGAAGAGAACATTTAGACACAGACATGTAGACAGGGATAGCAGTGCAGACACAGGGAGAAGACAACCATCTAAAAGCCAAAGAGAAAGGCCTGGAATAGATTCTTCCCTCGTGGCCCTCAGAAAGCATTGCCATCTTGATCTTGGACTAGCCTCAAGACACTGTGAGACAATACCTTTCTGCTGGTTAAGCCATCCAATCAGTGGTGCTTTGTTACAGAAGCCCTAGTCAACTAACAAAGATAGTAATTTGTTTGGGTTTGGAGATGATGAGACTGGCCAGAGTTGAACAAACTATGGAAAGTCTTACATGATAGTTTACTTTTCTGTTTAAAGTTTTAAATTTTATTTTATAGGTGATGGGAAGCAGTGAAGACAATTAAGCAATTTAGGACTTAGTTTGGGTGGCTAGGTAGAGGCTGGGTCAGAGGTGGAGAAGATTGGGGACATGATTGACTACACAAAAGCCCCACCAATAGTTCAGATGGGAGGGTGGTTGGAGAAGATGAAACAAAGATGAAAAATATTTAGGAAGGAAAATTGTCAGGACTTGGTGACTTGACTGGGTATGTGAGTGACAATGCCTAATTGCTTTCATTGCATTTTTCTTCATATTATGTGTGACTAACTGAGCCTATGGCTGAAATCACACAGAGAGGAGGGAGAAATCAAAGAAAAAGCTGGTCCAGAGAGTAATACATTCCCCCCTAAAGTGTGTCCAACCCTGATTCAGACATCATGGCCCAGTCCAAGTAGAAGTCATAATCCTAATGCTTCAGTATTAAAGAAAAGTGGGAACTTAAAATTGGTTATTGCATAAAGCCCAACTTCTTAAAAGAAATTATCTGAGTAAAACTTTTTTTAAAAAGTCAGTGAACTCCTTCCTTCTGGAGGCAGAAAAGAACATTCTTTGTTCTTCCCTTCCTCCACTCATCCTTTCCTCATTCCCCTCTTTCCTCTCTTCAGTGTATAATTACTGAGCTACAATGTCATGCTAAGTGCTGCATAAAATGCTGGGGATACTTAGAAAACAAAAACAAACCTTTGTACAAGGAGCATATGATTTTCTGGAAGAAAGATGTATAGATCAGTTATCATAGTCTAGTGCAATAAAAGCTACTGGCACTACAAGCTGATTGGCGATGCCTGCTCTGATTGAAGGAATTAGGAAAGACTTCCCAGAAGTTGTGACTCTTGAACTAGATCTTGAAGGAGATGGGAAAGGGCTGAAAGTCCTGGAGTGTGGGAGAATGTGGTCACTTCTTTGGGGAAATGTAAACAATTGTGAAGTTAGGCCATTTCAGGGCAGACAGAGGCCACATGAGGAGGTTGGAAAAATAACCTTGAGGTCTAATCTTGCAATCTGACATCTTGCCTCTGAAATCACCAGTTTGGTCTACGCCACCAGAAAACTTTGGATTCCAGGGAGGAGCAAAGATTTTCCAGATTATCCTTTCTCAATCATTCAGCCTTGGAAAAATCCCAATAAGATTGTGAGTTAACTCATGGACATGGACACAGTGTGGTGATCGGGGTGGGGGTGGGGGCGGAGGGGGGAGGAGGTGTCAGTGGAGGTGGAAGAGAGCATAGAGGGGATAAATGGTGAAGGGAAAAATAAAAATAAAAAAAGAAAAAGAGAAATGAATCTAAACTCAGACTATTTTACAAGCACAGTAAGTTTTAATACAGTGTTTAAATTTTGGGGGTGTCACTGTGAAAAACTGAGCAAACTTCTCCAAGATTCCGAGTGTTAGCTTTCTTATAAGACAACATTATATGGTGGAAGTCTGTCGAGTTTGGATATGAGTGACTTCTCAGTGACCCACTGGCCTTGTCACCCTGAGCACCTTTAGCTTCCTGAGAAGCACTCACACTCCAGCCCTTGGTTAAAGTTCCCTCAGGAAAGCTGTAGCCACGGCTGCTGCTGGGCCTGGGTTCCACAGTGAAATGCACAAGAGCGATGAGAGACAGCAAAGTGGGCTCTCTCCAGCCACCCTCAGGGATGGGTGCCAGAGTGAACAGCCAGAGTTGCAATAAAAGATTTGGGGGATCAAAGCATGGCTACAGTCATCTTCCTGGATGAGGTGAAAAGTCATCCAAATCAAAGTGCTCCAGTGGGTAGCCTTTGGCTGCAACAGGGCCTGTTCTGGTCAAGAGGCACAGTCCCCGGGCATGGAAGCCACAGACTGGAACGATCACAGGGCTTTGGTGCCAGAGGGAACTTGTAGATCGAGTCAAACTCCTTCACTGTACAGAGCGGAAAACTGAGACCTGGAATGTGCAGGGAGCTCAGCTAATTAAGCATCTTTAAGCATCTCATCCATCCCCTTTATTAGGGACTGACTTCATTAGGGGAAATCTGATATTGGGAAAAAACCTACCTCCTCATCTTTTGGGCACGAGAAACCTAATTATAGGTAGCATTGCCAGGTAAGATATAGGAAAGCCAGACAAAGCTAATTTTCTCCGAACCGTAAATAATTTTTCAGTATTAGTATGTCCCAAATATTTCATGGGATAACTTATACTAAACTTATTCATTTCTTTAAAACAGAAATTCAAATTTAACTTTTTTCTTTCTCCTTCCCCTTCCCCTTCCCCTTCCCCTCCTCCTCCTCCTCCTCCTCCTCCTTCTTCTTCTTCCCCCTCCTCCTCCTCTTCCTCCTCCTTATTCTTCTTCCCCCTCCTCCTCCCCCTTCCTCCTCCCCCTTCCTCCTCCTCCTCCTCCTCCTCCTCCTCCTCCTCTTCTCCTTTTGCTATATCTAGCAACCCTAATTATAGAGTCTTTCCATCTTCCATCCTTACTCTACCTGCTAGGAATCTTAAAGGAAAATTATCATTATTGCTTTCTAATAGACCTTTATCCTATGTACTTTCTCATTTGTTTATATTCCCTTCACTTTCTTCTCTTTATTAAAAAAGTCTAATGGTTATAAGTATCTCAGTAAGTCACATCAAAAACTTTGCTTTGATATAATTTTTTGAAACACACAGCACAACATTCGGTAACTACTGAGGGCCAGATTTTGTAGTAGGTCTTACGGATGTTAATATGAATAATACCTGCTGTCTGATCTCAAAAAACCCTAGCCAGGTGAGGAGATAGTCATTTATATAAGTAATCACAATGCAGGGAGATGAATGATGAAAGCAGCCCAAGGTCACACAGCTAGTTGGTGGCAGAACCGAGATGTGTTTTGTTACATTAAATCCCAGGTAGTCGGTGAGCTGACACCCCTTTTCTTACACATATCTATCTACCTAACCACCTACGGGACAGTGCAGTGGGCCCTGTTTGCTCTTCTCAGCACCCATTCTTTTTTGGGGGAATATTGCTCCCCCTCTCACTTAAACTTTGTGGTATTAATAGTAGTTGCCAATCAGAGTTGTTGCTCTCCAGGATCTTGGATGATCTTGGATGATTGACTCAGGGTGTAGACACATGGCCCAAACCAGGCCAGTGTCCTTCCCCGAGAATCTCCAAATTGGAACAAGGAAAAAGGCAGTCCCTCTCTGGGGGCAAAAATGAAATTATAAGTATCAATCCTATCGCCGGCTGTGTGGAGGGATCTTGGCTGAGCACACAAAGGTAATATGCGGAAAGCAGCGGAGACAGAGAGGAGAATGCTCTTGCAACATTAGAGTTTATCATTTCAGCGGTTCTCAAAGCTCAGCAGCCAGTCTGCTTAATGCTTTTACCCTGAAGTAATTTGAGCTGTGTTTCTGTCACTTGCAACCAACAGGGTTGTAGCTAATAGAGATGGTTTGAGCTGGATGACCATTAGCATTTTCCCAAGCCCTAAACCATAATGGGATGCCAGAGTGGGCTTTAACTTGGTGGTTTGGAGCACCGTTTACACAAAGCTGTGGGTTCTGCCTCGAAGCAATGCAGGAAAGCTTCTGCCCTTCTCAGGCACTGCCAACACCAGTGTGTTCCAACCGGCTTCTAAGATCCCCTCACAGTGTCCTCACTGGCAGAGCTGCATCTAGCAAAATCAAGCAGCACTTCAAGTGCTGAGTAGCCAACTGGACATCATAGTGGTTAGACAATCATATACTTTATAGTGTTCCACCCCCTGATATTGCCAGTACCCACCTGACACTATAAAGAGTTATCACAATGAAACCAATACAAAATAATATCAAAAGTAAACTGCAATTCGAAAAAGAAAACACACACAATTCAGCTATGCAAACAAACAAAAAATGCTGAGTAGCCTAGCGGACCTCAAGATCTCTGAGCTAGCTCCATGCTGTTGTTATAACGGTTCCCACTTTAAAAAATGGGGAAATTAAAATCCACCGAGGCCAAGTAGGTTATTCAAGGTCACACATATTTGGCCGAGTTTATTCTAGAATCTATGTCTCTTGCCATTTAGAACGTTGCTCTTTCCAAAATGCCCCCTCTTAGGAGCCTGTATTGTTCACTGAGGGTCCTCCATGTGGGAAGAAAATATTGATTGCAATGAACATGAAAAGAGCAAAATAACTTAATAACTTTCAGGCTATAGGGTTGTGTATTTAAATTGCACAGTCATCTGGAGGAAAAAGCTTGAGAAATTTGTTAAGACATAAAATACATTTGAGCATCCCCACTTTGGCGCACATTCTAAACACTTGCAAAGCCCTTTATAAAGAGAGATTTTTGGGTTTTCGGCGCTCCCACCAAGATCTACCAAGTCAGAATGTTTGGGGGGTGGGCACCAGGCTTTTATATAGTTAAAGAACTCCAAAGATAACCTGGATTGAATTGATTTAAGGACCAGCATTGGGCATCATTAGTGTAGATTTAACAACACTTAAGAAAAAAAAAATCTCTCTTGATTGTATTGATGTAAAATCAACACAACAGTTAATACAAAACATGGAGATGTAGAGTTAAGCAATCCATTCAAGAAATGTTTACTAATTCCCTACAAGTTGCTGGGTTCTGTGTTAGGCACTTGGATCAAAGATGAGTCAGATGGGAACCCTGCCCTCAAGGAGCCTAGAGGGAGAGATAGTACACATGATGCCCAAATGAGGTTGTGATGTCAGAGTACCATGGGTGAGTGTTTCTGGGAAGAAGCTGGAGAGAATCAAGGAGGGCTTCCTGGAAGAGTATTTGAACTGGGTCCTGAAAGCCAGATGGGATTTGGACTTGCAGATGAGTGGAAGCTCAATTCATACAGCTGGGACAACATGGGCCAAGACTGGAAACAGGGAAATAATGGCAATAACAACAATGATAATAATAGCAATTTTTGAGTGCTTTCCATACATGCCAATTACTGTAATAAGCGCTTTATATGGTCATCTCTGAATTCCATGCAATCAAATAGGTACTTTTATTATTCCCATAATACAGTTGAGAAAACTGAGTTAGTGATAAATTTGGTAGCTTACTTAAGGTTGTACACCAAATAAACTAAGTGGAGGAGGAGGCATTATTATTTTGTTCAATATTTAATTTGTGGAATGAATGGATATTTTAACCCAACACCTTCATTTTACAGATGAGGAAACTGAGGCTCAGAGAGGTCAAGGGATCTGCCCAAAGTCACCCAACTGGTTGGCGGCAGTGCCATGATTAGAATCAGTGTAGTGCATTTCCCACTGTGCCACGTGCATGAGAGGAAAGGGTTAGTATATCCTTTCCTTTAGCCATAAAAATGGGAAGGAAATGAGATAGCTGGAAAAGTAGCTAAGCTCAGAGCTGACCTCTAACCAAGATATAGCTTTTAAAAGCAAGAGAACAAATACAAGAGAGAGGAAATAAAGCACAGTAGAGTAGCACTCCTTTTGGACAAATATTCTCACCTTTGTATTCTCATCTATAAAGTGAGGACACTTGACAAGAAGATCTCTAAAGGTTCTTCCATCTTGGCTATTCTGTATGTTCCTAGGAAGGGGCAGAAACAGAGATCTGTCTATGTTTTTCTCTAGGTTTGATGGATTGAAATACAGCCAGCAATGAGGAAGCACGGTCTAAGAAAACTACATCTGCGGGCCACCAGGAAGCTGTTGGATAAACCCAGAGAGCAGTGTTCTTCTGTTGCATCCTGATTCTTCGCTCACTGCCTTCACTTGATGCTGAGAAAACCACTTGATCCATTGATGGGAGCCTCTAGGACCTATTCAATTTCTTCCTTCCAAAAGATGCTGAAGCTGAAGAAAAGACAGAACAGACCTTTTGGTTGAGGCCACCCGGACATCTGTTTCTAGCTTGCAGTCTATTGTTTCACGCCAGACAGCTTGCCCCACCTGATCCCAGAGTTGAAAGCTTTACCGACTTTAAGTAACCAGATAAGTTCATGTGTGTTTCCTGTGTTGCACTGTATTTTTTAAGTAAAATAAATAACAAATTTTAAATATGGGCATTTGTAGCTCATTTTGCATTGCACCTAATGCAATCTTTTTTTAAATCCTACCCTAGGAGTGAGGATATTTTTTCCACTGATTTTTTTTAGAGAGAGTGGAAGGGAAGGGGGGTGGGAGAAAGAGAGAGGGAGAGAGAGAGAGAAAAGAGAGAGAGAAACATCGATGTGACAGAGACACATTGGTTGGTTGGCTGCCACCCCCACACACCTGGACCAGGGGCAGAGACCCAACCTGCAACCCAGGTATGTGGCCTTGACCAGGAATCGAACTGGTGACCCTCCAGTGCGTAGGCTGATACTCTAACCACTGAGCATAGCGGTCAGGCTGCACCTAATGCAATCTTTAATGCTTCTCCTGTTTGGAAGCCTGAGAAGAGAGCTGTGATCCTGGAAAACATTTGCCATCTATTGTAGAACAAGATGGACAGAGGAAAGAATTCTCACATAGCAGCAATGGTTATACCTTGTAATTATCTAGCACCTGTCTCTGGGGAGCCTCAGAGAGACTTCGAGAATATCCTTTGCTTTTTTCTTTAAGAAGCTCGTGAGGCTGGTTAAAGAGAACCTACTGCCAGGTAAAGAGTGAGACGGTGAGGCATATAACCAGCCCCCTGATTTCCTGAAAAGTTCTCCAGTCAGTAGTTCCCTTGCTGACGCCAAGGTTTTGCATGACCCCAGCACAAAGGACAGCACTGATTTACTGAATCCCTGGGTCTTGAACACGGCAGCTCTCTGGCAAAATGCAAAGGCAAGGAAAGTCCTTGCTCTCAATTTTTTTTAAAAAGATTAGAGTCAAAACTGAGCATAATCAGAGAAGAGACTTATAAATATGAAAAAGGGAAGTCCAGAAAGAAATTTGAGGTGTTAGATTGGAATTGGAAATATAAGAGTAAGCTCATAGCTTCATTTAAAAATATCTAGATATAGAAATAGAGGCAGATGTGTATATCTGTGTGTATGGATGTGTGTTAATGTATGTATATACATGCACATATTTCTTCCCTCTATCTCCTGAAAGGGCCTAGAAGTGATGCCATTCTAGTAGCAATGAACACACCAGGGTCCCCTGTCTTGCTTTCCAAATAGAATTTTTCACTAAAAGGAACCAAGTTCCCTTCAGAAAAGTGTTAATTCCTGGACTGGAGCAGGGAAAGGGTAAGATGAGCCACCCTCCATCTTTGGCAACAGAAAATAGGAAAGTGCTCAAAGGAAATGGGAGTTAGGGGCTCCTGCTGACCGAATCTAGGACAATTTAACCTTAAAATAAATGATTGTAACAGATTACAACCTATGGCATAAAGTAGAAACTTTTGGATCCATAATGAAAAAAGAGGGGGAGAAAGTGTGACAGCAAGACAGAAAGAGGAGGAAAGAAAGCCATCATTTGACAACCATCATGGTGGTGGCTGTCAGGAATTGTTAATGGATGCTAATGCAGTTGTTGAAGTACAGGATATTGGTTAGTTTAGGGTAGTTGCTATAAAATATTTTATCAGTGACAAAGGTAAAAGTGGTGACTCTAGAGTGGAGAAACCTGGCAGAGAACAATTGGACCAGGTGTTCAAGGCTTGGCATTACCAGGGGTCGGATGGAGTGATGTTAGGTATCTCCCTATGGAATGGGTTAAGAGAAATGGAGCATCCCATGTATGATATTCCTGCCAAGAATATATGTCCTGCATCTGGTCATTGAGAGATCTTGTATGAACCCAGGTTGAGGGAATGAAAGGCTTGTCATTCCCATCTGTCATGTTCAATAAAGACTGGAAAGCATGGAGGAACCCAAGAGACGTGACATCTAAGTGCAATGACTGGTACTGAGTTACGTCCCAGATCATGTAGCAAAAAAGAGCCATTGTTGAGAAAGCAACAATTGAATGGGGACTGTACATGGTGATGCTGTAATGATGTTCATTTCCTGAGTTGAATGGGTACACTGGGTTATTTTGAAAGGGTTTGTGTCTGTTTTGGGGATATACATATTGTTCTCAAGAGACTAAAAAAAGAACAAGCATTATTAGTGTGTAAGGGTGTGTGTGTGTCACAAAAATAGCCAAATCTGGGTGAAAAGATACAGGAGCTCTTTGTACTGCTCTTGCAACATTTCTAAAAGTTTAATACTATTTAAAAAATCACAGCTATTTCTATGAGGTCAGATGAAAGTATGCTCCACTAGGAAGTATTTCCCATCCCCCCACATTCAATGAAAAGAATCACTCTATCCACACCAGGAATATGTTTGTTTCTTTTTTACTTTTTCAACAAACATTCTCATATACTTGGTACAAGTTCTAAAGCATGGTACCAGATGATAAGAAAGGTAGAATTAAACCATGAAGCTCAAAAGGGAGAGATTGTATTTCATTAAGAGGTCATAGAGAAGATGAGGTTTGAGATGGGTTTTTAAAACAGAATAAAATGTGGTCTGGGAGAAGTGAGAAGAAGGAATTCAAGGTATGGGGAGGAGACAGAACAATGACATATATAGTAGAGAAACAGAGGGAGTTATTATAGCAGTACTACTTAGATTACAAGTGGCAGAAACCCATTCAAACATCTCAAAAACAAAAAGAGACCTTATTGCTTCCTATAAATGAAAAGTACGTAAGTGGTCAAGGTTCAGGCATAGGAAGGACCAGGTGCCATCAGGACCAGAGTCTTCATCTCTTGGCTCTGCTTCCCTCTGTATTGACGTCTCAAGTCATCTCTCCCCAGGGCTAGTGACAGTTGACAGATGGAAGAACCCTGGTGGAAAAAGAGTTCCTCACTCCCAACAGTTCCAACAGAAGTCCAGAATTACACCCAAGGGCGTAGCTTCGGTCACGTGCCTATATCAGAATCAATCTCAGATAAAGAGAATGGAATGCTCCAGTTGCCAGGTCTTGTCATGGATTCTTTACTGGGCCTGGGGGGTGGTATTAGCGCCCCCCTCCCCCACCGAACCACAAATACTGACGTTGAAGAGGGGCAATTTCCCAAGGAAACCTGGAGTACTGTTGCCAGAAAAAGAAGCAATGGACATGGGGTAATCTAATTCTGCCGATGAGCATTTGGGAAATATCGAGTAGTCCCAAATGACCTTAGCATGGGCAATGCTGGGGAAGGGAACAGGAATTAAAGTGGGAGTCAACTTGGTGTACTAGTAATTGTTTGGAAGATCTTAAATGCTAGGCTGAGATCATGGTTCTTATTTGGATTGGAACATGGATCAGCAAACCCTTGCTCTAGAAGGCCAGATAGTAAATGTTTTAGGCTGCATGGATCATGTGATCTCCATCCCAACTACTCAACTCTGCTGTCGCAGTGTGAAAACAGCCTTAGACAATACATCAACAAAAGAGCACGGCTCTGCTCCGATAAACTTTATTTACAAAAACAGGTGATGGTGTGGATTTGGCCTGAGGGCTGTAGTTCCCAGATCCTTGGTTAGAGGAAGCCATTGAAAGCTTTGAGCCTACAAAATGATATCTTAAAATTATGCCTTGAGAAGATGCATCCAGTTCCTGGGTAGAGAAGAATGGATTAGAGGGAATAAACTGAGAGTATGAATAAAATCTAGGAGGTTGTTGCAATGCTCCAGATGTTTGTACTGTGAAGAAACCAGCATTGCTTATATGCGCCAAATGTACCTGGGAGTTTGGCCTCTCAGACTTTAGCTGGCACATAGCTGGGTTTCTCTGTCCTTAGCTGACCTAGATTCTCAGCATCTTGCCAGTTTAGCCACCTCTGAAATACTAGCCACCTCTGAAATCCTGTGTCGGAGTTTGCAAACCATCTTGGGAGCCTGATTATTCCTTTTCTTTGCTCTACAGCGTTTTTGATTTTGAGGACTAAGTCTGTACTATTTGTATGAGAGGGAAAAAATCAATAGAAAGAGAAAGTTTAATAAAAAGAATACATTCTCCATTGACTTTAATTAACTTGGCCTTAGGTTTACAACTCTGGCAAGTATGGAAAATGACAAAAACAAAAAAACTAACCTCATCTCTCATCCAAGCCACCGAGTTTTTAAAGAATAAAATCTCAAATTAAAATCTGTATGTATTTGCCTGTAGCACGTTGAAGGAAAAGAATAAGAAAGGAAGGAAAGGAAATTCTCCTGTAAGATCTGACAGAACAGGATGGCCCTTCTAATTCCCATGGTAAACGGCCAAGTACCAGAATCAGGTCAACAATTAATCGCTGTCTGTGAGCCCTTGCATTTTTCTCAGATGGTCATGGCTTTGGTGTCTTCTTCAGTCTCATGACTTAAGACCCACAGTCTTTGAAACTTGTCTGTAATTGCTTGATGCTTCAGCATCAATGTTTCCTGCCTTGGGGTGGGGTTCTCTCATGAGGAGAAATGTTCAGGAGGAATGATGTGGGTACCTGCCTTTGGAGAAAGCCCATCAATTTGAGGGTGGTTCACAGAATTTACACACCTGTGAGATTTTCCTGTCATTTGAAGTGACCCATGTCTTCTTGTAGACATGTGCATTAGTGTAATATATAAGTACATGTGCACACCTGCTTTTGGGGTGTCACGCATATTTTATACAGTCACGCATAATTTATAAAGTCACATGTGCATGCAGTTGCACAACTGATACATGAATGAATATCTGTTGCCATAGTACATTACTATGTACTATGTACATTACTATGTACTTTGCTGCCATAAGTATAGCATATTTAGGCTAAATAAACTGCATCACACAAGCATATACATAATATTTATATTTCTCTATCTTTATATATAAAAGGCTAAGTGTCCATCTGACCAGTAGCTATGCCATGCACTGACCATCAGGGGGCAGATGCTCAATGCAGGAGCTGCCATGACACACACTGGCCATTTAAAAAGAAACAGGCACCACAGACCTGGTGCCAACAAACCAACACTCAGCTTCCCCCAAGTGGGACACAGGCCCTGCCACCACCCCAGAGCGACACCCCACCAAATCACAGCTAATGCTGCTGAGACCCCCGTGGCACAAAATGCAGCCTGCAGCCCACAGTCCAGCCCAGAAACGGTGGCTGTGGGACTTGGGTAATGACATCACTTAGCAATGCCTGGCTTCCTCTCCCTAGCGACTAGCATCCTTGGAGTTTCTTCAGCCCAGGAACCTGACTTGCTTTATAGCCAGGTGCAAACATTTATAAAGCTCTGGCTGGCGCCAGTTGCATGCATGTGTTTCAATCTGTCATGGTTGATCACGAATTTGATTGACACTTCTATTATAGAGAAATGGCGAATAGTGATATTAAGGTATTTCTTCTAATTAATTTCCTTTCAATGTGCACAAATCCATGCACCGGGACATTACTATGTATATAATATTCATTATAATAAAAATACATGTAAGACTAAAAATGCATTTAAGACTAAAAATATGAACATGTCCGTGTGTGTACTCTACATATATGCACAACAACTATGCATAATATCCATATGCATTATATGATATGGTCCCTGTTATCTCTCTGACTATATTCCCTCTAATACTTTCTTGCTCCATCATTATATTTGAAGCTACCCCTTGCTGTTCTGTAAATGTCAGGTATGTTCTCACCTCGGGATCTTTGTACTGGTTGTTCCCTGTAACTGGAAATCCTTCCCAGGAGACATCACATAGACTATTCTCTCACTTCCTCTAAGTCTTTGTTCAAATGTCAGTTTCTCAGTGAAATCTACACAGCCACTCTATCATTCTGTTTAAAATTGCAACCCACATGCTCCAGTCATATTTCTGATCTGTCCTAGCCCACTGAGGTGCTTATCCCCTTCTAAGATATATAATTTACTTATTATGTTCACTTTTTTTTATCATATCCCTCTCCCCCAACTGGAATGTAATCTATAGTGGGAGCAGGAATATTTGCCTGGTGTGTTCAGAGATATATGCCAAGCACCTAAAACAGAGTCTGACTCAGAGAAGACATCTGATATATATTATTGAATAAATAATGAGTATATATTTTTATACATAAATATGTACATATCCATTATATTTGCTAGATTATATCTATCTATCAATAGTGGCAACATCTATCCTTTTAACATTCATCCTACTGCAATCTGAATCTATCTATCTATCTACATATATACATATTCAAAGAAACAGACATGTTGGTAAAAGTGTGCGTGCATGCGTGTGTGTGTGTGTGTGTGTGTGTGTGTGTGTGTGCTGAAAGTATCTGCTTTTGCTGATGTACTCAGCAACTCACATTAGGAAGTGGAAGGAGTTGGGGCTCAGTGACTCTGTGTCCCCAGCTGCAGGAACCTATCATACAATCCATAGAAAGATGAGTTCAGGATGACAAGAAGTTCTGGAAAAGAAACACTGGGAGATAGATTTTAGACTCCAAGAACTATGGCGGTTCTCAGAACCTAAAGGTCAGGAGTTAACTTTGTCTTCTATTAAACTTGATAACAAACTAACACAGAATTTCAGCTTTGAAAACTTTGTTGTGAGGTGAGATAGAGGGACAAAGCAGAATAGCTTTTACTCCTTTAGATCTGGGCTCACACGTGCCTCTCTTTCAAGGTTCCCATCAGGTTCAGCCTGGGGAATATGGACTGGAAGGGAAGTCTGAAGTCAGAAAGCTTGATTTTTGGAGATTTAAAAAATTATAAAAAGTCACATGCCCCTCTTCTCTGCGGTCTCCCATCACCAACTAACACTGTGCGTGTAGGTGTGTGTGTGTGTGTGTGTGTGTGTGTGTGTGTGTGTGTAAGCATGTGTACAATGGGGTAGGGAAGTGTCTAGGAGATATTTTGATTTCCCGCTAATGCAATAAAGAAACCAAGTCCAGATCTGAGCCCCCTACTAGCAGCTGGGCAGATGCAGCCCCTCAGAGACTTGGCATCCCTGAGACCCCCTGAAACTCCTTTGGGACTATAAGAAATTAAATTGTACATCCTGGCTTTTTGCCTGCCTTGTGACTTCTGTAGAGGCATGGCAAATTTCCAAGTCCTAGTCTCACACATCCCTTGCTTTTTGACCTAAAAGTATCTTTGAAACATTAATGAGGCACAGCTATGGTGACCATGTGATTTCTTGTCCACACTGAGACATTTTGGAGAGCAAAGGGGACCATATTGCTAGGTATGTCTCTTCTTCCCATGCTTCCCCCTCTTCATCTTGCTCTCCTTCCTTATTCTTCACATTATTGTTGAGGACCTACTTTGTGCCAGGTACCGTGGAGGTCCTTAGACATACAATGACCTGCAAACGTAACACTCCATGAGCTCATAAAGCTTTTGAGTTTAGTGAAGATGCCAACTCATTCTTTCAATGAATATTTCTTGAGTGCCTACTATGTATTTGGCACTATTTTAGATAGTGGGACTCAACAGTGATCAAAACAAATTTAAGTCCCTTGGGACTTAGAAACAGGTATCAATAAATGCATAATTAGAAACTGATTCATTCTCTGAAGGAAAGTGTGCAAAACTAGGAAAATCAGGTACCACCCAGTTCTAATCTGGGGGTCAGGAATTACTCCTCTGAGGAAGTGATGTTTGAGTGCATATAAGTGAAGGATTAACTGATGAAGGAAATAGGAAGGGTAAGAGAGAACCTTTGGCGCAGAAGGAATGGCATGTGCAAAGGCCGTAAGGCAGGAAGAAACATGGCATTTTCAAGGAGCCAGGAGATTGGAGTACAGGTGCAGGGTGGAGGTGGGGGATGTGTGACATGGACTAAATATGAAGAAAGCAGGGAACAGACCTCATAGAGTTGTTAGGCTGAGGTAAGGCCATACTTCCCACTTGGTTGTCCCTGGAGGTGTCAGGCCATGAAATAGCTCCTGGGGCACTATAGTGTGGCAGAGTCCAGAGAAGCAGCTGCCCCGAGAGCTCAGGGAGATGAGCCTGAGTGTAGCCTCACATCCAGCATCTACTGCTCTGCTCAAACATGGGGAACAGTCAGAAGTCTTCCCGTGTGGTCACACACAGGAAAGGAAGTGCAGTGAGAACTGGTGGGACAGAGGGGGGCTGTGGTCACGATAAAAAGATGTGATCTCAGGTGAACTGGTATAGACCCATGCCTGGGGCGGGTGCGGGGGGGCGGTTACTGCTTATATTCATGAATGTATTCAGTCATAGTTACTGAGCTCCTGTAATGATCCAAAAACCTTGTTAGGCAGTGAAGAATCAACCATTACTACGATAGGTGCCATTTCTGCCACCAAGAGACTCACATTCTCCTTGGCAGAATAGGTCTGTGCACCATGTTTTAAGAGGAACAATGAAAGCTAGAATCTAGGCCTGACAAAAATGAAGAAGAATCGAGACATCAGAGCCCATGAAGAAAGTTGAAGGTTAAAGGTCAATATGGTGATTGCCTTTCTCATCTCCATAGGAGAAAGTGCAGGGGTATTCTGTTTAATTTTAAGGAAGTGGGAGTTGAAGCAGGTGAAAAGCATTCTGAAGGGGTCTGTTTGGATAAAAAAAAAAAGAGCTTGTTTTAACGTTAGAAGAATTTGGGGATACAATAAGGCCCCATTCATAGGAAATGTGTGAAGTTTGATCTGGCGATGATACAGTAAATATATTGTAGTAGGAGCTGCTCGCAGGGGCAGAAGATGAGCTGGAAATTTGCGGTACATTAAGGGACACATCATACACACATAATGCAAGAAGTAGACCCAAGAGTGGGAGAGCTGAAATGGGATGGTGAGTTGTGCAACACAGAAGGCCCAGGCTTCCTGGTTGTACCCTGAATCACCAGTGACATGTACTTCATTATTCAACATGCCATCTCAGAGCTCTGGCAGTAAAATGATATCCTTTCAGTTTTGGAAAGAGAAAAATAGTCTGGTGGGACATTCTGCTTCTCTATCAGCTTCTGATCAGGTGGTCAATGGTATGCAACATCTCTTGGACCTAGAACCTTTCATCTATAAACATGTTTCAGTTTTAAGCCTCTGATTCTTTTAGGTCACGTTCAAGCAGTGGATTCTGCTTCATAATAAAAGTCCGGTGTTAAAATTCATTGGAGATTTTTGTTATCCCTGAGACTGCTCTTCAGAACCCAGGGCTAGCCCGGCCAGCATGGCTCAGTGGTTGAGCATCAACCTATGAACTAAAAGGTCACAGTTTGGTTTCCCGTAAGAGCACATGCCCAGGTTGCTGGCTCGACCCCCAGTGTGAGGCATGCAAGAGGCAGCCGATCAGTGATTCTCTCTCATAATTGATGTTTCTATCTCTCTCCCTCTCCCTCCCTATCTGAAATCAATAAAAAGTATATTTTGAAACAAACAAACAACAACAACAACAAAAAACCCAGGGCCAAATTTGAAAGAAATGTGTTCTGAGGTCATTTTTGGGAAGGCAAATTCCTCTGTCCTTAGTAATGAATACCTGGCAAGGATAACATTGGCCATTGTTAAAAGCATTTACTGTTTATAAGCTAATTTTAGATCTTTGGAACTTGATGAGAGTAGCTATTATTATAGTTATCTCCATTTTAGAGATGAGAAACCTGATGTTCAAAGAAGCAAGATTTTTGGTCAGTAATCTACAGAAAAGACTTGTATCAGTCAGGATAGACTGGATTACATAACAGTAATAACTCACTCCTAGATCTTCAGGACATCAAGTAATAAAGATTTAATTTTCTCTCATGCCAAGTGTGGAATTGAGGGTCTACTGGGTGGCCTGCTATGCATCGTTATGGTCTTCACTCTGGGACCCAAGCTGAAGAGGCAGTTATAATTGGTGTATTGGCCATCACCATGGCAACGGGAAAAGAGACTTCAACAACTCTTAAATCTGCCATTCAGAAGTGACTCACCTGACTTGTACTCATATTTCATTGACCAGACTTAAGCCACAGCTAACTTTAAGTGGGTGGAAAATTCAATCCTACCATGTGCCCAGGAAAAAGAACTGGACTATTTGTAAACAGCCCTAGTGACTGCCAAAGTGCTAAGGGTGAGATTCCAACGCATTTCCTCTGTCCCAGCAAATCCATGCCCTTTCCACTGAGCTCATTGCCTCTTCATGCTGAGCATGGATTCAAGACTGAAGCTGACATAAGCAATTCAGTTGGCTGGAACACTCTGATACTGCTTCCTTGCCTCTCAGCATTGTTTCTTGGTTTCTCTTCCAGACAACAGCCTTTTGGACATTAACATAAGTCAGTTTCCCTTTCCCATGTGATACTGGGGTCTGGTTGGGAGACATTGTACTAGGCTTCTCTGAGAATGTTTAACTATTATAAGCCTTGTCATGTTTTCCCAAGTGAATTTTCCAAGGATTTATCTGGAACAAAAATCCAAAGGAATGATAGCTATTCTCTCCACAGAGGAAAAACATTCCACCTGCCATTGAAATATGCTCCCATCTATACCTTTTCAATACACACATGCATACATGCATATGTACATACATAAAATATATAAATATACAAAACATTAAATTATGGGGGGATGAGAAAATACAGGAGGTCATGCTGAGATATGATACTTGAAAAGGAGGCAGGAACCATATAATAAAGGACCTGCCACCTTAAAGAATTCTTACTTTATTCAAGGGCAAGAAGAGGTGAATGAAATGCTTTAAATAAAAACTAACATAATTAAATTTGTAGTTTAGGTAGAGACCCTCGCCATAGGAGACAGATCATTGGAACTGGGGAAAGGATATAGATTGGGGCAGGGAGACCAGTTAGGAAACTTGCAGAAACCCAGCCCCCAAAATTTAGTAAGGCAAAGGGTCATGGGCAAGAAAAGAAGGAGAAGGACAAAATAATTTTAAAGTAATAGTACCACAGGACTTGGTGATTTACTGGGTGTGGGGTGGGAAGAGAGTAGAGGAGTCAAGAATGAATCCTGCATTTCTGCCTTGGGGGAGTAGGACAGAGGTAGTACATTCAAGCAAATGAGGGATAAAGGAGGAAGAGCAAGTTGGGGAATGGAGGAAGGAAATGTGGTAAGTTTAGTTTAGATTGGGGTGTGCTCGCTTCCATGGGGACATCCCGGGGAGATGGACCATGGGAAGTTGTGCATTTGTATCTGTTGCCCATGCGAGAGGTGTGAGATTTGTATCCCCAGGATAGAGTTGGGACTCCTCCAAGCACAAGCCATGGTTGAACCCCAGGAGCAGTGAGATCATTCAGAAAGAGCATTCAAATTGAGAAGATGGCCAAGGACATGACCCCAGGGAACACCAGTGTGTGCAGTACAGGCAGAGAAACAGAATTCTGGCAAAAGAGAGATGAAATCATCAGAGAAATAGGAGAAAGGCCAGAGGAGTGGAGTGCAATAGAATGTCAAGGAAGAGAGAGAGCCAAAGAAGGAGTGTGCAACATGACTGAATGTTACAGAGAAGGCAAGTAATATAAGGAATAAACAACTTTAAGTGAAGTTAATGGGGAAAGAAGCCAGACTGTAGGGAATTGAGTATGAGGTGCAGACAGGGAATGTAGACTATTCTGGTATTTTCCAACCTATCAGAGTGTAAGGACCTTCATTACATTTAAAATAGTATGTAAATTCTCACATGATAGTAATTATCCCTTTATTTTTTCAGCCAGCAGTTGACCCTTGGCATCTTCTCTGTCTTCTACCCTGTGTGTTATGCCAGACCCCAGATATCTCTAGCTCAGAGGCCACAACTCATGGGACTGGTCTTTTGATAAAGAGTCTATGTGAGAGAAAGTGAAAGAAAGGCTGTCCTTGAAAGACTGAGGGACTTCTTTCCTTCCCAAAGTAGAAGAGAATGAAGCTTGCTTATATAATAGTAGCAATGAATACTCTTATAATTATTGAAACCCGAGGTAAATGTACTTGTCATTCCTACAGTTCTCAAAGCTCTGAGAGGAAGACATTATCACCTATGTTCCTGCTTCCCTGCCCACCACATTCAAGTGGGGAAGTAGGTTTCCAAAATTATAACTTCATGTTAATAACCCTGTAAAATAAAAAGTTAAGTTCTACTTCTATCAAGAAACATATTTAGGTTTGTTAGGAAGTAAAAAAAAAAAAACAAAAAACGAAACACTGCAGGAGGTTATGAAATGAGTTACAAAAATTTAGTAACTTTTAAAGATTATTTATTCATAAGGCCTCAACTCCTGATTCTAGAAAAGGGTTATTATTGCTTTTACCTGACCATGGTTATCCTGGGATAACCTAAAGTAATAGATTAGGTGCCAGAAACAACTGCCCTCCCCCAACCGCATTCCTATACACCCAGCAGTGTTGTAGGGGACCCGGCTTAGGGAGCAGATTCCCTCCTTGGGCAAAGTGTCCACCTCTCCAAGCCTTGATTTCTTCACCTTTAAATGAAGGGAATTATTTTTACCTTACAGGATTTTTATGAGAGTTACAAATTAGCACCGAGCCCAGCACATAGGCATTCTACAGATGGCAGCTCTGTGGAATGCTGGTGTTGAGATTAATTACTCATTGTAAAGGGAAAAATCTCAGCTTTATAATGCAGCGATCAAATTTAGCATCCGTTGTCACAGAGCAGCCTGACACTGTGTTCTTTCTGAAGAAATGTGGAACACTCAGCATCACCATTCAAGTATCTTGCAAAAACCATCCTTAACTTGAATCTAAACAAGCTTCTAGTCCGAACGTCTAAATGGAAGGAAATACAGGTAATTCAGGAAACAGTCAAATGACACCACCAAGAAACCATGAGACAAATCCAGAAGGCGCATATTTCAGAAGGCAGCTGACCCAGCCTCTTCAAAAAATGTGTGTCATGAAGAAAGACTATGTGAGGAGACCTTTGTAGAGTAAGAGTCAAAAGAGGCATAACAATCAAACAAAACGCATGAGCCCTCATGGATTTTAGTTTGGAAAAAAAATCCATAAAATAAAATTTGAGATAAGTTGGGAAAATTTTGAATATGAACCAACTAGTAGATGATGATTATTAATTTTCCATAATTGGTATTGAGGTTATGTAGACCAATGCTTTTATTTTTAGGAGATGAAGGTTGGAATGTTTAGGGGTGAAGTGTCATAATGTCTATTATTTACTTTCATAAACCATACAAATACATATATATATGTAATGGATATATAAAATAAATCTGGCAAGATATTATTAATTAATAAATCTAAATGATGGGTATATTAGTGCTTATTTTACAATCCTTTCAATTTTCTGTATGCTTGAAAATTTAATAATAAATGTTCGGGAGGAAAAACGAAAAAGAAATTACTTAATAAGATGATGACAGCCAAACTAATTTAACTAAATAGTGCAAATTCAGTAACAGAATTTCAGCACAATAGCCGTAGCACAAAAGGAAAGTTTTTGTAGATTTTTATATGAATGTGGAATGCTAAAAATAGAATGTGTATAAAATAAAGGAGTTTGTTATATACTATAAGCACCTTCATAAATGATTTAAATAAAAATGCTTTCTGCAAGCCAAGGATTTATCTGGCAATGAGTTGAATTTCCTGAATTTGCTAATACTGAGAACTATCCATGTGATGATAACTCTATTGCTCCCTCTTTTGGAGAGGAATGCAGATCTGTCTCCCTTTTATTTTTTTCTCTTTTTGGTTCTGACCATGTGGCAAGAGTGGGTAGAACCTATTTATCCATTCAACCATTTCTGCATCATTCATTCACTCTAACCACTGAACTCTAGGGGTACAGAATAGAGGCGCCCAAAGCCTAATGCGGAAACAAACATTTGTATGAATGACCATGCTGCAGCATTAGTACATATAAAAGGCCATATAAATGCTTTGGGATATTAAAGAAGGGAATATCTAACTCTAGCTAGGGAAGCCTGAGAAAGTTGAATCTTAAAACTAATGATTTAAAAAAAATAGAAATACATGTGAATTTATCTGTTTTTTATGTATATCTATTTTAGATATTTTTTGTTGTACCATTTCACAGAAAACATAAGATTCTATGGAAATTTCCGGAGGTCCTTCTTCATATAGTTCCCTTCTTCCCAGCCCTTGCCTTGCAAAGTCTAGGTGCCCTAGCATCCCTGAGTTCTGGCCTATGTTTCCTTTGCCTGGGGGGACAGATACTCTCTGGTTGGGCTCCACTTCTGTGGCTGGAAGTTTAAAAAATACTCCCATGCAGAAACCTCAGATGAATGTGGAGCTCACCTTATGGGTTCCCTACTCTCAAGATTAGAGAGATGAGAGTTCTGTACTCTTTATTGTCCAGTGCCTGAAAACAGCTGCTTCACTGAGTTTGTCCTATGTCAGAGCTGTTTACAGTGGGACAGTAAGAATGATACACATGAATTCATCAGGACTAACCTCCATGACTCTTTCAAAGGTCACAAGAGAGTACTGTTAAACTTTATGCTATAAGGCAAAGAGAAGATATATATGTATATACACACACACACATACACACACGTATTATACAGGGTGGGGCAAAAGTAGGTTTGCGTGGAAAATAGTACAAAAATTAGTAAATAACAATACAATAATAAACTCTGTGTTTCATGTACTCACAGCTGTAAACCCACTTTTTCCCAGCCTGTATGCATATCACTGCATATCAATATATATATACGTAGATGTATACAGTGATACATATATGTATGTACCATGTGTAATTTTACGTTCCCTTTGATGTATTTTTTCAGAAAGAAAGAAAGGTGTTTTAAAATCCCCTATTTATTCTTCACCCAATTTAAACCAATTTGTAGAAATAAAAGACCAAACTTCACAGTTTGGGAAAAGCTGTCAGTAGTGCCTCCATGACTGGGAGATAATATCTACAGCCCAAATGGCACTGCATTTGAGCCCTCCTCACACTCTGGCCACATTTCCTGTCATTTCATGTCCCACCTCAGCCCTGTACCCTGTAGGGCTCCTAAAATCTACTTGTGATTTCCCAAATATATCGTACACGTTCACACCTCCGTGCCTTGCATATGCCATTCTCTGTTAGAATGCCCTTTACTACTACTAGTTCTAGTTCTCCTTCTCCTCCTCCTCCTCCTCCTCCTTCTTCTTCCTTCTTTTTCTTCTTCTTCAGAAGAGTGCCTCACATTTCCTGTAAAGGCTGTCTATTCTCCACCAGAAAAGCTAGTTATGCTTTCTTATTGTGACTAACATTGTATTCTTTCCTCTAATATTTCACTTAACTCAGTGTATTGAAATTATATTTTTCTGTGTCCATCTCCCTACATTCCATCCTCATTAGACTATAAAATCATAGCAGCATTGTGTCTTATTAAACGGTGTATTCCCATCCCATTCATAGTACCTGGCACTTAGTAGGCTCCCAATGAGCATTTGCTAATTAATTAGATGAATTAATAAATATATTCGTGGTGAAATGAAAATAGATATCTCCACTTTGTGAGGATAATACTCCTAACCCCAGGGCGGTACGATCTGAAGACCAAGCCACCTGGTTCCCATGCTGTCAGACATCCACGCCTTTGTCTCCTGGTCGCAGGTCTGAATTATATTATTTCTCAAAGGCCATTAAGAGGCCTTCAGAGAAAGCACAAGAAATTACCTGCAGTGCTGGTGTGCAATAATGTCCTTTTGTTCTCAGAGAGTCTCCAGTTGACAGCTACCAAGGTTGTTCTAATTTGTGTCAAACGGGCCATCTACAGGGAACATTTTGGAATGAGGAAGGTTCAAGAGATAGGAAAAAAAAGTAATGAATATAAAGCGTAAATGCCATAGTAAAGTAATAGAGACATATAATAACAGCAAGGGAAATTTGACCTTCTGGCCGGAAACTCGATCGTGAGCCAATTGGAGAACTTTAGAAAATTGGATCAGCCTCAATAGTCACAGAGTAAACATGGGAAGTGCAATCCAGTCTTATTAAACATAATGCACACTTAATGCATAATTTTATTGCAACCAATTTCATGCTGCTGCTTTAAATGAAGCTGGGTTTACTTCCACTGCACCAGTCCACTACCATTAGTGCCTCTTAAGAGGACAGCAAGGCCAGTAAACTGTTACTGGGCTGATCTCTTCCTCAGCCCATACTTTCTGCTTCATAAATTCACCCTGCTACCAGGCCCGGTACTGAGATCTTGTCTCCAGTCAGGACGTGGTGTTTGAAACACTACACTATCTTGGCAAGTTGTTTGCATACGGGGATGTTATAGCATTTCTATCTGATGCCAGGGCGTGACGCAGTGAACCTTTGTCTTGGGAGAATGTTTGTCTGAATCCCAGACCCGAGAGCTGGGGTTCTTACAATCTGGAAACTCAGTCTGGAGCAAAGGAAGCATCTTCCCTTGGAAGAGAGATGTAACTATGAGCCAAAGAGAGAGAATAAAATCCACAATATACATCCTCTCCCCATCTTGAGGCTAATTTCCTCCTGTCAATGTTGATTTTGGAAACGATGTCCTCAGATTGTTACATGTTTATGTTTTTCTGGGGTCTGGCCTTCACATGTCTAAATATAATGGGATGAAATCCAGAGCCTGACTACTGACTCTGGAGTCCCGGTTCTGCTGTAACCTGCGGCCGCTCAGGAGGTTACTTCACCTCTCCCAGCCTCAGTGACTTCATCTTGAAAGTGAAGTTCACAGTCCTCTTGTGCCCACAGATGAGGCAGCCTGCAGAAGCAGGCCGTGAACCTGAAAGTGGTTACATACATTATTGTAATAAAGAAAAATATGGAATGTGATAAGTTCTGAGCAAATGAAGTCCTGGAAGAGCCACCCTTCTTTCTGTACCCTAATAAGCATTAGGATTTCTAAAGATATCTAAAATCAAATTGGGTGAATTTTAAGTCTTTCATAGAATTCCGATTTCCCAGCACCCCCACCCCCCGAAAAAAATCTAAATAAAATTTTTGTATTGCAACAAAATTTCTGGAAGTATTTTCTATCTGCTATGGTATGAGGAAGCAGAGAACCAAAATCTATGAACGTAGGCAATAGTAGCAAAAGGTCTTCACAGCTTCTGGGGCCCTTTAAAGGCCGTACAAAGCTTTGCTTCCCCCTCAAACCCCACAGGACTCCTTTGAATGTGTCTGTCCTGCGGGAGCCGGGAAGAGGTCTGGCCCTGGGGTTTGTAGGGGCCTCCTAAGAAGAACTCTTGAAGAGGCATGAGTAGAAGCTGCTCCAACATGGAATAGGGCTGGGCTGCGCACGGGGGAAACAGGCTGGGTTGGGAAAGGGCACGGTCAGCATAGGCTACAAATCCCCTTTGCCTCTAAGATCAGTAACATTCTCATATCGTTTTAAAACCTTTCCTATATGTGCATTCTGTTCAGCTTCAAATGGAATTGGAGGTTCATTAATTTTTTCGCCAACAAACATCAACTGAGAGCCCAGGATACCGTTGGCAGGCCCCATGTTCGGCCCCATGCTCAGTCCCTGGGATACAGTGATGATTCTGCACTGAAGGATTTATAACCTACAAGTGAGATGATGCAGATGCAGAAATGACAATGTAAGATAGGGTGCCATCAAGGCCACAGAGAGAGATGAAATTCAAGGTTAGAGAAATTCAGAAAAGAGAGTTATCCAGCTGAATAAAGATTTATTTTGCACTGTATCAAAATATTATTATCTCTAAAACTTTTTATATTGAAATGGTTCTATTTTCTTCTAACTGTGTAGCACACTTCTCCTGGTCTAGGACATGTTGAGAACCTATCCAAATGTATAGCATCCATCATTCTAAAACTCAATGTTGAGTGTGTTAGGAGTGATGTCCTAGCTGGTGGACACACCTTAAGGTGGTCCCTGCCATCAGGTGATGGGTTGAATGGATGTGTGAAATCTACAGTTTTAATGAATCTAATCTTTATTGACAAGCTGGTCAGCTTACCTTTTGGTCACTTTTCTACATTCTTGGAAGTCACTGTCCTTCTTTACTACAATATGGTAACTATATGTTTAACATTTGCTACTTTAATTCCTCTCTCCTCTCCTCTCTTTATTCTTCTCCTCCTCCTTCTCTTTGTCCTGCCTCTCCGCCCCTGCCACATTTTTAAATTAAGATATAATTCAAACATCAGAAAATTTATCATTTAAAGTGTGCAATTCAGTGGTTTTGAGTACATTCATGAAGTTGTGCAACCGTCACTGCTATCTAAATCCCGAGCATTTTTATCACCCTTAAAAGAAACCCTGTAGCTTTTAGCCATGACCCCCTGCCTCCCACAACCTTCACATTCTGTCCCCCTCCTTCACCAGTCCTAGGCAACCCTAGTCAATTCTGTCTCTGTGGATTTGCCTATTCCAGATATTTCATATAAATGGAATCATACAATACATGGCCTTTTGTATCTGCTTTCTTTCATTTAGCATAATGTTTTCAAGGTTTGTCCATATTGTAGCATGTATCCTTTGTATGGGTGGAAAATCTTCCATTGTATGAATACATCACATTTCGGTTGTCCATTTACCAATTTATGGATATTTGAGTTGTTTCTATTTTGGAACTATAATGAATAATGTTACTATAAACATTTGTGTACAAGTTTTTTTGTGTGGATACATGTTTTTTTTCCCCTCATTCTATATATATAGGAGTGGAGTTACTGGGTCATACAATAACTCCATGTTTAATATTTGAGGAACTGCCAGATTTGCTTTTTTTTTTAGAAGACTGTTTTTCTTTTCTTCTTTTTTAAAAAATATATTTTACTGATTTTTTACAGAGAGGAAGGGAGAGGGATAGAGAGCTAGAAACATTGATGAGAAACATTGATCAGCTGCCTCCTGCATACCCCCTACTGGGGATGTGCCCGCAACCAAGGTACATGCCCATGACCGGAATCGAACCTGGGACCCTTGAGTCCGCAGGCCTACGCTCTATCCACTGAGCCAAACCAGTCAGGGCTGTTTTTCTTTTTTGAGTTTATGTAAGACAGACTTTTAAAATTATTATCTTTGTTGTTGAAAGTATTACAGAGGTCCCTTTTTTTTCCCCCATTGACCCCTTCCTCCCCACTCTGTGTCCATGGGTTATGCATATGTGCATGTAAGTTCTTTGGTTAATCTTTTCCTGCCTCTCCCCCTCCCCCCTTCTCTCTGAGATTATTTTTCAAAGCAGATATATCATTGCTCATTCCCATCAGCAATATGCGAGGGTTCTAATTTCTCCTCATCCTGGTCAACACTTGTTCTTGTCTGTCATTTAGATTACAGCCACCTGGGTGAATATAAAATTGTTTTTATTTGCATTTCCTTATGACTAATGATGCTAAACAATTTTTCATGAGCCAAATGGCCATTCGTATATCTTCATTAGAGAAATGTCCTTTGCACATTTTTTAAATTGGGTTATTTGTCCTTTTATTATTGAGTTGTAAGAGTTCTTTATATTCTAGATATGTCACTTTTCAGATATATTATTTGAAATTTTTTCTTTCATTCCTTGTATTGTATTTTTACTTTTTCTGATGTCTGTTGAAGCATAAATGTTTTTATTTTCACTTAAGTCCAAGTTGTCTAATTTTTCTTCAGTCGCTCGTGTTCTTAGAGGCAGATCTAAAAAGGCTTTGTGTAACCCAAGGTCACCAAGATTTACTCTGATGGTTTCCTCTAAGAATTTTATAGTTTTAGTTTTTGCATTTAGGTCTATGATTCATTTTAAATTAACTTTTGTATGTGTTATGAGTTAGAAGTTCAAACCTCATTCCCCCTTCCCCCTGGTGGATATTCAATATCACTTGTTGAAAAGACTATTCTTCCCCTATTGAATAGTCTTTCCACCCTTGTCAAAAATTTACTTCTTAATCAACACAAGATCTCCACGAGTAGACTTGGGAGAAAGCTACTATGCCATTCTAGATGAGGGAATAAGAGGAGTCTAGCCATCCAGATAACTCTGGGAATTTTGTGTTGCTGCAAGGATGGAGGAAGAATGACTAAGTTAGAAATAACAAGCAAACATACACACACACACACACACACACACACACACACACGTATGTATATATATATATATATATATATATATATATATATATATATATATATATATATATATGGTCTATGGGTTCCAATACATGGACCAATTAATTTTTGTGTGCATGGATGCAATTAACTTTCCCCCACCCTTCTCTAAAACTAAGTGTACTTTCCAGGCTGTTTGGCAACCAGCAACAACCTTAGAGAGATCTGATAGTATTATATAGAACTGACATTTCTGATGAGAAATGTTTTCTGGGGGTGTATATGCAAACCTGGGAGCAGTACACATTTCAGAGACACGGAATAAGGACCCAGGAAGGGAGGATACCTCTTCCTCCCTCAGCACCCATGGTCCACCAAGATGAGCATTTACAGATTCAGGTGGCCTAGCATCCATATGTAGAACACAGAGTTAACGCTGTTTTACATGCTTATTTAACATGATGATTGCAACAAGCATATCCTTTGTCAATTAACTATATTTCTATACTCCTGTCTGAAGACTATCAAGGAGGCCTGGGAAAGACCCCACCTGTTCTGCATAACAGACATTCCCAGGAGTGCTGGAGGCAGACTTCTGAAAGTGGGGAGGTTGTATGTGTGGCTGTCAAGAGCTTAAGATATGCACACAGTGGCGCTAAACTTTGGAAAAGCTGATTTCAAAGAAAGACTAGCCATGATTCCACAACATGCCTCTCTGAGTAGAGAAAGTGGCAAGAAAAGGTAAAATAACTCTCAACCTGGCAGGTCTGATGATAAACCTAGGGAGTAGCCCATGTGGGAGAGAGCCCAGAAGTACAAAGGGATAAAATAGAGACAGAAAAAGGAGCATGCAACGCAGGACAATAGGAGAAAACACTGTAGAGAAATCTCAGGCTGCAGCAGAACTGTTGAAAAGTGTGAAGCAGATCAGAAAAGGCTACACAAACATGGCCAGAGGAAACCAAAGCCCAGCCATGCCTTCCATCATGTTTCACAGCATGTCTGCTTTTAAACCTTTACCTACCACGTATGCAGCATCCGCACACCACGTTGGTTCTGGCCCCTATGCCTTGTCTCAAATTGCCATATGCAAGACGATTGGGGACCCACTGAACTATAAATCCTGTCGGCTTTTAATGGTGTGCTTCATCCTCTGCTCACCTTCTCCACAGTATTGAAGAGTTCAAGCAACTTTTCCTTTTTGACTTTATCTCCTCTCTTGGCCCTTTGCTCTCCAACTTTCTCCCTGATTGCTCCTTCTCTGTTTCCATCCACCAATTTTTTGATTTCAGGATTTCAGAAAGCCCTATAGTTCACTCACACTCTAAGAATCTCGTACAGTTTATCTGATAATGAACTCACTACTTTTCTCAAAGATTATAATCCTTCTCCGGCATACACTGTTGCTATAAATGTCAAGTGAGTCTCTCAGACTCAGCTTCTCCCTTCCCCATTCTCTCTAGGTACATTCTCAGTGTAATCTTTCTTCCTCACAGATATGACCTTCACTCGCTAATACCCTTAGTGACTCCCCATTGTCCACAGGATGAAGCCTGACTATAAGGCCTCATTTCACTTTCTGAGTCTTTAGAATGACATTGACAATGTGACTGCCTCACACTGCTATTCAAGCATTCCATGATTTGACCCAGGTGACCTTGTTAATACCCTATTTATCCTTACACACACACACACACACACACACACACACACACACACACAGTCCCTTTCTCTTGTCTTGAAAACCCATTATTTACCCAAATATATGCCTTTGATCACGTTAAATATGCATACACATGCACATGCACACACATACATCGCTACATAGACCATGATGACTTAGCTGCTACAGGTATATAAAAGCCTGAGGACTTATGGTGAACAAGAAGCTGAACATGAATCAACAGTGAGATGAGCTTGCCAAATTAAGTGAGTGCAATCTTGGTTTGAATGGAGGGAGGTAAATCATGTGTTCATTCAACAGTATTATCAATTGTCTGTGCTGGATGCTCCAGATGTGATACGGTCGCTGCCTTTTTGAAGTTTAATGTCTACAGAGAAAATAGACATTAAATAATGGTAGCCATAGAAATAAATATAAATTATAAGTTGTGATAAATTCTATAGGAGAAAAATAAACAGAGTGTAGGGAAAGAGTATAATGGAGAGCGAATTTAGATTAGGAGGTGAGAGGAGGCCTCCCTGAGGAAATGATTAAGAACTGAAGGGCAGATCCAGGAAATGTGTGATAAGAAGAGAATTCCAGGCAGGCCCTAGCTGGTTTGGCTCAGTGGGTAGAGCTTCAGCCTGCAAACCAAAGGGTCCCAGATTCGTATCTCGGTTGTAGGCTCCTCCCTGGCCTGGGCCCTAGGCCCTGGTTGGGCGAGTGTATGAGGCAACCAATCAATGTGTTTCTCTCACATTGATATTTTTTTTCTGTCTTTCCTTCTCTGTTCCATTCTATATGAAAATAAATGGAAAAAAATCCCCGGGTGAGGATTAAAAAAAAAAAAGAAAAGAATTCCAGGCAGAAGGAACTGCACAACAAAGGCCATGTTCAAGAGCTTGAATATTGCCTCAGGTTTAATGGGCAATCATTGAAGATCGGTTTTAGTACCACCACAATATGGAGTATTTCATTGTATTTTGCAAATAACCTCTTTAAGGTTATTAGAAACAGATTAGAAATTTTTTAAGGGAGTATTGCAGGATGGAATACTAGGGGGAAATCTAAGGGGAAATGGGCAGTGATTAATCTGGAGAAGACAAAATGCCAGAAGGAGGAAAGAAGCAAAAAAAAAAAAATTATTAATGCTCATTTGCTATGTGGTAATCACTGGGCTGGGAGCTATGACATTCATTATCTCATCCAATCCTATCACAACCCTGAAAGGTAGACATTAGTTTCATTTTGCAGATGGAGAACTGAGGTTGAGTAATTTGCAAAATTATTAATTGGTAGAACTGGCTTTCACACCTAATTTTATTTGATGTTGATGCCCTTCTACAATACCATTTTTTATTCGATCTCCAAAGGGCTGCTGCCATATGTTGGAAAGATAAGGCCCTTAGATCCCATAACCAGAGGACTAAAGGCAGAAGCATGCGCACCTGAGGGTAGAAAGGGTTAAGTTGAAGTGGTGTCCATGGAAACAGAGGAGTTAGGAGTCCCGTCAGATCCTGCAAATAGACCCAGAGGCCCAGGGCCAGGAGGGCTAGGGGTCAGCACAGGAATGCAACTGGGAATCTGGAAGATGCAAAGGAGCGTCAAAGAGCAGGGGAGCTTATTCAATGAGTGAGAAGCTGTGGCGGCCATATGTGCAACTCCTCAGACAACCCGTAAGAAAGGACCTGCCCACCAGCTGTGCGGTGTAGGTACGGCATTGGAGCTAGTGGTACACTCTTCTAGATGCTCTCCCCTGGCCAGTGACCCAAAACAATAGCAGTACTACAGCCTGACCACTTCTGCTCAAAGTGGGATTCCTTTAACAGGCCATCGTTGCTCTGGATCTTCTCAGTGGATTCTCTAAGTCTTTGTGTGATGGGCAGTGCAGTCTGAAGCTCTCCCTGCTCAACTGGTCTGCTTCCCAGAAGACCTGAACTGGCACAGAAGCCAAAAGTTGAGGGCAACTAGGACTCAGGCCACTGGCATGGACCATCATAATAGGAACCAGGTTTTCTATTATATGCCAGACATGGTTCTAGAAACTGTATGTGTATTGAATTTTTTTAATCTTCAAAGCACGATGAATGAGCACTACTATTATTACCAATTATAAATGAGTATTCACAGAATAATTATAAATACTCTAAGCTATCACAGCTAGTAATTTGTAGAGCCAGAATTTGTACCCAGACAGTCTGACATAGAATTAAAATTTATAACCTTTGAGCTTTCCTTGGGCAACGCATTTCAAGGCAGTTCTAGATAAACGTAAAAGACAAAGGAGCAAGGCCTTGTAAAGTATTTGCTGTATGTGTGGGGTAGCATTCCCGATCTCTCTCCCTCTCGCCTTTCCACATTGTGTTCCCCCCACAGTGGCCTTCCTTTCTTTCCCAGTCCTCTCTTGACCCCTTTCTTCACAGCCTTCACAAGAGTTCTTCCCTTGGCCTAGGCCAGCCGTGGGCAAACTACGGCCTGCGGGCAGGATCCGGCCCGTTTGAAATGAATAAAACTAAAAAAAAAAAAAGACCGTACCCTTTTATGTAATGATGTTTACTTTGAATTTATATTAGTTCACACAAACACTCCATCCATGCTTTTGTTCCAGCCTCCGGTCCAGTTTAAGAACCCATTGTGGCCCTCGAGTCAAAAAGTTTGCCCACCCCTGGCCTAGGCCCTCCTCCTCACATTCATCTCACTTTGCTGGTCCAAGGTCTACTTATCCTCCACGTTTTGGTCAGTCATCAGGGCCTTGGGGAAATCTGTCCTGACCACCAGCCTGTGTTCAGACCCCTGTTACACTCACTAGTGGCATCTGGTGCTTTTCTTCCAGAACTCTTATTGCAACTCCAAAAAAGTAACTGACTTCATAATGACTTTCTTGAAGTTTGTGAATAGGTTGACAGGATGGTTCTACCCTGGAGGCTTGGGTCTCAGCCACAAAGAAGAGAGGGCAGATAGAGGCTTACAGCAGAGACATAGCCTAGTCAGAAAAAAATATGTTTGAAATATTAAGTGAGGAATACCATTACTAGAGGTATGTAGGAAGGACAGTCGACACTCGGTGGGAATTTTAGAAAGGATAGTCAACATGACAGAACCTACTGTAAACCTTCCATCTCCAAGGGTCCCCGAGGGACCTCCCTGAGGCTGTGGCATCCACAGGTGCCCTGCTATCACCATGCGGTATTTGATTGTCATAAAACGAGGCAGCACAGTGCAATGAAACACCTAGAGGCAGAAAATGGGGCATTTCCTCTGGTTTTGATTTGGTTTTCATTTTCGCACTGCTGAAAGTAAGACCTCCCTTCCCACACCATTCGTCCTATTTCCTTAACTGCGAAATACAGAGATAGACTAGATCATCCCTAAGGTCCTTCAATTCAAAGAATTACAGTCCTTATTTCTTTGTATGACTCTTCCATTGGTCCAATTTCGCACCCTTTTTAGTGTCATAGGTTTTTCCCCTTACTCATTAGTGATCAACACAATGGAAAAATGACCATTGGGGAACATTATTTGACTATCCTTGCCTTATATGGCGACAGGATGAAAGAATTATAATGAAAAATAAATTAATTTTCTGTAAGACTTTGAATTTTATAAAATTATTACATAAAAATTATTTAGCTTATTTCTCCTAAGAATTATATAATACAGATGGTATTATTTTCTCTTTACTGATGATGAAACTAATTATGGGGGCGCTATAATATGTCCGCGCCCTCCCCTCCCCCCCCGCAAGGTCTCAGAGCTTGAAGCAATTTCTGGGGCTTGAACTAGCCTGTGATTCTGCAATGCTGTCATTCTTGCATATCATCAAGTGGGGTCAAGTATGAGGAACACATATTTGAGTAGTAGCATTAGTACACAGTGAATCTGCAAATGAACTTGGTCACTGGCTTTCATATGTAAGTCACAACAGAGAACTAAAGATGAATTATTTCATTCAGGATATTAGTTCACGGAAAATCAATTTATTTTTAAAAAATAGTTATTTGTGGGACTGTTTAGCAAATAAAAATCCATATATTTTTGTTATGAGTGCACTTAACGCAAAACCCAAGGACACACATTTCAGTCATGTTTTAGGCAAAAGTTCCAAGTATCTCAGCTTTTACAACTAATAACGAAGTCATATACATAAGTAATACAGAAGGAAAAGAAGTTTGAGGGGAAAATCACTATGATGTTAATCTTTTAAAGAGTTATTGTTTAAAGACAGATTTTTTTTTAAATTCTGAAAACTACCTTTGGTCTTTTCTCTCTTGATGGATGAACCCATTATGTTGGAGTAGGGGTTAGATGAACATTTATTTTTCTAGAAAGACAACATGGGGGGCAGACTGGGGCTAGGAGGTGGGCAGTAGGCTAGGTTTTCATCTCCTGTTATTGGTCTCTGGGAGATACTAGGTGGGTCAGGGTTACTCCTTTGGACCTTGCTTTCTCTATAAGTAAACTGGGAGCAACTAGTCAAAATGTTTAGATGCACCCTCGGAGCTCCAGTGGCGCAATCGGTTAGCGCGCGGTACTTATAAGATGCACCCTAATTGGTTTGGCTCAGTGGATAGAGTGTCGGCCTGCGGACTAAAAGGTCCCAGGTTCGATTCCGGTCAAGGGCATGTACCTTGGTTTCGGGCACATCCCCAGTAGGGGGTGTGCAGGAGGCAGCTGATTGATGTTTGTCTCTCGTCAATGTTTCTAACTCTCTATCCCTCTCTATAAAAAATCAATAAAATATATTTTTTAAAAAAATGTTTAGATGTGATGGCCAACAGGGACATTATTACATTAATCCTTGTGTGGAAGACTGGAGACATGTTAAATGCTTTCCCATTCATTATCTTATTTTCTCTGAAATCCCTGTAAGGTAGTTAAGAAAG